>NC_086099.1:60128589-60748019 GCF_963921235.1 Mobula hypostoma | reverse complement strand
AAAGGGAGGGTGGCTAGTATATCTTGGTGAGGTAGGAACATGCCTGTCCTAACATGCAAAGTCAGTTCTTGCGGACTGAGCAGAAGAGATTTACAGTGAAATCAAATGGCCAGGATGGCAGTTCTACAACGGTACATGGACAGTGAAGGGCATGACAAGACACAGAAGCAGTCATGGTCATCCACTGCAGCCAGGGAAGAGGGAAGACTCGTCCCACTGGACCCAGACATCCGAGGTTCAGAGAGTGGAACTGCAACAGTGCAATGTGTTTTCTACTTTTTAAAGCTTTTCTGCAGAGGTTTTCTGTCACCATTGGATGTGACAGACAACCATCAGCAGTATTATAGTGTTCTAATTTGTTCTGTATTTCATTTAATTTTTTAGTCAGTTAAATGGTAGTTTATACCTTTTCGATTATTTTGATGAAACTTTGGCTAATTGGGTCAGCCATTCAAGTGGGCCAAAATGTACTGGACAGAGACATGGCAAGGGATCTGAAGTGAGAGGGTAGCCTTTGTTGACTGTCTGGTCCATCTAACAACTTGTGAATTTTGAATAATTTTGAAATTCTGATTAAAGTTTCCTTAGGGGATAGACTTAAACCTTTATAAAAGTTATTAATCAAAACCTGAATCTCCCACTCCCAAGGCAGAGTTTAAGACAAGGTAATGCTAAAATCAAAGTGATGGACATCAGTAACACCCCTTTCCATTGATGGAAGGTTCTGCAGGGTTTTTTAACCCACGGATTCGGAGCAAGAAGGCTGCGGGTGAACGGCTAAGGATTTCTGGAGCGAAGGCAGTTTTACTACTCAGGGTAAAAGAGAGGCAATACTGTGCAGGCGTGTGACGTCAGCCAGTAGAGTGGGAAAAGTTTAAAAAGTAGACCGCCATATCCAGCAGGCAGCGGAGTGAGAGGTAGCAGAGTGAGAGGGCTTTGGCTCAAAGAGCTTAGGTGGTAACAAGGCCAAGTAGGTCTACCTGTGTAAATTGTGGAAGAAGTACGGAAGAAATGTGGCAAATGTTCAGGGGATATTTGTGTGGAGTTCTGCATAAGTACGTTCCAATGAGACAGGGAAGTTATGGTAGGGTACAGGAACCGTGGTGTACAAAGGCTGTAATAAGTCTAGTCAAGAAGAAAAGAAAAGCTTACAAAAGGTTCAGAGAATTAGGTAATGTTAGGGATCTAGAAGATTATAAGGCTAACAGGAAGGAGCTTAAAAAGGAAATTAGGAGAGCCAGAAGGGGCCATGAGAAGGCCTTGGTGGGCAGGATTAAGGAAAACCTCAAGGCATTCTACAAGTATGTGACAAGCAAGAGGATAAGATGTGAAAGAATAGGGGACCTATCAAGTATGACAGTGGGAAAGTGTGTATGGAACCAAAGGAAATAGCAAGGGTACTTAATGAGTATTTCACTGCAGTATTCACTATGGAAAAGGATCTCGGTGATTGTAGTGATAACTTGCAGCAGACTGAAAAGCTTGAGCATGTATATATTAAGAAAGAGGATGTGCTGGAGCTTTTGGAAAGCATCAACTTGGATAAGTCACCGGGACCGGATGAGATGTACCCCAGGCTACCGTGGGAGGCGAGGTAGGAGATTGCTGAGCCTCTTCCAATGATCTTTGAATCATCAGTGGGGACGGGAGAGGTTCTGGAGGGTTGGAGGGTTGCGGATGTTGTTCCTTTATTCAAGAAAGGGAGTAGAGATCGCCCAGGAAATTATAGACCAGTGAGTCTTACTTCTGTGGTTGGTAAGTTGATGGAGAAGATTCTGAGAGGCAGGCTTTATGAACATTTGGAGAGGTATGATGCAGTATGATTAGGAATAGTCAGCATGGCTTTGTCAAGGCAGGTCATGCCTTACGAGCCTGATTGAATTTTTTGAGGATGTGACTAAACACATTGATGAAGGAAGAGCAGTAGATGTAGTGTCTATGGATTTCAGCAAGGCATTTGATAAGGTACTCCATGCAAGGCTTATTGAGAAAGTAAAGAGGCATGGGATCCAAGGGGACATTGCTTTGTGGATCCAGAACTGGCTTGCCCATAGAAGGCAAAGAGTGGTTGTAGACGGATCATATTCTGTATGGAGGTCGGTGACCAGTGGTGTGCCTCAGGGATTTGTTCTGGGACCCTTACTCTTCATGATTTTTATAAATGACCTGGATGAGGAAGTGGAGGGATGGGTTAGTAAATTTGCTGATGACACAAAAGTTGGAGGTGTTGTGGATAGAGTGGAGGGCTGTCAGAGGTTACAGCAGGACATTGATAGGATGCAAAACTGGGCTGAGAAGTGGCAGATGGAGTTCAACCCAGATAAGTGTGAAGTGGTTCATTTTGGCAGGTCAAATATGATGGCAGAATATAGCATTAATGGTGTGACTCTTGGCAGTGTGGAGGATCAGAGGGATCTTGGGGTCCGAGTCCATAGGACGCTCAAAGCAGCTGTGCAGGTTGACTCTGTGGTTAAGAAGGTATACAGTGTATTGGCCTTCATTAATCGTGGAATTGAATTTAGGAGCCGAGAGGTAATGTTGCAGCTATATAGGACCCTGGTCAGACCCCACTTGGAGTACTGTGCTCAGTTCTGGTCGCCTCACTACAGGAAGGATGTGGAAGCCATAGAAAGGGTGCAGAGGAGATTTACAAGGATGTTGCCTGGATTGGAGAGTATGCATTATGAAAACAAGTTGCGTGAACTCGGCCTTTTCTCCTTGGAGCGACGGAAGATGAGAGGTGACCTGATAGAAGTGTATAAGATGATGAGAGGCATTGATCATGTGGATAGTCAGAGGCTTTTTCCCAGGGCTGAAATGGTTGCCACAAGAGGACACAGGTTTAAGGTGCTGGGGAGCAGGTACAGAGGAGATGTCAGGAGTAAGTTTTTTACTCAGAGAATGGTGAGTGCGTGGAATGGGCTGCCGGCAACGGTGGTGGAGGCGGATACGATGGGGTATTTTAAGAGACTTTTAGGTAGGTACATGGAGCTTAGAAAAATGGAGGGCTCTAGTAATTTCTGAGGTAGGGACATGTTCGGCACAACTTTGTGGGCCGAAGGGCCTGTATTGTGCTGTAGGTTTTCTATGATTCTATGGTCCTTACAATATGTTAATTATTAGAAACCATAATTAAAAGAGATGAATCTGCATATAAATTTAAAAGAAAAGCATTATTTTATTTAAACATTATCTGGAAGCATATATATAGTTATAGTTATGGGATTGGCGCTGGCAGACAAGGTGAAAGAGAATCTCAAAGACTTTTATAGCTGTATTAAGAGCAGAAGTAGAGCAAAGACAAAATTGGTCCTCTTGAAGGTTAGTGTGATTATTTATGCATGGAGTTGAAAGAGATGAGGGCGATCTTAAATGATTATTTTGTATCCATATTTACTTGAGAGACAGACTCGGAGTCTATAGAACTGAGGCAAAAGAACAGTGAAGTTGTATAAGATGTTACTGGAGCTAAATTTGGGGTATTGGGTGCAGTTCTTGTTAGCTTCCAGCAGGAAAGATATCAATAATCTTGAAAGAGTGCAAAGAACATTTACAAGAATGTTACCAGGACTAGAGGGCCTGCGTTATAGGGAAAAAGTGAATAGGTTTATTAACTGGAGCACAGCAGAATGAGAGGATATCTTATCGAGGTATATAAAATTATGTAGGATATAGAAAGGATGAATGCGCGCAGGCTTTTCTCCTCAGGTTGGGTGAGGCCAGAACTAGAGGTCGTAGGTTTAGGGTGAAAGCTGAAATATTTAAGGGGAATCTGAGTGGAAACTTTTTCACTCAAAGAGAGGTGTGCATGTGGAACGAGCTGCCAGTGGAAGTGACAGGTGTGGTTCAATTGTAACATATAAAAGAAATTTGGATAGGAACATGGATGAGAGAGGTGTAAATGGCTGTATTCTACCTGCACATAAATGGGACTAGGCAGAAGACAAGGTTGGCACAGTCTAGATGGGCCCAAGGGAACGCTGGAAACATGCAAAAAGCTCTCGGTTACCATTTTTTATTCTTCCATCATTCCCCAAGCAGCCATTGGGATGCACATTTGCAACATAGATTGGGAGATCCCAGCCTTTGCTTAGTAGGCCTCCTGATATAGTCATTCCCAAGGACTCGTGCACTTCTTTGCTAACATTGATGATCTTTTCATGGCATGTGAAGGCATGAAGGAAGTTCTAGAAAAGACACAAATAATTTGTGAAATGCAATAGCAAAATAAGTCTTTTGTATGCCTCTTAACAAATGCAGCTTATAATCAGGAATATATATATACTGTACCTATATATCTACACTCAGAGGCCACTTTATTATGTACACCTGTACATCTGCACATTAATGCAAATACCTAATCAACCAATCATGTGGCAGCAACCTGGTCCCACTGCAATTTGCCCATCACCACAATAGGTCTACAGCAGATAAACATAGAAACATAGAAAATAGGTGCAGGAGTAGGCCATTCGGCCCTTCGAGCCTGCACCGCCATTTATTATGATCATGGCTGATCATCCAATTCAGAACCCCGCCCCAGCCTTCCCTCCATACCCCCTGACCCCTGTAGCCACAAGGGCCATATCTAACTCCCTCTTAAACATAGCCAATGAACTGGCCTCAACAGTTTCCTGTGGCAGAGAATTCCACAGATTCACCACTCTCTGTGTGAAGAAGTTTTTCCTAATCTCGGTCCTAAAAGGCTTCCCCTCTATCCTCAAACTGTGACCCCTCGTTCTGGACTTCCCCAACATCGGGAACAATCTTCCTGCATCTAGCCTGTCCAATCCCTTTAGGATCTTATACGTTTCAATCAGATCCCCCCTCAATCTTCTAAATTCCAACGAGTACAAGCCCAGTTCATCCAGTCTTTCTTCATATGAAAGTCCTGCCATCCCAGGAATCAATCTGGTGAACCTTCTTTGTACTCCCTCTATGGCAAAGATGTCTTTCCTCAGATTAGGGGACCAAAACTGCACACAATACTCCAGGTGTGGTCTCACCAAGGCCTTGTACAACTGCAGTAGTACCTCCCTGCTCCTGTACTCGAATCCTCTCGCTATAAATGCCAGCATACCATTCGCCTTTTTCACCGCCTGCTGTACCTGCATGCCCACTTTCAATGACTGGTGTATAATGACACCCAGGTCTCGTTGCACCTCCCCTTTTCCTAATCGGCCACCATTCAGATAATAATCTGTTTTCCTATTTTTGCCACCAAAGTGGATAACTTCACATTTATCCACATTAAATTGCATCTGCCATGAGTTTGCCCACTCACCCAACCTATCCAAGTCACCCTTCATCCTCTTAGCATCCTCCTTACTGCTAACACTGCCACCCAGCTTCGTGTCATCCACAAACTTGGAGATGCTGCATTTAATTCCCTAATCCAAGTCATTAATATATATTGTAAACAACTGGGGTCCCAGCACTGAGCCTTGCGGTACCCCACTAGTCACCGCAAATCTGATTGGTTCTCCACTCAGCCTTGGATCTCCGGGATAATAGCTATATCTATGTTAGGCAGCTATTTATTGATTATAGCTCAGCATTTAACACCATCATACCCTCAGTACTAATCAACAAGCCTCTGTAGATCCTCTCCACCCCCAACACAACTAGATCCTTGACTTCCTCACCCAGAGACCACAGTCGGTGCAGATCAGAAATAACTTCTCCTCCTCACTGATAAACAATACAGGCGCACTTCATGGATGCATGCTTAGCCCACTGCTCTACTCTCTCTACACCTGTGACTGTGGCTAGGCACAGCTCAAATGCCATCTATAAATTTACTGACGACAGAACTATTATTGGCAGAATTTCAGATGGTGACGAGGAGATGTATAGGTGTGAGATAGATCAGCTGGTTAGGTGGTGTTGCAACAACAATCTTACACTCAATGCCAGTAAGGCCAAGGAATTGATAGTGGACTTCAGGAAGGGGAAGTTGAGGGAACACACTCCAGTCCTCACGAGGGATCAACAGTGGAAAGGGTGAGCAGTTTCAAGTTTCGTGGGTGGCAAAATTTCTAAAGTTCAATCCCAGGCCCAAGACAAAGATACAATTGCAAAGAAGTCATAGCAGCAGCTATCTTTCGTTAGGAGTGTGAGGAGGCTCTCTCAACTTTCTACAGATGAACCGTGGAGAGCATTCTAACTGGTTGCATCACCGTTTGGTATGGAGGGGCCACTGCACAGATTCAGAAACAAAAAATGTTGTAAGCTGCAAAGTCAGCCTCCCCAGCAACGAGGACATGCTCAAAAGGTGATACCTCAAAGAGACGGCATATATCATTAAGGGACCCAGGACATGCTGTCTTCTCATTTCTACCATCAAGGAGGATATACAGGAGCTTGAAGACACGCACTTAATGTTTTTGGAGCAGTTTCTTCCCCTCCACCATCAGTTTCTGAATGGACAATGAACCCATATACGTTACATCTCCCTGTTTTTTTTTGCTCTCTTTTTTCACTACTTACTTACTTTAATTATATATACAGTACACAGTATATATGTTTCTTACTGAAATTTATAGTTTTTTTATGATGTATTGCACTATGCTCCTGCTGTAAAACAACAAATTTCATGACATATGCCAGTGATATTAAAGCTGCTTCTGATTCTGCGGTCTGGTTCAAGCTGACAGGAAGGTGACAGTAACTCACATAGCTACGCATTACAACAGTGGTGTGCGGAAGAGCATCTCTGAATGAACATGTTGAACCTCGAAGTGGATGGGCTACAGCAGCTGAAGACCAGACCAGATTCCACTCCTGTACCTAACGTGTATATATCTATTCCATAGCTATATAGTGTGTGTATGTGTATATGTATTTTTTTAGGGATGATTTTGGGGACAGGGAGGGGAGTTAGGTGTCAGGTTAGGGTTTAGGTGCAGTGATGTGGGCCATATGAGGTCAGGCTAAAGTCTAGGCCTCTACACTGTGCTCAGTATTTGAAGGCCAGCAACGTGGACGTGACAAAGGGCATCCATGGTTGGATGGCAGCCTGGCAGTTCAGTGAGGATGAGAGTTAGTGGCCCCTCCATTCATTGATGGATTCTGGGACAGAGCTCTGTGGGCAGGAGGCCCTAGTGCCCCCTAGATACCTGAGATGGCAAGACTGGAGCTCAAGGCCTAGTGTTTGGGGTCCTGTCATCAGTGAGTCTGGAGCTTGAGCACTTCATCCAGGATCCTCTTTCATCATCATTGGTGAATCCTGGGATCGATACCAAGGATCAAAACCCAAAGGCCGATCGGAAGTCCAGAAGTCCAGAAGTCGTGGCCCAGTGGCTGAAACACTGAGTCAGCGAGTCTGCTGGGGAAGGTCAAAGGCTCAGTTTCTGCAGGTCCATGAGTCCAATGGAGGTTGACAATGCAGAGACAGCCTGTCCCAGGATTAGAAGACTATCTGTATATGGGCACGGGTAGGTGGTTGGGAGAGAAATAAGGAGCTTGTTTTGCTGTTGTTGTTGTTGCTGCTGCCTGTGTGTTCTGCAACCTGGTGGGTATGCTATATTGGTGTTGGAATGTGTGGTGACACTTGCAGACTACCCTGAAGCACATCCTTAAGTTGTGTTGGTTGTTAACAAATGATGCAATTCACTGTAAGTTTTGATGTACACAATAAATAAATTAATCTATTGAAAATCTCCTCAGTTCTTTGAGGTGCCACTACAGTAATTCAAGTCTTATAAATATACAGGAGGACAGAAATCTCTGCTGCAAGGAGGCCATGAAGTTTGAGATCTTGAGCTTCAAATATTCTCTTTTTGACCCATGGCCAGAGGCATTGCTTGTGCAGTGAAGGTAACTGTAAATCAACCCCTTCAACTGCTTTCTCTGAGAGATGGTTCCTGGGTCAATGGAAGTACTTCCTGTTTTCTAGCGCAGCAAATATCTCAATGCAAGTGAGGTGCGACAATGTGCATCACCAACTTCACTGGTATAGAAGCGTGAACAGAAAGTCCTACAAAAAGTCGTGGATACGGCCCAGCCCAACATTGAGCACATCTACATGAAGCATTGTCACAGGAAAACAGCGTTCATTATCAAGGACCCGAACCACCCACGGCATACACTCTCCTCACTGTAGCCATCAGGAAGAAGGTACAGGAGCCTCAGGACCCACACTACCAGGTTCAGGAACAGCCACTACCTCTCAACCATCAGGCTCTTGAACCAAAGGAGATAAGTTCACTCAACTTCACTCGCCCCATTACTGAACTGTTGCTATAACCTGTGGGCTCACTTTCAAATACTTTTCATCTCATGTTCTGAATACTTAATGCTTTTTATTTACTATTATTCTCTTTTGTATTGGCACAGTTTGTTGTCTTTTGCACCCTAGTTGTTTGCCCTGTTGGGTGTGGTCTTTCATTAATTCTATTGTGTTTCTTGGACTTGCTGTGTATGTCCACAACAACCTCAGAGTTGTGTATAGTAACATATACATATGTATGTACTTTGATAATCAATTTGCTTTGAACTTTGAGGTGATAGAGAGAGAAGGGTGGACAGGACATTTACAGGAATTGGGATGTCATGTTTCATATGTAAAGGACACTGGTGAGACTGCACCTGGAATATTGTATGTAATTCTGGCTACAACATAATAGGAAGGATACAATTAAGTGAGAGAGGCTACAAAGAAGATTCACAAGGATGTTGCTGAGACTGCAGGACATGAGTTATAAAGAACAGTTGGAACTGTTTGACCTGGAGAAAAAGAGGCTGAGGTGTAGCAGAGACTTTTATAAAATCATGAGAGTTATAGATAAGGTATATGGTCACAATCCTTTCCCCAATGTACGGGAGTCTAAAACTAGAGGCCATAGATTTAAGGTGAGGGGCAGATGAGGTTTTAAAGGGGCTTGAAGGGCAGGCTTTTCACACTGAGGGTGTTAAGTATATGGATCAACTTACTAGTACAGCGGTCCCCAACCACCGGGCCACAAAGCATGTGCTACCGGGTCGCAAGGAAACGATATGATTTGGCGATATGAGTCAGTTGCACCTTTCCTCATTCCCTGTCATGCTCACTGTTGAGCTTGAACGCACACGAGGTCATTACCCACGCGTCATCCATGTCAGCGCAGGAAGGAGATCAACTCCTCCAGCTTGCAAATGACGGCGGGCTGAAAAGTATGTTTGACATAACATCTCTGCTGGCATTCTGGATCAAAGTCAAGGCTAAATATCCTGAGATAGCCACGAAAACACTGAAAACGTTGCTTCCATTTCCAACATATCTCTGCAATGAATGCAACGAAAACTAAATTGCGGAATAGACTGGACATAAGAAACTCCCTTCGAGTATCGCTGTCTCCCATCACCCCTCGATAGGACCGTCTTGTTGCAGGGAAACAAGCCCAGGGCTCCCAATGATTCAGCGATATTGGTGTGTTGCAATGATTTTATATGTTCATATGGGGAAAATATGCGCTGTGTTTAATATCCAAAAGTTACTTAAAATGTTATGATGCTGTTGACTTACTTATATAACCATATAACAACTACAGCACGGAAACAGGCGATCTCTGCCCTACTAGTCCGTGCCGAACGTTACTCTCACCTAGTCCACCGACCTGCACTCAGCCCACAACCCTCCATTCCTTTCCTGTCCATATACCTATCTAATTTGTCTTTAAATGATAATATCGAACCTGCCTCTACCACTTCTACTGGAAGTTCGTTCAACACTTACTTCAAGCTCCCCTGTCCTCCCCTGATAATTGACTTATCGCTATATTCATGCGAGGAAAATATGCGCTGTATGTTTAATATTAAATTCTTTCGATAAACCCTTTTAGAAACGAAATTGAGTGTATTAGCCACTTATCACCTATATTCTGGTCGTGATTAACAACCCCCACCCCGAATAGAATCGCCAAAAACGATTTGTAGAAAAAAATCGGCACGTACACGCATGCACAGGTCACGCATGCGCACACAGGTCCCTGCGCAAGGCTTCATGGTCATGGTAGTCTTCTCAGGGTAAACACAATGTATTTGATTGCTACCCTTTCCGTTCGCAACCCTACCCCACCCCACTGGTCACTGGTCTGCAAGAATATTGTCAATAATAAACTGGTCCGCGGTGCAAAAAAAGGTTGGGGACCCCTGTACTAGAAGAGGCTGCAGAGGTGGGTACAAATACAATATTTAAAAGACATTTGAACAGGATCCTGGATAAGAAAGGATTGAAGAGATATAGGCCAAACGCAAGCAACTGGGAGGCCTCTTGTTTGACATGGAAATTTGGGCCAAAGGGCTTGTTTCCATGCTGTATAACTCAATGAGGTACTGCCGGATTGGCCGAGCTTTCCAATATTTTCATTTTTTAAAAATTTTCAGGCTGCCACACACACAATTCTGGCCTCTCCTGAGGAATGAGTGGTAATCATCTTGATCAAAGTCAGCTCTCTACAGAAACAAATGATCGCAAATAATGAAGTTGTTTTTTTTGTCTGTTGAATCTTCCTAAACCTGTCTTTCTCAACTTCCAGGCCAAAGATTTATAATTTATACTTATTTCTATTTTAAGCTCTGATCAAAAAACTATATAGTGAATTTTCAACTGCTGCATTGTGATAAATGGCCAAAATTGCAACTTCAGCGGAACAGCCTAAATTAATCTTTTTATATTTGCTGTAATTAAAAATCTTATTCATTTTACAGTTAAACCCATCAATATGTGGTGTATTGTGGCAAAATACTTTAGTGACATGAACCCATTCCCATCAGAAATTAGGTAATCATTCTTTATATCGGACAGAAAAATACATTTCTTTCAGAAAAAAAATCTGCAATAATATACTGACTTCTAGCAGGCTGTGTATTGATTTAATACTTCTGAATTTAAACACTTTCTGAAAGCAGTTAAAGGGCCTGCGTAATACACTGGTTTTTCAATCTTACTGGAAAATCCTGTACAGCAAAATAATCTGAACAGACTCAACTAAAATTTTTGGGGGTTACACAAAAAATATACAGAATTCTGTATTAAGTATATCAGCAAGATCACAGGAATGAAAAACGGAGAAAACAGCATTTTAGTTTAACATACTATCTTTTAATATTCATTCCAATTGGAGGGTCTCAACCCAAAACATTAACTGTTTACTTCCTTTCAGAGATGCTGCCTGACTCATGAATTCCTCCAGCAGTTCAATTTTTGCTGCAGAATACACAATCTGCAGCCCCTTGTGTTTCTACCTTTTAATCTTGGGAGTTTGGGAACACTGGAACATCACAAGGTTGTTGGAATACCAAAGGTGCAGGACCTCTTTAGCACCCACACTGAAATGGCAGCCCAGGGAACGTATTTATGACCATAAAGAAACATTTCTGATTGGGCAACTAAGTTGGCAGGACGGTGTTGGGTTAGGCTGATTTAAGATGGTTGAGCTACATTTGGTGCTCAATTAAGCTAATCTCCACAGTAATGTCAAAATTCGGTTTGATAATATTTTTAAAAGATTAGGAAGTGTTTTAGAAAATCTTTCCAATATTTAGCACTTCAATATAGAATCAATTAAGAGGAAACTATTTTACCTCAAGAATCTAAATGAGTGGAAATGTGAAAAACAACAAAAAAAGATAAACATGTAATTGAAAGCTGAATAATTGCTGATAAAATCCAGAGCCAAAGCAGACTTTGTTTATCTTCAGATACATCTGAGTACACTCAGTGACTCTCCACTGACATTTTTACATCACTGTCTAAGCCAATCTTCCGGCAACTCTAACCTCTAAGTAATTTTCTATGACAGACATCAGCTTTAACTAACCTTTTTGTTCACTATGAGACAAATATTTAGAAATATTTAGTCTAACAACCACTTCATTGTGGAAGATTTGCACTATGGCCAGCATTTTTGTGTTGCAAGTCTTGAATTTTCCTTTACAAAGTATGTGCTGTAGATGCTTAGGGTTTGTAGCATAACAATTATATAAGTGGCATTCCTCTTAAAAATTCTTTCTGTGTAAAATTACATTTTGTTGTATTTTTGCTTAGCAAGGCACTATTCTCTTTTGAATGGTGTCCTGAAAAACTGTAAGGCAGGGATTACTTACCTGTACCCTGATTTCCTATTTATTTATGTAAATGGAAGGCTGGGCTCTCTGATAGGTGCCCTTTTTCTTGTGGGTAAATAGAACTGCTGCCAAACAACTGCGGCCTGGGTTCAATCATAACCTCTCGGGCGATCTGTATAGAGTTTGTATGTTCTCTCTGTGACTGTATAGGTCTTTATAGGGCCTCTGCCCCTTCCCTCTTCAGTCCTGACGAAGGGTTCCGGCCCGAAACGTTGACTGATCGTTTCCACGGATACTGCCCAACCTGCTGAGTTCCTCCAGCGTGTTGTGACTGTATTGGTTTCCTCCTGCCTCCCACAGGTTTATTAGTAGATTAATTGGTCACCGTGAATTGCCCTTTGGTGAGTAGTAGAACCTGGGGAACATTGATGGGAATGTCGAGAACAGGATACGGGGAAATCACAGGAAAATGGGATTGCGTAGATAGCCTATATTCACTCTGTAGACAGAATGATCTCCTCCTAGGTCACATCAAAATATGGAAATTTCTCTCAACACTCAGACAACTAATGCTTTGTGTCCCAGCCAAAAATAAGAAATTGTTATTGTTTGAGACCAAGACCTTGTCTTCAGTTATATGAGAATTAAAAACATTACTAATATTTATGACTAATTGATGCAAAATAAATGTCAAATTGGCATTTTAACACACAAAAAGACATCAAAGTAATCCATCTAAATGACTTTGTCTTAAAATATCCCTATCCATACCCTGTTATGCAGATTTCTTTGATTAGGACTAGGTGGGGTGCTGCTGTTCCAGTTGTTTTCTTGTAAGATATCCGGGGTTCGTTCCTTTGTCCGTCTTGATACAATGAAATGCACCCGATCTTCACTTATCTAAAGATAGACAACACAGGACAAATAAATGGGGAAACATCTGCACTAAAATACATATTCAGCACCAGAATTCTGAAAAGAGACCACCAGTAAGATTGCATTTTTGATTTCCAGATTTTTATCAGTCCTCCAACATTGTATGTCTGTATTTTATTGTGATGATGTGATTCCATAATCGTTCTTACTGCAGTTGCACTTAGTACTGTCAATGTATTTTGAATTCAGCCCGAATAGAATTGCTGCGGCAAAGTCTGAGTCATTTAGCCGGTCAGAAAATTTCAAAAGGATATTGGAAAATGAATACCCGGGGTACTACAGGAAGTATAAAGGAAATAGGGAAGGCAAGATAAATCCTGGTACTGACAGAACTGTGAGCCTAACATTAATAGCAGGGAAGTTATTGGAAAAATTCTGAGGGACAAGATTACTAATCATTTGGAAAGACAGGGATGAATTAGAGGTAGCCAGAATAGCTTACTTCAAAATCACTTGGTTATATAAAATATCTTTTGTTGAAATAATGTAGATGAATTTCTTGAGTATTTTTTAAATAAAGGTACTGCCCATCAGCATAAATTGTGCTTTAGTACATACAAGTCTGTACTGCTGATTCAGAAAAGGTGGAGGTGTGTGTTCATGATAAACTCTCAGTGGTGCACCGATGGGGTGGTTTTGTCAAACTCATGTTCCCCCGACCTTGAACACCAAATGGTCAGATGCCAAAAATGGCCACGTACCACCAGCAGCCGACTATAATAAAGCGCTTGAGATACTGCAAGGTTCCATCCCCAAACAAGGAGCAGCCCATCCCAATGCATTTCAGATCATTGTCAGGGACTTTAGCCAGGCCTGTTTGAAGAAAACCCTGCCCATTGAACATCAGCATATAACTTGTTGACACCAGAGGTCCCAACACAGTAGACCACTGTTATACTAAGGAAAGGAACGCCCACCATTCCATATCCAGACCACATTTCAGTAAATCTGATCACTTGGAAATCCTTATTTACATAGAACATAGAATAGTACAGCACAGTACAGGCCCTTCGGCCCACAATGTTGTGCTGACGCTCATGCATATAGGCAGAGCCTAAAGAGCAAAACTCCAGAGTTTAGAACCACAAGGGGGTGGGGTGTGGGAAGTAGATGATCAGCTACAAGATTGTTTTGAGTTAGTTGGACTGGGCCGCGTTCAAGGACTCATCTGTGGATCTGAGTGTGTGCTTAGCCCCCTGTTCTACTCACTTTACACTTATAACTCTATGGCTAAGCATAGGGCCAGTGCCATATTCAAGTTTGCTGATGATGCCACTGTCGTAGGCCAAGTTCAGTAAAAGTTATTACCGCTCAACCATCAGCATATAGGAGGAAGATTGAAAATCAAGCCCAAAGAGCTGATTATTGACTTCAGGAGAAAGTACCCAGAGGTCCATGAGCCAGCCCTCATCGGAGGATCAGAGGTGGAAAGGGTCAGCAACTTCAAATTCTTCAGTGTTATTATTTTGGAGGAACTGTCCTGGGCCCAGGATGCACGTGCAATTACGACAAAAGCACAGCAGTGCCTCTACTTCCTTAGGAGTTTGTAAAGATTCGGCATGACACCTGAAATTTTGACAAACTTAGATGTGCAGTGTGGGAAATACTACAAAAATTAATAGATATGCCTCAATCAATCATAGGTAAAACACTTCCCACCATTGAGTCTTCCCTACATGAAGCACCTTCCCTGCGTGGAACATTGTCATAGGAAAGCAACATCCATCATAATGAACCCTCACTAGCCAGGAGATGCTTTTTCCTCACTGCTGCCATCAGGAAGGTGGTACAGGAGCCTCAGGACTCACACCACCAGGTCCAGGAACAGTTATTACCCTTCAGGCATCAGTTCTTGAACCAAAGTAAATATCTTCACTCAACTTCTCTTGCCCTATCATTGAAGCGTTCCCACAACCTATAGATTCACTTTCAAGGACTCTTCATCTCACATTCTCGATGATTATTGTTTATTTATTTATTATCATTACTTCTTTCTTTTTGTATTTGCACAGTTGGTTGTCTTTTGTACACTGAGTTGAACACCCAAGTCATCGCGGTCTTTCTTTGATTATTTCATGGTCATTATTCTATTGTGGATTTAATGGGCATGCTTGCAATAAAATAGATCTTAGGGTTGTATATAGTGACATATATGTACTTTGAACAAAGTAAACAGAATGGACAAAGTAAACAGAGCGGTGACGTTGAGAGAGTCTTTAGGTGTAAATCCATTGCTCCCTGAAAGTGGCAAGGCAGATAGGTGCTGCTGAAGGGTCGACTGTACTCTTTTCCGTAGATGCTGCCTGGCCTGCTGAGTTCCTCCAGCATTTTGTGTGTGTTGTTAGGCAGATAGTTGGATGGGATAGTCAAAAAGACATTTGAAATGCTTGCCTTCATAAGCTGAGGCACTAAGTATAAACGTTGGGACCTCATGTTGCAGTTGTACAAAGCATTGGTCAGACTGCTCTTGCTGTATTGTATACAGTTTGGGACACCTCACTACAGAAATGGAATGGCATCAATAGAGAGAATGCAGAGAGATTTGCTGGGTTGTTGGCTGGAATGGAAGGCTGTAGTTATAAGAAATAATTGGATAAGTTGGGCTTAATTTTACTGGAATGTAGAAGGCTGAGATATAATTTTACGGAAGTTTGCAAAAGTAAGGGGGGCATAGATAGGAAAGGTAGTGAGAATCTTTTTTCACAGGGCAGGGAAGAGTAGAACTGGAAAGAATAGATTTAAGATGAGGAGAGAAATTTAAAAAAGATTTGAAGGGTATGTTTTTCCACACAGAGGGCAGTGAATACTTGAAATAGGAGGAGGTACTGAGGCAGATACTATCACAATGCTTAAAGGAATTTTTACAGCCTATTTGGATAGTGAAGGATTAGGGAGATACAGGTCAAATACAGGCAAACAGAATTAGCATAGATAGGTATCGTAGTCAGCCTTGGCAAGTAAGGGCCCTTCTGTGTCGGTGTGCTTCTGTGATTCTATGATAAAATCAAGTTGATACATTTATAAAGAAATTTACAGATTTAAATTAGTGATGACCTAATGAAATCTGACTTGTGATTCATCCATTCTAACTTGTGAAATTGATCCTAATAGTTCAGATCAAATAACTGGTGCTGAAATATTCTAGAATCATTATTAATGTTGTGGAAACAAGCCATTTCAAGAATTATATGATTAGACAGTCAACATGGCATAAAAATGAAAACGTGGCATGAAAAATGGGGTAATGTGTGGTTTTATTTTCAGATGATACTGAATATGATAATTAAGAGGAGATCAATGGGATTAGACGTATAATCAGAAATCCGTTGTTCAAAAATGAGGCTTTTCAGCCCTGGGTGAGCATGCTAGCTAAAAGATTGATTATTTAGACTAAACTTCAGTCAGTTGCTCTGCAGCTCTTATAAATGGAACTGCTTGGGTGAGGAAATGAGACAGCCATTTCTCCAGCTGCCTTCCATTCATTAAAGCCCTACTCTTCCTCACTTTTCCAGTGCAGTAATTGGCCACCTTTCTCTTGCAGGATAAAATTGGCCTCATCAAATGGCTTAATTAATAAATGAGAGCCATTGCTTTATGCTCAGGAAGGCTCAGCACACGATAGAAGAGGATCCACCTTCTTCTAGATATTGCATAACTCAGGCTATAATCCTATTTTCAATGAGAATATGATGAATAGACCAGGTGTGCAATAACGTAGTGGGCATTAGCCACACCTAATTCGTTCCTAGTTCTGGCCACTCACCTAAAGTGTCTATACACTCAACCATAGCAAGATCTTCTTGTTTGTCTTTATTATTGCAGTGATCTAGCTGAGGCCACATCACGCTCACCTCTCAACCTTATCATAGGAGTCCATCCCAAGATGGAAATTGAGCTTGCACTTTGTGCCTAATAAGACAAAACGCCAGCTCTATTGCTAGAACTATAGAAGGTTAATAAATAAGATTTGAGGTTCTAAGTACATAAATTCAAGATTCAAGATTGTTTAATGTCATTTCAGGTACACAAGTGTAAAGGAGAATGAAATAGTTGTTAGTCCAACTCCGATGCAGCACCAAAAACTCAATAAGATAAAGAATACAATAATAAAAAACACAATAGATATAAATACTTAAGACAGCCTATATAGATAGACTAATTGCATGTCCATAATTGCAGGCATAGGAGTGTCTGTACATAAGGTGACTGACAGGAAGTGTGATAAAGTAATGGTAGCTGGTGGTGTGGTGGGGTGGGTTAGTGGGTGGTGGTGTTGATCCACTTTACTGCTTGGGAAAAGTAACTGTTTTTGAGTCTGGTGGTCCTGATGTGGATCCTAAGTAGACTCCTCCCTGATGGGAATGGGTCAAGCAGTCTGTGAGCAGGGTGGATGGGATTCCTTTCTGGCACCTTTCTGTCTATATGTCTTTGATAGCAGGTAGTCTGGTGCTGGTGATGTGCTGGGCAGTTTTAACTATTCATTGTAAAGCTGTGGTAGTAAAATGGTTGTGCTTTTGATCCAAGGTCACCATGGTGAATTGTAGCTGTCTCATTATTTATTCTCCTGAATCATCTGCAGCAGAAGTGAAATTCAAGGGTAAAAAATGGTCCTTTAAGTCAGATACCCTCAGTGATTATTTTTGTAATTCATTTTTAATGTGTACCCATGCCTGGTGAAGTCAGCATTCCATCCCTAGCTGACCTTGAGAAGATGATGATGAGTCATCTTCTTCAAGCACTTCAACCTTTTATGATGGTACTGCGACAAAAATGGTGAAAGAATAATAATATATTTCAGTAATAGGATGATGCATGTTGTGTTGACACCGTTGCAGATGGTAATGTCTAAAGTACAATACTGTGCAAAGGATAGGTTTATATATATAGGGTGCCTAAGACCTTTGCACAGTATTGTAGTAATTTTATGTATTGCTGTCCCAAGAAACCAAATTTCATGACGTACGTGAGTGATGATAAGCCTGATTCTGATTTGGGTCTTAATTGTGGACTGAGAGAGGAAATGGGGCAAAGAGAGGAGAATCTTGTTTGGGAAAAGGAGCAGGGAGAAGGAAGAAAATGGGAAGAACCAGAGAGACATTCTGTAGTGATCAATACACCAATTGTTTGAAATCAAGTGACCTTGCCTGGTGTCTCAGGGCTGGGTGTGTCCGCACCCGTGCCACCCCATTCGCCCCCCCCCGCCACGCCTGGCACTCCTTCTCTGCCACCTGTTCCACACCCATCCCACGGCGCTCCACCCTTGTCATTCCCAACTTCCTTTGCTCCCACCAGGTTTACAAACTCACTGTCCGCTCCACATTAATGAATACGGTATTGTGCAAATATCTTAGGCAGCCTAACTCTATATACGTGCCTGAGATTTCTGCTTAGTATTGTGACTGCTGCTATTTCCAGGAACGGAGGAGCTTTCAGCCTTCTGTTCAGGACAGAAACCTCCTCTGAGCAGACCGCTCCAGTGACACCCACAGAGTTTCCTGGATTTCAGGAAATCCTCAGATTTTCCTATCTATAATTTATACATTTTATTGAATGTCATAATCAATAGACCTCTTGCGTAAAGTTGTTTACTTGAAATTTTGGAAAGCCTTTGACAAGGTGCTGCATGCAAGGCTGCTCGATAAATTAGAGCCAATGTACTACAGGAAAGATGTGAGCAAGAATAGAAGATAGGCTGAACGACAAGAGGCAAAGAATGAGAATAAAGGGGACCTTTTCTGGTCGTGTTCTGCAGGGGTTGGTGTTGGGACCACTCCCTTCCACGTTATATGTCAATGATTTGGATGGTGGAATTGAGAGCTTTGTGGCCATGTTTGTGAATGATACAAAGATAGGTGGAGGGGCTGGTAGAGTTCAGGAAGCAGGGAGGCTGCAGAAGGACTCAGACAGATTAGCAGAATGAGCAAAGAAGTAGCAGATAGAATATAGTGCAGGGAAATGAAGGAAGAAAGGCATAGACTATTTTCTAACAACACACATCAAAGTTGCTGGTGAACGCAGCAGGCCAGGCAGCATCTCTAGGAAGAGGTACAGTTGACGTTTCAGGCCGAGACCCTCCGTCGACTGTACCTCTTCCTAGAGATGCTGCCTGGCCTGCTGCGTTCACCAGCAACTTTGATGTGTGTTGCTTGAATTTCCGGCATCTGCAGAATTCCTGTTGTTGACTATTTTCTAAACATGGAGAAAATTCAGAAATCAGAGTGCAAAGGGACTTGGGAGTCCACACACAGGAATCCTTAAAGGTTAACTTGCAGGTTTAGCTGCTGGTAAGGAAGGTTAGCAATGTTAGCATTCATTTTGAGAGCACCAGAATATAAAAGCAAGAATGTAATGCTGAGGCATTTTAGGCATTGGTCAGACTACGCTTGGAGAACTGTGAGCAGTTTAGGGCCTCTTATCTAAGAAAGGACAGTCTAGACAAGGTTCATAAGAAGGATCCCATGATATTATATGGCTAACATATGATAGCTCTGTGCCTATATTCTCTCATGTTTAGAAGAATGTTGGGTGATCTCATTGACACCCAACAAATATTGAAAGGCCTAGATAAAATGGATGTTTCCTACAGTGGAGGAGTCTAGGACCAGCGGACACAGCCTCAGAATAGAAGGATGTCCCTTAGAATAGCGATGAGGAGGAATTTCTTTCTCCAGAGGGTTGTGAATCTGTGGAACCACAGACAACTGTGGAAAGCAGAGGTTGATCAGTTCTTAACTAGTAAGGGTGTGAAAGCTTACAGAGAGAAAGCGGGAGAATAGATTTGAGAGGGATAATAAATCAGCCATTATAGAATGGTGGAGCAGACTTGATGATCCAAATGGCCTAACTCTACTCCTATGTCTTATAGTAATTACAGAAAGAAGAATCTAGCTTTAAGATCTTGGGATTTTGGAGTAAATAAAACATAGGTTTAATCCTGATTGTAATGAGAAGCAAATGGCAAGCAAACCACCATCCACCCAGTTCACATCTCAACCTTTCTGGTAGTAACATAACCAAATGATATCAATGACATTCCAATAGCAACTGTCAACCCAATCAATGACCTATAAAAGATTAGCGAACTGACCTGTATGAAATGTGCTGCAATTTCTGGAGATCCCCGACGAAGATCATGCCCGTTGATTGCAAGTACTCTGTCGTCTACTTGCAGTTGGCCATCTTGGGCAGCAAGACCACCTTCAAGTAAACTGAAGATAAAAACTCCAGATTCATCAGGTCTGCGGACCAATTTTATTCCTAAGGGTTGATCAGCGCTCTTGTGGAGAATAACGTGGAAGCTGTCATCTCTGCAGCAATTACTTTCAATGTTTTTTCTGCATTTATATAGTTGTTCTCGGAGCACACTCAGCAACATGGTTCGACAAGGCTGTTTCAATACTGCCAGTGCATAGTTATGAGGCACATTGCTTAAGTCAGTACCGTTTACCTGGACAAGAAAAAAAGTCAGAAATGCAGAGATCATTTGTAAGCTGACCTGTATTTTGTGTGGTAATGACATCAGAATTATTAGTATCTTAAGCAACAGGTTTGTGGCCTCTGCAAAGGTAGTTTAATGCAGAAACCGTGAAGCTGCTATGAGTGAAATAGTACATCACTAACAACTTCTACAAATACATCAAAGGAACTTACACAGAGTTCAGGTATTCAAGTTGTTCTGCTAGAAAATAAGCTGCAAATCTTGCAATCAGGCAAAATAAGTTTCTAAGTATCATGCAAATCGTAATTTTTGCTTGCAAATTATCTGTCCCAAAATACTATTTAAATGGATTGTAATTCTCTCAATTTTTTGAAGATCTTAAAAATGCAAAAAGCCTTAAAATCATTGCAACTTCTACCTTAAGCATTTATGCTTGCTTATTTATGTAGCACACTACTCAATATTTAAGAAGTTGATTAAAAATATACTTTTGCAACTTGCTATGGTGTTGTGGTAATTCTTTAATCTGATTAGTTACTTGGCCAAAGATTTTGCCATAGAGACAGCTAAATCTTTATGCGTAACTTACTTCCAAATCAACATCAGTGTCGTTGCTTCTATGCCAAAAAAGATTCAGCACCATAAAAATCTGTTAGAATAACTTAGGGCAGAAAACAAAAGATTTTCTACAGTAGTTTGTAGTAAGTTGCCAAATATGCTGTTACAGAATAACCAAATGGGCTGAGGTAACTATTGCAAGATGTCTGTGGTACACTCACAGTATATTGAAGTTCCAGGCAAGATTAGATATACAGACAAAATATCCTTACTACATTATAGATTTTAAGATCATTCATGGGTTGCTTTGATATTGGATATGTTTTATAGGAATATAAATTATAATTCTATTGCAACTACAGAACTTAAAGGCATGAAGTAGACAATTTTAAAAGTTTAGTGAAAGAATTATCTGTTCTTCAGTTTTGATAAGAATTCGGATAAATTTATGTAGGCTTTTCTTTCCCTTCTAAAGTGCAATTGCAAAAACATTCTGATCTACTTTAACAATGATCATGAGATTTTAGGTTTTCAATTGGCTTTCATTTCATTAGCATATTCTTTTAACAAAATTGCTTCAGTCCACGGAGATAGAACATTTTTACATGTAATATATTTGCTTCAAATAAACAAGAGAAATGTGAAATAACAGATGGCAAGCATAGGGTATGACATTACTATTTAGTTCAGTGCTAATATTATTTAGATAAACATGATTATTTAATTGGATCCTCATTAAGCTGGCTACATATTAAAATAAAACCACACGTTTTGGGTTCTCAATACTATTTATTAAGTGGAAATGTTTCACATTCATGTATTGGAAAAAAGATGGCTAGTTTTCATTTCAAAACAGAAATAATAAACAATATTTTAGAGTGGCATTACATGGAGAAATCTTATAGACTGGGGGAGAAGTGAAGAAGTATTCTGTGAATATATGATATCAAATAATTCCAGCTCTCCCTAAAACATAACTATGTCCCAAAACATGGCTAGAACATCAATAGATTATTTCCTCCCAACAGAGAAGACTACACAGAGCCAGCAAAGGGGTACCCAGGGGTCATCTGTGATACAACAGTAACATATACAATAACTTGACTTCAGTCCTTTGACACTAAATGCCATATTTCAAATATATAACAAATATATTAATAAATGGCATTTTTGAGCACTCTATTGTTGTGCACCACAGTTGCAAGAGCTAATCAGCATAATAGCAGCAGAAATTCAGATGCTAGTGCTTTCACTTTTCCAAGTCACCCAAAGAATTTCACAGTTTAATTTATTGTTTTTGCAGATTATTCATTATCATTCAGGTAAATGCTCCAAATCTGCAAAAAGCAAGAATCCTATATAGCAAATAAGATGAATGATAAACTAATTACTCTATTTTGGTGTCACTGGAAGTATGTAAGTAGAATAACAAAAAAGAACACAAGCAGGAATAGCATAGAACCCAGAACTATCTGGGCCTGTAGCACATCAAGATAGAAATTCATTTATATCATAAAAATAAATGGCTAACTTGAAATTCTCTGCATTTATCATTTCCAATTATATATTGTGGGAGTAGAACGATGGAAAATCACTGCATGCGTTTATGTACAAGAGATTTGCTTAGAATTTCTTACAAAAGTAGTGAAAGATACCAGGTCTATAAAGTAATGCATAATCAGCAATAGGTTTAGCTGGCACTGCTTGGGTCCAAACCTCTTCAGTCTTAGTCCATGAAAAAAATTCCAATTTTGAGTTGAGAATGGCAGGCCTTGAATATCAAGACAACATTGATATTAGGGAGCCCTGGTAAAATGGAAGTTAATGGGCTTCCAAAGAAAAACCTTGCACAAAGAAAATTGGATATGCTTGTTGGACATGAGCGTAGGTTCATGAGCATGGTATCTTAACTCAAGATTCTTCATACCACCTAGAACAAAGAAGCCCCTTGATTGGCAGTCCATATTTCTCGCTAAACATTCTTTGATTTCACCAGTGCATCCTGACTATAGGACACACCATTACAAAATGCACCAAAACTTGCAACCTCTCCCACCAAGGAGCAAATCCATGAAAACAACTTTGATTCCTCTCCAAGACACACTTGCAGTGATGTCTGGATCTGGGTTGTTGCATGTGCAACAAGCACATCCATTTTTCTTTGTGCAAGGTTTTCCTTTAGAAGCCAATTGATTTGGAAATAATGCATATTGCCTACACTTTATGATTACTAGGTTTAAATCCCTACCCAACAGCAGGGAGAAGAAGGTGGCTCAACATTATTTTTGCAAGTAATGGAGTATTCACCTGAAAGGTATTTCTCCCTGCAGCAATTTGGATACTGCTGGGGGAAGGGGGTGGTAGCAGCAGCTAGGTCAGTGACACTGAGGGAAGAGGTCCTGTGCCATGCACATAAGATGGTAGAGGAACTCAGCAAGTCAGACACCATGTGTAAGACCATAAGATATGGCTCAATTGGCCCATTGAGTCTGCTCCACCATTTCATCATGGCTGCTGTATTTTCCCTCTCAGCCCTAATCTCTTGCCTCCCCCTCATAACCATCCAAACCCTGACCGATCAAGAATCTATCAATCTCTACCTTAAATATTCATAAAGACTTGGCCTCCACAGCTGCCTGTAGCAAAGAATTCCACAGATTCGCCACTCTCTGGCAAAGGAAATTCCTCCTCTTCTCAGTTCTAAAAGGACACCTCTCTATTCCGCAGCTGTATCCTCTGGTCTTAGACTTTCCCACCATTGGAACCATCCTCTCTACCTTCGAAAGGTCACCCCTGATTCTTCTGAATTCTAGTGAATACAGGCCCAGAGCCATCGAACACTCTTCATATGACAAGCTGTTCAATCGTGGAATCATTTTCGTGAACCTCCTTAGAACCCTCTCCAGTTTCTAAGATAAGGGGCTCAAAACTACTCACAACACTCTAACTGAGGCCTCACCAGTGCTTTATAAAGTCTCAATATTACATCCTTGCTTTTATACTCTAGTACTCTTGAAATGAATGCTAACATCACATTTGTCTTCCTCATCACAGGCTCAGCATGCAAATTAACCTTTAGGGAATTCTGCACAAAGACTCCCATGTCCCTTTGCATCTCAGATTTTATATTTTCTCTCCATTTAGGAAATAGTCTATCCTTTCATTTCTTCTATCAAACTGCATGACCATACACTTCCCGACACTGTATTCCATCTGCCACTTCTTTGCCCATTCTCATAATCTGTCTAAATCCTTCTGTTGCCCCTCTACTTCCTCAAAACTTGCCCCTCCACTTGTCTTTGTAATGTCTGCAAACTTTGCAACAAAGCCATGAATTCCATCATCCAAATCATTGACGTAAAACGTACTGTAAAAAGAACCGGTCCCAACACTGACCCCTGTGGAACATCGCTAGGCACTGGCAGCCAACCAGAAAAGGCTCCCTTTTATTCCCACTCTGCCTCCTGCCAATTAGCCATGGCTTTATCTATGCTAGAATCTTTCCTATAATACCATGGGCTTGTAAGTTGTTAAGCAGCCTCAAATGTGGCGCCAAGTCGAAGGCCTTCTGGAAATCCAAGTACACAACATCAACAAATTTCCCTTGGTCTGTCCTGCTTGTTATTTCTTCAAATAATTCCAGCAGATTTGTCAGGCAAGATTTTCCCTTGAGGAAATAGGCCATGCTGACCATGGCTTATTTTATCTTGTGCCTCCAAGCTCCCTGAGACCTCATCCTTAACAATCGACTCCAACATCTTCCCAGCCACTGAGGTCAGACTAACTGGCCTATAACTTCTTTTCTTCTGCCTCCCTCACTTCTTGAAGAGTAGAGTGACATTTGCAATTTTCCAGTCTTATGAAACCATTCCAGAATCTAGTGATTCTTGAAAGATCATAACTAATGCCTCCCCAATCTCTTCAGCCACCTCTTTCAGAACCATAGGGTTTATATCATAGAAACATAGAAACATAGAAAATAGGTGCAGGAGTAGGCCATTCGGCCCTTCGAGCCTGCACCGCCATTTATTATGATCATGGCTGATCATCCAACTCAGAACCCCGCCCCAGCCTTCCCTCCATACCCCCTGACCCCTGTAGCCACAAGGGCCATATCTAACTCCCTCTTAAACATAGCCAATGAACTGGCCTCAACAGTTTCCTGTGGCAGAGAATTCCACAGATTCACCACTCTCTGTGTGAAGAAGTTTTTCCTAATCTCGGTCCTAAAAGGCTTCCCCTCTATCCTCAAACTGTGACCCCTCGTTCTGGACTTCCCCAACATCGGGAATAATCTTCCTGCATCTAGCCTGTCCAATCCCTTTAGGATCTTATACGTTTCAATCAGATCCCCCCTCAATCTTCTAAATTCCAATGAGTACAAGCCCAGTTCATCCAGTCTTTCTTCATATGAAAGTCCTGCCATCCCAGGAATCAATCTGGTGAACCTTCTTTGTACTCCTTCTATGGCAAAGATGTCTTTCCTCAGATATCATCTGGTCTACCTTCAGACCTTTCGGTTTCCCAAGAACCAATTTCCCTAGTAATTGTAACTTCACGCACTTCATGACCCCTATACCTAGAACTTCCACCATACTGCTGTGAAGACTGATGCAAAATACTTATTCAGTTCATCCTCCATTTCCTTGTCCCCCATTACTACCTCTCCAGTATTGATTTCTAGTGGTCCAATATCCACTCTCGCTTCTCTTTTATACTTTATGTATCTGAATAAATTTTGGTATCCTCTTTAATATTATTGGCTAGTTTACTTTTGTATTCCATCTTTACTTTCTTAATGACTTTTTTTAGTTGACATCTGTTGGTTTTCTAAAAGCTTCCCAATTCTCCACCTTCCCACTAATTTTTGCTCTATTATATGCCATCTCTTTGGCTTTAATGTTGGCTTTGACTTCTCTTGTTAGCCACTGTTGTGTTACCTTGCCTTTGGAATACTTCTTCCTCTTTGGGATGTATATATCCTGCGCCTTCTGAATTGCTTCCAAAAATTCTAGCTGTTGCTTCTCTGCCTTCATCCCTGCCAGTGTTCTTTTTGAATCATTTCTGGCCATCTCCTCTCTCAGGTCTCTGTAATTCCCTTTACTCCACTGTAATACTGATACATCTGATTTTAGCTTTACTCCATAAGTTTCAGGGTGAATTTGATCAAATTATGATCACTTGCTCCTAAGGATTATTTTACCTTAAGTTCTCTAATCAATTCCTGTTCATTCCCCAATTGCCGATCCCCTAGAGAGCTCAGCCATGAACTGCTCTAAAAAAACATCTCATAGGCATTCTAGAAATTCCCCCTCTTGGGATCCAGCACCAACCTGATTTTTCCATATTGTAATGCATATTGAAACTTACTGCATATTGAAATTCCCCGTGACCATTGTAGCATTGCCTTTTTGGCATGCATTTTCTATCTCCTGTTGTAATTTGTAGATCACATCCTTATTGCTCTTTGGTATACAACTCCCATCAAGGTCTTTTTACCGTTGCTATTCTTTAACTGTATCCGCATGATTCAACACCTTCCAACCCTATGTCACCTCATTCTACTGATTTGATTTCATTTTTTACCAGCAGAGCAATGCCACCCCCTCTACCTTTCTGCCTGTCTTTTCAATACAATGTGTATCCTTGGACATTAAGCTCCCATGTATGGAGGGGAATAATCAGTCAGCATTATGGGCCAGTCCCTTCAACAGGACTGGAGAGGAAATGGGCAGAGGCCAGAATGAGAAGGTGGGGGGAGGAATGGAGAATAAACTGGTGAAAGCAAGTGAGGGAGAAGGTGGATGGGTGAAGGAGGGGAGCTGATAGTTGGAAGTGGTAAAGGGTTAAATAAGGAGAAATTTAATTGGAGCTGACAGAGGGCCTTGGAAGAATGAGAAGGAAAAAGGGAACCAGAGGGAGATGATGAAAAGGGATAAGAGGGTAACCAGATGGAAATACCCCTCCTCTTACTTCATCACCCCCCCCCCGCCCCCAAACCTGGTCTCACCTATCACATGGTTAAGGGTTAATCAGATGCTAGGAGGTGGAGAATAGGGGAAAGGTCCTAAATGAGTACTTTGCATCCGTATTGACCAAGGGGAAGGGCATGGAGGATCAGTGAGATCAGTGTGGAACATGCTGATATGCTGGGGCATTTTCAGATATAAAAAAGAAGGTAATGTTGGGTTCCTTAAAGAACATTAAGGTGGCTCAGTCCAAAGGGACGATGGGATAGATTCCAGTTAATTGAGAGAGGTAAGAGATGAAATTGCTGGGGACTTGACCAAGATCTTTGTGTCCCACCTAGCCAAAGGCAATGCCTCAGAGGACTGGTGAGTGGCTAATGTTGCTCCATTATTCATGAAGAGAAGTAGGGATAATCCTGGAAATGATGGACTTGTCTCCCACCAGTGTTAAGGAAGCTTCTGGAGAGGATTCTTAGGGATAGGATTTAGGAGCATTTGGAAAACCATGGCCTAATTAGTGACAGTTAGCATGACTCTGCATGCGCAAGTTCACCCACAGTTATGCATCATACGAGACACAAACAACCTGAAAACAGAGGATACAATTCACATTTTGAAATAAAGCCACAATGTGCATTACCTCGAGAATCATGTCCCCTGGTAAAAGTCTTCCATCTTTAGCAATGGCACCCTCTCGATAAATATCTTGTATGACAATATTTTCTATTGGAGTTTCACAGCCTCCCACGATGCTGATGCCGAGGTTTACATGTGGATCAGAGCGGTCGATCTTTATAATGGTAACTTCCCCATCCGGAATGAGGTGATGAAACCTGGAAGGTGCTGGAAATTTAAAACAGACATGACTGAATGTTTGAAAATGTCGTCTGTTATCGCATTGATGATCTTATAAATTACAAACATGACTTCCAAATCCACTCGATCATATTACTTTGGCTCAGAATTTCCTGAGAAATTCTAGCAGTTCTGAATGAAAACTTTAGTAGTTCCTCAAATAATTGAATGCTCTGGACTCACTGTATCTTGGCACACGTGACAACAATAAACCAATTAACTTTATCAAGAAGCGTCCTTTGATGTTTTGCTGACTGAAAATCTGATGCCTCTGGAGTCCAGTGGCAGTGCACATATTCACTCCAGTTTCCCACTAGTTACACTGGGAAGGTTTGCCTGCTAATCCTGTTTTTAGTTCCAACAGAGAGCACAGGCTCTGCCACTGCAGTCATCTCACTGGATGAAAGAGCTGCAAGGGAGAGAAAGTCCAGATCAGGTACGCTTATTTAATTGGCTTAATCTTAATATATTCAAACATTTTAGAGTTTGCCTTAATTGAGGGAGAGGGAGAAGTGGAGAGTCCGTCATCGTGCCCGATGCCGGCCCCCTAGGCCTGAGTCGATGTAGTAGTAGGAGTAGTTAGAGTTTGGGTAATTAACTGTTTTAAAAAATAAATGTGAAAATATTTTACTAGCGGGACTAATTGTTTTAATATTTGCTGAATGTTCAAAATGTTTAAGAACTTTAACAGTCAATATAGCCACTGGACGTGGCTTAACATGGCATCTATATGTGATTTACAAAGCAAAGCCCTTGATCAGCTCAAGTCACCAATCCGCCTCAAAACAACAGGGTTAGTGCTTCCGGGAAATTGTGGGCCGTTATCTGTCAATGAAGGTTAACTGTCTTACATTGCTAGTTCATGGCTACATATTATGTTATGTAATACACTATTGTTAACTAGTATACGTAACACCAGATTACAAAAGTAAATGGTAAAATCGTGAAGCCAATAGAATTTTAGTTCAGAAACACGAGAAAATCTGCCGACGCCAGACATCCAAGCAACACACACAAAATGCTGGAGGAACTCAACAGGTCAGGCAGCATCTGTGGAAAAGAGTACACAGTCGATATTTTGGGCTGAGCCCCTTCATCAGGATTGGGTTCACTGCAGCTATGACAAGGAATTATTAAGTATTATGGTACAGAAACAGGGCTCTTGCCCCAAAAGGCCCACGCCAATATCATGCTCCAGATAAAGCTCCTATCCCCCTCTTAGTTCAAAAGACCTGGATGATTATTGAAATTTGCCTGTCATAACTTACACTGGAATGTTATTAGATTTTTATAATATCTCTGGTCAAGTCATGAACATGTGTTCATTGCTGGAACTTGCCCGGTGCTGTGTTGTAATACTGAGCTATCAGATGGAAGACTTTACCAAGCCAGGACGCTGCTATGTATCTGAGGAGAAGGGATTTAACAAATGAAAGAAATTTGCTGGAGAAATGTCAAACCTTATAACATTAGATTAGTATAATGAAAGGCTGGTAGCAAGCATGAGTTCATTGGCTAGACATTACAAAACCACCCACATGATACACAGCAGTTGCTACAAGGAAAATTAAAACATAATAAAAAGCTATGAATTTTAACTTGCACGCAGAGTTTCTTTTTGGAAAAAAAATCCTTGACAAAGCCTGCTGCCAAGCCTGTATTATGAAAGCATTAGTTTTGACTTCATTGTTTCTCCTTCTTCTAGATCCAACCTCCTTCTCTTTGGTTCAGCACTTATTGTTTTCAGTAAGGAATACCACACTCAGCAGCAGATGGATTTGGGAATACAGAAGATCACCTGCTGATAGTTGGTGGTAATCTCACTTTGGACACAGAGGGTTCAAGCTCTATAGCAGATACATGAGGACAGAAAAATAGACCAACACTTTGGTGTAAGACTGAGGATTTGCTGCACAGCCTTTCAGATATTATGTGAGACTGGGGCTGTGTGCATTCTCCAATGTACATAAATGATCACACTGCATAAGAAAGAAGAAAAAGAATGATTACATATTATTTTGTTTTCACTTTATTGTGGCTTCTGGAAGTTAATGTCACAAACTGTCAACATGCTTTCTTCCTTACAGCAGTAGCTACTCTTTAAAAGAGCTTTCAGATTTTACTCCTCCTCTGGATATCACTGCCTCCCGTCAGCCTGTATCACCACTACTTTTGTAATTCAGCCTTTCTGCTCTGCACTCCACTCCATGACATTTTGTTCTCTCCACTCTTTCTCCTTTCCCTGGAATGCAAACACTTTACTTTATCTCTAGTTTTTTTCCCAATGAAAGAATACTGGCCTGGAAAATTAACTCTGTTTCTCTCTCTGCAGGCACTGCCTGACTTGCTGAACGTCGAGAGTATCTTGTGTTTTATTTAGCTTTCAAAAGTACTAAATTGATTGCAGAGTGACAATGGTGCCCTGAGAATATAAGTGATGTGATTTGTGGAACTATTGGAAGTATTGATCATTGATCATCAAGAGTATTAAAACATAGAACAGTACAGCCCTTTGGCCCACACTGAACTAGTTAAAAAAACAAAACAAAATTACTGATTTGAGAGTCAGCAGTAGAATTACAAACCTTGCAGCCAAGCCCAAACCTTGAGGTAGGGTGTGGAAAGGAAGCATGCAGTTATAAAAATGTGAGAAGATAGATGAAAGCAGTAATAATTTAGCAAAATGGTGTTGGCAAATTAACTTCAATATATGTACACAAAAGTGATAGATATACTTTTGGAAGGAGAGGGAGAGTCTGTAATCCTCTGGAAATCCGATGTCTAAATATGAAGAAGAAGAGGTAAAACTAAAAAGAGAAATTGTGTTAAATTGGTGCAGAACTTTGGTTTAGCCCATATTCAATGCATGGTGAACATTTCCATTTATATGAGAGATTAGAACTAGGGGTCGTAAGTATAAAATGAAGACTGTTAAATTCAGAACAAAATTCAGGAGAAACTCCTTCATACAGGGAATGATTAGTGCGGAAGTTATAATCACAAGGAGGAATTAAGATGAACAGCTTTACTGCATTTAAGGGAAAGCCCGATAAACATATGACACAAATAGGATAAAAGGATATCTCAATATCAGAAGATGAAGAAGGGTTGGAAGGGTTGGAAAGCACTGGACTAGATCGGTAAAGCAGACTGGAATGTTTCCATGCAGAAGTCTTTTGTAAAACGCATCTTTGTTTTAACTACCACACCACCAAAACCGTTTGGAGTTCTCAGCTTGCTGATACTATTAAAACTGTTTTGCATGATGATTTATATGCCTTTGTTACCTTCATCTGGAAGATTAGACGTTTGCACACTTTCACCCGGATCACAGTCAACTAAATTCGTACTGCTATTCTTGCGGAGATAGCTGAAAGCACGATTCAGTTTCTTAAAGGATCTGCTTGTCACTGAAGCACGATCAAAATTTCGGTCTACAAGAAAATGAAATTTAGTAATATTAGTCATGTTTTGTGAATCTAAAAAAAGACAAATGCAAAAAGCTAACAAAGAACTATAAGAGTATATTAATTGACTTACATGCTTTTTTAATATAAATTGCAGATTTATGAAGCGTCTTAAACTTCAGACATTATATTTTGATAAACTGCTGACTGCTAAGTGAATTTTGAAATAGTGACTGTGTAATCTTGATCTTTAGCTTCTCCTCTGCTCGTGTCAGGTTCAGGCAATTCTGATAACTTGTCTAATTGTGTGAGCTCTCAACAGAACGGGGCATGTAGACAGCCCTATTATGGACCTTCCTGGTGGATGCCGAGAACAATTATGTCCCGACCAATATATTCCCTAAGATCAGCTAATTTACAAGGCATTGGTACTAAAAAAAGTATTGAGAAGGTAACTCACTACATCAGAGAATAAGGAATGTTAATGAGGATGGTGAAGGTAATAATACAGTTAAGACGAATGGGTTAATGTAACAGGAATCACAATGGCATGTTGCAGCCTCAAGCATGCTACAATATTTAATTGTTTGCTTCACAGCGTTTCTTTCTGATTACATATTCCTAAGGAATTCACCATTTGTTGTGACTCCCAGGGGATGCCACCTAATGGCCCTTCGTTTGCTTGGCTGCCAAAGGGATATTTCCATAATTCTACTCTTCAACTCCTGGCTCGTGGCCCCGATGGATTATTGCACTTCAAGCTCCCAACTAGGCAATGCTTAAATATGGTGACGATTACTCCTCCAGGCAGAGTTCCAATCTTTTACCACAGGTTTAAGAACATCCAATCTTTCCCAACTTTCCTCTTACCTATTCTGTCACTTCTATTTCCTTCCCATTCGTCCTTGGAAATTTATGCAACGTTTAAATTAGAAAGATCACAGAGAGACTTACTTTTCTTTATACTGCTCTTGTTGTGGATGTTACAATTGCTCTCCGAATGGCTGTCCTCTGAGCCTGTTTCAAATGCTGGATTCGTCAGACCTGCGTCATTTGTTGTCAAGGCCACAGCTACAGGTGCAGACGTTGATGGAGAAAACTCAGGTGCTGTCATGTCACTGCTTTCCACAGGAATCTTCGGAACTAAATCCGTATCATCTGCTGAAGAATATTCCTGCAAACACTCCTCTTGTTCTTTCAAGAGTCCACATTGGATTGCACCTTGGCACCTAAAACATAGATTTGTAAATGTAAAATATCATAAAACTTGCTGTATTTGTGAGACAAATTAAGCCAAATGGATATTTTGATCTGATGTGGATAAAAACACTGTTCTAATTTTTACTTTGCGCCAAGTCCAAATCACCTTTAATTTTTAACTTTTAACTGTTAAAAGTGGTTCCCAGTGGTCTCAACAACACCATGTACAATTGTTACAAATGTTCCCCATTTTTTAAACCCCTGTCAATTTTTTTATGGTCCCCATGTTTTTCTATCCCTCCTTTCAAAATCCTTCCATTGTCACATTCCTTCTAATCTGTTATCTCTTCCAATCCTGTACCGCACAGGAACACATAATAATAACAGCAATAGATCATCTGGCCCCTCAAGTCTGTTCCCCCATTCAATGTGCTCATTGATTATCTACTCCAGGCCTCAATTCTTCCTGTGTGTCAGATCCCCACTGCCATCAATTCCCTGAAAGATTAAAAACATATATGTTTCCATGTGAAACACTTCTAAGAGAGCATAAAACAGTACAAGACAGGAACACGCTCTTCAGCCCATAGCATCTGTGCTGACAATGATGCCAATTTAAACTGCCTGGATGTGGTCTATAGTTAAATGCCTTTTACTGATCTAGCCTCTGCCACTCTCTGGGGGAGGAAATTTCAGGGATCCACTACCTGCTGTATGGAGAGAAGGCAGGTTCAGGGTTCTGAGTTGGATGATCAGCCATGATCATACTGAATGGCGGTGCAGGCTCGAAGGGCCGAATGGCCTACTCCTGCACCTATTTTCTATGTTTCTACAAGTCGAGCGATGGAGTTTAAGAGTCGCGAGGTAATGATGCAGCTCTATAAAACTCTGGTTAGGCCACACTTGGAATGTTGTGTCCAGTCCTGGTCGCCTCACTATAGGAAGGATGTGGACGCATTGGAAAGGGTACAGAGGAGATTTACCAGGATGCTGCCTGATTTAGCGAGTATGCATTATGATCAGAGATTAAGGGAGCTAGGGCTTTACTCTTTGGAGAGAAGGAGGATGAGAGGAGACATGATAGAGGTATACAAGATATTAAGAGGAATAGATGGAGTGGACAGCCAGCACCTCTTCCCCAGGGCACCACTGCTCAATACAAGAGGACATGGCTTTAAGGTAAGGGGTGGGAAGTTCAAGGGGGATATTAGGGGAAGGTTTTTTACTCAGAGAGTGGTTGGTGCGTGGAATGCACTGCCTGAGTCAGTGGTGGAGGCAGATACACTAGTGAAATTTAAGAGACTACTAGACAAGGATATGGAGGAATTTAAGGTGAGGGGTTATATGGGAGGCAGGCTTTAAGGGTCGGCACAACATTGTGGGCCGAAGGGCCTGTACTGTGCTGTACAGTATGTTCTATGTGCTATAAAATATGTATATTTACCATAACAGTTTGAAATATGAAGTAGTGGGATAAATATCCATATCTACATTCAGTTTGATTGGTCAAGACATATGTAATTGTATGTATGCCAATGTAACTAGAAACATAAAACCAATCAATGATTGCTGAAGAAACAGTTGATATGGAATTTAAAAGAAAAACAAAATATGGGAAGAGAAACAGAGTCAATCAGAACGCTGGTGAATTTCAGGTTTCCAGTATCTGGAGTTAGTTTTTAAATTTTCATTTATGATATGAAACTTAACTTTGTTTTTCTCACCACAGAGCTGAGTTTCTCCTACACGTTCTGTTTTTATTTCAGATTTGTAGCAGCTTTAGTTAATTGTCTTTCTATAAACTATCTATTCCATTCAGACACTAGCACAAACTTTATCATTCTTAAACGGAATTCTGAATTATAAAAGTTCACAAACTAAGATGACTTCCATTATATCTAGTGTCTTGCAAACTTCCTGGTAACCTGACGAAACAAAGGTAATCAGAAGTAATGAGTCATAAGATAACATAACTAAAGATACAAAGAGCAAGAAAGATTTAAAAGAAAACACTGTAAAACAACAACTTCTGCCTCTTTGATTTTCTATTGCAAGTAGATTCTCACCACTGTTTCTAGTGCTTGCAACTGTTTTTACTTAGGTTCTGTGCTTGTTCTTCTATTTTCCTTTCACTGGCCTTTGCATGTGTTAGGAAACTTGAACATGTTCTTGCTCTATGCCTATATAAATAAAACTTAAACCATGTGTACTATTGGTTAATAAGATTATGAAAACTTCCTAGCTGCTTCTAAACTGAACTAGAATCACAGCAGTAAAGAAAATGAAAATGGCACAAAAAGGAAGAACACAACTGCAGTCACTGTATTCCAAGGTCATGTTCTTTCCTTTCAAGTACATTTCCTTTCTTGCTATGCTGTGAAGTTCACATCAGAACTTTAACCTCAGGGTGCATTCAACCATTTGAAACACAGCTATTGCACAATTTGCCTTGGAAATTAATGCGTGTGTTCTACTATTAAATACAGGGATCTTGGTATGAATGATCAAAGATGCTGTTGAAATGTTAAATGGTATATTTTGTTATGAAGAGCAATATGAATTAAATGATAAAATACACTGTACAGGAGAAACAATTTTGAAGGTTGCAGGAAAGTGTGGAGTAGACATATGCAACTCTTTTAAAGTAGCAGAACAGGCTAAGAAAGTTGTTAAAAACACAAGAAGAAAGGAGAGTGAAAGAAACAATGAAATGTTAAGTTTTCGCAAAATGCTGGTTAGATTCCAGCTAAGACATCGTCAGCAAATCCAGGCAGCACACTTTTGAAAATACATCAGTGATTTGAAGACAGTGTAAAGAAATGATCCAAGAGGTCGAAGATTTCAGTGATGTGGAGAGATTGGGAAGAAATGAATGTTCTCTCTAAGCAATTGATACTGAGGAGATTTTATAAATCATAAATAGCTCTGAAATAATAAAGACAAATTGTTTTCAGTGGTAGCCAAATGGTCAGTTATTAGAAAACACAGGTTTAGTAAAAAAAGTTACGTGGGGACAAATCTCAGAGTTGAATTCTGTGTAATAAATTTTGATAATAAATGTGCTTTGAATCTTAATCTTCAAATCTTAAAAACAGGCAACATAAAGGCAAAAAGTCAACAGCAAATTGCAATCTGGAATATTTTGCCTGCAAGGACTCTGGCATTACTTGTTATATTGGCTATAAAGAATTGTTATTTTAAGGCCATCTCAACTTTAAAGACTAGGTCATGTGATGAACTACGTGGATTAATCACCCTGTCTGACAAATACAGGTTTATAAACTTTACAATGGGCTTCTTCAGGGGTTAGAAACAGACATTTTCCAATCAATCAGATCCAATAATAATTTTAAAAAGGAAATTGTATAAATGCTTGAAAAGAAACAAAAATTCCACAGGTATATATTTAATATTAGGAGTGTGCCAGTAATTGGATCATTCTGTAATTCTATGAAAACTAAAATGTTTACAATCTCCCTAATTACCATATTTGAATTTTAGTGGTGTCTAGGTGCTCTAAATACAAAAGCACTAAAATTCAGCCTGCAAAATATTATTGCTGTCAGGAGTAACACCTGCAGTCAATAATCGTTGGATAGTGATTTAGCAGTTTGCCAATTCCTCATATTAGCCTCTAAACTGGGAAAGTGTCAGAAGCTACTGAAGGTCATGAAGACTATTAGTGCAACTCCTTCCCTCCTAGCACAAGACCCTGTGCAAAAGTCTAGCTCGGGTGCCTAAAACTTTTGCACAGTATTGTTATAACATTATGCAATGCACTGTACTGCTGCTGCAAAAAACACAAGCATTTCATGACATATGTGATAAACCTGATTCTATTGTGGACTGGGAGTGAGAAGGGGGCAGGGAGAAGGGAATCATGGTTGGGAAAAGGGGAAGGGGCATGGGAGGGAGCAGTAAGCACCAGGGGGGGATTCTGTAATGATCAATAAGCCAATTGCTTGGAATCAAATGTCCTTGCCTCGTGTCTCAGGGCTGGGTGTGTCTGTACCTGTGCCACACCCCTCCTGCAGCGCTCCACCCTCACCAATCCAAAAATGTTTTTCCTCTCCCCAGATTTACACAGTTGCTCTCCGCTCCACCTTGACAAATACACTACTGTGCAAAGGTCCTAGCACCCTAGCTTAGTATACTGCACAGTACTGCATGTTGATTTACAGCATTGGGTGCATTAGCTCAACGGCACTGGCTACGAGGATGAGTTCCCCTGGCTTCTTCAAAATACCATAAATTGATTGTGCCATATTCCCCAAAGCAAATCATGAACATGAATACTTATGATATCTATCAAATTTGAGCACACCTCTAAAAAACTCTGAGAACCAAGTGGCAAGGTTTCTAATACACTACTACATCAGCTGTGTTTGAGGAATAACACTGGCCATCAAAAATGTTTCATGAAAAGGTCTACCTTGTTTAATTCCCTTCCCAAATAACAACAATAGAGAAAGGTTTGTGTCTTGGCACCAAGTTTGGGACATTGCTACTGAGAAAATGGCAAGGCAGCAGTCACGTTTGAGTGACTAGTGAACAGGGTTCTCCAGACAGCGCAGTACTGATGACAGGCAGAGAATGCAGAGTACATTCGGACGAGCTGCAAAAACAAGAGAGGTCACAAGTACTTTGCTCTGTGGATATTCCCGAGAGCAAATGATATTGTCCAGAGTAGAACTGAAGATAGAGAACACAGCTATGTAGCCATTTTTGGAATGCCAGGCACAAAAAAATTCAATAGCTCCACAAAAAATGGTTGCACAACTAGTGAACCTGCTGCTTCACATCTCCAGTGATCAGAGTTTGATTCTGATCTTTTGTTTGGAGTTTGTTCGCTTCCTTTGCTGGTTCCCCTTGGGTGAACCACTTTCCTCCTCAATATCCCAAAGATGCGCAGGTCAGTAGGTTAGCTGTCCCGCTAAAGATTGACCCTAGTGAATAGGTGAGGTGAGGAGAGGAACAGTGGATGGAAAGGTGGGGAAGATAAAGCAGGTCAGAGCAGGATCAGTGTAAAAGTAGGCTCTTTGGTATCTTTATCTATGACATTTGTAGAAATTGTAAAATGTTACCACCTGAGCATCAGGCCTGTGACACACTATTGTTACATCTGACACTCCAGAAAAAGACACATTTATGCCTACTCTCTCTTTCACCTTAGCCAACTAATCTTCTATCCATACCAATGTGTCACTTCCAACACCTTGAGTTGGTGGCGCCAGTGATCTTGCTTTTGATGAGTGATGGGAACATTCACAGCCTTCAGCAGCGAGCAGTTGAGAAGAGAACTCTGAACAGTTTAGACGACAGAAGTAAACTAGTTCACCAAAACAATCGACAATAGATGCACGATAAGCAGTATCACTGGGAAGAAAGAAACCAATATGTTCAATGTAGGGTCCTGGACTTATTTCCTGGCATAATTTACATATTACTATTTAATTATTCATGGTTTTATGACTATTTAATTATTTATGGTGCAACTGTAATGAAAATCAATTTCCCCCGGGATCAATAAAGTATGACTATGACTATGTATTGTAACAAGAGCATTTCAGTCAGGTTGGATGGGGCGGTGGTGGAGAGGAGATGATGTAATTCACTGCTCATTCAATGTGACAGCACACTCTTCAGTTTATAGAGATGCTGAGATCCAGACTTTGGACCTATCACCAAACTCATGCATTGCTCTGGATTTCCAGCATCAATAGACTCTCCTTTGCTTACTAAATTCATGGTCTGTTGGGTGGCAATGAACTTGGCATTACTATAATCTTCTAAAACCAAGTCAGCATGTATCACAAGACAATTGCAAAACACTGCCAATGATTTTGTGCCAAATCCTCCAAAACCTCAAAAGGTCCCTAATATTCTTTTTCATTAACTTCTCTACCACTGACATAAGAGTCAATAGTCTATAGTTTCCAGTAATTAAGATTGAAAACAAATATTCATATTTAACTAAATGTACAGTTGTGTTTAAAATATTTTATATATTAAAATAGATGCATAAATGGTTAATTGATAAAAATAATTATGTGTATGTAAAAGTTATTGTGTATGCAAGCAGTGTTGTAAATGTTGATTGTGTACAGACCTTTAAGGACTGTATACCATGAGGTAGTATTGTATATCGTATTAGCCATTGCTTTTATTTGGGTGTCCTACGTCATTGATAGAGGATGTTTGGATAGTAGCTTCATCCTGTTTACATGTGGTTACCAAACAGCAATCAGAGAAGAACCTGTTGATGCTACAATACTCAATGCTCACATTGGAGGAAGTACACAGCAGCCATCAGAGTTGCAAAGCCACAAGTGTTGCTATGGTGTCAACATGAATCTCTGACCTTGGGAAGGCACGAACAACAAGAACAATTAGTTCCAATTATCATGGAGCAGAGGTCCATCATGAGGTCAAAACTGCTCAACTGATTTTAAGACCCTTAAAATCTGCAGACAAAATTTCATGCCAAAGTACTGAAACATAATGTTTTTATTGTACTAACCCATTCCTTGTGCAATTCAAAAAGGCATGTAAATAGCATGTAAGAAACATGTAAAACATAGCAACTACTCAATAAAAATACCAAAGCCCACCTAATTTGCTGGAATTAAAGAAAAATAGTGAATGGTTAAGAAAAAGTGAGAAATAGAAGAGACAAAGAGATAATAATGAAAGGAACTAGACATTTACAGCAAAGAGAAAAAGTACAAGGCTTCACACATCATAGAGTGAGCAAATGCACCCAGAGGGCTTCAATATGGCCTGGCTCCAATCCAGGTTTTTTTTTTGCTTACTTTCCAAACAATGTTCTATATTGACTTCTGTTAACCCAGTTACTAAAACAAGTTTGCAAATGTGCATTCAAAATTGGTTGCTATCACAGTTCTTGTTAACTTAAACATCAGTGCCCAGGCATTATTTATAGGACTGCACCTGAATAAACTGGTCAGTGTTTTGCCTAATTCCATTGCTGATGCAGTGCTTTACTTGGCCTTGAAATGGAGCCATAAATACTAAACTAATGCAAGCTGCAAGTTAATGTTACAGATGAGTTTCTTTTTACATTGAATTTTCATATCTTGCAAAATTATTTTAAAATATCATTAAGTTGCAGAAAAAAGTGATTTATTAAGCATCATCAGTTATTATTCAAAATTAGTGAAGTGGTTTGGCAGGGCAAACTAAACTTCAGTGAGGATCTACTGTAGTATTTTTCCCTGATGTCAAATGCACAGGGGCCTTAAATACAGTCGTCATGTGTTAAAGGTCCTGCCCCACAGTGCAGTAGCATTATTAAAAACAGAGAACTTCTCATCAATGACTGTGAAACATTCATGCTTCCAATCTCTGCTTCCCCAACACCCACCCCCTCCAGTAAAATCCTTCTTTACTAACTTTTGAAAACAATGGAACATTAAGAGCGGTAGCATTCGTTCTGCTTCAAGTTTCTGCTGCAGGGGATTTCTTGTGTGTCCACATTCTAGACACCTGATTTATTTCTCCATCTTAAAAGAAATAATGTTTATGTCATCTTAATTTTACTATCCTCTAAACTCAGATCGTATTCTGGCCTTATAATCCTTTTCATATTTAATCTGTGCTGAAGTACCTCACTAACGCTAAATTACATCTGGTTTCTGAGCAGATCAAAACTAACACAGAGATCAGACTGAAGACGAGCAAATAATTTGAAAAAGGAAGCAGAATACCCATAACCAAGCGAACGAGCAAATCAGTGGTAAATATAATGATCTCTGATGTAACATTGAACTTTTGGGTTAAAAATACCAATTTTACTTTAAACTTAACAGCCACATGAGAACAATCAGATGTTTGAATTTCCAATTGATCAAATTAATAACTATTTCCAAAGCACACTGCTTCAGGATCCAAATGTTCTCATTAATTTCTAGATATGGCACCATCACTTTAAAATTAAAAAAATTAACATATAGCATTTTGCACACAAGTTCCTAAGTACATTTACATGTTGTCCTTAGGGTGAACTGTATGGATCACAGTACCCAAAGTTGACCACCAGGGTGAGATTTTGCAAGTAACCTCACAGGAAGTGGGTTTGGCCCTAGAAAATCCACCACCAAAGCACTCCTCAGAGGCTAGCCGATCTGCGAATTCCACACCTGCACATTTCAGTGCAGAGGTCAGAGGCACGCAGGAAGTCAAAGACTCCAGTTTGGACATCTGACTTCCTCTTTTGCCACTGGGTGAACCAGAGGCAAAGCCCAAACATACGGTACTGTGGAGCTAGATCTACCTCATATCAGGCCCAGCAGCTTAGCCAGAGTTGGTGGACCTAAGTAGTTTGACCCCTTTCACTTGAATGGGATGGCTGATATTTTAATGCTCACATTTAGAAAAAAATACTTTGCATTTTCAATTAGATAATAATGTACTTTTAAGAAAAATTTAAGTATGCTTTAAAATGTTTAAATCTACCTTTGGTTTTCTCTTACGCACCACTTGGTTTCTTACTGCTGCTTGTGGCCTGCTCCACTTTAAGGATGGTTATTGTTGAGAGGCTTGATGCAATGGGGGAGTGTGTCTCCGGGAATATCAGGGCAGATAACTGTGGGCAATGGGCCAGCCCAATCTTCACCTGCCCATTACCTGCTTTAATAAGATACGTTACATTGACATCTTGTGTAGTTGTTGGGAATATACAGCAAATACTGCAGGAATCCAGAATTGGTTGTATTTCCATATCAATAGTGGGTTTGCACTCAATTCAATTATCACTGGAGACTGTCATCTTGTGATCATTGTAATTTGTTATACTTAATGAAATGGATGTAGGCTATGACAGAGTGATTTGTGCACTTGTGGAGGAAACAAGGATTTGAATGAATATACAGATAAAACGACGAATAATCTACAGAGGGATCTTGCGCAATAGTTTACCCCACCTGTGAAAAATGATAGTTAAATATTGTACTGAGCAGAATCAAAAAAAATTTTTGAAAAAGAAACAATTTGGTTTTATAAAACATAATTCTCTAAAGACACAACTTAAAACAATAATTAAAGCAAATATACCACTAGGTTTCACTGCCATGAGAATTCAATATTAAACCTAACAAGCACAAAATTTCAAAGTTGCTGGTGAACGCAGCAGGCCAGGCAGCATTTCTAGGAAGAGGTACAGTCGACATTTCGGGCCGAGACGTCGACTGTACCTCTTCCTAGAGATACTGCCTGGCCTGCTGCGTTCACCAGTAACTTTGATGTGTGTTGCCTGAATTTCCAGCATCTACAGAATTCCTCGTGTGAAGCACAAAATTTATTTCTTTTAGATAAGAACTTGGCTTGGCCTTGCTATGTTCAGTTTCAGCCCTATCATTAGAAATTACTGAAAGAAGCTTCAGGAAAGGCTCAGAATAATTACACTTCAAAATACTTCTAGCTTCCAAGATAAGAAGAAAAAGATTATTGTTTTAAAATATGAATAGACTGCAGAAAGAATATACTGTGAAAACTAGGACAGGTTTTATATTTAGCTACATGAGAAGGGATCAGTGTCCTGCCAATCAAGATCAGAACCAGGTTAGATGTCAGAGTGTTTGACTTTTCTAAAAGGATAAGAGACTACAAAACAGTTTTCATTTCATTCAAAGAAGAGATTCTCTGCAGTATTGCTGATTATTCTAGTAATTATGACCAAACTGATACACTTGATCTGGAATTTTACAGATTTTTTACCTAAACTGCCTATGTTTTACACTTTGTTTATCGTCCTTCTGGAGATTAAATGACTGCAGATAGTTAGGAATATGCTGGAAGTGTATTTGTAAATCACAATCTTCCACCGAATCTTGATCACAGTTGCAATGGATAAAAAAATTATGTGATATTTTAAATATCAGATGAGGCCACCTACACTGCAATATAGTTAGATAGATAGATACTTTATTGATCCCAAAGGAAATTACAGCATCACAGTAGCATTACAAATGCACAGATATATAGAAATATACAAATTTTAGAAAAGAAGAAAGAAAGAATTAAAAATAAGTTACCTCAAACAGTCTAACAGGAAGGGTCATCACTTCCCTGGCTACAGGTTGACTCAGTATAGAGCCTAATGGCCGAGCATAAGAATGACCTCAGATAGCGCTCTTTGGAGCAGCACAGTTGTCTTAGTCTATGACTAAATGTGCTCCTCTGTTCAGCCAAGGAGGCATGCAGAGAGTGAGAAACATTGTACAGAATTGCCAGGACTTTTGGTACGGCCCTTTGTTCTACTACAGCCTCCAGTGTGTCCAGTTGCACTCTTATGACAGAGTCAACTTTCTAATCAGTTTATTGAGCCTGTTGATGCCATTGCCCCAGCACACCACTGCATAAGAGATTGTACTGACAACAAAAGACTGGTAGAACTTGTGAAGGGAAGGCCTGCTCCAAAGAACTTCAGTCTCCTCAGAAACTAGTGGTGACTCTGGCCCTTCCTGTACACAGCCTCTGTGTTGGTGCCCCACTCAAGTCTGTCATCCTGGTGCACCCCCAGGACTTGTAGGTCCTCACCCCATCCATGTCCTCATTATCAATAGTAACAGGGAGCAGTGCAGGATTAGTCTTCCTAAAGTCCATCACCATCTCCTTTGTCTTACTGATGTTGAGCTGCAGATGATCCAGCTTGCACCATTTGACAAAGTCCTCCACCAGGGCCCTGTATTCATCCTCCCGTCCTCCCTTTATACACCCAGCTATTGCTGAATCATCAGAGAATTTCTGCAGATAATGTGACTCAGCATCGTATCTAAAGTTTGACTATAGTTCCAGCATGAAGTACACTGACCAAAGTATATATCCTCAAAATGAAGACCCAAATCAGGGGTAGGAGTCTTCTCAAAAGATGTTCAAACAGATTTTGCTATATTATCATTTAACATGTTTCTAGAAAGATGTTTCCTTGGACACTGATTATTTAACAATCAGTTTATTAAAACTGAATGAGTATTGTGATGAAGGAGGGCTGCAAACTGATCTAGAATCTCAACAGGCACTGTTTTGCCAACAGAATAAAAGAGCGGCGTCTGCTGCAGTAAGAAGAGGGAGGCTGGGATATCAGTATTCAGGGCTGCCTCGCAGTGCAGCATCTGCAGTTGCTGGCAATCATTTGGGTATGAGAAGGCTACTAGGTTCCTTAATTAGTAACAGAATGTAATAGTGAATCTGTGGGCATTGAGATAAACAAGTTCAGAACACATACAAGTGTCCTTCGAGTAATCAGAGTGAACGTCTCCTTGCCTGGAACGATTCCCCCCCACCCCCCAGATGCTAATTGGCCTTGTTCACATTTTGAACTTTTTTTAAAGTTCTCTTTTATTTTCCTGAGCAAAGCTTAGCATCTGGTTACTGAATACCGATGCCAACTAATACTTAGTGCACATTTGAACTAATTAGAATGGCTGAGGCTTCTGTTGGATCATATTATAGGGCCCACACCTTTTCAAATTCCCACATCTGCTCAATGTGAACAACATAAACTTTGGGGGAAGAGAAAAAACACATTACGACTCAACTCTTCAGGGTCTACAAAAAGTAATACATGAAGATATATAAATGTTTTATTAGGCAATTACACAAATGGCCGATAGTTCAGTGTTTATGTAGAAGTAAAACTGAAGAAATTCTTTTACATTCTTATCAGTCTAGGCCCAGTCACGTGATAAGATATGATGACAATGTATACAAGAATCAGAAAATGTTCTGCTGAATGAGCGTCACTTTGCAAAAGCAAGATTAATGTCAATTTACATTTTGTACTGCTGCAAATCTTCTCAGTTAAGACTGAAGCAAATATTATTTTGCTAATGCAGCAAACTCCACTGAGTGTTCAAAACCAGTAATGTAACAGTGAAAAATCATCCTAAGAAAGGGATGCATTCATTGAGAATGCTCAAAATATCAGAATGTCAAAATACCACGTATTAATCAATCTGAAATGATGCTTCAGTAAATCACTTTCATTAGTTACACCCTCAGCATTAACTAAAATATGCAAAAAATGATTAATGAAATTGTTAAAGTTACCATGTATATTTGTATTTCCTATGTTCAGAGTAGAGTGGAGAATATATTCTTCCTGTAGCCTGTCATTGTGGTGCAACAGCAACACCCATGACCTTGTCCTACGGGGTGGGGTAGGGAGGCATAGCTAAGCAAGAGAGAGACTGTGCAGTCAGATCTATCCTCTGATTTTAAAGCAAAGGTAACTTGAATCATCAGGATTTGGGTTAATTATAAATAATAACAGAAAGTAGAGAATATTTTGGAGGCAAATACAAATATAATAATGGACTGGCTTTACTAATGTTATTGTTCACTTGTAAAGGCATCATGGAAGAATGATTATTTTGGCTTTACCCTTATTTTTAGCTTCATTGGTCTGAAATAGCATTTCCAATGGTTAATTTGAACAATTAAAGATAAAACAATCCAACAATTTTTAACTGGAAGATTATTTTTTCTACTTGTGAGAAGACAAGAAATGGTATATCTGTTGTATGCTGGCATAATTTCCTGAAGTACAAGCTGGCATCTTATAAAATGAAAGATGCATTTGGGGGTAGAGCTATTCTGACTTTCTATAATATCATTCTAACTAGAAAGTTGCTTGTATGCAGTTGTCTACTACCACACAGTATGTGACAAAGCAAAACTACATGGTTTGTGAAGTAACAATACAATAATATATAAAAGTCAATATTGCACTCAGTCTAAGCAAGCAAATTAATCAACTCCTTAAAGACAGTCACGTTAAACATTTTAGATTTTACGTTTTGGACACATTTGACAGGGGCGGGTTAATTGACACTGCCCTTTGGCTTTTCTGAATATAGACTCCTTAGTGTCCATGAGGTCAGTTAGATCATCAGGCTGTTTTCCACTTGCAATAGTGACTGCAAACAGGGATAATCAGTTTCATCAGCCCTGGGGTCAGACAGTTGACAATCAAATAACAATCAAAATAATAAGCTTCTAGTTGTTTCCTGTTACCTCAATAACTACTGCAGAATGTTTTCAGATTCCTAGTTTCTCAGCAAGTTACTCTTGCTGTGACTGCTATATAATCCTCATATTGCAATTGCACTAAACTGAATAGAACAGGCCAGATTAATCGCATCATTACAATTGTTAATAGTATTTTGTTAAGCATTACTAATTAAATAAAAACAATATCAAATATTTCAAAATCATACTTTTGCGATACAACTTGCAATGCTGTATGTGAGCTAATGGTGTGAAGTAGGTGTGCTTTCATTCCACATTATGCTTTGGAACAGACCGTCTCAAGAAGGGAAAACATCCAAATTGTTTCATGTGAAATAAGACACACTGTTATCCAGGAGCTGATAGGAGTGCCCCACCAGTCACCACTCTGCAATTGGGTTAAGACTAAATAATATCAGCCACTGTACTCTTTGCTTGATAACACATTTATTATGGTTAAATAATAAGCCAGCACACTAGGTGAAGGTCATGCATGGAACATGTCGAGTGCATTACAGAGGACCCGAGAGCATGAGTCTGCGCTGTAATACGTGTATCTATCCCTTCGGAGAGGCAGGGATGGAACTGAGATCAGAGAACAATTCAATTCAAAGAGACAGCAAACAATAAGCTGCAAAGCAAGCAGCATTTGTTGTGGGGCAAAGGTACTGAGACCTTCCAGGTCAAGATTCCGATCAGGACAGAGAGGAGAGAGGAGACACTCAGTATGAAGTGGAGAAGGAGAGGGGTGAGACAGGGACTGGCATGAGACAGGTGGACCAAGGGCTGAAGAATGACAGATGGATGCCATTCCACCTGTCATCTACTGATCTTTGTCTCACCATTCCCTGTCCCTCCCCTCTTTACATTAGACATCTTCCCTTTCCAGTCTCAATCCTGATGCAGGGTCTCAGCCTGAAATGGTGACAATTCATTTCCCCCCTACAGATGCTACTTGACTCACTGAGTTCTTCAGCAATGCTCCTTTGCTCCATATTGCAGCATCTGTGTTCTCTTGTGTCAGACTGAATGAGGTGCTGATGGACTTAGCAGAGACCCGAAGCTATACTTTTTGATGAAATAGCTTACTCAGGAGTCCTAAAGAGAAGTAAAATTTACAGCTTTACATTAGTTATTTTGACATAAATGGATTTGTAAAACTAATAAATTGACATAATTACTAAAAACCAACCAGTAAATCAATAGTTAGTATCATATATGACCATTGATTCATTGGTCATTATTTTCACTTGGAATCAGTTTCAGTACTAATACACTGCTTTAGGTCATTAGGGAATTCTGAAAATTTTTAAATTTATTGACATTTTTTGTCACTAAACATATTATTGTCTGACATAAAATAAACTTAACGGTGGTCTTGGACAATAAAGAATGGAGTCAGCCTGATTTCACTCCACTAAATGTTTCCTCAGATTCCGAGAACATTTTACCTAATCTGTAGATACTAGTGCCTATTCATGAGGCAAAATTTCCTCTGTGTGCTATATGCACTTGCAGAAAATATGTTTACTACCATTACATCATACCTGGGGTATGGAGGAAACTTGCCTGTTATGTTTGATATTAATCACACATCATTAAAATCTCAGTCATTGATTCTTTTACAATATCCTTTGGGTATGCTTATTGCCCAAAATAAATTAAGACTCCAAACAGAGGCTTGCGTTCTACATTTAATTTTCAGTGCTCATTCTTTGCACTTATTAAGAATGGACAGCTGTATGGGAAATGTGTACATAGAACTGTTCAGCACAGTACAAACCCTTCAGTCCATAAAGTTGTGCCAATCCATTGACCAAATTCAAGTTCAATCTAGCTATTCCTTCCCACATAGCTCTCCATTTTCCATTCATCTATGTGCCCATCTAGGAGTCCCTTAGCTGCTCCTAATGTATTAGCTTGTTTTACCAACCCTGACAGGGCATTCCATACATTCACCACCCTCTGTGTAAAACAACTACCTCTGACGTGCTCCCCGTGCTTTTCTCCAATCACCTAACAATTAGGCCACTTCATATAAGCCATTGCTACCCTGGGGAAGGGCCGGCTGGTGGTGTAGTGGCATCAGCACTGGACTTCAAGGTAGATGGTCCTGAGTTCAAACCCAGCCAGGTCCCAAACCTGAGCAGCAGCAGCATCTGCACGGAAGAAAGGCCTAGCCATCTAATTCTGTATCTTGTCATGTGACCTCATGGCACAAAGAGTCGGACTTGACTTAACGACTGAACAACAAACCCTGGGGAAAAAGGCACTGGCTGTCCCCTCTATTTATGCTGCTTTTCATTTTATGCAACTTGCCTCTCATCATCCTTCACTCAAAGAGAAATGTCCTAGCTCGCTTTACCTTTCCTCATAAGACATGCTCTCTGATAGGGGCAGCATTCTGGTAAACTTCCTCTCCAAAGCTTCTAAATCCTTCCTATAATGAGACAGCCAAAGCTCAATGCAGTGGTCCTACTATGGTCTAACCAATCGTGTAATAGAAATAGTTGTAAAAAGATGAGGAGGAATGGCTACAAAATTAAGAGAGGCATTAAAGCAGCTGGATGAAGATGAGAGAGACAAGGAAAGAGTCCTCAGTATGAAATATCAACTGTTTATTCATTTCCACAGATGACATTATTGTTTGTATTTTAAAAGGCCCAGTTTATTGTATCTCCTACTACTATGTTTGGGGTTCCTAAGGTTGTTGTAGCCAGAGTGGTAATTAAATATGACAGATGGTAGTCTCTGACGACCAAGTCCAGCTCCTGACTTTCACATGTGGCTTAGCCACTAAGCCCGGTGGAACAGTTTCTATGGACAGGAGAAGGGGCAAAGGCAGTTTACTGGTGCCTTAAAAACAGTCACTTCGGGCAAATGGGGCTCATCAACTCATTTAGGAGAAGAGAAACTCTGCTGCCTTGTGGCTATACCCACTCAAGGGGAAGGCTTCGGGAGTAAACTCTGAGGAAAAATCTGGAGCTGGAGTCCCTAAGGCAGTCTTGGGTTGAGTTAAATGCTGACTGGCAACTCTGTGACATCGCTTGTGACAAACTGTATTGGTCTTTGCCGTTCTTTTGGATCCATCAGTTGCACGGAGAGAGGGAGACTGCTACATGGGCAGTAGCTAGCTTTCCATATCATACTGCCCCAGCTGGAGGCAACATCATCATGTAGACGGAAAGCTTCATTGCTATGTTTGGAAATTTTAAAAGAGTTAACAGGCAAAACTCGCAAATGTTTAGAAAGGGTGCAGAGGAGATTTACAAGGATGCTGTCTGGATTGGGGAGCATGCTTTATGAGAACAGGTTGAGTGAACGCGACCTTTTCTCCTTGGAGCGACAGAGCATGAGAGGTGAGCTGACAGAGGTGTACGAGAGGCATTGATCATGTGGATAGTCAGAGGCTTTTTACCAGGGCTAAAATGGCTAGCATGAGAGGGCACAGTTTTAAGGTGCTTGGAAGTAGGTACAGAGGAGATGTCAGGGGTAAGTTTTTTTACACAGAGAGTGGTGAGTGCGCGGAATGGGCTGCCAGCGGCGGCGGTGGAGGAACCCATCCCTCCCCACTGATCTCCCTCCTGGCACTTATCCGTGTAAGCGGAACAAGTGCTACACATGCCCTTACACTTCCTCCCTTACCTCCATTCAGGGCCCCAAACAGTCCTTCCAGGTGAGGCAACACTTCACCTGTGAGTCGACTGGGGTGATATACTGCGTCCGGTGCTCCCGATGTGGCCTTTTATATATTGGCGAGACCCGACGCAGACTGGGAGACCGCTTTGCTGAACATCTACGTTCTGTCCGCCAGAGAAAGCAGGATCTCCCAGTGGTCACACATTTTAATTCCACATCCCATTCCCATTCTGACATGTCTATCCACGGCCTCCTCTACTGTAAAGATGAAGCCACACTCAGGTTGGAGGAACAACACCTTATATTCCATCTGGGTAGCCTCCAACCTGATGGCATGAACATCGACTTCTCTAACTTCCGCTAGGCCCCACCTCCCCCTCGTACCCCATCTGTTACTTATTTTTATGCACACATTCTTTCTCTCACTCTCCTTTTTCTCCCTCTGTCCCTCTGAATATACCTCTTGCCCATCCTCTGGGTCCCCCCACTTGTCTTTCTTCCCAGACCTCCTGTCCCATGATCCTCTCATATCCCTTTTGCCTATCACCTGTCCAGCTCTTGGCTCCATCCCTCCCCCTCCTGTCTTCTCCTATCATTTTGGATCTCCCCCTCCCCCTCCAACTTTCAAATCCCTTACTCACTCTTCCTTCAGTTAGTCCTGACGAAGGGTCTCGGCCTGAAACGTCGACTGCACCTCTTCCTAGAGATGCTGCCTGGCCTGCTGCGTTCACCAGCAACTTTGATGTGTGTTGCGGAAATGATGGTGTCTTTTAAGAGACTCCTGGATGGCTAATTGGAGCTTAGAAAAATAGAGGGCTATGGGTAAAGCCTAGGTTGTTTGAAGGTAAGGACATGTTTGGCACAGCTTAGTGGGCCGAAGGGCCTGTATTGTGCTGTAGGTTTTCTATGTTTCTATGTTATTTCTAAAATGTGGAAGGCAGGAAACTAGAAGAACAAAGATTTACAGAATACATATCATCTAAATGTTCTTTTTCAATGACTAATTAAAATATGTTGTATCATCAATCTATTAAGCAAAAGTGAAAAATAAACTTACTTAAGATCATAAAAAACATGGCAGATTTTTGTATTTTTCTTAATTTGTAATTTCTGATGCAATTCACCTTGTAAATAAGAGCAGGTAGAAAATAATTCCAGATTTCTCATTTACACTCAACCTTAATTTTTTTTTCATTACAGTTAAAATGATAAAGAATTAGCTCCTGGAAATACCTCAGAGCATTTTGGTACGTTGCATGGTTGCAAAGCTTATCGTGAGTGATGCCCGCTCCTGCAAAATTCTATTCTGCACTAGGCCCAAGGTTTCAGGTGAAGCAAGTGAGCATTCATGCCTTGCCAGCTTCACATTAACATCACAGCAGAAAATAGTTAGAGAGGTTCAGACAGAGGAAAGGCAGAGGTCATATTGGGTTGGGAGAGGGTTCAAAGCTGAATTTGGTGTTGAAGAGTATGGGCAAGGGGTGGAAAGGGGAGGATAAGAGTCCGAAGAGGGAAGAACATAGTGATGCATCTACTAGTAGAGATGTTTTGCCTCACAACAACAGTGGCCGGGTTCAATTCTGACCTCTGATGCTGCCTTTCTGGGGCTCACATGTCCTCCCTGTGAACACTTAGGTTGCCTTTCAGTACTCTGATTTCCTGCTACATCCCAAAAAATGCGCTGGTTGGTAGGTTAATTGGACATTGCTCCCCCCCCCACTCCCCAGAGAGTGTAGAGGAGCGTGTGAATCAAGAGGAAGCTAATGGAGGTGCAGGGAGAACAGAATGAGTTGGAAGGATTAGTGTAAAATGGCTGCTTGTTGGTCAGCACAGACTCACTGGGCTAATGGACCTGATTCTATGCGGTACCCCTCTATAACTGGTGACTGTGCTTCAAAATTCCAGACACCCCTGCCTGGCTGCAGTACAAGTTCCTACATATCCCCAATTGCTCTTAATGTCTTAAAGCTTCAATAAAATTAACCTTAAACCACATTTGAAGAAATACAATCAAAACTTGGGCTTTGTAATCAAGAGCTTCTACTTTTTCCAGCATCTTTTTTTTACGATGGTGCCAGGAACTGCTCACTTTATATATGTATACCCTAACAAGAAATAGTTAGCTGCAGCACAATTTCTAACCCCTTGAAATACAGCTCTCTTTTTAGCTCCACCGATATAAGCCTTTGAAAGTGCTGACACACTAGTGTTTGGCTGTCACACAGATTATCTGTGTGAGTCAATGTGAGTCAAACCTTACAGTTGCACCTCCCCATTCATCTCTTCCTGTATTGGAACTGCAGATCTATGAGGAGGGCAATTTCACTGCAGTGTGCTAATTCTGTTGATATTCGCCTTGACCTTCGACTGAGTCCTGAAGTTTGAGAGCATAAGCAACATCTGTGTTTTATGATGGATCTCCAAACTAGGAAACTCAAAAGTTTGGATGTTATTCACCAATGTTCAGAAAGTCACCTTGCAAGCTTTCCAACTATTACAAGTTTCATGAACAATGACTTGGACAGAAATACTTAAGCATGTGCTGATTACATACAGATTGCCAAATTTGCCTTCTCCAACATTGCTACAATATTTATGCATTTAGTTCACTGGCATATTCAAACAAGCTTAGGAAATCCAAGGATCCAGAGCAATGGTTTAAGCCACATTAATATGGTTTTGATTAAGTAATTAACACATTGAAGGAAGGCAGCTATCTGCCTCTCTTAGACCAGAAGTGTTTATGAACACTGCCTTGCTATTCCACCTTTGCACTATTTAGTTTAATTTTTTTTTATTGTAACCTATCGTAATTTTTAATGTCTTACACTGTTCTGCTCCAACAAAACAAATTTCACATCTTATGTCAGTGATGATAAACCTGATGCTGTTGCCAATATACTCAGATTCATTTCAGAAGCCAACTTGCTAGAGACAGATTCTCCATCACATTCAGCACATCATTCACGTTCCCTGTTTTGGTCCGAACTCACACGTTTCATCACATGAAAATAATCAGCCTTCTGTCTTCAGCTCATTGTACGAACCCCACACCTTTTTTGATTCAATTATACTCCCAACTAACTTGGTTTTCCTCTGTAAGGGGTTTTCATCAGCTTCAACCATATCTTTTCCCATATCCACCTACATCCATCTTACCAACATTGAGTATTACCAGCCCACCTCCACTGATCCACCGCAGGAACCTCAGATATTTGGTTTTTCAAAATATTGACGCCTACTGCCAGCACCATTTTTTTTCCTTGAAAGGATATGAATCTCAAAGTCATATATGGTAATATACTGTCTATGTACTTTAATAATACAATTACTTTGAACTTTGAAATATTTACATTCTACTGTTTAATTCCCTCAGGACCTTAGTCTCCTGATTGGCAAACTCCTCCAGTTTATAACCTTCTAAGATTCAATATTTCTGCAGTTGTAGGCTCTGCTGAATCCCACGAGATCTTCACTTCACCACAGATATCTCTTCAGCCATCTAATCCTCTTTGGGATTCTCTCCCTAACCTCACCACCTCAAATATTCCTTTCCTTCAAACTCATCATTCTGATCAGTTTTCTGAACATTTGCTTATTGACTCTGTCAACTTTAGTTTGATTTCACTACTGTAAGGAGTCTTGGGATGTCATTATGTCACTACACAGCCATAAGCGATATTTACTGTCACTTTTCATCCAGTATTTTATTTCAAATCCCTTCACTTTGAGTCACAAACCAGGAAAATACCACACTCATTTCCTTATCAATTGGCTTTCACTGGGAAGCAGGTCTGGCATGTTCAATGTCAATTCTACTGGATCTGAGAATTTAAAAACACTAAAATCATCCCAATCTCCTGCCACTTCTACAGGATTTCAGAGTATTTGTATTTGTATTTTATTTTTTCTAACATCCAAGGGAGTAAAAATCTTTATGTTGCATCTCCATCGCAATGTACAAGCAATAAAGAAGGGAAATGTGGGGGGATATTGCCCAAAGACTAAGATTATATAGATAATTGTTTTGTATACATGTCTGTACAGTCAGTACACACATGTTATAACAGCAAAATGGTAATTGTTCATTGAGATTTTACCCTGTGCTGCTTAGCGTTACAAATATAGGCTCTTTAACATTACAAATATAGGCTCTTTGGCAAGAAAAGCAAAGATGCCCAGTGAACATAAAACTACATGCCAGCTAAGATTCACTAAGAACAGGACAAGACAAATGTTTGAAAGAAAAGGAGTGAACAGACACCATTTCCTAATCTTCTAAAATCTGTTCCCAATTTATCCTTCAAAAGGAACAATGCAGTCTTTCACATTCATTTGGAATGGGTTAAAATTGTAGCCCATTTGATGGGAGCTGTTTCCTTCTTTTAAGCCATTAATCACACAGCCAGCTACCATGATGTTGACAGCTTTCCAGGTTTCTTTGGCCAAGACAGACACAATGTAGTTATAAGGATAACTATTTATAATCCAACAGTTAGGTTCAACTGCAACTATAATCCAATAGATATATCCCGCTACGCCACATGTATGTTAACCTGGACAATGTGTAGTGGCGAGTGCTCTTCTGTGAAGGAAACTTTGATGCAATGATGGCTCGAAATAACAGTTTAGCTTTTCCAGTCTTTGAGCAATCAAAAATGGTCTGATAAAGGCACTCATTGGAGTTAAAAGACAGATAATGTTCAATTTCTCATCTCATCATCGTTAGTTATATAAATTCAAAAACATTCAAATGACCAGGTTCTACACATGAACCACGTTTTTTTTTGATTTGTTTATAAGGTTAAGTGCAATGAATGAAGCTTATATGTTCAATATGTGCAGTAATTTTCACATCTGCTTCAGTGAGCAAAATAAATGCATGGCAAGTAACACTATAAGCCAGCTTGGTTCTAAGTATTTAGTTACATTGAATTTTTGTCACTCAAGAACAGTAATTATTAACCAACTAAAGTTAGCAGCATGTCAATAAGATATACAGATAAACAAAGTCCTTCATTATTAGTATATCACCAAGTCTTAACTAAACAATTGGGAGCAAAAATGATGTTGTCACATTGAAAGCAATATTTCCACATTTACTAATCATTGGAACTTTGAGATATCTATGTATGATGTACTGTACAATTTATTACAGAAGCATGATCATTAACGTTATGACTAACAATTGAATCTGAATATCAACAGCACTAGTTTTTGTGATTATTGCTGGACAAAGCTCATATGAACACACTTTGTAGTGACGTTTAAAGACTAATCCTATCATAACATGTATCAAATGATCAATAACACAGATAAGAATTTTCTGGAGGATTTTTTTTTTCTTTTGATTTACATGATATGATTGGTAAATGTGAGGTCATCCACTTTGGAGGGAAAAATGAAAGAGCAGATTATTATTTAAATGGTAAAACATTGCAGCATGCTGTTGAGCAGAGGGATGTGGGAATGCTTGTGCAGGAATCACAAAAGGTTGGTTTGCAGGTGCAGTAGGCTATCAAGCAGGCAAATGGAATGTTGGCCTTCATTGCTAGAAAGATTGAATTTAAGAGTAGGTTGGTTATGCTGCAACTGTACAGGATATTGGTGAGGCTGCAGCTGGAGTACTGCATGCAGTTCTGGTCTCCTTACTTGAGGAATGATATACTGGCTTTGGAGGCAGTGCAGAGGAGGTTCCCCAGGTTGATTCTGGAGATGAATGTGCGGAACCAAAAGAAATGGGGGAGATCTTAAATGTTTTTTTTGCGTTTGTATTTACCAAAGAAACTGGCATGAAGTCTATGGAATTAAGGGAAACAAGTAGTGAGATCATGGAAACTGTACAGATTGGGAAGGAGGAGGTGCTTGCTGTCTTGAGGCAAATTAAAGTGGATAAATCCCCAGGACCTGACAGGGTATTCCCTCGGACCTTGAAGAAGACTGGTGTTGAAATTGCAGGGGCCCTGGCAGATATATTTAAAATGTCGGTGTCTATGGGTGAGGTGCCGGAGGATTGGAGAATGGCTCATGTTGTTCTGTTGTTTAAAAAAGGATCGAAAAGTAATCTGGGAAATTATAGGTCGGTAAGTTTGAAGTCGGTAGTGGGTAAGTTATTGGAGGGAGTACTGAGAGACAGAATCTACAAGCATTTGGATAGACAGGGACTTATTAGGGAGAGTCAACATGGCTTTGTGCGTGGTAGGTCATGTTTGACCAATCTATTGGAGTTTTTCAAGGAGGTTACCAGAAAAGTGGATGAAGGGAAGGCAGTGGATGTTGTCTACATGGACTTCAGTAAGGCCTTTGACAGGGTCCTGCATGGGAGGTTAGTTAGGAAAATTCAGTCACTAGATATACATGGAGAGGTGGTAAATTGCATTAAACATTGGCTCAATGGAAGAAGCCAAAGTGCAGTAGTAGAGAATTGCTTCTCAGAGAAGCACTGCTTCTCAGTGCTGGGTCCATTGTTATTTGTCATCTATATCAGTGATCTGGATGATAATGTGGTAAATTGGATCAGCAAATTTGCTGATGATATGAAGATTGGAGGTGTAGTGGACAATGAGGAAGGTTTTCAGAGCCTGCAGAGGGATTTGGACCAACTGGAAAAATGGGCTGAAAAATGACAGATGGAGTTTAATACAGACAAGTGTGAGGTATTGCACGTTGGAAGGACAAACCAAGGTAGAACATACAGGGTTAATGGTAAGGCACTGAGGAGTGCAGTGGAACAGAGGGATCTGGGAATACAGATACAAAATTCCCTAGAAGTGGCGTCACAGGTAGATAGGGTCGTAAAGAGAGCTTTTGGTACATTGGCCTTTATTAATCAAAGTATTGAGTATAAGAGCTGGAATGTTATGATGAGGCATTGGTAAGGTAATAAGGCATTGGTGAGGCCGAATCTGGAGTATTGTGTTTAGTTTCGATCACCAAATTACAGGAAAGATATTAATAAGGTTGAAAGAGTGCAGAGAAGGTTTACAAGGATGTTGCCGGGACTTGAGAAACTCTGTTACAGAGAAAGGTTGAATAGGTTAAGACTTTATTCCCTGGAGTGTAGAAGAATGAGGGGAGATTTGATAGAGGTATATAAAATTATGATGGGTATAGACAGAGTGAATGCAAGCAGGCTTTTTCCACTGAGGCAAGGGGAGAAAAAAAAAACAGAGTACATGGGTTAAGGGTGAGGGGGGTAAAGTTTAAAGGGAACATTAGGGCGGGCTTCTTCACACAGAGAGTGGTGGGAATGTGGAATGAGCTGCCAGACGAGGTGGTAAATGCGGGTTCTGTTTTAACATTTAAGAATAAATTGGACAGATACATGGATGGGAGGTGTATGGAGGGATATGGTCCGTGTGCAGGTCAGTGGGACTAGGCAGAAAATAGTTCGGCACAGCCAAGAAGAGCCAAAGGCCTGTTTCTGTGCTGTAGTTTTTTCTATGGTTTCTATGAAGGGGTTAACCTATGAGGAGAGATTGAGTCGCCTGGGGCTATACTCTTTGAAATTCAGAAGAATGAGAGGGGATCTTGTAGAAACATGCAAAACTTTGAAAGGGATAGATAAGATAGAAGTAGGAAAATTGTTTCCATTGGTAGGTGAGACTAGAACTAGGGGACATTGCCTCAAGGTTCAGGGGAGAAGATTTAAGTTGGAGATGAGGAGAAATTGTTTTTCCCAGAGAGTGGTGAATCTGTGGAATTCTCTGCCCGGGGAAGCAGTTAGTCATAGTCATAGTCATACTTTATTGATCCCGAGGGAAGCTGGGTTTCGTTACAGTTGCACCAACCAAGAATAGAGTATAGATATAGTTGAGGCTTCTTCACTAAATATATTTAAGATACAGTTAGAAAGGTTTTTACATAGTAGGGAAATTAAGGGTTATGGAGAAAAGGCAGGTAGGTAGAGATGAGTCCATGGCCAGATCAGCCATGATCTTATTGAATGGTGGAGCAGGTTTGATGAGCCATATAGCCTATTGCTGCTCCTATTTCTTATGTTCTTATGATCTCATGACCTTTACTTTGCTCCATATTTCAGCTGGGATCAAGGCCGTGTGATTATTCATGGCATAACCTGAATTGCATGATCCTATTGATAGTTTAGGGGTTGTGGGAAGGTGAGGAAAATGGGTTAAGTTTACTACAATCAAGTGTGCCTTGTGACTCCAGTAGGAAGGAAGTAAAATTATTGTAATTTTTGTATACTTTGTTTTGCCAAACAGTCTCTGCTTTAAAATTCAGCAGGCCAGGCAGCATCTCTAGGAAGAGCAACACACATTAAAGTTGCTGGTGAACGCAGCAGGCCAGGCAGCATCTCTAGGAAGAGGTGCAGTCGACGTTTCAGGCCAAGACCCTTTGTCAGGACTAACTGAAGGAAGAGTGAGTAAGGGATTTGAAAGTTGGAGGGGGAAGGGGAGATCCAAAATGATAGGAGAAGACAGGAGGGGGAGGGATGGAGCCAAGAGATGGACAGGTGATAGGCAAAAGGGATACAAGAGGATCATGGGACAGGAGGTCTGGGAAGAAAGACAAGGAGGGCGGGGGGGACCCAGAGGATGGGCAAGGGGTATATTCAGAGGGACAGAGGGAGAAAAAGGAGAGTGAGAGAAAGAATGTGTGTATAAAAATAAGTAACAGATGGGGTACGAGGGGGAGGTGGGGCATTAGCGGAAGTTAGAGAAGTCGATGTTCATGTCATCAGGTTGGAGGCTACCCAGATGGAATATGAGGTGTTGTTCCTCCAACCTGAGTGTGGCTTCTCTAGGAAGAGGTACAGTTGACGTTTCGTCAGGGTCTTGGCCTGTTACGACGACTGTACCTCTTCCTAGAGATGCTGCCTGGCCTGCTGCGTTCACCAGCAACTTTTATGCGTGTTACTTGAAATTCCAGCATCTGCAGATTTCCTAGTGTTTCCGCTTTAAAATTATTGGCCTGATATTGCCAATTGTACGGTAGCATTAAGATTTTAGATTTCTTCTACGCTCCTTAGTAATCAAGATGGCAAACCAATATTTCTGTAACATAAATGAAAAGCTTTGAAACCTGTGAAATATTCTCTCATCTGTTTCGCATTATAATTCTTCTGACAATGGGTAGCAGAAGTATAACGTACAAGGAATTCTACTTAAGGCATGGAATTGCAGACATGTCATCAGACCCAGGAGATTAGGTGGAACAGCTCATCTAGTGCCTGTCCAAAATCAGGCACAATGAGAGGAGCAAATTCTTTGTTTCCGGGTGGTTAGTTAATCTTGCCATATTATTTGCCTCAGGAAATCACAGACCAATTCCAGCATGTTGTCATCTGACATGCTGCTTTGTGATTTTCTATCAGAAGTCACTAGTGGGAGTCAGAAACAAATACTTTCTCTCTCACTGAGGGGAATATGAAAGGACATTTGATAAGATTTTGAAAGGAACTCAGGAGCAAAGAGACCTTGATATTAAATATAAGACTCTTCAAAAAATGTTTGGATGAGCTAGCTGATAATTACAATCTTTGGACTTGGAGGACAGAATGTGTCACATTTCCACATGCTACCTCACCAGAGTTTTTAGAACAAAATCATACTACGTCTGCGTCATTTCAACTCTCAATAGTTGTCAGTTTAACATTAATGAAAGAAACTTATGAGATTTATCAAGCTCAGTGGTGTTTTAAACTTCTTCCATCAGGAAAAATTGCGATTTTATTTTTAAAGACTCAAAGTTTTCCTAGCAAAGGTAATAAGCCAACTGGCCTATGAAACCCTGATGTAGAGTGTTCAGACTTGCTCTATTTCAGTTTTCTGGCAGTCACTCACATTCCCTGTAACATAAATTCCTTTTCTTTCCCTGGGATCCTCAAATCAGGACTTCCTTCTTAATATTTTTAGTCGAATACAAACTTCTGTATTTATTAAAATATTTACTGTGTTAAGAAAAATTAATTTAAGAAAATTCTCCTGATAGGGTTCCCTCTTAAATATAACAGTATAGAAAAGCATCTGCTTGGACTTCTTCAATAACCTATTGTGTTTCATCCTCCATGAATTCACTATTTGTCAGTTCTTAAGAGTGGGATTCCAGCAACATTTTGACATTATCAACAGTCACCTCAGGATGATAAGCCAGCTCAACAATTTTTAATGGCCTCTTCACAAACCTTTTGCCAATGCACATGGCAGAGTTTACAAACTGTGGGCACACCTCAGTCACGCAGAAGAGCATTTTGGAGACATTGACCATAATTCTGTAGCTATGGCAAGGCTTAAGGATGGGCTGAAAATTAAAGACCTTGAGGAGTTAAGGATCAATATCATAAAGTCAGACCTTGCAAAAATTCACAGGGCATAGCTACTTGCAAGTAAGTCTACATCAGAAAAATGATGGTTACTCAGAAGTGAAACCACATTGGGGTCAATATGTTCCTAGAAAAGGTGAAATGCAAGGAGAGTAAACCCACTGTACCTTGGATGCCAAGGCATAGAAGGTTAGATAAAGGGGAAAAATACAAGCCTAGAATAGTATATAGAGTTAAATATGGAGAAATTCTGACAGGAGTATAGAAAATATAGAAAGTTTTTCTTTACAAAGAAATTAGGAGACCAAAGAAGGGACACAAAATGTCACTGGTGATGTTAAATAACAGAGCATAAAGCAAAAGTGTAACTGGGGAAAGAGTGGGGCCTTTAGGATTAAATCTGGCAATGGATGTTGTAGCTGGAGAATTCAGGGCAGAGGGCAGTTAAATTCAAGAACATATTATCTTTGTAAAGGAAGATGTCTCTCAGTGGGCTTAAAGCTGGATAAATTGCCAGGCCTGATGAAATGTAACTAAGGCTAAAATGGGAAGCAAAGGAAGAGACTGTTGGGATAGAGGTCCTTTGCTGAGCTCAGGTGACTGGTACATGGCTCGTCTGGTAGCTTTATACTAAAGTGATAGCAGGGATAAACAGATATTTATAGGATTGTGCATCTGACATTAGTAATAGAGAGTCAGAGTACCACAGCACAGGATCAGGCCCTTTGACACATTCCGTACGTACTAAACTGGTATCCTGCCTAGTCCCATTGACCCAAACATTCACCATAGCCCTCCATACCCCCCTAATCTATTTTCTTATTCAAATTTATCTTAAATGTTGAACTCGTACCCGCTTCCACTGGCAGTTCATTCCACAATCTTACCAACTTCTGAGTGAAAAAGCTTCCGCTCGAGTTTCCTTCAAATATTTCACCCTTCAATCTTAATGCATGACCTCATAGGGATATAGATATGGTTCATCAATTGGAAAAAATTGGGCCAGGATTAATGTACACTTATAAAGGCAAGGTTTAATCAAACAAGTGCAGTGTGGATGTATTAGGAGTTTGTTTGACCAGTTTGATAGAATATTTCAAAGAGGTAATAAGCTGAGGATACTGTGTTGATGTTAGGTACATAGACTTCAGTGAAGCCTTTGACGTGGTCCCAGCATGAGAGATTGGTAAAAAAGTTAGTGCCCATTTGGCAAGTTGGCAAATTGGGTCTAAAATTGGCTTGGTAAGGGCGATTGCCTCGAGATTTGTTTATGTGACTGGAAGCTTGTGTCCAATGGTACACCATATGGATTGATGCTGTTTGTTATATATTGTAATGATCTGGATATGAAGTATGATTAATAATATTGTAAGAGTCAGTGTTGTTGTTTATCTTGAGAAGGATAATCAGAGGCCACAGGATGGTACAGGTCAGTTTGAGACTGACCAAGCCTGGTAAAATGGTCAGAGAAATGGCAGATGGAATTTAATCCTGATAACCATAAAGATGCATAAGGAATGGTAGTGCCCCAGGGATTATTGAAGAGGAACTCATTATTGCCCAAGGTTCCCTGAAGGTGGCAGCATGGAGAGACTGGGTGATGAAGCTTAGCTGGGACATGGAATAGAAGAGCTGTGAAGTTATGATACAACTCTATAAAGCATTGGGTGGGCCACAGATATGTAATGTTCCAATAACCACAACATAGGAAGGATGAACTTGTGCTAGACAGATTACAGAGACTATTCACCAAGATGTTGCCTGGGATGGAATATTTCAGTTATGAGACCTCCAATTTCCTCTTCCTGAAGTCAACAATCAGCTCTTTGGTCTTGCTGACATTGAGTAAGAAGTCAGTGTTGTGGCACCATTCAGCGAGATTTTTAATCTCCCTCCTATATGTTGATTTGTCACACCTTTGACTTGGCCTACGACAGTGGCGTTGACAGCTTTGGAGCTGCATTTAACCACACAGTCATAAGTGAAAAGCAAACAGAACAGGGGGCTAAGCACACAGCCTTGTGGTTCTCCTGTGTTGATGGTGATTGTGGAGAAGATGCTGTTCCCAATCCAAAGTGACTGGGGTCTGCAAGTGAGAAAATCGAGGATCCAATTGCACAAGGAGGTATTGAGACCAAGGTCTGGAAGCTTACTGATTAGTTTTGAGGAGATGATAATATTGAACGCCAAGCTGAATTTGATGAAGAGCATCCTGATGTATGTATCTTTGCTGTCCAGATGTCCCACAGTTGAGTGAAAAGCCAGTGAAATAGCATCTGCTGTGAACGTGATGAGCTAGTAGGCAAATTGGAGCAGATCCAAGCCACCTCTCAGGCAGGAGCTGATGTGTTTCATCACCAACCTCTCAAAACACTTCATCACTGTAGATGTAGGTGCTACTGGACAATAGTCATTGAGGCAGATTACCATGCTCTTCATGGGCACCAGTATGATTGAAGCCTGCTTGAAGCGGGTGGTATCTCAAACTGCCAAAGTGAGAGGCCAAAGATCTCAGTGAACACTCTAGCCAGATGATGAGTACAGGTCCTCAGTACTCAGCCAGGAACCCCGTCTGGGCCGGTAGCTCTCCGTGGCTTCACCCTCCCGAATGGTTGTTCTTGTTGGCCTGAGCCACTGAAATCTCAAGGTCACAGCGGGCTGTTGGGGTTTGTGGTCAAAGTGAACATAAAAGGCATTGAGCTTATCTGGAAGTGAAGCCCTGCTGCCTCCATGTCACCTCTGAGATTCTCCCACTATTGGTAACATGCCCCCAGAATCTTACAGCTTTCAATAAGATCACCAATTATTCTAAGGTCCAAAGAATACTGATGCAATTTCACACCTAAATTAGAGAAGGAACTCAGCAGGTCAGACAGCATCTCTGGAGGAAATAAAGTGTCAGTGTTTCAGGCCGAGACATTTCATTTGGACTCAAGTAACATACAGCTTACATATATGCTCATAAAAATTTACTCACTTGGGATTTTTTTTGAACCTGAGTTTATTTTGTTTGTCATGTGTAAGATTACAGGAAGAACTCCATTATACCTTTTTAACACTTCACTATTTCATTCAATATTCATTAAAACATATTGTGATGTTCTCCCTTTTGTTTTGTACTCTGCTTTTTACTTTCTCACTTCAGTTTGTTCATCATTCTAGTTATTAATCTTTAGATGACCTCTTATTTTTTAGATGGTTTCAAACCTCAAAGTGTTAAAAAAAAATCCTATACCTATGTTCCAGCAAGCCAATTTCAACAAATTCCCTCATGTTATTGGCTTGCTCACTTTGCCCAAAATCTCCCAGCTCCAGATTGTATAACACTCGTCCTCCTAACAGTCCGATTGTAAAATTTACCACGTTGCGGCTTCCATTTCAAGGTTCCCTAGCTCATTTAACTGATTTATTTTATTAATCAGGCACAGAATTAGCAAAGCACACCTGGCCCTGTGGGTCCGTCACATGGATTTGAACAATGTGTGCTTTACACACAGTTAAGGAATTTACTCTATTTATTCCCCCTTTTCCCAAAATAGCAACGACCCACAAACAGATATTGACCATCAAATATTGATTATTTTAACCATAATGCCATTTTGCTTTATCCAATAGGACTGAAATTCTGATTAAAACTGGCAGAACTACAATTTGAAAAGGGAACAATGCTGCAGAGAAGGGGAGTCATATTTGCTTCCACTATCAATTAGGGAGTAAAGCTTCTTCCCTGTCCCTATACCCCTCACTTGTTTAATACTGAAGCGTGAATCATTATTACAACATGAAAGTACTAACATTGCCTGTAAACTCTTCTAATCATCACAAGCTAAGGCAGGGCTTGGATGGTGCAGGACAACTCAGGGTACCTTTGCATGATTTGCTGCCATCAGATTCCAAAACTAAACATAACTAACTTTGAACATAAAGACTGGGATGCAGTGGAGAATATGGGTAACCATACAGTTGCTCTGTTTTTAATTTAAATCACAGACCAAATAACAGGTGATGCCTTTCACATGTAATTTTCAATTTGTACATTACACTATCAAAAATAAACTTTGTTGCAGCAAGTCATGTAATCTGAGATGTTTGAAGCCTTATCATGATGAATGGACCACAACTATAATGTGTATGTGAGAAAGAGAGACAGACAGACAGATGAACACTCTGAGGGAGATAGATTACATAACACAGAAGAGGCTTGAAAAACTTTCTCATCCCAGGACTTTATAACAAAGGAGCATGGATTTTAAAAAGTAAAGATTCAAATATAGAATGGACGATGTTTCAAATCTTTGCTTTGCTGATTGCTTCTTTGAGAGAGTGGAAATGTTGAGCTTGAGACGACTAACACTTTTCTACAAGGTTTATCTTTAGCCACATAAACAACATGCCGCTAAAAAGCTGCTAACATACTCATGTGTCGTGGAAACAAAAGCACTAAAGTCATTTTATGATTGCATAGTATGCCATGATGAGATACACTTCAGGTATCACTAATGAACTAAAATGGACAAGATTGCCATTTGATTCATTTTCATAAGTAAAATGAATGGATTATGTCCTCCATACCGCTAAGGCTATTTACTTGCTTCCAAGTGCCACATTTTTACTATTTTTAAAAATATGTTTCAAAGCAAATTACAACTCAAGTTCTGTTGGAAATCTATTTATTAGCCAGAACTTAAAAATAATGGATTACACCAAATGCACCATAACAGGAAAGGTGAAATAAATCTGGAACTGTATCATGACTTGATTACCTTTCATGCCAAAGTTTAACATTGTTTTAGTTTCTCTAGAGCACTGCTCACTCACAGCATGTTAATTTACAGCTTTTGATGTCCCTACGTAACCTGTGAGTTCATGGTAGCGTTGCATATTTTGTTTCAAAACATCTATGAACTTTTGATCAGAATAAGGAAACACATTCAGATCTCATTCCAAAGAGATAAGTACAAATATATTAGTTACACAAATGATGAAAGAAAGTGAGAGAGAGGGTGGGGTGGAGTGGATACGTGTACTGATGTCTTTACAGATACAAAATTTACAAGCGCCAGCAGTATTGCTATTACAAATCAAGCTACTTCCCTAATCGGGTTTACAACAAAAACTTCTATGACTAACCCTGTAAAATACATTTCAAAATATCAAGACAGATATATAGAAGACCATAAACTTTATAAATATCAAGACAATAAACTTCAGTTATTGGTAATGGCATTGGAATTTTATTGTTTTCTTAATGATGTGACCTGTAAATAAGACACAATCTATCAGATAGCTTTGATAAAGATTTAATTCTTTCACAGGAGTTTTATTAACATAATAAAACTTTAGAATCACATGGTGTCTTTGATGGAAATGTACAAATTACATCAAATTCTGCTTCGAAACAAAACCTTAGAACTGGATGACCTGCAACTCACTAAAATATTCCCAGGTTTAGGTAGAATTCTATATTCCTGATTCAGTATTAGAAGAAGAAGACAACTAAAAACAATGGATAGGCAATATTGCTTTGCAATATACCAACTACGTTAACCAGGCAAGACAATGGAAACCTCATAGTAACACACCACAGTAATGTGGACTTGACAAGGAACTGTTTACAGATAAATAATCATACAGGACAAATAATTCCTACATTTCAACATCAAATTCAGAATCTTGGCCTTGACAAATATCACTTCCAGGAAATAATCACAGAAGCATTGTTACAATACAATGGCCATACGTTCTTCTTTAAATGGATAATTATTTCTTGCTTTTTCATGTGATAAAAATGTTTTATTTTCTAAATTGAACTAAAGTCCAAATACGTTAAAGGAAAACGTGGTTCATCGTCACCCTGCAATAGATAGAATGAGGAGGGCAAGGTCAAATACCCTCAAGTGGCCGCTTTCCACAGTACACGAGTGTATCTAATAATGAGGCACAGGAGTGGAACTGCCGACGTCTTCTGCTGCTGTAGCCCATCCACTTCAAAGTTCGACATGTTGTGCATTTAGAGATGCTCTCCTGCACACCATTGTTGTAACTCGTGGTTATTTGAGTTACAGTCACCTTCCTGTCAGCTTGAACCAGTCTGGCCATTTTCCTCTGACCTCTCTCATTAACAAGGCATTTGTGCCCACAGATCTGCTGCTCACTGGATTTGTTTTTTGTTTTTCTCCTCATTCTGTATAAACTCTGGAGACTGGTGTGCATGAAAATCCCAGGCAATCAGCACTTACTGAGACACTCAAGCAACCCCTTCTGGCACCAACAATTATTCTATGGTCAAAGTCACTTAGATCACATTTCTTCCGCATTCCGATGTTTGGTCTGAATAACAAATGAAACTCTTGACCATGTCTGCATGGTTTTATGCATTGAGTTGCAGCCCCACGATTGGCTGATTAGGTATTTGCATTAATGAGCAGGTGTACAGGTGTACGTATTAAAGTGGCCACTGACAGTAGTCTTAGCCATCCCTTTGGATGCTCACTACTTGCACAATCCAAAGCTGATAGCTTCGTCCTTCAAGTCTTGGTCACCTCCGTCAGTGATGACACTTCCAAATCACTTCTGCTGATGGACATTCTGTTCCCTTGAGAGTGTTTTATCATTCCTTGTGGAGGAGCCCCATTTGATCAGCTGCTGGAGCACAGTAATCCGCTATCAAGAGGAAGTTTTCTTAACCATGATTAATGTAATGCCATGAACTGTTACTGTGGCAATGTTGAGGGTTGGAGTCAATGTTGAGAACTTTCAGCCCTACCTTTCATGTGAATCCTGAAGAAGGGTCTCGACCCAAACGTCAACTGTACTTTTTTCCCCTATGGATGCTGCCTGGCCTGCTGAGTTCCTCCAGCATTTTGTGTGCGTTACTTGGATTTTCAATATCTGCAGTGTTTTTCTTGTTTACCATTGATACTAGAGTTTCAAAAAATATTTTATTAAATCTAGATTATTCTAACTATATTTAAATTCCATAACTTACAAAGTGGAATGCAAATTCACATGTTTGGGTTGTCAATGCAGGACTCTGGGTTCCTAATTCAATAACTTAACCAATGAGCAAGCAGTACACTTTCCAAGTGCAGCTTTTTCCACGTCTTCTTCATGGTCATTGTCAAGTTAAAAAGAGAAAGCTGATTTTAAGACTTGAAGCAACATAAAATGGCAGTCACCTTCTAGTGTTGTAGAGTGGAGGGGAGGAATCAATCATTCTCGCTTGAAGTTCAGCCTAATTTCCAATGAAGATTTTGCAAGGACTAGCCTACAAAACAGCATATTGACTCAGCAAAGAAGAACAGAAGACAGTCCGTCCATGATGGACATAGGGGTCTGCCAACCATATGTTTAATTCTATAAAATTAGAGAGGAAATTTCTTTCTTCAACTATACATTACTGACTTTGATCCACAATAAACTTTAATTGAATAATCAATAGAATAAATCTCCTAGGTTGGGAATGCTTTTCAAAATTGTTTCACAATATTTTTGAGAATTCACCTGGATTTCTAAAATACATGGTAAGTTTATAGTAGGGGTAGGCCATTCAAACCTTCAAAGCAATTCCTTCAGTCATGGATGATCATCTGTCTCAATTTCATACTCCCATTTTCTCTTTTTATCCCTTTTTGCCTTTTATCTAACTCATAAATGTATTTATTGACGGCCTCAATTTCTCTATGGTTATGAATTCTATTCTCCATCTGACTGAAGAAACTTCCCAATCTGTCTGAAATATCTTAAATTGAAACGGTGACATTTTGTTGTAGACACCCAAACCAGGGGACTACCCAAACCTTCTTTAAGTAACGGAGTTTCCCTCCCTCCACTATTGACACTGCCCTCACCTACATCTCTATTTCCCAAATATCCAAGCTCACCCCTTCTTCCCATTGCCTCATTAGTGATAGAGTTCCTCTTGTCCTAACCTACTACTCCATGAGCCTTTGTATCCAACACATTACCCTCTGCAACTTCTACCATCTCCAAAGACTAAACGTATCATTACCTCGCCCTCCCCCATTTCCACAAGGATCACTCCCTCCATGTTTCCTTTGTCCATTCTCCCCACCCCACTAATCTCCCTCTCGGCACCTGTCCCTGCTAGCAGCCAAAGTGCTACACCTGTCCATTCACCTCCTCCTTCACCTCCATCCTCCTCCCTCACCTCCATTCACCTCCTCCCTCACCTCCATCCTCCCCCTCCCTCACCTCCATTCACCTCCTCCCTCATCTCCATTCAGGGCCCCAGTCTTTTCAGGTGAGGCAGCACTTCACCTGTGAATCTAGATGGATCATCTGTTGTGTCTGGTGCTCCTGAAGCGGCCTCTGTTCCATTCACCAAAAGTGGAACTTCCCAGCTGCCGAACATTTTAGTTCCAATTCCCGTTCCCAGTCTGACATGTCGCTCCATGGCCTCCTCTTGTGTCGTGACAAGGCCACCCACAGGGCGGAGGAGCAGCACCTTATATTCTGACTGGTTGCTTCAAACCTGATGGCATGAATATTGATTTCTCCTTCCGGTAAACCAATTTCCCCCTCCCTCCCTCTAATTCCACTTTGACCTTTTTACCTCTTCTCACCTGTCTATTACTTCCCCCTGGGTCCCCACCTTCTTCCCTTTCTCCTATGGTCCACTCTGCTCTCCTATCAGATTCTTTCTTTTCCAGCCCTTTACCTTTCCTACCCACCTGGCTTCCCCTATCACCTTCCAGCTATCCTCCTTCCCCAGCCCCCCACCCTTTTACTCTGGCATCTCCCCCCTTCCTTCTCAGCCCTGAGGAAGGGTCTCGGCCCGAAACATCAACTATCTACTCATTTCCATTGATGCTGCCTGACCTGCTGAGTTCCTCCAGCATTTTGTTTGTGATGCCATCTTCATATTCACTTTGTCTTGTCAGAACTGTATTACTTTAAGTTAGATTCCCCCCACCCAATTTTTTATGCTCTTATGAATACAAACCTACTCAACAATCTGTCTTCATGTAGTAGTTTCACCACCACATGTATCAGTCTGGTGAATCCTTGCTGCACTCCCTCTGTTGCCAACACAGTCTTTCTTAGATAAAGAGTACAAAACTGTATACAATACTCGAGGTACAATCACAGCAGTAAGGCATTCTTGTTCTTCTACTCCAATTCCCTTGTTATGGAAACCATTGGCCTGTATTGACTGTGTGCTATTGCTGCTTTACCTCAGACTCTACCATTGCCATATTATCTCTTGATAAATTTAAACTAAGTTTATCTTAACTATTAACTATGGGCTGCTTGATCAACATATGGAGTTCTTGGTCATCGGCTCCCATATGACAGTGGCTACAGACAAAACGAACAACCCAGAACTGAATAAAAATATTCAGCATATACAAACGTTTGTAGTACTGTACAGAAAATGTATGCAATCTCAACATCATTTAAATGTAATTCTGTACATCGTATGCAAATTTGATGTGAAGAGTGGTCACAGTGAGTAGAAAAAAAATTAATTCCAGACATCTAATGTCAGAATTAATCTATTGCACAAACAATTCATATTAATGCAGAATAAGACTATTTTACTCTCAATAGTGTGCTATCATCTTAATAACTAAAACATCTGACTGCTCAATAATCTTCCACCTTAGCTATCAAAGAGCCATGCTAAAGTTTGAATGCCAATTCAGTAGCTGGCCTAAATTATAACAAATTTAGAAATCTATCACTCCTCTATTAAGACTGTGGAGAACACACACAAAATGCTGGATAAACATGACAGGCCAGGCAGGATCTGTGGAAATGAATAAACAGTTTGACGTTTCAGACCAAGACCCTTCGGCAGCACTGGAAAGCAGGGGGGAAGTAGTACACCCAGATTTAATCATTTAATTATATTCTGAACATTTGTTTTCAGAACCATAACATTAAGTAATAATTCTATCGTGAAACCACCTTTACTTATCGATTATTCCCTAGTCACACGCCGGAAAACTGTGAACTGATTGTATTTGAATCAAAACATCCAATGAGGAAAATAAATGAGTCAATTAAAATTCTATACCTCAATGCTTTCAGCATTTTCTTTCACTTTATGTATTTTCTAAGTATCATCAAAGAAAACTCCAAGCAGTACATGCCTCATAAATACAGAAACAAAAGGAAAGTACACTTTCAGCAAGAATGCTATAATAAAGCTTTCATACACATCTGGTCTGTCTTGTTTTCCTTTATATAATTGCTACTCAATGGGACAGGCTAATCTTCCATATCAAGTAACATAAAGAAGACATATTCTTTCAATAAAGAAAAGACAAACATCCAACTTCATAATTATTATACAACTACAGTCAGTGACATTTATTGTTCTTTTATTGAAACAGAGATTGAATCGCAAAGAAATATTTAAATGGGTATTGGCCACAAATTAATAAAAGTTAATACAGGTTGAGTACCCCTTATCTGAAATTCCAAAATCTGAAAACCTCAGATGGTTCTGAAAGGTGACCTCACATATGTAATGAACAGAAGTTAATGAAAAATAGAAAACACTGCGTAAAGCGAAAAATGAAGATCTCAAAATTGTGTATCATGAGGGTCAGAGTGAACATATGCTGCTAAACAGTATGCTGGTCATGAGACAGCAAAGATCTATCAAGACAAACTGAAATTGAAGGTAATTGTGAATATTCAGCAGGCTGATTACAGAAATGAAAGAAAAGGCACACCAGTAATTTTTAAAGCCTCTGCTGATCACAAAAAATTAGCACCAGAACAAATCTACAATGCTGATTGTTTTTATACTTTACATAACAGCATTACGTTTTTAAAGCATCACTGATGCAAATCTAACAACAGAACAGGTCTACAATGCTAATTGTTTTTTAGGTTTGATGTAAGGACTAAAAAAGTAAAACACAAATGCAGTGTACTGTAACCTTTTAATCAAAACACAGAGTCAAAACGAGCTTGCTGTTGTTTGTTGTGTTTAACAGCTGATTTAGATATTCTCCCAGTGCTGGTGTGCTCCTTCTGTTACCCCGCACATATTATATTTTCATTATATTAATGGTATGTAATAACTTTTGCTGTAAAGTACATATGCGTAATGAACAAGCACAAGACAAATACTGCTTACTGACAGCACATAAATTCCGAGTCGGAAATGATAGCGACAAGCTAACTCATTATATATGCCAAAATCCAAAATGCTTCTGGCCCAAAGCATTTCAGATAAGGGGTAATCAACCTGTATTAAAATAAGAATCCCTTCTGCAAAAACTGGATTGCCATTATCTGAACAATTTTTCCACTATTGTTGGGAGGGGAACCTCAGATATTTGAGTCCATGCTGCCATGATTATTTTTGGATCATTATGATTGGGAAATTACAGACAGAGGACAGCGAATTATTGATGTACAATAATGATAGGTAATCAATATCAGAGATGAAGTTAATCATAATACATATATTGAAAGAAGGTGAAAGTAAATATGAGCAGAATTCAATATTACTTGAAAACTTCGATAAATTCAACCTCTCAAGGACCAAGAAACTTTATTTAAAATTTTAACCTGAATTGTAGCTTTGTTGGAATTGAAAGATTCAGTTTCTGTGCATCGGAAACTCAATTATAGAACAACATATTCTACTAATTGTATTTTTATTTGGACAACAAATGGATCTGTAGCATCACCATCAAATTCACAATGAAACGTAGAGTTCAATAAGGACCGCTCTTTCTCTGCCTTGCTTAGGCCCTTGTCATAACAATCCAGTTCTCAAGTCTGTTGGAGGTGGGGACTTGTAATCAGTTCCATGCTCTCTAGCTTACTCTTCACTGAAACATTCCATTCCACAATCCAAATTTATATTTAAGTCAAAAGTGTGCCTATAGATGAGCTGTTAAAATTAACACTGTAAAACAACACCATCAGAGAAGAGATTCATAGAATTCCACAGTTCCCTCAAAATCGTGACTAAACATAATGAACATTTTTATTGCAAATATTTTATGGACTCTACTAGTTTTCCAGAAAGATTTTTAGAATAGAATGCAGATTATGGAACTATTCTTCATAAATCCGGTAGAGAAGCAATTGACTTCAATCGGAAAGAAAGGAAAATCGGGTTTGCCTTGATTGGCTTAAAGCAGCTCTGAATTCTAAGCTGAGGTCAACTAATGATTGCATAGTGGCAGGAAGTAAAAAAAGATTTTAGAAATGAATATTTTAATAGAGTATGTTGCTTGGGAGAACCAGTCCTAAAGTTTGGCCAAAGAAAACTGGCCATTGGCAGAAGCCTGAAGTCCAACACAGTCAGGTTCAAGAATAGCTACTTCCCATCAATTGATTAGTTCTTGAAACATCTAGTCATTTTTTAAGCAACGCACATAAAAGTTGCTGGTGAACGCAGCAGGCCAGGCAGCATCTCTAGGAAGAGGTACAGTCGACGTTTCAGGCCGAGACCCTTCGTCAGGACTTCGTCTCGGCCTGAAACATCGACTGCACCTCTTCCTGGAGATGCTGCCTGGCCTGCTGCGTTCACCAGCAACCTTTATGTGTGTTGCTTGAATTTCCAGCATCTGCAGAATTCCTGTTGTTAGTCACTTTTTAACCACTTTTGTTCTAATTGTGTTCTTTCTTGTAAAAATAGTCAATGTTTAATTATGTTTTTCTTGTGAATACTGTTTATGATTCTCTGTGCTGGTGAAGCTATTGAAGGAAGGTTTTCATTGCACCCGTGTGCATAGGACCATAAAATCCTGTGGTTGGATGCAGATAGTTTTGGGGGTGGCAGGTTTCAATTCATTGGATTGGCAATACTGTTAAAAGAGCTGAATATGTATTTTGTCAGTAGACTCAATCATTCATATTACCTGCCAAGACTGAGATGAGAGAACACAGCACAGATATCACTGGGTGAGGGAATCTCATGTATGGCAGAATTTGTTTGTAGTTTTCTAAGGGCGCTTAGAGGGTGAAATACCTAGTATTTCATCATTGGCCCCAAACTCACCTCTCCAGATCTCTCCAAACTACGGATTCAGGAAATTACCCCTAATGATTTTGCAAGGTCATAGGCAATCAATAACAAAGAATGCAGGAGTTTTGCCTACTTTGTCTACAATAATTAAAACATAACTACCTAGCCTAAGCCCATTTCTCAGTATTTGGACTGGTGCCTGTACAGTTAGAGCTTTTCAAATACACAGCCAAATAGTTTTTAAATGTGATGAGGGCTTTTGCTTCCACCACCCTTTGAGGCAGTGAGTTCAAGACCCCTACCATCTTCTCTATGGGGAGCAAACCTTTCTCCTCTGTTACTGCTGTTAATACCTTTAATTCATACCCTCTGTTTTTTTTAACTCATCAGCCAAAGGAAATAGATCCTTTGAGAGATTAATCAAATCTCTCTACAGATTTCTATTTCAAGAAAACAACACCCATCATCTCCTTCTCAATTACATTTATCTAGCCTTGGCAATGTGCGCATATATCTACTTTCCAATCATGTCTTTCCTATAAAGTTGAGGCCAAAACAGTCTGCTGACTGCAATGCAAACTATTGTCTAACCAGTTCTGTACATATTTATGGCATAACTTGTGTTCTTAAATGCTATTCATCTGCATATGAAGTAAATAACCCATCTTCTTAGCCTGCCCATGTATATTTAATGATCTGTGGACATTCAATCTGAAGTCTGTCTGATCCTTTTAAAATCCTCCCACTTAATGTGTATTCCTTTACATTGCTGTGCCTCTGCAAAATTTTCACCACACACACTGCTCTGGGTAAAATCTATTTGCTATTTTCTATCCAACTGAACATGCAATCTACTGCTTCCTGAAGTCAAAGCTGTTGTACCTGTAACCTACACACGCAATGTTTGCACTACCATGTTTCCTTGTCATGTTACTTATGTTTAGGTCTAAGTCATAAATAAATTCTTCAGAAAGTAAGGAATTGAGTACTGAGTCCAACTGAACCTGACTGGTAACAATCTGTCACAAAACACACATCAATCATTACTGCCTGCTTCCTGCCTCTGAGCCAATTTTGGATTTAATTTGCCACTCTGCCTCAGATCCTTTAGGTGTTTGCTTTTTTTGACTAGCCTGCTATGTAAATGTATTAAAAATCTTGCTGAAATCCATGCTGATTACAACTAATTCACTGACCTCTCAATTTGTTTCTTCCTTTTCAGTAACAGTACAAAATTAACAATACTCCAACCCTGTTACACCAATTCAGCTGTAAAGGGGGATGATCCAGACTACTGCAATTTCCTCTGTCACTACTTTTAAATGAGTGGGATGCATTTTCTTTTGATTTAATGAGTTATGTATTCTCAAAGGTTTTAAATGTAATAGTGCCTCTGTAATGATGTTTATACCATTTATTATTTAATATTTCTCCTCCTGAGAAATAATTCCTAATATTTATTCCTATTTTACTAACCTAACCATCAATCTGCTCATTATTGCACAATTTTTTTGTGGGAATTTGCTGTGTGCACCTTGGCTTTCACATTCCCTATATGACCGCAATCATACAGGGAATGTTACGTACCAGCAACAATAGATCACAAATTGAGTTAGGTTTTAATGTTAAAACCACTATATTGATTAGTATCTACTCAAAAATATAGAAAATTAAACAAAATAAACAGAAGTTAACAGTGTTATGTGTGTGTGTGGCTCCCAAACTGTCAAGCTTAGGAACAGTTCTTAAAGTCTTAAAATGGCAAACTAGAAAGGTCCAGTAATTCACAGAATAAGTGAGGGGAGGGACTGAAAAACCACATTCAAATGTAGAGAGGAGGCAATCATGAAGAATTCCACAGGTTCCACGCTAGGAAAACGAAGTAACAGTCGCTGAAGATCTTATCTGTCGAGTCATCCTGAAATCCACGTAGAAATATCACAAGGTGACAGTCACGGAATATACCCTAGCACAAGTGGTTAGCAGATAACATACCCGAAACCATGTAAGGGTTAACAGAAGTGGTCGCCACAGGGTACTCCAACAAAATCCACGTATGGATCATACGAAGTGACAGTCACACATCCAGAGTGTACTGGGTGCTGTTGATCAACCCAATTCTTTGGGCATGGGAGAGTATCAGACTTTACCCATTGTTGCAGCAAGCCCCTGCCAGCTTGCGGTCCAAAGCCTCCTCTCTCTCCTCTCTCCTCTCCCCTCTCTTTCTCTTCTGAAAGTCCCAGTGGTCTATCGCAGCTTGTTATACTGACGTCGTAGTCCCGCCTCATTTAGGCAGTCTTAAAGTGACGCCCACAGTAAATGAAACTGAGGTCATGTAACACTATTTTACTAACCTGACCGTTAATCTACTCATTATTGCACAATCTTTATTGTGGGAATTTGCTGTGTGCACCTTAGCTTTCACATTCCCTATACGACCACAATCACCAGCCTTCAGCAGTAGTTGTCTGGCTGAAAAATGTTTTGCAGAGTCTCAAAAGGTACATGAGGAAAAGGGCTGTGTTTTGTACTCTTTGTTCCTACTCACAGTTGTAAAGAAATGTCAACATTCTCATTACTAGTACCAAAACAATAATTACTATTTTCATTCTTCTTATATTTTTTTATCTTATTTTATCTTATTTTTATATTTGAGAGAATTTTGCATAAGGGTTTCTACCGATCTGTTCCAGTAGGAGTTCTTCTGAACTTTCTGGAGAAGCTGTATAAAGAGGAAAGTAGAGTTCCCAACCCATTTCTCTAACTCTACACTGAACTTTCTAAGAGTTCACTGCAAACTTCAAGAAAACAATGATTGCCCATAACATAGAAGGAAATAATTCATCCTCAAGTCAATGCCAGTTCTCAGTGCATTCTAGATTAATGCCATTGTCCCACTTTTTTCCTGTAAGCTATTCATTCTTACATGCTCATGAACTCCATCCTCGTTTTCTTCTCCAATTCACTGATATTTGGTTAATTTGCAGTAACTGATTAATCTACCCACCAGCACGTTTTGGAGATGTGGGAGGAAATTGGAGACTTGGAGGAAAACCATATGGTCAGAGAGAGGACATGAAAACTCCACGCAGCCCTGGAGATCAAAATTGAACCTGATTCAAGACAGCAGCAAAACTTATTGCACCACTATGCCAGCCACTGTATCAAAGTTTTCAATTGTTAATGTGATGGTCCTGGCTGTGTGAGAGGGTAGTTTAATTTCTGCCTGGGCAGGGTAATGGGTAGGATCAAATCTGAGTAATCGTTGGCATTAAACAATGAGGGTAGGCAATGATGATACATAGAACATAGAACGTAGAATAGTACAGCACAGCACAGGCCCTTCGGCCCACTATGTTATGCCGACCCTCAAACCCTGCCTCCCATATAAGCCCCCACCTTAGATTCCTCCATATACCTGTCTAGTAGTCTCTTAAACTTCACTAGTGTAGCTGCCTCCACCACTGACTCAGGCAGTGCATTCCACGCACCAACCACTCTCTGAGTAAAAAACCTTCCGCTAATATCCCCCTTGAACTTCCCACCCCTTACCTTAAAGCCATGTTCTCTTGTATTGAGCAGTGGTGCCCTGGGGAAGAGGCGCTGGCTATCCACTCTATCATTGACAGTGAATAAAGATGGTGACTCAATTAATAGAAAAGTTATTGAAATTTGCAAAAGCAAGTGTGGAGAATGTCAAAACTTCAGAAAAGTTCCAAGGAAAAAGTTGCTGGGATGAAGCTTCAGTGTAACTTTTAGGACAAAGGGATAAAAAAGATTAAATGGAAAATAGATGAGAAAAAGTTAGAAGTGCTAGAGCACTATAGTGTGGATTTCAGTGAAAGAGAAATTTCAAAGTATTTCAAATAGTATAACAAAACACATCAATCAGTAGACTGGGCATAAACCTATGAACATCAGAATTAAAGAACATAATGCCGAAAAGGAAAACCAGAGAAGGTGGCCTGGTGACTGAGAAAATGAGGCAATTACTGTTCTCAGTTATGGACAGTAACTCATGGATGTTGCAGGTAATTGCAGATGATGGCAACAGTGGTACAGCTGTAGAGTGATCACCTCATAGCTCTAGCCAACTGGGTTCAATTCTGACCTCCACTGTCATTTGAGTGAAACTTAAATGTTGTCACTGTGTAGGTTTCACCCTTTTGTTTGCTTCTCTCACATTTGAAAATGTGTGGATTAGTATGTTAATTGACCACTGTAAATCACCCCTAGTAGTAAAATCTGGGAGAAACTGGTGGAAATACAGAGACAATAAAATGGGATTATTATAAAAGAGTGCATGCTGGTCACCTTTAGTAAGCCAATGACCCATCTTCTAGGACTATGAGGAACTTGTTCAACTATTTTTTTGGAAGCATCAAGCAAAGAGAAAAGCCAAAGGGAGTCTGGTTGCAGCATCTCCTGGCCCACAGCACCTGCCAATATTTCCAAATACAAATGTCTCCTCGCCCATTCACCCATCATAAAGTTGGTGAATATTACAACCCTACATCCTGCTTACTGCCAGCACATCCCACAGACCTCTGCTGGCTGCATCCCAGTGAACACCCTCAGATGAGAAGCAAAATCTACTGACATTGGAAATTGGAAACAAGAACAGAAAATGTAGAAAGCACTCCATAGATCAGTTAGAGAGAAAAACAAGAGTTAATGTTACAGGTTGAAGCTCCTTCTTCACAAACACATTCAGCATTGAGGAGAAGATTTGAACCAATCAGAACGGGCATAAGGGTACATTTCAGCAAAAACTAGTTTAAATCTGACTCAACGAGTCTCCACGGAAATGTAATCGAGCAACTTACGGGTATAAAACCACAAAGAGTATAAATTAAAATTCTTCTTAGTCTTAGTGTCCATGTTCTTCACCTTCTGGATCACTCCCATTCTTATTTTTCCAGCTCTTTGCTTCTCCTTCCATCCCATTCTATTCACAGTTGTTTATTCTTGTTTATTGATTTTTACACTTTCATATTAAGCTCCCTCACTTTACCTGGAATTCTTTGTTCTTGTATTCAAAAGTCTTCCATTTCATCCAGCTTTCACCTTCCAGCGACATTTTTATTCTTACATATCTTGCATCTTTAATGCAAGCCGCTGAGACATTGCTTTCAGTAAGTGAACGTTACAAAAATTGAAGCACTGTAGTTCTTTTTCTGAATGCCAGAAATGGCATTTTAGAATTATCGCAATGAATCTCTATGTCAGATCGTACAAATGGCTCGTGTGCCCTTCTGTATTTAATTATGATTTCCGGTAATTACATTTTTCATTTTAGTATTAAGATTCGGAACAGGTAAGAAATATATTTTGATAGCATGAAGTTTTTTACAGCAGGTCACAAAACTGCATGCTATAACGTCCATATGCACCAGTCTTAATTAAAAACCAAAAGCAATACAGATCATACAGAGCAAGTATTGTAATTAAATATGTTTACAATGCTGGAATCTAATCATAAGGTACTGTAGCAGGCAAAAATACACATCAATATCAGCAGGAATTTTGGCACCTTTAGTTTCAGTTTTCATTGTTCCTAAGCATAGACATTAAAAAATATTTTGGTATAAACAAAATGTGGAGCTATTTTTGGCTACTCACAGCTCTGAATACTTAAATTGCAGGTTATCGACAGTGTCAATATAGTTAGCTGGACTTAGCCAGGGTAACACCAGTAGTAACAGAGCCTTCATTGTCAAAGGGTCAGCGATGGAGTGTTGCTCTGTTAGAGTTAAGGACACATACATTTAAATCCATCTGCATCACAAGTCACTTCCTGCTTTATGGATCAATTGTGATTTCAGTCCAAAGACTGGCATTCTAACTTAAATCTCTTAAAACTAAGCTGCACTGAACGTTATTGAAATATAAGAAGATTACTGAATCTGATCTTCAAATGATTGACTGGAAGCAATGTCCTTTCAAAGATACCAAAATACTTCGGGACAGCAAACAGGTGAGGCACTGGCAGTGCTCTCGAGCCTACAGTTTATTTTTAATTAATCATTATCGAACACAAAGAATAAAAAAGGTACTGCACTTCATAAACATTTCCTATTGTCTGAATCCCTGCCTGTTGTACCAAAGATTAAGATTAACATCTCTACAACAGATGGGAGAAGGTCACTGGAGGTTAAATTAATAATAAAGTGAATGAGTCACCAAAAATAATATTACAGAAACTGGAAACCTGAAACAGGAGCTGAAAATAGTGTTCAGACAGCACTTTTGTGGAGAGAGAAACAAAGTTAACACTTCAATAAATGACACTTCATCATAACTCATCTGTTGATTCAGTTGGTAGTGTGGTCAAATCTGAACCAGAAGGATGCATTTTCCAGTTTCAGTCTAAAGGCTTCAGCACAAAATTTAGAGAGATCCCAGGACAGTAAAGAGTGCTACAATTATAGAGGAACTAAGTTTTATAGATTTGTTAAACAATGCTGCTATCTAAATTTTTACTGGTATACTGACGGCCATGCCTTTATCAACATGACTAAAGCAAATTACATTATCATCTTTATATTACCACGACTTGAGGAACTTGTTAAGCATACACTAGCTGTCATGTTTCCAAAGTATTCAGAGTTGTCCTGTCAAAGTGACGTACAGCACAAAGGGAGGCCCTTCAGCCCATCGGGCGCATGCAGATCATCGACTACCCATTTACAGTTGTCGACTTAATTCCATTTTTTAAATTTTCCACACATTCACCCCAACTTCTACCACTCACCTCTGTACTAGAGGCAACAATATTCTATTAACTTGCCAGCCTGCATGTCTTTGGGATGCAGGAAAAAAAGTCAGGTAGTCACAGGAAAAACTGTGAAAACTCTACACAGACAGCCCCTTAATATCTGGATTGAACCTGGGTCTATCATCCTGTGAGGTAGCAGTTCCACTGTGCTGCATTGAGTGTTAGGCAATTCTGGGTGTCAAGAGGGTATAAAAAAGTCTTTACGAAACCAAATGTTTTCTTCTTTCCATCGGGTACCCTCAGTATGCTAAGCTTGCAAATAAATACTTTCTAGTATCCAGTTCCATTTTCAGTCTTTCACTTTTCAACCTATTGAATGTTAACAAGTTATATTAAATTAGAAGATGCCTTAGCCAGTCAGGATCCTGTCTCAAACCAAAATCTACACCAATTTTAAGGAAACATATTAAAATGTTTTTGCAGCTATCATTTTCCACACTGTGCATGGTCTGTTTGGCTGTTCAATCAATCATGTGAATGGCTTAAATAACAAGAAAGCTTTAGGACTTCCTAAAATTAAAACAAACAATGCTAGTTGTTTTTTTTTTAAAGTAAAAACAAAAACTCTTCCATTTTCCCTAGTAGGACACTAATTAAAGTCTTCTTATAAAAATCCACTGTGTAGTACTTTGCACAGTTAAGCTGCTTATTTCAAATGATTAATGACTCCCTTAAAATAGTCTATGAAAGAATGTTCTTCAAATGTGTTAACAATTGCTGTGTGAAGAGGAAATTAAACCCTGGATAGTAATAAGTAATCAAAAATATCCCTTATATAATCTAAACTTTGAAACTTGGCGTCTAACATCTCATGATTGAGCCACAAACCAGAACATTATAAAGATTTGAAGGGCAGACTCGACCGGCCAATGGTCTAATTCTGCTCCAAAATCTAATGGTCTCATTTGCAAAGATTTACCTGCTTTCTCCCTAAAATTCAAATTGAGTCTACAAATTTTGAGGCCATCATTTATATCAGAGTTGGACTATATTACTTGGTAATATAGTTCCACCGAGATGCAACACAGAGCGTCATAGGAAGTCATTCCTGCCTGTGGCCATCAAACTTTACAACTCCTCCCTTGGAGGGTCAGACACCCTGAGCCAATAGGCTGGTCCTGGACTTATTTCCTGGCATAATTTACATATTACTATTTAACTATATGGTTTTATTACTGTTTATTACTTATGGTGCAACTGTAACGAAAACCAATTTTCCCCGGGATCAATAAAGTATGACTATGACTATGACTACATTCTGTGAAGCTAAGCACAGCTCCAATGCCATATTTAAGTTTGCTGATGACACCATGGTCACTGGCTGAATCAAAGATGGTGATAAATCAGCATGTAGGAGGGAGATTGAAAACCTGACTGAGTGGTGCCACAGCAACAACCTCTTAATGCAATGTCGACAAGACCAAGGAGCTGAATATTGACTTCAAGAGGAGGACAATGGAGGTTCAGGAGCCTGTCCACATTGGGGGTATCAGAGGAGATGAGGGTCAGCAACTTGAAACACTTCGGTGCTGTTATTTCAGAGGACCTGTCCTGGACCTTTCTTAGAAGTTTGTGAAAATTCGGCATATCATCTAAAACTTTGACAAACTTCCATAAATGTGTGGTGAAGAGCATATTGACAGGTTGTATCATGGCCTGGTATGGAAACACCAATGCCCTTGAATGAAAAAGCCTACAAAAAGTAATGGATAGGGCCCAGTCCATCATGGGTAAAGCCGTCCCCACCACTGAGCTTATCTACATGGAGAGCTGTCATAAGAAAGCAGCATCCACCATCAAGGACTCTCACCAGCCATGCCATGCTGCCATCAGAAAGAAGGTAGAGGAGTCTTAGGACTCACACCACCAGGTTCAGGAAAAGTTATTACCCCTCAACCATCAGACTCTTGAATGAGAGAGGATAACATCACTCAGCTTCACTTGCTCCATCACTGAAACATTCCCACAACTTAGGATTCACTTTCAAGGACTCTTCATCTCATGTTCTTGATGTTTATTGCTTACTTATTTATTTATTAATATTTCTTTTTTTCTTTTTGCATTTGCACAGTTTGTCTACTGTCCTGTTGGAAGCGATCTTTAATTAATTCTATTATGGTTCTTGGATTTACTGAGTAGGCCCACAGGAAAACCAGTCTCAGGGTTGTATATGGTGACTATATGTAACGTTCAGAAAAACTCACCAAGTTTCTTGCTTTTAAGATTGCCACTGAATGCACAAAGTTTTCACAGGAAAGACAAGGAAATAAAATGTGAAATAAAAACACCTTTAATGTTTGATATAAGGAGCAGTTGCAGGCAAGTTAACCCAAGCCTGCTGCACCAGAGAGAAGTTGAAAATGATCTCAATATTTGCAGTTGTGGAAGGACAGCTGTTATTAATAAGAAAAACACACACAGGTCTTTGATTTAAAATCAAAGAGATAAATATTGACATTTTAAAAGCTGTATGTACTGATGAGAAAAATGAATTAATCTTTCTATGATGTAACACAGGTTAGTTTGGCCACAATACACAATGAGTTAAGAGTCAAACCAATTCATCAGCAAGGTAAATGTACTAATACACGAATGGCTCTTTAGAAATTTAACAGTTATTTAAATATTACAGAAAATTTTAAGTCATAATAAATAGCTGACTTTGCATTCATATATTGTGAGTGGAACTGATCATTTTATTCAAGCAAAAACATTTCTGGGAGACAAAACCCAACAAAGGAATCATTTCGTTGTGAACTTGCATCATTATTTTTCTCTCCATGTCCAAGCGTACTTACCTGCGACGTAGATGAATTTCGAGGTCACAGCGCTGCAAGACTTCAGTACAATGTTCCTTAAATGGGCAGAAAACCATTGCTTTATCCAACAATTTATGCACCAACAGGCTCGACTTCTTGCACACCATCAGACACAAGGGCTTGCGATCCATGGGACAGAAATCTTGGGCAAGTAGGAAGTTAGTAAGGCACAAAGTGCAGTAGGTATGGCCACATGGCGTATCCATTGGCTCCACCAAAGGCTGCAGGCAAATGTCACACATGAGGTCATCATCTATTTCATCTCGATAATTATACGAATGATTTTCTTGAGGCGGGTGTGATTGTCCACAGCAAATACAAAGGCTCAGCTTCGGAAGATTCATTTCAACTGCAGGATTATATTGGTTTACAGTCCAGGTCCAGCAACATTCAGTGAAAACAAATTCCAAATGAATATTTAGCCTTCTGTAGATTACAAACTTTCAAGGCAAATTTCACAACTGAAAGAAAATAGATGTAGGTATTAAAACAAGGTAAGTTCTCTTTTACTGGATAGTAATTTAAATATTATGAAATTAAATGTTGCTAAAAAGCACAGTACTCTACATATCAAAGAGATTTCCCATTAGCAGCTTGAAATAGCCCAGGTAACATATTCAAAACCATTGCATGATTTGCCTGAGACAAAAGTGTCTCAAAGTTCTGTTGCAGCCCAGATCATTTAGCATTACAACTCCTACAAAAGGCTGAGCACATTATCTACGCCAAAAGAGTTATGTAGAAACAGGTTTGCAGTTATCATCAGTGTGTAATGTTTAGTCATAATACCATCTGGAAGCCAGTTCATTTATGTCTCAGAAAATGAGGAGAAGGCTATATTGGGAGAGTGTGAGTATAGTAACAAATTTAATGAAGGGCAAGTGGTGCCAGGAAGTGCTGCAGTTGCTGATATTGAATCAGAGGCAATTCTGAAGTCAAGACTGAGGTGTAAAACTTTGTGGTTACAGCCACTTCATCGAGTGTTACTAGAACAAAGAAAAAGAAGTTGTGGTTGTCTCAGTTGTGGTAAGCGATTATATAAAATTATAAGCAAGCATAGGAAAGTTAAACTAAAGGAAAGTACAAGATGACAATTCTACACCCTAATCCAGCAGGTGTGGTAAGGCAGGAGGTAAGAAGGAAGGAAGCCAGAAGAATCAAGAGTGCTAACACTTGAAATGAGAAACCTTTTGGTAATCAGCTTAGAACTAGCCCACAGAGTGAACTTGTTAGAAATAGGTAAATTTCTTCATTATTGTCAAATGTGTCTGAGGAACAGTAAAAAAAACTTGTCGGGCCTACAGGCCAATTCTTCACAGCAGTGCATTGAGGTAGCACGCAGCAAAACAATAACAGAGTGAAAAATCAAGTGTTACACCACAGAGGAAGTGCCTTGCTGGTAGACAGGAAAACACAAGGTCACAACAAGATAGATTGTGAGATCAAGAGTCCTCCTAGGGAACCATTCAATAGTCTTATGACCGTGGGACAGAAGCCGCCCAGGAGCCCGCTGGACGTACTTTCAGGCTTTTGTATCTTCTGCCCGATGGGAGGGGTGAGAAGAGAGAAATCCCTGGTGGGTGGGATTTTGATTACGTTGGCTACTTTACCAAGGCAATGAGAAGTACCGTAGTAAAGCAGGCAACATCATCGAATCCATGGAGGGGAGGCTGGTTTCTGTGGTGTGCTCAGCTTTGTCCACAACTCTGCAGATCTTGCTGTCATAGGCAGAGCATTTGATACATCTGGATAGGATGCTTTCTATGGTGCCTTGATAAAAACTGGTGAGAATCAAAGGGAACATGTCAATTTACAAGGCAACACATACAAAATGCTGGAGGAACTGAGCAGGCCAGGTAGCATCAATGGAAAAGAGTAAACAGTTGGTGTTTCAGGCAGAGACCCTTCATCAGGTCTGGAAAGGGTAAACAGTTGGCGTTTCAGGCAGAGACCCTTCATCAGAACATGAATCTCAGTCCTAGAGTCTGAAAACTCACAGAACATAACTCCCGTACTTTAAACAAGATAGTGTCCAGACTGCTTTTTGCAAACTCCTGCACTCTGTTGGCACTCCCACAGCAATGAAATGGTGAAGTTAGCAGCACAGGACATACGTAGAGTGAGCACTGAAGTAATGTGCAGTGGCTCATTTTAAGTGCTCCTGTTTGACAGGCTGGCTCAAGCCATGAGACCGCACAGAATTAAGATCGAGTTGAAACATCCCGGCTCACATGATATGTCATAAAGGAGTGTTGGGAGCGGACCCAAATGCAAGATACAGACACTGAAGTACTAGGAACAAAATAAGGTTTATCAAGAAAGCAAGAAGAGTCTGGAAGAAACGACGCTGGACATGGACACAGGCCCTGGACGAGACAAGGACACCGGGCCTGGGCTAGGACTAAGACTAGGAAAGCGGGACCAGGACAAGGAATTTGGAACTAGAACCCTGGGCTAGGACTCCAAGCCAGAAACTAGACAGGGACCCAGAACCTGGGTCTTGACTCGAACTCGGACCCCGGATCTAAGCGATGACAAGACGTGGCTACAGGACTGGACATGGAACTCTTGCACAGGACGAGGCACGTGGACAAGATGAGAACACAAAGTGTTGACTTTGACAGGACAACGTTCTTGGACTAGGCTTGGACAGGATGAGGTTCTAGGACTTGGCCTGGACTGGATGAGGTTCTTGGACGTGGCTTGGACTGGACTAGAGACTCCTGGACTGGATGAGGGAACTCCAGCACTGGGCTGGTGGAGGAACTCTAGCACAGGACGTGGCTCTTGGACTAGGTTTGGCTCAGTTCTTGTACGCGGCTTGATTAAGCTCTTGGGTACAGAGCCAGGACTCCTTCTTGGAGCGCAGGGCCGGGATGCTTTCACAGGGCTGGGATGCTTTCTAGGACATAGGGCCAGGATGACTGCTGAGGACACTTGCCAAGATAACTCCCAGGGATTCAGATGGGGAGGGGAAGGGAACAGTCCAGCAAAGATCCCTTGGTTTGCAGAGGTATTTATGTGCCAGCCCAAAACAGGAATCAGGTGTCTCAATTTAGGCACCCAATGGAACAAGGGAAAACAGGAAAACCCGGAATAAGGATCGATGAACCAGACCGTGAACCGGAATCAGGATTTCATGGACCGGACCATGACATGATAGGAGAGGAGTGCCTGTCTATTACCTCCCCCTGGTGCTCCTCCTCCTTCCCTTTTTCTCATTATCCAATGTCCTCTCCTATCAGTTCCCTTTTTCTCCAGCCTTTTACGTTTCAACCTATCACCTCCCAGCTTTTTACTTCATTCCCCCTCCCCCACCAAAATGGCTTCATCGATCACTTTCTAGCTTGTACTCCCTTCTTACGGCATCTTCCCCTTTCTTTTCCAGTCCTGGTGAAGGGCCTTGGCCTGAAACATTGACTGGTTATTGCTCTCCGTAGATGCTGTCTGATCTGCTGAGTTACTCCTGCGTTCAGCGTGTGTTGCTCTGGATTTCCAGCCTCTGCAGAATCTCGCGTTTATAAGTTGTGGGCATGCTACGTTGGTGCTAGAAGTGGGGTGACCACCTGTGGAACGCCTCCAGCACATATTTGGACTGTGATGGTCATTGACACAAATAGTGCATTTCCCTGTATGTTTTGATATACTTGACAAACAAAACTTTTTTTAATAATAAGAAGCAGAGAGTAGGCATAAGTAGGTCGCTTCCTGCTTAGTAAGATGTGATGAGTGGTGTGCCACTGGGATCAGTGCAGGGCTTCCTGTTTTCACAGTTTATATAAATGGCTTGGATGAAGACCACAATAAAGTTGCTAGATAAGTAGACTGTGAAGAGAATGTAAGGAGTCTTTACGGTGAGTATTCAAGGACCTGACAATTAGTGTATGTGAGAAAATGTGAAATTGTCCATTTTAGCTGGAACAATAAAAAAGGCACATTATTTAAGTGATGAGAGAATGTAGGACCCTGAAATAGAGGGGTCAGGATGTTCTAGTAAATGACTCACAAAAGTGCAATGTAGCAAATCATTATGAAAGCTTGCCTAATAACGTTTTTATTGCTGAGTGAACTGAACACAATAACAAGTCATGTTTCAGATATTTAGGGCAATATTTTAAACTCACTTGAAGGGACCTGACGAAGGGTCTTAGCCTGAAATGTCATCTGCACTCTTTTCCACAGATGCTGCCTGGCCTGCTGTTTCTCCAGCATTTTGTGTGTGTTGCTAAGATCTTCTGGGATTTGACAGGGTGGGTTGGAGAGAAATTGTTTTCTCTTGTAGGAAAATCTAGTGCTAAAGGACAATGTTTAAAAATAAGGAGTTGCTCATTTAAGACTGAGGTAATTCTTTGCAAGAGGTTAAATGTTCGGAATTCTGTTCTTCAAATTGCCGCAGAAGCTACGCGTTTCAATATTTTTAAAGGTAAGTAAATGTAAGGAGGTGAAGTTACCATGGTAGGAAGGAATGCAGAGACAAAGTTATAGTCAGATTAGCCGTGAATGACAAAGTGGGTTCTGAGTTTACAAGACTTTTTTTAATTTACAGAACAACAGGAGCCATTCAGCCCATCAAATCCATGCTAGCTCCTAGCAGACACATCACATCATTCCTATTTCTCTGCAACCCTATAACCTAGTTCCCTTCATGCCCATCAATTCCCCCTTTGATTTCTTTGCCACCCAACTATACCATCGGCTAACTTCGAATACAGAACCTTTTTGGATGTAGGAGGAATTTGGAGCTCCTGGAGGAAACCCATGGGGTCACAGGGAAAATATGCAAACTTCACATGAACAGCTCCAGGTCATGATGAAACACAGTATGCTGGAGCTGCAAGATGCTGTGGGCTTTGAATCATTCTAAACATCAAAGATGTAGATTTGCTGGATGAAAATCAGATGAAAGACAAAAGGGTAAAAAAATCAAAGAAAGAAACAGTTTCACCTTCAAGTTATATTGAGTTATGCAACTTTGCCTTTCTGTCTTACAGTACAATTCCCCAGATCGGTTGGTATAGGCCCCTTATTAATACGGCAGAATGGGTGGTGCAGTAGTATCATTATTACTCATGTGCCAAATGAAAAATGCAAAATAATAGAACTGAGGAAGAGGGAAATAAACAATCTATTTCAACAATTACATGATTCATTGCTCTGTGAGTTGCTACAAACAAACTCCATGTCACTTTCCATGGTGGAACTACACCAGGTTTGTTCAAAATTAAATTCCTAGAGGATCTGACTGAATGATTCATTTCAGATAATACCCATAAATATCTTATCTTAATCCATTTTTCTGAACTGACGGATTTTGCTTGCGTGTCAGTTGCTATGATCCTCCCTATAAAAGCAAATGTCTGAATCTGTCTGAACCTGTAGAGGTGAAACTATGCTGTTTTTCCACTTCCCACTGAGAGGTTCCCACTTACAAGAGATGAAACTTATCCATGACTTAACCCATCAGGAAATAGCAGAATCTCAATGTAAAATGACAGAATCATATTAGATACAAACCACAAAACCTTTCATCATGCAAATCTCTAAACAAGTTTCATATTGTAATTTGTTGATATGATTAAGAAGTAAACCAAATTGATTTCAAGAAAAAAACCTTATTACAATAACACACATCAAAGTTGCTGGTGAACGCAGCAGGCCAGGCAGCATCTCTAGGAAGAGGTACAGTCGACGTTTTGGGCCGAGACCCTTCGTCAGGACTAACTGAAGGAAGAGCTAGTCAGAGATTTGAAAGTGGGAGGGGGAGGGGGAAATCCAAAATGATAGGAGAAGACAGGAGGGGGAGGGGGAGGGATGGAGCCAAGAGCTGGACAGGTGACTGGCAAAAGGGATATGAGAGGATCATGGGACAGGAAGCCCAGGGAGAAGGAAAAGGGGGAAGGGGGGAAACCCAGAGGATGGGCAAGGGGTATAGTCGGAGGGACAGAGGGAGAAAAAGGAGAGAGAGAGAAAGAATGTGTGTATATAAATAAATAACGGATGGGGTACGGGGGGTGGGGCATTAGCGGAAGTTAGAGTAGTCAATGTTGTCAATATTCTCTCTCTCTCCTTTTTCTTTCTCTGTCCCTCTGACTATACCCCTTGCCCATCCTCTGGGTTTTTTTCCTCAGAAAAGTTTGCCGTGCAAAAAAAGATCCAAATGATTGTAGTCTCCAAATCTCTGATGTCATCTTCTGCATTCTCTTATCTGAGTCAAAGGTCCTTGGTTAATTTAGTTCCATAAAGCACACCAACAAGGTATCAGTATCAATTCTGAAGGAGCACTGCACTGTCCAGAGCCCCATCAGCCTTTTCACACGAATGAAAACCAGGAGATTCCATCTTTCTACCTGTCACCCCACATCATTATAAAAATAAGCTGGAAATAATAATGTTGCTGTTCTTTAAATCCTGATGAGCTGTCACATTTCAAAAGTTACAACAGTGACACACTCCAATGGTGCTTTTCTTCATTTGGGATACATTCAAGTCATGAAACAAATTGCATAAATCGAAATTATTTCTTAACTATTGATCAGATCTATCAATCTCAAGGTAACTTTTGCATAAAACTATGTAAACATTATTGTATTTATGTACCTGTGAATAATCACGTCTTTTTCCCCTATTCTGTTTTGTATTGGATTGGCAGATTTAAATTAGGTTCTATCCTTTTCCAAGTAAGAGCAAATTAATTAAAAGTGCCCTGGTCAGTGAAGCCAATTTGTTACTATTGGGAACTTGCACAGTGAAACCTGACAGAACACTTAGATTTAAAGGATTAATAGTCAAAGGTACAGATTAAATTCAATTAGAAATTATTTTATTAAAATTTCACTACAAACAAGCAAAAGCTTGTAAAATGTCAGCAACATGCTCCCAAATGATCGGCAACACTAAATAGCACAAAGGCGAAGGTTGATTGCCATAACTTACCTGAACATGATGTCAAAGATAAGTTTAACCAATTAAGCTGTTTATTGCTTATAAGTAGTAACACAACACTCCGAGTTGAAAGAACACAGCACACAACAGACCAACCACACTGAGTGTCTTCGATAAAAAATACATCATCAAATCAAGATGTAGAATCCATTCAGATCTAATTGCAGGCGCTGAAGCTCTCTTAAACTCTGGCCACACCTTTATATCAAATATTCACGTCACACATTCCCATGAAGTTTCCATGCAGTGACAAGAGAACTATACTTGTTTAAAGACCACCTTTTATACAGCAAAATGTCTGTTCTGTACTTCAGAAGTCACAAGGAAATGCAATACCATGTTATTTGCATACAATGCCACATTCCCATAAACCCACACAAGTCAAACTGCTCTTCCTTCTTTTAAAGCTGCTAATACAATTTCCCAAAGAGATTTCCTCCTCTATTAACACATTCACATACCTGCATTCTAAATTCCTTCCACAGGCAAGAATACCCAGATCCATCTGTAGCATAGCACTCTGTACTCTTTGTTCATTCTGTTTTTCTGTAAAAGCAGATAACCTCACAGTTCTCACAGAACACCACATCTGTCAACTTTATCTCCACCTTTTTTGAAAGTTTATCTATCATCATTTGCAACTTCTTTGTGCTCTCCTTATGACTCACTCTCCCACTATCTCCACATTGCCAGTAAAACTGGCTACAATACACCCCTTTTCTTTGTCTGAGTCATTAATACAGATTTTAAATAGCAAAGACTCCAGCACTGATGCCTGTGGCACCCTACAAGTCACGGCTTGTGAACCTAGAAATGACTCATTTATTTCTGCTAAAAGAAAAATATCTTCTATCCCTACCAATGTATTACTCCGAATGTCATGAGTTGAGACTGACATTCAGAATCCTTTGACAGCTGGTGAGCATGTGGTGGAGTTCAACTGGCTGACAAAGGACATCAGGCGCGATGATTGCTATAACTGCTATTGAGGCACTGCATCTTGCTAATCAGAAACTGGTTTTTGCAACCAAGTTGCCACCCTAAGAAAGAAGGGCTGGTAACAGAGAGCCATCAAGTCAAACTGCACAGAACTGCCTCATTGATTACTTGGATAAGGGTAGGGATTACAGAGAGAACATGCAAAGTGTCCATAGCAACATAGCACAGGGGTTCAATGACTTGGAGAAATGAGCTCTGATTCACTGGGCTTACAAACCAGGACTCGGGGAAGGGAGCTGTTCAATTGTGAAAGGTTTCATTTGAATCACGCTGGGGTCAATGGAACATTGACATGACTTCAGCCTAACTGGAGTGGGAGGGAGATGAAGGAAAAGGACAGTTACACTAGGTACAGCAGAGGTTAATGACAATCAAAGCAAGACAGGAAGAGACAAAATATAAGCTAAAGCGTGCAGTGAAGAATCAAATCAAAAATAATTAAATATTTTAAAGGGTCAAAGCTCAAGACTTTATATCTGAAAGCACGGATCATTTGTAACAAGAGTGATACTAATGAGTTTAATTTAATAGTTACTAAGAGGATCATTTTCAGACTGAGGTAATTAATGTTTTTGATCCTCAGTTATTTTCTATCTTTCACACTTGGAGTATTGTATTCAGTTCTGGTTGCCTCATTTTAGGAAAGATGTGGAGCATTAGAGAGGATCCAGAGAAGATTTCCTAGGATGCTGCCTGGATTAGGGAGTATGTTTCATGAGGAAAGGTTGAGCGAGCTGGGCCTGATAGTGGTGTACAAGGTTATAAGATGCATTGAGAGAGTGGGGAGATAGTGGCTTTTCCTCCAGGGCAGAAACAACTCATACAAGAGGGTATAATTTTAAGGTGCTGGGAAGAAAGATACAGAGGATGTTAGAAGTAGGTTTTATTTTACACAGAGTGGTGGGAGTGCAGAACACATTGCTAGGAGTGGTGGTAGAAGCGGAAATATTAGGGACATTTAAGAGATTCTTAGATAAGCACATGGATGAGAGCGAAATGGAGGGCTATGCAGGAGGGAAGCATTAGATTACTCTTGGACTAATTAAAAGGATGCACAATATCATGGGCTGAAGGGCCTGTGCTGTACTGTTCCATGTTCCATATACTGTAAATTAAATATCTGGAAGAGGAGTAGAGTGCAAGTTATCCATACAATAATAAGGATATTTGGAGTCTGTAACAGGATACAAGTAGGTCTGGCAAGTGGGTGAAAACTTGGTAAGTGTAGTTTTATACAGGGAAATGTGATGTCATGCATTTCAGTAGGAAGAATTAAAAATCTATTGCCTGAGTGGAGAGAGGGCAAATGATTAAAGTATAAACAGATCTTAGCATTGTTGTGCAGGAAGTACAAAAAGTTAACATGTGGGTATTGCAAATAATTAAGAAGGTAAATGCTTATTGGCCTTTATTGCTAAGATGTTCACCTTTGTAAACAGATCAACAGGGTATTCCATCTTCCAGACACTGCGTTCAGCTCTGGATTATCTTAAGGATGCATATGTCACAGCACAACTTCAATGTCATAATATCTAAAAAACTCATCAACAAACTCTTGGATCTTGGCCTTTGGGATTACCCATCTGCAACTGGTTTCTGCATGTTCTGACTGGCAGACCTCAGTCAGTTGGAGTTGCTCACAATATTTCACTTACCCTGACCCTCAGGAGTTCCCCAGGATCACATGCTCAGTCCCATACTCTGCCCTATGTATACTGTACCCCGAGAATGGTCGAATTCAGTGCCAGTTTGAGTTTGCTGATGACATCACTGTTATAGGCCAGATCAACAAAAATGATGGCGTGAAGGACAGGAAAGATATCACAAACCATGTGTCCTGCTGTTAGAATGAAAACCTAATCCTTAACATCAGCAAGGTGAAGGAGCGTGTGATTAACCAAAGGAAGCAGAAGGGGGTAGAGGAAGAGGGTGGTAGTGGTTAAACACTAACCTCATCAATGGAGTGGTTGCAGAGATGGTTGATAGCTTCAAGTTCCTATGCATCCTTATCACCAGAAAACTCAGTTGGGCTCTCCATACTGACATGATCAAGAAAGCACATCAGCGCATGTACTTTCTTAGGTGGCTGAGAAGATTCAGCTAGTCCACAACAATTCTCTCAAACTTCTACAGATACGCTATGGAAGTTATCCTGATGGGTTGATTTTGGCCTGGTATGGCAACTGTTCTAACCTGATGGAAGTTATCCTGATGGGTTGACTTTGGCCTGGTATGGCAACTGTTCTAACCTGCAGAGAGTGCTAAACACAACCCAGTCCACCACAAGCTCACCATAACCTTTCGTCTAGTCCACCTTCCTGGAAGATTGAATCAGAAAGACTAAGAGTATTGTCACTCTAACCATTCCCTTTTCTCTCATCTACCTTTTAGGAAAAGATGCTAGAGCTTGAAAGCCCAGACAATCTGACAGAAGAACAGTTTCTTCCCAGCTGTTATCAGATTCCGAATCTTTATAGTCCATACGACCATCAGACATCGGAGTAGAATTAGGCTGTTCAGCCCATTGAGTCTACACCGCCATTCCATCATGACCCGGATCCCACTCAACCTCATACACCTGCCTTCTCACATATCTTTTGTTGCTCTTACCAATCACGAAACTTCCACTTTAAATATACCTACAGACTCGGCCTCCACCGCAGTCTGTGGTACAACATTCTACATATTCACTATTCTCTGGCTAAAAAAAAATTCCTCCTGACCTCTGCTCTAAAAGGGTCACACCTCAGTTTTGAGGCTGTGCCCTCTAGTTCTGGATACTCCCAGCGTAGGAAACATCCTCTCCACGTCCAACTTATCTAATCCTTTCAACATTTGGCAGGTTTCAATGGGATGCCCCCCCCCCCCATAACTTTCTTCTAAATTCCAGTGAGTACAGGGCCAAAGCTTCCAAACAGTCCTCGTATTTTAAACCCTTCCTTTCCAGAACCATCCTCAAGAACCTACTCTGGATTATCTCCAAAGACAGCACATTCTTTCTGGGATATGGGGCCCAAAACTGTTGACAATACTCCAAGTGCGGCCTGACTAGTGTCTTAAAAAGGCTCAGCATTACCTCCTTGCTTTTATATTCTATTCCCTTTGAAATAAATGCCTTCTTTATCAGAGACTCAACCTGTAAATTAACCTTCTGGGTCTTACATGAGGACCCCTAGGTCCCTCTGCACCTCTGATGTTTGAAATTTCTCTCCATTTAGATAACAGTCTGCACTATTATTCCTTTTACCAAAATACATTATTTACATTTCCCAACACTGTATTCCATCTGTCACTTTTTTGCCTATTCTTCCAATTTGTCTAAATTCTGCTGCAATTGCATTGCTTCCTCAGCACTACCTACCCCTCCACCTATCTTCATATCATCCGCAAACTTTGCTACAAAATCATCAATTCATTGACAAACAATGTGAAAAGTAGCAGTCCCAATACTAACTCCTGAGGAAAACCACTAGTCATTGGAAGCCAACCAGAAAAGGCCCTTTTTATTCCCACTCGCTGCCTCCTGCCTGTCAGCCATTCCTCTATCCACGCCAGTATCTTTCCAGAAACAATCACCTCTTTCACATTCTCTTGCTAGTTCTGCTGCCATGTTTTTGAAACTTTCATTGTAACTCTTCCATTATTGCCCCTTTGTTACAAACACAGAAAATCTGCAGGTGCTGGAAATGTAAAGCACACACAATGCTGGTGGAACTCAACGGGACAGGCAGAACCTATGGAAAAGAGTAAACAATTGATGATTCGGGCTGAGATCCTTCTTCAGGACTGAGAGAAAAGGAGTGAAATGGCTGAATTAAAAGGTGTGAGGAGGAGAAATAGGCTAGCTGGAAAGTGATAGGTGAAGCCAGGTAGGTGGGAAAGATGAAGGGCTGGAGAGGAAAGAATCTGATAGGAGGGGAAGAGTGAACACTAGGAAAAAGGTAAGGAGGAGGGAGCCTGAGAGGGAAGTAAAAAGCAGGTGGGAAGAAGTAAAAGGTCAGAGTGGGGAATAGAGGGCAGTTAATTTTTGACCCTTTATTAATTCTTTTCACACTACATCAGTTTGCAGGGCTATACTTTGTTACTTTAGTTCTCATTTGCTATATTTATTGTTTAGCATGGTACAATATATCCACGTATGCTATTGTATTCTTATGTCCATCTGTACTGTTTATGATAGGTGCCTCATACGATCCAAGAATTTCATTGCACCTTGGTAAACCTGGCAACAAAATTAATCTGAAAGCACATTTTTCCAAGGGGAGGGAGTTTAAAAACAGTGACACATAGCAACATTTACACAGGATAATTGTGAGGTCACAGCTGGAGTGCTGTGCACAGTTTTAAAAAATTTTAGTTTAGAGATAAAGCACAGCTGCAGGCCCTTCTGGCCCAAGAAGCCCAATTACACCCACGTGACCACTTAACCTACTAACCCGTAGTTAGTCTGAAGACTAACCCGTACGTCTCTGGAATGTGCAAGAACCCAGAGGAAACACAAGCAGTCACAGGGAGAATGCACAAACTCCTTACTGACAGAGGCGGGAATTGAACCCTGGTCTTTGGCATTGTACAGCGACGCACTAACTGCTATGCTACCCTACCGTCCCTTATTTAAGAAGGAACCTACAACCATTGTGTGTTGGCACGTGGCCAAGTGGTTAAGGCATTCGTCTAGTGATCTGAAGGTCGCTAGTTTGAGCCTTGGCTGAGGCAGCGTGTTGTGTCCTTGAGCAAGGTACTTAACCACAAATTGCTCTGTGATGACATCAGTGTCAAGCTGTATGGGTCCTAACGCCTTTCCTTTGGACAATATTGGTGGCGTGGAGAGGGGAGACTCGCAGCATGGGCAACTGCTGGTCTTCCATGCAACCTTGCCAGGCCTACGCCCTGGAAACCTTCCAAGGCGCAAATCCATGGTCTCACAAGACTAACGGATGCCTATAAAAAACAACCATTGGAAGCCATCCAGAAGAGAGTCACTAGGCTACTGAAGGGGATGAGTGGATTGTCTTATCACTAATCAGCCCGGCATTCCATGTAATTTGGAAGAATGAGGGGGCATCTCACTGAAAGATACAAGGTCCAAAGGGAGTACGACAACATAAATGCTGCAGTACTGGGTTTTGAACAAGGATGCACTTTTATAAGATAAAGAAGCATTTCAAACTGAGGGGTATATGTTGTTGCAGAGAGTGGTGAATTTTTGGAACCCTCCATTCCAGACTGTTATGAAGGCTGGATCACTTAAGGAGAATTAGATACATTTTTGAAAGATGAAGAAAGTGAATGGACTGTAGAATGGCTCAGAGATAGCAATGAGGTCAATGATAGATCAGCCACGATCACAATAAACGGTGGGACAGGTTTTGAGGGGCTAAGAGTTACGCCTGCCTCTATTTTGTTGTGTTCTTCAGTTACGGGCCTGAAGAGCTATAAATTAAGGGAACATATATCATGGACCTAACTTTGCCTGCACAATTTCCCTTCCAAGGAAAAGCAACACAATGTGCATCTTTTTCCTCAACCGGCTTGTACCGGAAGCAGAGGATAATGACTGGGGAGTGTTTTTATCACAGGAAAGCTGTTATGAGTGCAGCTCCAAAGGGCTCAGTGATGTGTCATTTGCTCTGGCCAATGTATCTAAACATAGGAATCATGATAAGGAAGTTTGCCAACGCATTGAAATTTTTCTGTTTGGTTTCCATTAGAACTGCAGGAAGATTTAAATGGTCTGCTCAGTTGAACACAAAACTAACAGATAGGATTTAATCCACAGAAGTGCCGGATAATGCTGTTGGAGAGGTGTAACAAGGCTGGGGAATACATACTACAAATGATTCTGCAGATGGTGGAAACTTTAAGCAACACACACAAAATGCTGGAGGAACCCAGCAAGTCAGGCAGCATCCAAGGAGGGGAATAAGTAGCTGATGTTTCAGGCTAAGACCTTTCAGGTCTGGGAAGGAAGGGGATAGAAGGCAGAACGAGTGGGGGGAGAGGAAGGAGTATAAACTGGCATGTGATAATGAGACCAGGTTAGGGTTGTGAAGCTGAGTGGGGACTGGGGGGCGGGGAACTAAAGTAAGAGTCTGGGAGGGGATTAGTGTAAAAGGGTAAATGGCTGAAGGAGGTGAAGACAGTGGACTATGGAAGAAAGGGAAGAAGAAGGAGAGACCTTGTGGAGGAACAAAGGGACCTTTGAAAGCATATCCACAAAATCTATAAAGGTAACTATACCGGTCAATGAGGTGAACTGGGCAGCACAGAGGTTTTTAAAAACCTATAAACCATGGTTTTTGGCTCCTGAGGTAAGCTGGATGCCAGGAATGTGTTCTTCGAAACAGAGAAATTTGATACTTAATATAACAGTATGAGAGGCTGAGATGAATAGGAAGGATTTATTTCCCTTGATGAAATGATCAAAAACAAGCCAATAAATTTGAAAAGAAATGAAGAAAAGACATTTGCAGAGGAATTTGGAGTGGGAGGGGATATATCCAATTGTCATGGTCCAACTGTAGCTCAATTTTCCATAACGTGAACTACATTGTCTGTGCACGTGTCAAGACATACTAGCTCAAAATAAAATAAAAATTGACCCAAATTCTGTGAGCACCAAATTTTATTATCCATCTCAGAGAGAATTAGTAGTGAACTGTGACCTCGTAAGACTGAATTACTATAGTGAATGTGTCTCCTGTATGCCCTTGGAAATGCATTACCACATATTCCATTTGTCACTTGTCTACACACATGATCAACATGTTGATACTTCTGAAGTTTCTTGAAGAGCTGCTTGGAAACGATCACTAAAAGAAAACAAAAGATTGAGAGAGAAAAACAAACAAAAACATAAATGAAGCTTTTAAAAGTGCAGATGTTGGAAATCTGAAATAAAAACAGAAACTGCTGGAAAATCTCAGGTAAGCTTCTATGCAAAGAAAATTAATTCAAATTTCAGTTTCAAGGTGCCTCATCAGAAGTGCGGAAGATAAAACAAAGTTATTCTAGGAAGCAAAGAAGGATGGGGAGTGCAATGGGTGGAACAAAAAGAATATCTGCGATAGGTGAAATATAATAAGTAATGTAGCTATTAAGGGACACTTAGAAACTCCATTGTCTATGTAATGCTTTGTGTATGTTCAGCTTGCTATGATTGTGAAATCTTGCTAATGTTGCACAGTCTGGACTGTTCTTATATACCCAGCAGGTAAACATACATGAAAGGGAAACGATAAAGAGGAATAGCAAGAAAAAATTACCAGTCATTATGCAAACAGAAAGAGCAGAAAGCTCCTTAAAGTTGGAGAATTCATTACTGAGTTCTACACGTCTGTCAGCTTGTGGAATATGTAGACGAGTCTTTGTTACAGTCTTGTTAGGGCTCAAACAGCCAGCTCTGTCTGCTAGTTCAATGATGACTCTTTCTGTACTAATGCCTCTGAAATATCTCTGAAAACTCTCCCTTCTCTGCCATAGTGACAAAGCCCTGGACCATATCCAATCTTGCACCCCTTGTTCTACCCTTCTCCTCCTGCACAGATCAAGAAGAGTCCGACTGTCCTTATCTTCTACCCCATCACCCTCCACATTCAACAGATCATCCATCACAATTTCTGCCAGCTGCATGATTCCACCACCTGAAACATTATCTTTCCTTTCAGCATTTCCACAAAAAAAATCACTCTTTGCCCGTGCCCAGTGCACTGGTTCATACCTGTTGGCTGGTACTTTCTCACCATAAGGAATGTATTACCTGTTCCTTTTACTTAGAACATAGAACATAGAAAACCTACAGCACAATACATGACCTTTGGCTCACAAAGTTGTGCCAAACATGTCCTTACCTGAGAAATTACTTAGGGGTACCCATAGCCCTCTATTTTTCTGAGCTCTATGTACCTGTCCAGGAGTCTCTTAAAAGACCCTATCATATCCACCTCCACCACAGTCGCCGCCAGCCCATTCCACACACTCACCACCCTCTGTGTAAAAAACCTACACCTGACATTTCCTCTGTACCTACTTCCAAGCACTTTAAAACTGTGCCCTCTCGTGCTAGCCACTTCAGCCCTGGGAAAAAGCCTCTGACTATCCACACGATCAATGCCTCTCATCATCTTAAACATATCTATCAGGTCACCTCTCATCCTCCATCACTCCAAGCAAAAAAGGCCGAGTTCACTCAACTTATTCTCATAAGGCATGCTCCCCAATCCAGCCAACATCCTTGTAAATCTCCTCTGCACCCTTTCTATGGTTTCCACATCCTTCCTATAGTGAGGCGACCAGAACTGAGCACAGTGGGGTCTGACCAGGGTCCTGTATAGCTGCAACATTACCTCTCGGCTCCTAAACTCAATCCTGTGGTTGATGAAGGCCAATGCACCGTATGCTTCCGTAACCACAGATTCAATCTGAGCAGCAGCTTTGAGTGTCCAATGGACTTGGACCCCAAGATCCCTCTGATCTTCCACACTGCCAAGAGTCTTACCACTAATACTATATTCTGCTATCATATTTGACCTACCAAAATGAACCACTTCACACTTATCTGGGTTGAACTCCATCTGTCACTTCTCAGCCCAGTTTTGCATCCTATCAATGTCCCGCTGTAACCACTGACAACCCTCCACATGATCCACAACACCCCCAAGCTTTGTATCAGCAATAAGTTTACTAACCCAACCTTCCACTTCTTCTTCCAGGTTACTTATAAAGATCATGAAAAGCAGGGGTCCCAGAACAGATCCCTGAGGCACACCACTGGTCACTGACCACCATGCAGAATATGACCTGTCTACAACCACTCTTTGCCTTCTGTGGGCAAGCCAGTTCTGGATCCACAAAGCAATGTCCCCTTGGATCCCATGCCTCCTTACTTTCTCAATAAGCCTTGCATGGGGTACCTTGTCAAATGCCTTGCAGAAATCCATATACACTACATCTACTGCTCTACCTTCATCAATGTGTTTAGTCACATCCTCAAAAAATTCAATCAGGCTCATAAGGCACGACCTGCCTTTCACAAAGCCATCGTGACTATTCCTAATCATTTTATGCCTCTCCAAATGTTCATAAACCCTGCCTCTCAGGATTTTCTCCATCAACTTAACAACCACTGAAGTAAGACTCACAGATCTATAATTCCTTGGGCTATCGCTACTCCCTTTCTTGAATAATGGAACAACATCCGCAACCCTCCAATCCTCCAGAACCTCTCCTGTCCCCATTGATGATGCAAGGATCATTGCCAGAGGCTCAGCAATCTCCTCCCTCGCCTTCCACAGTAGCCTGGGGTATATCTCGTCCAGTCCCGGTGACTTATCGAATTTGATGCTTTCCAAAAGCTCTTTCTTAATATCTACATGCTCAATGTTTTCAGTCCACTGTAAGTCATCCCTACAATCACCAAGATCCTTTCTCGTAGTGAATACTGAAGCAAAATACTCATTAAGTACCTATGCTATCTCTTCCGGTTCCATACACACTTTCCCACTGTCACACTTGATAGGTCCTATTCGCTCACGTCTTATCCTCTGGCTCTTCACATACTTGTAGAATGCCTTGGGGTTTTCCTGAATCCTGTCCACCAAGGCTTTCTCATGGCTCCTTCTGGCTCTCCTAAATTCATTCTTAAACTTCTTCCTGCTAGCTTTATAATCTTCTAGATCTAGTTTTTTGAACTTTTAATTACCTAGTTCTTTGTCCACCATCTAGTGATTCAAACAATCATCCCAGGTAAAGCAGTGATTCACTCACACTTGGAGTCATACAGCTATACAATATCGAGATAAGCTCCTCAGCCCATTTAATTGCATTTGGCTCGTATTCCTTGAAAACATTTCTATTCATGTACCTGTCCGAATGCCTCTTAAGAGTCATGATTGTATCGAGCTCTACCACTTCCACTGGGACCTTATTCCATTATATCCACCATCTTCTGGCGGAGGAAATTTGCCTCTCGTTTCTTTTAAATCCTTCCTTTCCTACTTTAAATCCATACCATTGAGTTTTGGACTCCCCTGTCCTGGAGAAATGACTATCTATTCACTCTGGTCATTCTCTCTTCTCCCCTCTCTCATCAGGCAGAAGCAACAAAAGCATTAAATCTTCTATCAGCAGGCTCAAGAACTGCTTCTATCCCAATGTTATAAGACTATTGAATAGCTCCCTAGTGATATGATGGATGTTTGACTTTACAATGTCGTTTGTTATTTTCTTGTTTACTTTATTGTTTACCTGCACTGTATTTTAGACCATAAGACCGTGAGATACAAGAGCAGACATGTGCCATTTGGCTCATCGAATCTACTACGCCATTTCATCATGGTGGATCTATTTTACCTCTCAGCCTCAGTCTCCTGCCTTCTTCCCGTATCCCTTCATATCCTGACTAATCAAGAATCTATCAACCTCTGCCTTAAATATACATAAAGACATGGCCCGTAGCACTGAATTCCATAGATTCACCACTCTCTGGCTAAGGAAATTCCTCCTCATCTCCAGTGTAAAAGCTTCTATTCTGAATCTGTGTGCTCTGGTCTTAGACTCCTCCACCACAGGCAACATCCTCTCCACATCCACCCTTTTGAGAGCTTTCAGCATTCGATAGGTTTCAATGAGGTCTCCCCTCATTCTTTTGAATTCCAGTGAATACAGACTGAGAGTCATCAAACGCTTCTCATATCACAAGCCTTTCAATCCCGGAATCATTTTTGTGAACCTCCTCTGCACCCTCTCCAATGTCTGCACACCCTTTCTTACATAAGGGGCCCAAAACTGCTCACAATACTCCAAATGAGGTCTCACCAGTGCTTTAAAAGGTCTCAACATTACATTCTTGCTTTTATACTCTAGTCCTCTCAAAACCAATGCTAACGTTGCATTTGCTTTACTCCCTACAGACTCAACCTGCAAATTGACATTTAGAGAATCCTGTACAAGGATTCCTAATTCCCTTTGCAGCTCAGATTTTTGAATTTTCTCTCCATCTAGAAAATAGTCTGCACTTTTATTTGTTCTACCAAACTGCATAACCATACATATCCCAACACTGTATTCCATCTACCACTTCTTTGCCCATTCTCCTAATCTAAGTCTTTCAGTAGCCTCTCTACTTCTCCGCCAGCTATCAGTGTATCATCCACAAACTTGGCCACAAAGCCATTAACTCTATCATCAAAGTCATTGATATATAACGTAAAAGAAGTGATACCAATACAGACCCCTGTAGAACACCACTAGTCATCCGCAGTCAACCAGAAAAGGCTTCCTTTATTCCTACTCTTTGCCTCTTGACAATCAGCCAATGCTCTATCCATGCTAGTATCTTTCCTGTAATACCATGGGCTCTAAACTTGTTAAAGAGCATCATGTGTGGTACCTTGTCAAAGGCATTCTAAAAATCCAAGTACACAACATCCACCAATTCTCCTTTGTCTATCCTGCTTGTTATTTCTTCAAAAAATTTCAACAGATTTGTCAGGCAACATTTTCCCTTAAGGAAACCATGCTGACTACAGCTTATTTTACCATGTGCCTCCAAGTACCCCAAAAACACAATAACTAACTCCAACATCTTGCCAAACTGGCCTATAATTTCCTTTCTTCTGCCTCTCTCCCTTCTTGAAGAGTAGAGTGAGATTTGCAATTTTCCAGTCCACCATGCCAGAATCAATTAATTCTTGAATAATCATTACTAATGCCTCCACAATCTCTTCAGCCACCTCTTTCAGATCCCGGGGGGTATAGCAACTGGTCCAGGTGCCTTACCTACCTTCAGACATTTCAGTTTCCCAAGAACCTTCTCTGAAGTAATGGCAACTTCACATACACCTCTACCTGATGACACTCATACTGCTGGTGTCTTCCAGAGAGAAGACTGGTGCAAAATTACTACCTCTCCAGCATCATTTTCCACTGGTCTGATATCTACTCTCACCTCTCTTTTACACTTTATATATCTGAAGAAATTTTTGACATCCTCTTTAATATTATTGGCTTGCCTTTGTATTTGTATTTCCTTATTTATGACTTTTTTTTAAGTTGCCTTCTGTTGGTTTTTAAAGTATTCCTAATCCCCTAACTTCCCACCAATTTTTGCTCTATTATATGCCCTCCCTTTGGCTTTTACGTTGGCTTTGACTTCTCTTGTCAGCCACAGTTATGTTGTCCTGCCTTTAGAGTACTTCTTCTTCTTTGGGATGCATGTATTCTACACCCTTCAAATTGCTCCCAGAAATACCTGCCATTGCTGCTCTGCCATCATCCCTGCCAGTGTTCTTTTCCAATCAATTTTGGCCAGCTCCACTCATGCCTCTGTAATTCCCTTTACTCCAATATAATACTCAGACATCTAACTTCAGCTTCTCCTTCTCAAATTGCAGGGTGAGTTCTATCATATTATAAACACTGGCCCCTAGGTGTTCCTTTGCCTTTAGCTCCCTAATTAATTCCAGTTCATTGCACAGCACCCAATCCAGTACAGCTGATCCTTTACTGGACTCAACCATGAGCTGCACTAAAAAGACATCTCATAGGCAATCTAGAATTTCCTCCTCTTGGAATACGGCACCATTTTGATTTTCCCAATCTATCTGCATAGCGAAATCTCCCATGACTGTTGTAATATGCCCTTTTTGACCTGCATTTTCTATCTCCCACTGTAACTTGTAGACCACATCTTTACTACTGTTTTGGGGTCTGTATATAACTCCCATCAGCGTCTTTTTACTCTTGCAGTTCCTTAGCTGTACCCACAATGATTCAATAGCTTCCAATCCTATGCCACCTCTTTCTAATGATTTCCCAACAGATCCACGCCACTCCATCTGCCTACCAGCATGTTCTTTCGACACATGCGTATCTTGGACATTAAGCTCCCAGCTATAATCTTCTTTCAGCCATGATTCAGTGATGCCCACAACGTCATACATGCCAGTCTGTAACTGTGCTACAGGTTCATCTACCTTATTCCGTACACTGCATTATTCAAATATAACAGCTTCAATCCTGTATTTACCCTTTTTGATAGTGACTGCATTTTACATTGGAACTCATCCTGTTGACTGCAATTTTTCCCTATCATCAGCCTCTCCTTGCTAGCAATCTGAGTACACACTGCCTCTGTTTGTAAACCAACTACCTCATCCTCAGCACTATCACTCCAGTTCCCATCCCCCTGTCAAATTAGTCTCAACACACCCGGCCAGCTCTAACAAAACTGCCTGCAAGGATGTTGGTCACCCTTGGGTTCAGGTGTAACCCTTCCCTTCTGTACAGGTCATACTTCCGCAGAAGAGATCCCAGTAATCCATAAATCTAAAAGACTACCATCTGCACCAGTTCCTTAGCCGCGTATTCATCTGCCAAGTCATCATATTCTTACCCTCTCTGGCGTGTGGCACGGACAGCAGCCCTGGAGGACCTGTTTTTCAGCTTTCTACCTAGGTCCTTAAAATATCTCTTCTGGACCTCCTCACCTTTTGTATTACAGTATGTCATTGTGCCAATATGTACCCAGACTTCTGGTTTCTCACCCTCCCCCTTGAGAATACCGTGGGCCCAATCTGGGACACCCCTAACCCTGGTACCTGGGAGGCAACGTACCATCTGGGTGTCTCTATTGTGCTCACAGACTCTCGTTTCTGTTCCTCTGACTATGGAATCTCCCATCACTATTGCAGTCCTCCTCACCTCTCTTTTCTGAGCCACAGCACCAGACCTGCCAGAAAGCTGGTCACTGTGGCTCCCCCTGCCCCCAAACCTGGTAGGTCGTCCCTCTTGACTGTATCCAAAGTGGTATACTTATTATTGAGGGGAACAGCCACAGGGACTCTCCTACACTGGATGCCTATTTTCCTTCCTTCTCTTGATAGTCACCCAGTTCCCTGCCTCCTGCATCCTAGGGATGACTACCTCCCTACAGCTCCTATATATCATCTCCTCATTCTCCCATATGAGCTGCAGCTCCATTCCCTTAACACTCTCACTGAGGAGCTGCAGCTTGGTACATCAGGTGTAGATGTGGTTATCCAGGAGGCTAGAGGTCTCCCAGAATTCCCACATCTCACACACAGAATAAAACATTGTCCTTGGAGCATTCTTACTGCACTAATTGTGTCCTAACAGACCAGGAATGAAGAATAAAGAAGAAAAAGAAAAAGAGAAACTTACCGGATATTGACCTCACCCACGCCTGATCTCGGCGAAGCTTGATGAGCCAAAGCCTTCCCACTCTAACTCTGACCCATTCACATTAATGGCCGTTCCACTTGCGCCTGCCTTATTTTCATTGGCCCTTTCTATTACATCCTGCTCAGTGATTGGTCGTTGCCAACTCTGTAAAACTGCTGAGAAGCGCTGCCTTTTTAATCTTGAGTGTGAACGGAAATGAAAAGGTAGCTCTCTTCTCTTCTCTGTGATTGTTCATAGTCCAACTCCAAAAAACTGCCGCAAAGTGCTGCCCCGTCAATCTTGGGTGCAAACCTAAGCACTCCTTCCATACTCCCACTCGGTGACTGGTCGCAGTCCAACTCATTTTCTCTGAGCTGTTGTACTTTGTCTGCACTCTGCTGTTGCTTTAACTTGTTTTACCTCAAGGCGTTGTGTAAGGATCTGATCTATATGAGCAGAATGCGAGACAAGCTCCTCACTGTACCTCAGAACATGTGACAATAATAAACCAATTCCAAAGTACACTAAGAAGCTTAACTGCAAAATATAAGCAAAGTCCAGCAATCAACTCTGAATCCATCCTTGCCTCTCCCCTTTTATACTGGCCATCTCGCCTCTCCCTTTCAGCTATGATATAGGGTTTTAACTCCGAACGTCGACAAATCTTTCAGTCTCACAAATGTTGCGTTACCACCTGAGATCTTTCAGCAGATTGTCGCCCTAAATTATTTTACTATTCCACAGAAATTTACTTTGTTCCCTCCTTCGCTGCTATGTAGAACAAATTAATTCCTCCCTTTGTCAGTTCAACTAAAATATTAAGAGTTTTCTCTTCCACAGATGTAGCCTAACCTGCTGAGATTCCCCAGCATAATTTGTTTTTATTTGTAATCTCTATCATCTGGTAGGAGAAACACTTTCCTCCAAATCCTACAATTTCAAGTGTTCAAATAATGAGAGGCAAGCTACTTCCAAATTACAGATCCTGCAGAATCTGATAAGACAAAGCTTCCAATCGTTCTGGGTCCTATGTAATATGGATGTCTGCTTGAGTACTGATGAGTCAAGGCTACTGGGATTCTAAAACAGGTGCTGAAACCTCACTTTTCATTTCATATAAAGGGCTTAGGCATATGTTTGAAGATTGCATTCCCAAATCTGCAGATGACATAAAACTGGAAATGCAATAAATGGAAACAGAAACAAACTTAAGGCAGAAGATTGCCGAGTAGAGAAAACAAATGAAACTCAACAAAAATTGTGTCAAGTAATGCATTTGGTAGGATCAAAAATGAAAAGCAATATAAATTAAATGTTGCAATCTTACTGGTAGAGGGAAAAGTATATTCAACAAAAATAAAAATCACTGAAATGGGCAGAACAAATTAATAAGTTAATTAAAGCATACAGGATATTGTCCCATCCTTCCTTCATAAAAAAAAATGTAAACAAAGATTTCTTAAAAATAACCTGTTCTTAACTATCATACTGTTGATTTCAGGCCATTAACGGGGATTGATTGGGAAAGTTCTAAAATAGAAAATGTAACTCCTTTCTTGATAAAAGGAGACACAGAAAGCCACATATTAATTAGTTTAACATTTTATAGGGAAAATGTTAAAGATTATTAAAGATTTTATAGTATGGCACTTAGAAAAAAATTGAAGATAATCAGGCAAAGTCAACAAGGAATTTTATGAAAGGGAAATCTTGTTTAACAAATTTATCGAAGTTCTTTATAGTAGTAACAGGTGCTGAGGATAAAGCAGATCTAGGAGATGTCTTTCCTTAAGATTTCCTGTAGGGATTGATATGATGACACAGGGTATTAAGAAATAAAAGCTCCTGGTGTAGGAGGTAGTATTTTGGCATAGAGAGGACAAAAGCTAGCTAACAAGAAGAAGAACTTGGCCAGGGAGTTGAAGGTTATCACTGGGAGATGGGAATTCAAGTTATAATCAGATCATCCACAACCTTACTAAATAGTCATAGTCATAGTCATAGTCATAGTCATACTATATTGATCCCAGGGGAAATTGGTTTTCGTTACAGTTGCACCATAAATAATAAATAGTAATAAAACCATAAATAGTTAAATAGTAATATGTAAATTATGCCAGGAAGTAAGTCCAGGACTAGCCTATTGGCTCAGGGTGTCTGACCCTCCAAGGGAGGAGTTGTAAAGTTTGATGGCCACAGGCAGGAATGACTTCCTATGACCCTCTGTGTTGCATCTCGGTAGAATGAATCTCTGGCTGAATGTACTCCTATGCCCAACCAGTACATTATGTAGTGAATGGGAGACATTGTCCAAGATGGCATGCAACTTAGACAGCATCCTCTTTTCAGACACCACCGTGAGAGAGTCCAGTTCCATCCCCACAACATCACTGGCCTTACGAATGAGTTTGTTGATTCTGTTGGTGTCTGCTACCCTCAGCCTGTTGCCCCAGCACACAACAGCAAACATGATCGCACTGGCCACCACAGACTTGTAGAACATTCTCAGCATCGTCCGGCAGATATTAAAGGACCTCAGTCTCCTCAGGAAGTAGAGACGGCTCTGACCCTTCTTGTAGACAGCCTCAGTGTTCTTTGGCCAGTCCAGTTTATTGTCAATTCATATCTCCAGGTATTTGTAATCCTCCACCATGTTCACACTGACCCCCTGGATGGATACAGGGGTCACCAGTACCTTAGCTCTCCTCAGGTCTACCACCAGCTCCTTAGTCTTTTTCACATTAAGCTGCAGATAATTCTGCTCACACCATGTGACAAAGTTTCCTACCATAGCCCTGTACTCAGCCTCATCTCCCTTGCTGATGCATCCAACTATGGCAGAGTCATCAGAAAACTTCTGAAGATGACAAGACTCTGTGCAGTAGTTGAAGTCCGAGGTGTAAATGGTGAAGAGAAAGGGAGACAAGACAGTCCCCTGTGGAGCCCCAGTGCTGCTGATCACTCTGTTGGACACACAGTGTTGCAAGCACACGTACTGTGGTCTGCCAGTCAGGTAATCAAGAATCCATGACACCAGGAAAGCATCCACCTGCATCGCTGTCAGCTTCTCCCCCAGTAGAGCAGGGCGAATGGTGTTGAACGCACTGGAGAAGTCAAAAAACATAACCCTCACAGTGCTCGCTGGCTTGTCCAGGTGGGCGTAGACACAGTTCAGCAGGTAGACGATGGCATCCTCAGCTCCTAGTCGGGGCTGGTAGGCGAACTGGAGGGGATCTTAGTGTGGCCTGACCATAGGCCGGAGCAGCTCCAGAACAAGTCTCTCCAGGGTCTTCATGATGTGGGAGGTCAATGCCACCGGTCTGTAGTCATTGAGGCTGCTGGGGCGCTGCGTCTTCGGCACAGGGACGAGGCAGGACGTCTTCCACAGCACAGGAACCCTCTGGAGACTCAGGCTCAGGTTGAAGACATGGCGAAGTACTCCACATAGCTGAGGGGCACAGGCTTTGAGCATCCTGGTACTGACACCATCCGGTCCTGCAGCCTTGCTTGGGTTGAGACGTTTCAGCTGTCTTCTCACCTGTTCAGCTGTGAAGCCCACCGTGGTGGTTTCGTGTGGGGAAGGGGTATAGTCATGACAGCAGGGTGGGGGACTGTGAGGAGGGGTAGGAGGGGAGAGTGGAATATGTGTTGGTTGGGGGCTGACAACAGATGACTCATGTGGGGAATGGGCAGGGGCCACAATGTCAAATCTGTTAAAGAACAGGTTAAGTTCATTGGCCCTGTCCACATTGCCTTCAGCTCCTCTGTTGCTAGTTTACCGGAACCCAGTGATGGTCCTCATCCCCCTCCAGACCTCTCTCATGTTGTTACACAACAGTTTTGCGAAAATAAACAGCCTATCCCTGTGTTAACATGTTCCAAGAACAATAACGACTCTCCTTGACATTGTGACGAGAATACACATAGATTAAGATGTTAGCTGTCCTGTGCTGACACCAGTGGGATCAGCAGTTGGTCTACCACCTGTCTTCAGGAGAGAGAGAGATAAGGAAAACAATGGAGCAGCATTTGGAGATGTTAATGAAGGGACGGGAGAGTTTAACGGAAGGAGAGCTGTCAAGATCGGCTCCCCCTTTGAACCCTGAACTGTTTGAAGTGATGGACAGGCGATACCCCAGCAGGGGGATAAAAAGGGACAGGTTTGCTAAGGCAAGACACACACGACACCCCGAGGTAACAAGACCCTGGAAGCGGTGCGTCTCCCACAAGTCGGTGGGAAGTTTTGGACGGCTGGTCGCGGGATCAAGCCATAGACGCATAGGGTGGAAAGGCACGATCAGCGGGAACCTGGTGTGTGTCCACCCTTGCCTGGGTGCCAGGTTCACCGCAGAGAAACGATCGTATCTGGAAACGGAGGGGTCATGGTCGGTGACCTCAGATGACATGACAAAGGGCTTGCACGAAAGCCGACTGCGAAGAATATCGAAGGTCTGTGTGTGGAAGCCGTTTGAATATTCATTCGTTTTGCTCTCTCTCTCCTTCCCCCCACTGTCCATCTCCCACAGCAGCGATTACTGCAAACTGAACTGAACTAAATTGAACTGAACTTTGTGTCACTTTGAAACTGGTCATTTACCCCTAGACAACGATAGAGCTTGATTGATCTTGTTATCTTAATTCTGTGTACATGTGTGTTTATCATTGCTGAACTGTTGCATTTATTATCCTTTTGATTAGAGTACTGTGTTGCTTGTTTCTTTAATAAAACTTTCTTAGTTCTAGTAATCCAGACTCCAACTGAGTGATCCACTTCTGCTGGTTTGGCAACCCAGTTACGGGGTACGTAACAACATGTATTATCTTGTAATTGAATGCATAGGGCACCACTTCAAAATCAGCAGATGATAAAAACGACTGGGACAAATAAAGGCAATTATAAAAGGGATGAAGGAACAGGCACCTGGGAATATTGTACAAATCTTTGAAGGTGGAAGGAAGATTATTAAAAAAATATTGGATGCTAGTCTTTCTATAGAGATTTGCAGCACTTATCGAATCATAGTAATGTACAACACATAAAAGAGACCCTTACAGTCCATCATGGCCGTGATACTCATCTATGTTAATCTTTGATTTAGGCCTATATCCTTTTGCCCATTCCTTATCCAGGGACTTATCTATAGGTTTTTAAATGACTGAAATAGTATCTGCCTCCACTACCTCCTCTGACAGTTCTTTCCAAATATTCACCATCCTCCATGTGAAAAACTTAGATCTCCTTTAAATTTCTCCTAGCTCAGCTTAATCCTATGCACTTGAGTTCCAGATAACCCTGCTATGTGTAAAAGTGAAAAATATCTACCCTATCCATGATCAATTTTGTAAACATCTAATGGTCACCATTTAGACTACTAAATTGCAGTAAGAATAATGCCAGCCAATCTAATCAGTCCTTACAACTATAGCCCTCTATTCCAGGCAATCTCTCCTGCCCGCTCTTCATTGAACATCAATGGAACACTGATTCAGTCACAACAGGAGTATTACATTCAACATGGACCAGTGTGACACAGGATGTGAAGATGTTGGAAAATCTACAGAAGTTATTTAGTGGAATGACCTGAATGAACTGAGAGACTTCAGTTATATGGATAGAAAGAGGTGAACTGTTAGAAATATCGAAAATCATTGAGATCTAGACAAAAAGAGGCACTCATCCTGTTAGTGGAAAAATCAAGGACCACAGAAGGGAGATGAAAGGAATGGGGTAAAAGATCCATTGGTAAGAAGGAAAAGCATGCTTTCTCATGCAATAGTTGTGATTAGAGATCCAGAGCAAGTTTTGTTTTGGATAGATAAGAAGAGAGAAAGAATTCAAGGTTAGGTGGCACAAGATGGAGAAAGTCACTAACAAGATTTCTTTCTGAGAGCCTGCTCAGCTTCAATTGCTAAATAGCTTTCCTCAGTGCTTTAACAATAGAACTAGGCAACAATAATAAATAAACCATAATTATAGTTTGCTATTCAACCAAACTAGTAAGTTAGATATCATTCAAGAAGAAAATAGTGCTAATTGTATAAAAGCCTCTATTAATCTATTGTTTATATGCTATCTAAAAGACGAACAACCAAGGAACATATAACTATTCACTCATGTTAACTTTAAATGTCTTTGTGCTTTTCAGCACAGTCGTTATATGGAAGTAAACGATTTTAATGGTTACATGAGTTTCATAGCTAATAAGTTATGCTTTATTGGTGAGCTAGTTGATTAATATTCCAGAAAGCAGTCATATTACCGGTAAAATTAAATTGTTGTAATTTGTATGACTCCCCAGTTACCTTCTGAAAATGAAACTTGGTTCTCTTTAAAATGGCCGAGTTGCCTCATTTGGTCTGTTCATGGAAAGATACACACAAAACACAAGCGCCATTAGGCTTTGCCACTGAAGCACATGTAACAAAAAACTCACCGGGCAACAGGGCCTCTGTAAGCAGAAAATTTAGGTCCACACATAATCCACTCGTGTTCAACAAGAATATTTAAAACTTCCAGACACAAACACATAAGACCAAAATGAGTCTCTTATCCACAGGCAATTTGAAAATGAATGCTGTCACAGCCCAGCCTTGTGAGACCGCTCTGTATAGCTTGCTTGTCAAGACCTGCATATCATTTTCTTTTCATGCAAATTAAAACAGCAGGTCACAGTTTAGGGTTTTGTCTTGTGAATAAACACAAAATAAAGCATCATATTCCCTCCTGCTGGAATTTCTCTGACTATTAGCAAGCCTTAAATGGAGTTAATTACTACATCACTGTAGACAACTTCAGAGTGAACACGAAAGGAAATTACCACCACGACTGGCAAATTTTCTTAATGTATAATGAGCAGAATTTATTAGCATCAGAAGTGCCAGATGAATGACATGTGAACAGCGTCAGTGTTTCAAATGAACTGAGCTATTATGACCTTTCTGGAAAATGTGAGCTTTCAAGATTTCTCCCAGCCACAAAAATGGTATCCCAGAAAAATAAGCACAAAGCTCCACATTTACATAACAGTTGTTGCCTGCAGAAATCCATTCCTTTAAATATGTCTCACAAAAGTTTTCACAGTTAAAGAAAATTTAAAATTCACCATGTTTTATGCAGTGCATACAAACTAAATTCAGTATTACAAATTATGATTCTATCCCTTTCACAGCAGTGAAGTAACACACCAATGTTTCTCTTCTGATACCCAGTTCCACAGTAACCTATTCATCATGGCTACAGCAACAGTAACACTGCATTTTCTTCACCCTTTATGCTTCCCAGACCTCCATTTTCCCTTAGCTACAAGAGCTGGGCTCACATATCAGAACACATTCATGACGTCAGACAGTTGGTCTTAGATAAGATGGATTTTTCTTCACTAAAAATCCAGAGATTCATCCCATCCCATTTGACATCAACTCTAAACCTTCCTGCCACTTAACAAGGCCAAATCTCAAGGAACACTTATCAATACTATCTCAAGAACTGCTTCAGCCTCAGTTTTATAAAATTGTTAACTTTATTGCTCCCTCCATAAATGCTGCCTTGTCTACTGAGCAATCCCAGCATTTTTGGTTTTCATTGCAGATTTCCACGAGCTGCATTATTTTGCTTTTCTACATATTGTCCAAACCTCATCGGTCTTGAACAGATGCAGCAGAGAGTCAACAACACTGGTGGGATTGAGATTAGACATCGGGCCAACCAGATGAAGGTGACAGACATTCTTTCCTGAATGGTCCTTACTAAACCATATAGGGTTTTAAAGGATAGTCCAATATCTTTAAGACTACTAAAACTAGTTCAATTCTAGATTTAATTAATTACTTGAATTTAAATTCTCCAGGTGACTTGATGAAATTCAATCTCATATCTGGATTAATAGTCCAGAACTCTGGCTGCCAGTCCAGCAACTGTGCTATTGAGATTCAATCCAAGACTAATCTAATTCTTAAGAAACTGTTTTAAATAACGCACTACTCTTGAGAACAATTTATCATAACTTCTACTGAATTATATAATGGATAATCTTATTTATTCAAACAATGTAGTTCTCTCCACACATAGGGATCTAAACTGCTAGTAACAGTAGTGAACGTAGTTGCAGACAAAGCAATCTGAAATAGCTGAATTCAATGCATTAACAATTTCAACCTTCATAAACGTTTTTGACGAAAGACAAGTTTGAAATACAATAGAGTTGTACATCCTTTGTAAGCTAAGCAGTTAGATTTATCTTAACCTAAGCAGATGTTCACATATCTGAACTCCCAAGAAACATAGATGTCTGTAACCACATCCTTTGATAACAGAGCCAAGAAATATATCCATCCACTCAAGTTACCAAAGCTACTCCTTCTAGGTTCTGTCCAACAAGTATATGCGCGGAATGCCCATTAGTACATCATAAAGCACTACTGTCTCCCTAACCTACAATAATAAGGATTACACTCAAAAATAAAGCCAGTCATTCAGGCTCTGACATTAACTAGCAATCATGCATGGGGCAGACCAGGCAAAAATGGCAGTTTTCTTTCCTTAATAACCAGTTGGGTCTTCAAATCAATGCCATAGTTTCATGCCCACTGTTACTGAGATTACTTTCTTTTTAAGAAATTCGAGATATTATTGATGACATGTGAATCTCTCAGCTGCCACGGTGTGGTTTGAAATTCTGTGTTGATTACTGACCCAGAACTCCGACTGCAATTGTCTCTTTACAGATGCTCCATCTAAGCATCGAGCAAGACTGCAACAAAATCATCTCTCAGCAATTTTAAAATACCTCAGCACTCATTCCAAAGACAAAGTTGGATTGCTTATAGTCCAAGTTGCCAACTGCTCTTGGGAACAAGTCAATATCATCACATTTCCTTTGGGCTGTACAACAGAAATTGCCCTTTACTCAAAGGCAACACAGTAATTTTTCCCATACTGATTTACAACAAAATTGGCCTTGTTAACAACTTCACCAAGAAATTAATCTGGAATTTTGATTTCTTTCTTGTTCTGCTGTTCTACAAGCTACCTATTGTCTCAGTTCTAGTCCAGTTCGTGAGTTTGAAATTGAAATATTTAAGTTAAATAGTCTATTTTCATCTAATCCTTCGGATTGAATTTGTTACTGCAATGAAAAAAATTACCTGTAATTGAAACAGTTTTAGAAACATAAAAACATAGAAAACCTACAGCACAATACAGGCTCTTCAGCCCACAAAGCTGTGCTAAACTTATCCTTACCTTAGAACTACCTAGACTTACTCATAGCCCTCTATTTTTCTAAGCTCCATGTATCCATCCAGGAGTCTCTTAAAAGACCCTATTGTTTCTGCCTCCACCACCGCTGTCGGCAGCCCATTCCATGTACTCACCACTCTCTGCATAAAAAAACTTACCCTTGACATCTCCGCTGTACCTACTTCCAAGCACCTTAAAAATATGCCCTCTCATGCTAGCCATTTCATCCCTGGGAAAAAGTCTCTAACTATCCACACGATCAATGCCTCTCATTATCTCGTACACCTCTATTAGGTCACCTCTCATCCTTCAACGCTCCAAGGAGAAAAGGCCAAGTTCACTCAACCTATTCTCATAAGGCATGCTCCCCAATCCAGGCAACATCCTTGTAAATCTCCTCTGCACCCTTTCTATGGTTTCCACGTCCTTCTGGAAGTGAGGCGAACAGAATTGAGCACAGTACTCCAAGTGGGATCTGACCAGGGTCTTATATAGCTGCAATATTACCTCTCAGCTCTTAAACTCAATCCCACAATTGATGAAGGCCAATACACCGTATGCCTTCTTAACCACAGATTCAACCTGTGTAGTACCTTTAAGTGTCCTATGGACTCGGACCCCAAGATCCCTCTGATCCTTCACACCGTCAAGAGTCTTACCATTAATGCTATATTCTGCCATCATATTTGACCTACCAAAATAAACCACCTCACACTTATCTGGATTGAACTTCATCTGCCACTTCTCAGCCCAGTTTTGCATCTTATCAATGTCCCACTGTAAATTCTGACAGCCCTCCACACTATCCACAACACCCCCAATCTTCGTGTCATCAGCAAATTTACTAACCCATCCCTCCACTTCCTCATCCGGGTCATTTATAAAAATCATGAAGAGTAGGGGTCCCAGAACAGGTCCCTGAGGCACACCACTGGTCACTGACCTCCATGCAGAATATGACCTGTCTACAACTACTCTTTGCCTTCTGTGTGCAAACCAGCTCTGGATCCACAAAGCAATGTCCCCTTGTATCCCATGCCTCTTTACTTTCTCAATAAGCCTGGCATGGAGTACCTTGTCAAATGCCTTGCTGAAATCCATACATACTACATCTATGGCTCTACCTTCATCAATGTGTTTCATCACATCCTCAAAAAATTCAATCAGGCTCATAAGGCATGACCTGCCTTTCACAAAGCCATGCTGACTATTGATAATCATATTATGCCTTCAATACCTTAAGCGTGAAAACAATACAACCTGAGCCAGCAATCCATAACAGCTGAGAAACTGCAGTTTTAACTTTGGGAAAAGTAAAACCAAGAAGGGAAGCGTAGGAAGAATATCCTCTTTTAAATCTATTAGTATCATTTAAATGTACTGAGCCAATGTCTGCAGAGATCTCCACCAAGACGGTAGATATTAACTTGGATAAATCTTTAGAAAGAGCTTCTACAGTATTTCAACTTCACCTTTCAAAAGAAAGGTGACAACAGCCGAAGTTTCTCCGATAATGTCATGTCAGAGGTTGAAAGGTGTAAACTTTCTTTTTTTAAACATTAAAACTAACTGCACATACCTTTTGGGTAAATATAGTACTGGGTTACTATTTGTTTTTCCCCAATTTCTTGGGCATCTACCAAAAATATACAGTTCTATGCCACATCCAACTTCTGTAAGGTTCTGGAAGCAAACAATTACATCTAATGCAACACCACCATTCTAAATGATACGACTGAAAAGAAAAAAACACTGACTATGAGAAATATTAAGGCCATCTGCTGAAGCAAAAGTTTTATCAGACTAGATTAAATGGAAAAAATGCTAAAGGAACTGCATGTAATTGCCAGCATTTTTCCTTTTACTTTTAGAAGTGTCTTAAGTTTAGGATTATTTTTGAAGTGCGTACTGGCTGCTCTCTTACCCAAAGTAGAGAAGCCGTCCCAGAACCTGCACCAGGTCAGTCCTGGCACAATAATGATAATTCTATATAAATGGAGTTGACCGGCTGAAAGGAACCAAAGTATTTTATAATTTTCATCATTTTGTATTAAGTTAGAAAACACAAATGAAAATTTCAGGAAAAAAAACAATATAATTTTTAAAAAAAATCATTGGTCTTAACAGCTATGTAAGCGAGTGAGGTAACCTCTCTCAGCTGTTCCACGAGCATGGCTTGTTCTGCTCGTCCACTCTACATGATAGCAGGAGCTGAATACTGCAACCGTTTACCATTTAGCTATACAAAGTCTCACAGCACAGATAACCATTCTGCCCAGAGAAATCTTTTAGAGCAATTTATTAAGTTCCTTTCCGCTTCAGGCGTGTATATTTTCCATTCCATTCCTCTTTGAAAATTCCGAATATCTGCAAAGATCACAAATTAGCTTTATAGTTCTAGTTAATAACCACACTTTGCACGGAGGTTTATTTTTGTCTAGCTTTTCTCTTCAATTTAAAATCATTTTCCACTGATACTTAAATGACCTGCTAATGGGATTAGGTTCTACAATGCCTATAAAAAGTATTCACACCCCTTTGAGATCTTCATGTTTTATTGTTTTACAGTATTGAATCACAATGGATTTCTCTTAGCTTTTTTTTAAACATAGATCGACAGAAAAAGACTTCCATGTCAAAGTGAAAACAGATCTCCACAAAGTGATCTAAATTAATTATAAATATAAAATCAAAATAATTTATTGCATAAATATTCACCCCCTTTATTATGACACACCAAATCATCACTGGTGCAGCCAACTGGTTTTTGAAGTCACATAATTACTTAATTGGAGATCACCTGTGTGCAGTCAAGGTGTTTCAATCGATTGTAGTAAAAGTACACTTATAAGGTCCAACTGCTGGCGAGTCAGTATCCTGGCAGCAACTACACCATAAAGACAAAAGAACACTCCAAGCAACTCCATTAAAAGGTGTCTACGCCCACCTGGACAAGCCAGCGAGCACTGTGAGGGTCATGTTTTTTGACTTCTCCAGTGCGTTCAACACCATCCGTCCTGCTCTGCTGAGGGAGAAGCTGACAGTAATGCAGGTGGATGCTTCCCTGGTATCATGGATTCTTGATTACCTGACTGGCAGACCACAGTACGTATGCTTGCAACACTGTGTGTCTGACAGAGTGATCAGCATCACTGGGACTCCACAGGGGACTGTCTTGTCTCCCTTTCTCTTCACCATTTACAACTCGGACTTCAACTACTGCACAGAGTCTTGTCATCTTCAGAAGTTTTCGGATGACTCTGCCATAGTTGGATGCATCAGCAAGGGAGATGAGGCTGAGTATAGGGTTATGGTAGGAAACTTTGTCACATGGTGTGAGCAGAATTATCTGCAGCGTAATGTGAAAAAGACTAAGGAGCTGGTGGTAGACCTGAGGAGAGCTAAGGTACCGGTGACCCCTGTTTCCATCCAGGGGGTCGGTGTGGATATGGTGGAGGATTACAAATACCTGGGGATATGAATTGACAATAAACTGGACTGGTCAAAGAACACTGAGGCTGTCTACAAGAAGGCTCAGAGCCGTCTCTATTTCCTGAGGAGACTGAGGTCCTTTAACATCTGCCGGACGATGCTGAGGATGTTCTACGAGTCTGTGGTGGCCAGTGCTATCATGTTTGCTGTTGTGTGCTGGGGCAGCAGGCTGAGGGTAGCAGACACCAACAGAATCAACAAACTCATTCATAAGGCCAGTGATATTGTGGGGATGGAACTGGACTCTCTGACGGTAGTGTCTGAAAAGAGGATGCTGTCTAAGTTGCATGCCATCTTGGACAATGTCTCCCATCCACTACATAATGCACTGGGTGGGCACAGGAGTACATTCAGCCAGAGACTCATTCCTCCGAGATGCAGCACAGAGTGTCATAGGAAGTAATTCCTGCCTGTGGCCATCAAACTTTACGACTCCTCCCTTGGAAGGTCAGACACCCTGAGCCGATAGGCTGGTCCTGGACTTATTTCATAATTCACTGGCATAATTTACATATTACTATATAACTATTTATTACTATTTTTCTATTACTATTTATTATTTCCATGACTATTGCTATTTACTATTTACTAATAGTAATATTACTATTACTATTTCTATTACTATTTATTATTTATGGTGCAACTGTAACGAAAACCAATTTCCCCCGGGATCAATAAAGTATGACTATGACTATGACTATTGAAAAGCACAAGTCAGGAGATGAATACAAGAAATTTCCAAGCCACTGAATATCATTTGGAGTACAGTTAAGTCAATCATCAAGAAATGGAATGAATATGGCACAGCTGTAAATCTGCCTAAAGCAGGCTGTCTGCAAAAACTGAGTGACTGTGCAAGAAGGGGACTAGTAGAGGCCACCAAGAGGCCTATGACAACTCTGGAGGAGTTACAAGCTTCAGTGACTGAGATGGGAGAAACTGTGCATACAATAACTGTTGCCCGGGTGCTTCACCAGTCACAGCTTTATGGGAGAGTGGCAAAGAGAAAGCCACTGTTGTAAAAATTCACATGCAATCTTGGCTAAAGTTTGCCAGAAGCAATGTGACAGACTCTATAGGCAGCTTGAAGAAGGATCTATGGTCTGATGAACCCAAAATTGAGCTTTTTTGGCCATCAGACTGAACACTATAATTGGTGTATGTCAAACACTGCATATCATCAAAAACACACCATCCCTACCATGAAGCATGGTGGTGGCTGCATCATGCTGTGGGGATGCTTCACTGCAGCAGGCCCTGGAAGGCTTGTGAAGGTAGAGGGTAAAATAAATAGAGCAAAATAAAGGGGAATGCTGGATGCAGTCTGCAAGAGAAATGTGACTTGGGAGAAGATTTGTTTTCCAGCAAGGCAATGATCCCAAAGATAAAGCCAAATCTATACAGGAATGATTTAAAAACAACAAAGTTAATGTGGAGAAGCCAAGTCAGCATCCAGACCTCACTCCCATTGAGAATTTGTGACTGGATTTGAAAAGGGCTGTTCACTCATGATCCCCATGCAATTAAACGAATTTGAGTAGTTTTGTAAAGAAGAATGAGGAAAAATTACAGTGTCCAGATGTGCAAAGCTCTTAGAGGCCTATCCACACAGACTTAAGGCTGTAGTTGCTGCCAAAGCTGCTTCTACTAAATACTGACTTGAAGGGGGTGAATAATTATGCAATCAATTATTTTGTGTTTAATAATTGTAATAAATTTAGACTAATTTGATCAGTGTCAAAAAAGCAAATTAAATCCACTGTGATTCAATGTTGTAAAATAATAAAACATGTAAACTTCCAAGGGGGGGAGGTTGAATATTTTTTTATAGACACTGTATTTAACCCTTCCAAACAATTCTATGCTTGTACATATTAACAAATCTTCTCTCCACCTTATCTGATCCAGAGAGATCTCCAGATTCTGCAGTCTAACTTTTCAGCTGAAATCTTGCGTACTTGGAAGCACTCTCATCAATATCTTCTCTCCTTCTCCAGGACCTACACATCCTCTCTAAAGTACAGTGACCAAAATTGTATACAAAACTCCAGTTTACACTAACTACCATTAGAGAAAGATTCAACATAGCCTTTCTGTCTTCGTTCATACCTCTTACTAATGAAGCCTAAGATCTGATACTTCATAAACATATTCCATTACTTTCAAAGATTCATGCACATATGCAATCACAAACACTTATTCCTCCACATTCATTTAAGCTTTCTATTCTACCCAATTATTTTTCAGTATTAGCATAGTGGCATTGCGGTGGGGGGAGGGAGTGGAGTTCTGCAAAAGGCAAGTTCAGGAGCTGACATTATGCAGCTGTGAGCAAAGGTTATTCACCATAGCATAAGCTTCAGCTCAATTGATGTGTCACACAATAACATGCTGATGCTCTTGTTTAGTTTTATCCACAATTTCACTTGATAAGTACAAGGCATACCATATGTCAAAAAGTATAACTACACAAGTATTTGAAGGAATCATTCTGTTGCTCCTTTACCTGATGACCTATGACACAGTCATGAAGTTATATTTAAATGCACAATCTTTTAGGGAAGCTGGAACTGTGAACCTCAGAGCTCAACCATACACGTACACAAGTTGGCCAATTCCAAGTCTGCATTGGCATCCATTAAAGTTAATACTCTTTAGATAAATTTAAACATTTGTGGTTGTGCAGGTTGGAGTGTTGTATGAGATAATCGACGTGAATTCACTGCATGGTTGAAAAATATACCGTCATTGGGTAGATCTATAGATTAGTGCACGTGGCGCGGAGCTTTCAACAAAAGCAATGGATTGAGAATTGGACATACAGGGCAACATATCCCATACAGTCTAGCCTTGAAAATCATGAGGACATATACAACCCTGCTCAAATCTTGGTAACTGGTAATCTGACTTTGCCTACTTTACCTCACATACAGAGCAAAGTGCTGGAGGACAGACATGTGCTGAAACATATCCAGATGCTATGTGGATTTTGCATGTCCTCCCTGTGAGAGTGTGCAATTATCTAGATCAGTGTTCCCAAACTCTTTTGGGTTACAGCCCCCCATATCCCACGTGTGTCCCTTCTCTCCTTTTCTGGCCATTGTATAAAAATCTAAGAAAATTTTTCATTTACAAAAGACGGTGAAAGAAAATAGGATCTGCAAATTTAAAGCACTGACAAGTAATTGCAAAATTTATTCAAATCTATTTAAAGGTGCAAATAAAGCTATTTCTTTATTTGATTACAGTAAAACAATTAGCATTCTTAAGAGTGTACATTAGTAGTCCAACTATTCACTCTTCATTGCTTTCTCCCCTTTCAATAAGAGGGATTAGGTTGGTGCAATTATATCAGCTTCTCAACAGCTGGCTGAATATCACTCAGGAGGTGCAGATCCCCATATTCAATAATTTGCAGTCCGTTTCATTGCATTGAAAGAAGTTGGGTGACTCCACTAAAATGGCACTCTACTAAATATGATGTTGGGAATGCAATAAAGATCATCTTGATCCTCTTCCACAGTATAGGATACCATTGAGACTTCTTTCTGCAAACAGAAGTCTCAATATGAATTTTTGAACACTTCAACTCAGTCATTTTGTACCAAAATCAGTTCTTCCTCTATCCTTCCGGTTAATTCCTCATTACGAGTTAATGAGGATGGAGGAAGAACCTGTTAATTCCTCATTACAAGTGTTCAGGAATGGATTTATTACTCAATCTGGAACTTGGATTGAGAGAAGATTCCAAAGTCTCTCTGATACGTCTTTTTCAGCTCACTCAAGTGGCAGAGTGTACTTGAAGATCATCGTCTGGTATTCTTACATCAAAGTCGCTGGTGAACGCATTCACCAGCGACTTTGATGTATGTTGCTTGAATTTCCAGCATCTGCAGAATTCCTGTTGTCTGGTATTCTTTCTTGCTTTTTCAACTCAGAGAGGCAGGGATATTGGAAAAGGTTGCAATTGCCTATGTGGCACTTACATAGAGTTAACCTGGACTTGAATCTTGAGTTGATTACTGAATGAAGCATTCAAGTCTTCAAGGAATTTTATCACAACTTCAAAAAGTGCATGAAAGTGTTCATTTTGAGAGTTTGCTTTGGAAAGCCATCTGACTACTGTGTGCAACAGCAAGTGTTCAAACTGTCTGTCATTCTTAATATAAAGCTCCGAAAGTAGTTGAGAATTGAGAGCATGGGACTTGATTTTACTTATTGCTGAGTAATCAGTACTTAATGATTTGTGCAGCCAATCACATACTGTATGTTTTTTGCAACTACATGTTGTCTGTGAATTACACTGTGAATGGTAAATATGTCAGATACAGCATTTATTTCAAGAAAGTAGTAATTCCACAGTGGCGTCCTGTCATTGATAGTGCCTTATCTGTTGCATTAGAACAGGAGTAGGCAACCTATGGCCCGCGGGCCACATCCGGCCTGTGAGTAAATATTGGGATACTATGCTTCTCCGGCCTGCGAGCGATTTTTCCTTATTCTGAGTGTTTCACGCGACCACACTGATGGACATGCATGGCATCTTGTTACACTGGCCCCAGGTTCCCTTTTGTTCCAAACCAGACACTGGTATATATGAATGACAGGAAGGCAGACTACCTTATTAATATGTATTAGATACTTTCCGTACACGCGCGGGTTTTCAGATGGGATCGTTCAAATTTGTAAACAGAAATAGTGTCACTGTGTTTTAACTAAAAATCCACGCTAAATATCCAGATATTTACATGTGCTACGATACTTGTTGAATAACTTGCGTTTCGAAATAAAATCGAAGAAAAGAATTCCAGTGGCAATGAATGCAAAACACAAGGAGGTAGACACTGAGTACCGCATTTTCCAAGACACTTGGACACTGGATTACTTCTTTATCGAGCAAGCTGGGAAACCAGTTTGTCTCATTTGCCAAGAAAATGTTGCTGTGAAGAAGGTGACAAATATCAGGCGACATTACGAGACCCGCCATGGTGGAAAGAAAGCTGCAATTGTGGGAGTACCAGCTTCAAAAAGGAAATTGTGCACATTCTCCCACTTTTCAAAAAAGTAAAGCACAAGATCCGGGCAGTTTTGTGAATATGGTCCAAGAATTGAGAAAAGAGTTTTCATCTCATTTTGCTGATTTTCGATTGCATGCAAATGAGTTCAAGCTGCTTGCTAATCCATTTGATGTGAAAGTGGACACTGCATCAGAAATTTTTCAAATGGAACTGATTGAGGTGCAGTGTGACAACATATTGAGATCGAAATTTCATTCTGAAGATGTGTCAGTGTTTGATTTCTATAGAAAATATATTCATCCAAGTGGGAAGTATCCTAACTTAGTGGACCATGCAAAAAAGATGGCATCATTGCTTGGCAGCACTTATCTGTGTGAGCAATTATTTTCAAAAATGAAGCACACCAAGAACCATTTGAGAACAAGATTGACTGATGCCCATCTGGATAATGTCTGGCTCTTGGCATCAACAAGTCTGACACCCAATATTGAGAAGCTTTCAAGCAACAAATGGCATCAAGTTTCACGTTGATTTATTGACTGTTTGCATTAACATTTTCTTTTTTATTATACTGTACTTAATTTACCACCATTCAATGCATCATGTTCATATGTTTTATGTTTAAAGATTCTTCGTGTCATTTTAATAGATTCAAAAGATGTCTTGATTGAAATAAATTGCAACCAAACTGAGTTCTTTGATTACTAATTGGCATCCTTGGTTAAGCACAAATTATTTTCTAGCATGTGTTATTCATTAATTTGAGGCAAAACGTAACTAGCTGTATTTAAATGGATAATTCCCATATTTCAAGTTTTTTATGGCATTTATCTGGCCCACCGTCCGGCCCACAGAGGCAAAAAGGTTGCCGACCCCTGCATTAGAACATAGAACATAGAAAACCTACAGCACAATACAGGCCCTTCAGCCCACAATGCTGTGCTGAACATGTACTTACTTTAGAAATTACCTAGGGTGACCCATAGCCCTCAATTTTTCAAAGCTCCATGTATCTATCCAAGAGTCTCTTAAAAGACCCTATCGCATCCACCTCCACCACAGTTGCCGGCAGCCCATTCCACACACTCACCATTCCTTGTGTAAAAAAACCTTGCCCCTGACATCCCCTCTGTACCTACTTCCAAGCAGCTTAAAACTGTGCCCTCTTGCGTTAGCCATTTCAGCCATGGGAAAAAGCCTCTGACTATTCACAGGATCAATGCCTTTCATCATATACACCTCTATCAGGTCACCTCTCATCCTCTGTCACTCCAAGGAGAAAAGGCCAAGTTCGCTCAACCTATTCTCATAATGCATGCACCCCAATCCAGGCAACATCTTTGTAAATCTCCTCTGCACCCTTTCTATATTTTCCACATCCTCCTTGTAGTGAGGTGACCAGAACTGAGCACAGTACTCCAAGTGGGGTCTGACCAGGGTCCCATACAGCTGTAACATTACCTCTCGGTTCTTGAACTCAATCCCATGGTTGATGAAGGCCAATGCACCATATGCCTTCTTAACCACACAGTCAACCTGCGCAGCAGCTTTGAGTGTCCTATGGACACGGACCCCAAGATCCCTCTGATCCTCCACACTGCAAGAGTCTTACCATTAATACTATAATCTGCCATTATATTTGACCTACCAAAATGAACCACTTCACACAGCTGGGTTGCACTCCAGTTGCCACTTCTCAGCCCAGTTTTGCATCTTATCGATGCCCGCTGTAACCTGTGACAGCCCTTCACACTATCCACAACACCCCCAATCTTTGTGTCATCAGCAAATTTACTAACCCAACCCTCCACTTCCTCATCCAGGTCATTCAAAAAAATCACAAAGAGAAGAAGTCCCAGAACAGATTCCTGAGGCACACCACTGGTCATCGACCTCCATGCAGAATATGACCCGTCTATAACCAATCTTTGTCTTCTGTGGGCAAGCCAATTCTGGATCCACAAAGCACGGTCCCCTTGGATGCCATGCCTCCTTACTTTCTTCATAAGCCTTGCATGGGATATCTTATCAAATGCCTTGATGAAATCCATATACACTACATCTACTGCTCTACCTTCATCAGTGTATTTAGTCACATCCTCAAAAAATTCAATCAGGTTCGTAAGGCACGACCTGCGTTTCACAAAGCCATGCTGACTATTCCTAATCATTTTATGCCTCTCCAAATGTTCATAAATCCTGCCTCTCAGGATCTTCTCCATCAACTTATCAACCACTGAAGTAAGACTCATTGGTCTATAATATCCTGGGCTATCTCTACTCCCTTTCTTGAATGAGGGAACAACATCTGCAACCCTCCAATCCTCTGGAACCTGTTCCATCTCCATCGATGATGCAAAGATCATCACCAGAGCCTCGGCAATCTCCTCCCTCGCCTCCCACAGTAGCTGGGGTATAGCTCGTCTGGTCCCGGTGACTTAAAGCTTTCCAAAAGTGCCATCACATCCTCTTTCTTAATGTCTATGTGCTCAAGCTTTTCAGTCCACTGTAAGTCATCCCTCCAATTGCCAAGGTCCTTTTCTGAACCTTTTGTAAGCTTTTCTTTTCTTCTTGACTAGATTTTCAACTGCCTTTGTATAGCATGGTTCCTGTACCCTACCATCCTTTCCCTGTCTCATTGGAACGTATCTGTGCAGAACCCCGTGCAAAAATCCCTTGAACATTTGCCATATTTCTGCTGTACATTTCCCTGAGAACATCTGTTCCCAATTTATGCTTCCAAGTTCTGGCCTGATGGCTTCATATTTCCCCTTACTCCAATTAAACCCTTTCCTAACTTGTCTGTTCCTATCCCTCTCCAATGCTATGGTAAAGGAGATAGAATTATGATCACTATCTCCAAAATGCTCTCCCACGGAGAGATCTGACACCTGACCAGGTTCATTTCCCAATACCAGATCAAGTACAGCCTCTGCTCTTGGAGGCTTATCCACATATTGTGTCAAGAAACCTTCCTGAATACACCTAACAAACCTTACGCTGTCTAAACCCCTTGCTCTCTGGAGATGCCAATCTATATTGGGGAAATTAAAATCTCCCACCACAACAACCCTGTTATTGTTCCATCTTTCCAGAATCTGACTATCTATTTGCTCCTCGATGTCTCTGTTACTATTGGGTGGTCTATAAAAACACCCAGTAGAGTTGGTGACCCCTTCCTGTTCCTAACTTCCACCAACAGAGACTCCGTAGACAATCCCTCCATGACTTCCTCCTTTTCTACAGCCGTGACACTATCTCTGATCAGCAGTGCCATGCCCCCGCTTCTTTTGCCTCCCTCCCTGTCCTTTCTGAAACATCTAAAGCCTGGCACTCTAAGTAGTCATTTCTGCTCCTAAGCGATCCAAATCTCTGTCATAGCCACAACATCATAGCTCAAAGTAGTGATCCACGCTCTAAGCTCATTCGCTTTGTTCATGATATTCCTTGCATTAAAATCGACACATCTCAAACCATCAGTCTGAGCGTATCCCTTCTCTATCACCTGCCTATCCTCCTTCTCACACTGTCTCCAAGCTTTCTTAATTTGTGAACCAACCACCCCTTCCTCCATCTCTTCAGTTTGGTTCCCAACCCCCAACAATTCTAGTTTAAACTCTCCCCAATAGCCTTAGCAAACCTCCCTTCCAGTATATTGGTTCCCCTCAGATTCAAGTGCAACCAGACCTTTTTGTACAGGTCATGCCTGCCCCAACAGAGAGCAATAATTAAAGTGATCCGAATCCCTGCCCCCTGCTCCAATCCTCCACCTCACTTTATTCCTATAGTCACTGTCGCGTGGCACAATGTGACATAACTCATTAGAAAGAATGTTGGTGAGCAGAATGTACTTCTCTTTGAAAAAATTGCTGAACAAGCAGAAATATTGGTTCCCCCTTAATTTCTGTTTCTAGTCCATGTGCAAATAGCAACTCCTGAACCATGCTTTCATCTTTAATGAAGTGAACATAACCAAGGGGCAAGGATTCTTTGCCTGACAAAATTGACTCATCCAACTCTAGAGCAAATTCTGTTGCCCTAAACGCAATGTCTGTTCCACATTCTCAGACATTTCGTCTATTTGTCTTTAAACAGAGTTGTCACTGAATGGAATCACTTTAATTATTTGGTCTAATGAGTTGTGGAAAACCATACTCAGAATCTCCCTTACTTTTGGCAGCATCAGTTCTTCTCCAATTGTATGGGGCTTTCCAGATTTAGCAATGAGCAATGAAATGTTAAATGAAGCACCTAAATCATCACTGTTTTGCTGTGAAGTGTTGTCAAACATGCCTTGAAATGTTTATCGTTTCTGAAAGGTTTTGTGAAGTTTGTTTTTAGCGTGTTGCCATTCAGCTATTCTTGTCTGGCACGTAGTGTCAGAATTGGTCTCCTTTCGGATTAACCGGGTCATGATATGAACATTCCTGACTCGACCCTTTTTTTTCAACGAGGCCGAGTGGTTAGCTCGACACTCACCCCGGCACAGATGGAAAGCGTGCTCAGCGGGGTGGCCCGACTTGGATTCGAACTCAGGAGCCTTCGCTCTGAAGTCTGGTGCTGATGCCATTGTGCCATCAGCCGGCCCACTTTTGTGAAGTGACTGAACATAAGCCACATTTTTGTTGCTTTATTGGGGTGTATTTTCTTCAACTGTTCAAGAAGCCTGGATGGTTTCATTGCTTCATTTGAAAAAACCTTTTCACACAACAGAGACATTGGCTGCTGTTGGTTGCTTAGTGATGGTATAAATCTGTATTTCAGATACTCCACACTATACTCTCTACACTTCTGGTACATTTGGTCTGCTTCTGTCATTTTCATTATTGATTAACAACCATGGTCAATCACCTGTTGTTTAGGTCCAACCTCAAGAACTGTGATCAATAAAGAGGAACATTATGACATCATCATAGCTTAACAAAACCTGACTCTGCCCGAAGGTACATAAAGTGGGGCAGTGATATCTTGGATGGACCATTGGCTTGAGAATGCCAAAGAGCAGATTCTGAATTTTACCCCATTGAATGCCATACTCTAACTCACAGGAATAGCATGGCTGTATGATTAGAATATGGGAATTGTATGATCTAACACCGTACTACAGTAGTGAATGGCAATAATGTGTGGGCCGGACCAGAAATAACACAATTTCTTCAGTCCAAAGTTCTCATGATATGCCAAGTACAGAAGTGTCACATTGCTTTTCAACAAGTATAACTTGCTTCAAACAAAGTCTACAAGATTAGTGAGTTAGCAAGAGATTATTATTGTAATCAATTATGAGGCACTGAGGATCAAATGTATCTAATAGGTAATTAATGGCTTATATTAAGACTGTAATCCTTCAGCTGCCCCCCTTGCTATGAAGGACCCTCCCCCACCACTCCTGGGTGGAATGATATCGCCCACTTTAGGAACCACTGATCTAGATGCTCCAATCTCTTCTTGTCCCAAAACATGTTAGTTGCTAAGCTAAGGTGACAAAAAAAGGACATCAACTGCAGGAATCTAGGATGAAAGCAGAACACAGAAAAAAATGTACTACATTAACGAGCACTCGTGGAGTCAAAAAAGTCAACATTTTGAGTTGGCATTTAGATAACTGCATCAGGACTTAGGAGGAGCAGAAATGGCTGTCAATGTATAGCAGCATACATTCTGGTCAATGAAAGGTGGAACCAGTTAAAGAGGTGATAATGAGTGGATGAATCAGACAAATAGAACTCATCCTTTCAGATCTCCACTCCACAGCCTGTAATCTTGTGGTACTGGATGCCTGCACTATCTGCTTCTATCTCTTAACCAAGATACATAAACAGCTTTAACCTAATAGGTCTATCATTTCACAGTCATAGTCATAGTCATAGTCATACTCATACTTTATTGATCCCGGGGGAAATTTGTTTTCGTTACAGTTGAACCATAGATAATAAATAGCAATAGACATGAACCTGCCTCACTGAACTCATTTCCTCATATCCGGATTTCATTTTGTTGCCCATCATTCAGTCCTTCCCCTGTTATGTCCTGGACATTGTATTAGAGCCTACCAGGGAGAAGGCAATTTTAGTGTAGTGTAATGAGCCAGATTTGATAAAGGAACTCGAGGTAAAGGAGCCATTAGGAGGTGGTGACCATAATATGATAAGTTTTAATCTACAATTTGAGAGGGAGAAGGAAAGATTGGAAGTGTCAGTATTACAGTTGAACAAAGGGGACTATGGAGCCATGAGGGAGGAGCTGACAAAAGTTGACTGGAAAGATACCCTAGCAGGAATAACAGTGGAACAACAATGGCAGGTATTTCTGGGAATAATACAGAAGGTGCAGGATCAGTTCATTCCAAAGAGGAAGAAAGGTTCTAAGGGGAATAAGGGGAGATCGTGGATGACAAGGGAAGTCAAGGACAGTATAAAAATAAAAGAGAGGAAGTATAACATAGCAAGGATGAGTGGGAAGCCAGAGGATTGGGAGACTTTTAAGGAGTAACAGAAAATAACTAAAAAGGCAATACGGGGGGAAAAGATGAGGTACGAAGGTAAGCTAGCCAAAAAAAAGGAGGATAGTAAAAGCTTCCTTAGAGGAAAAAATTAGTTAAGACTAAAGTTGAGCCCTTGAAGACAGAAACGGGTGAAATTATTATGGGGAATAAGGAAATGGCAGACGAGCTGAAGTGGTACTTTGGATCTGTCTTCACTAGGGAAGACACAAACAATCTCCCAGATGTAATAGTGGCCAGTGGACCTAGGGTAACAGAGGAACTGAAGGAAATTCGCATCAGACAGAAAATGGTGTTGGGTAAACTGATGGGACTGAAGGTTGATAAGTCCCCAGGGCCTGATGGTCTGCATCCCAGGGTACTTAAGGAGGTGGCTCTAGAAATCGTGGACGCATTGGTAATCATTTTCCAATGTTCTATAGATTCAGGATCAGTTCCTGCGGATTGGAGGGTAGCTAATGTTATCCCACCTTTTAAGAAAGGAGGGAGAGAGAAAACAGGCAATTATAGACCAGTTAGTCTGACATCAGTGGTGGGGAAGATGCTGGAATCAATTATAAAAGATGTAATAGCGGCATATTTGGATAGCAGTGGCAGGATAGGTCCGAGTCAGCATGGATTTATGAAGGGGAAATCATGCTTGACTAATCTTCTGGAATTTTTTGAGAAAGTAAATATGAAAATGAACATGGGAAAGCCAGTGGATGTAGTGTACCTGGACTTTCAGAAAGCCTTTGATAAAGTCCCACATAGGAGGTTAGTGTGCAAAATTAGAGCACATGGTATTGGGATAAGGGTACTGACATGGATAGAAAATTGGTGGGCAGACAGAAAACAAAGAGTAGGGATTAATGGGTTCTTTTCAGAATGGCAGGCAGTGACTAGTGGGGTACTGCAAGGCTCGGTGCTGGGACCGCAGCTATTTACAATATACATTAATGATTTAGATGAAGAGATTAAAAGTAACATTAACAAATTTGCAGATGACACAAAGCTGGGTGGAAGTGTGAAATGTGAGGAGGATGTTATGAGAATGCAGGGTGACTTGGACAGGTTGGGTGAGTGGGCAGATGCATGGCAGATGCAGTTTAATGTGGATAAATGTGAGGTTATCCACTTTGGTAGCAAGAACAGGGAGGCAGATTACTATCTGAATGGTGTCAAGTTAGGAAAAGGGGAAGTACAACGAGTTCTAGGTGTCCTTGTTCATCAGTCACTGAAAGTAAGCATGCAGGTACAGCAGGCAGTGAAGAAAGCTAATGGCATGCTGGCCTTCATAACAAGGGGAATTGAATATAGGAGCAAAGAGGTCCTTCTGCAGTTGTACAGGGCCCTGGTGAGACCACACCTGGAATATTGTGTACAGTTTTGATCTCCAAATTTGAGGAAGGACAATCTAGCTATTGAGGGAGTGCAGCGTAGGTTCACGAAGTTAATTCCCAGGATGGCGGGACTGTCATATGTTTAAAGATTGGAGCGACTGGGGTTGTATACACTGGAATTTAAAAGGATGAGAGGGGATCTGATTGAAACATATGAGATCATTAGGGGATTGGACACGCTGGAGGCAGGAGACATGTTCCCAATGTCCAGAACCAGAGAGAGTTTAAGAATAAGGGGTAGACAATTTAGAACGGAGTTAAGGAAAAACTTTTTCACACAGAGGGTTGTGGTTCTGTGGAATGCTCTGCCTCAGAAGGCAGAGGAGGCCAATTCTCTGGATTCTTTCAAGAAAGAGTTAGATAGAGCTCTTAAAGATAGTGGAGTGAAAGGATATGGGGAGAAGGCAGGAAAAGGGTACTGATTGTGGATGATCAACCATGATCACAGTGAATGGTGGTGCTGGCTCCAAGGGCTGAATGGCGTACTCCTGCACCTATTGTCTATTGACAACTCTCACATCTCTACACCTGCATCCCTCATGGGCCATCTGTTTCCTTCTTGAACAAAAAACAAACCAGTGCCATCCAATAACAAGTTCATCCGCTGAGAAGAGCTTGTCCTTGCCCTCAACAATTCCTGATTCTTTTGATTCCTCCTACTTTTCGCAAAGAGAGTAGGCATGGGTTGTGTGGGCCCTGGCGACACCTGTCTTTTTGTTGGCACATTACGTAGGACAGTGCTTATTCCAGGCCCCATACAATCCCCACACCCATCCCCTTTTCTGCACTACATCAGAGATTTAATACCTCTTGCTTTGGCTCAATAGTTCAATAGTTCCATTTAATATCAGAGAATGTATACAATATACAACCTGAAATTCAATAGGTTCAATAGGTACATTTAATGTCAGAGAAATATATACAATATACGTCTTGAAATTCTTTTTCTTTGTAGACATCCACAAAAACAGAAGAGTGCCCCAAAGAATTAGTGACTATTAAAATATTAGAACCGCAACCCCCACTCCCCACTCCCCCCTCCCATGCACAAGCAGCAGCAAAGCATCAACCCTCCCCTCCCCCACTTACTTCAGCAAAAAAGCATCAGCACCCGCCACCACCAAGCAAGCAATAGCAAAGCCCCCACGAAAGACCATGACCTGCAGTAAAACAAAAGCTAATAGCTCATCTGACAATTCAACATACCACAGGCTCTCTCTCTCCTTAATGAAGATGTAGAAGTTTTCAACTTCATCACCTTCATCAGATTCTATCCAAATCTCAAATTCATCAGGACCATCTTGGACCCTCCATTTCCTTTTCTGGATCTTTCCATATCCATCTCAGGAGACAAGATGTCAGTGAAAAGTCCATAAAGTCACGGATTCCCATGGCTACCTTGACTATATCTCCTCCCACCCTACCTCTTGTGTGGATGCCAACCATTTTTCTCAATTTCTCCATATCCGCCACATCTGTTCACAAGACGATGCCTGCTTTAAAGTTTATGGAATGTCTTTCCTTGACTCCATTGACTTTCCTTTTAGCATAACTGATGGAGTCCTCACACATATTTCCTTAATTTCCTACAAATCTATTCTGACCACCTACTTCCCTGCTAACTGAATAGAAATCGGATTCTCTTGGTCATCATTTTCCACCCCACCAGCTTTTGCGTTAACATATCCCATTCCACCAGCTCAAAATTATCCCGGACACATCTGCTCCCTTTTCCTCTTTCTCTTTCTTTCTTTTTAAATCTTTTTATTGAATAAGTATACAAAAAGGTAAGCCATATAGGCACTAATACACTATTAGAATATAATAAAATTACAGGAGATATTAATACAGAAAAAAAAGTGATACAAACAATGTAATTTAAACATAACATACTAAGGTAACATAATAGTATACTAATTTTTATATATATATATCAATAGAGAAAAGGAAACCCCCCCCCCAAAAAAAAACCCACCGTGCAACTAATCTAAAAGCAAAGCAAAGCAATGGGCTAACTTGGAACCAAGTAGAGTTAAAGAACTTAAAATCACGTCCTCAAACCCGACCTCCATTAAAAACAGTAAAAAAAAACAAGAAGGGTGTATAAATATGGAGCAAAAAAGAGAAGGAAAAAAATTACATTAAATGAAAATATTGAATAAAAGATCTCCAGGTCTGTTCAAATTTAAGTGAGGAATCATAAAGATTGCTTCTAATTTTCTCCAAATTCAAGCATAATATCGTCTGAGAAAACCAAAAAAAGGTGGTTGGAGCATTAAGCTCTTTCCAATGTTGTAAGATACATCTTTTCACCATTAAAGTAAGAAATGCAATCATTCTACGGGCTGAAGGAGAAAGATTACTGGAAATTTTAGGTAGTCCAAAGATAGCAGTAATAGGGTGAGGAGAGATATCTATATTCAATACCTTTGAGATAATATTAAAAATGTCTCTCCAAAAAGTTTCCAGAGTAGGACAAGACCAAAACATATGAGTTAAAGAGGCTATCTGCCCCGGACATCTATCACAAAAAGGATTAATATGAGAATAAAAGTAAGCTAATTTATCTTTGGACATATGTGCTTTATGAACAACTTTAAATTGAATTAGGAAATGTTTAGCACAGATAGAGGAAGTATTGACTAATTGTAAAATCTGCCCCCAGTCATCCATGGAAATGATAGAACCCAATTCCTGTTCCCAATCTACCCTAATCTTATCAAATGGAGCTTTCCTAAGTTTCATAATAATATTATAAATCATAGCCGATGCACCTTTCTGACATGGATTAAGGTTAATTATAGTATCTAAAATGTATGTAGGAGGAAGCATTGGAAAGGAAAAAAGTATAGTACTTAGGAAATTTCTAACTTGTAGATATCTAAAAAAACGTATTCTTGATAAATTATATTTAATAGATAATTGTTCAAAAGACATAAGGGAACCATCTAAAAATAAATCCGAAATCCGTGAAATACCCTTAGTCTTCAAAATTTGAAAAGCACGATCCATAAAAGAGGGAGGAAAAAATGTTACCTAAAATAGGAATCGCTAGCCCAAATTGGTTAAGATCAAAAAATTTTCTGAATTGAAACCAAATACGTAAGGTATTTTTAACTATCGGGTTAGATACCTGTTTGAGGCGTTTCAAATCAAAAGGAAGAGAGGAACCTAAAATAGAGCCAAGTGTATAGCCCTGAACAGATTGTAATTCCAATGCTACCCATTTAGGAATGGATAGTATATCCTGGTCAAGTAACCAAAATTTCATATGTCGAATATTAATTGCCCAATAATAGAATCTAAAGTTAGGTAATGCTAAACCTCCATCTCTCTTAGCTTTCTGTAATTGTATTTTACCCAGTCTCGGGTTTTTATTTTGCCAAATAAATGAAGAAATTTTTGAGTCAACTTTATCAAAAAAAAGATTTTGGAACAAAAATCGGTAATGCCTGAAATATATATAAAAATGTTGGCAGAAAAAGCATCTTAACTGCATTAATACGACCAATCAAAGTTAAATATAAAGGAAACCATTTAGATGAAAGTTGAATAATATGGTCAATTAAGGGTAAAAAGTTAATCTTAAATAAATCTTTGTGTTTACAAGTAATTTTAATCCCAAGCTATGAAAAATAATCATTAATCAATTTAAACGGAAAGTTATGATATAAGGGAAGTTGTTTATTAATCGGGAAAAGTTCACTCTTACTAAGATTTAATTTATAACCTGAAAAGAGACTAAATTGTGCTAATAACTCTAAAACAGCAGGGATGGATTTTTGAGGATTAGAAATATATAAAAGTAAGTCATCAGCATAGAGTGATATTTTATGGGACTTTAAGCCCCGAGTTATCCCAGTAATATTTGGAGATTCGCGAATGGCAATTGCAAGAGGTTCTAATGCAATATCAAATAATAAAGGACTAAGAGGACAACCTTGTCTCTACCTCGAAAAAGAGGGAAAAAAGGTGAGCTTAGAGAGTTAGTACGGACCGAGGTCACAGGAGAATGATATAACAGTTAGATCCAGGATATAAATTTCGAGCTAAAATTAAACATTTCAAGCACCTTAAATAAGTAAGGTCATTCTACTCTATCAAAAGCTTTCTCAGCATCTAAAGAGATAACACACTCAGGAACATTTTGTGACGGGGTATAAACAATAAAAAGAGTAACGACCTTTAATAAAAACCCGTTTGGTCTTCCGAAATAATAAAAGGAAGTACTTTTTCTAATCTGTTTGCTAATAACTTAGAAAAAATTTTAGAATCAACATTTAATAAAGATATTGGTCTATAAGATGCACATTGAGCAGGATCTTTATCCTTCTTTAATATTAGAGAGATTGACGCTCTATTGAAAGATTTGGGAAGTTTACCAAGTTTTAATGAAGCTTCGAAAACCCTACAGAACCAAGGGATTAATGAAGGTGCAAAACATTTATAAAATTCTGCGGTAAACCCATCAGGGCCAGGAGCTTTCCCCAGGTTCATAGAGGAAATAACATTCTTAATCTCATCAGTGGTAATGGGAGTATCTAGCATAGAAGACATATCCTGTGAAATCTCAGGGAAGTCTAGGTTATCTAAAAAATCATTCATATATTTAGAGTCTCGAGGAGACTCTGATTGATATAAGGAAGAATAAAAATGAAAGGTTTGATTAATCCCCGCATGATCAAGTATCAGTCAATCATTTTGATTATAAATCTGATTAATTTGAGATTTAGCATAATTAGACTTCAATTGGTTAGCCAACAGTTTGCCAATTTTGTCACTGTGTACATAAAATTCACTTCTTGTTTTCTTTAATTGGTTTACAATCAAGGACGAAAGTAATAAACTGTGTTCCATTTGAAGTTCAGTTCTTTGTTTATATAACTCCTCAGAGGGAGCTGTAACATATTTCTTATCAATTTCCTTAATCTTGTCCACAATTACCAACTCCTCCTGCTTCAGCGTCTTCCTCAAAGCAGCAGAATACGAGATAATCTGACCACGAATATAAGCTTTAAAAGTATCCCAAAGAATGTTCACAGAAATATTCTCTATATAGTTGATTGTAAAAAAAAATCAATTTGTTCATTCATAAAGTTAACAAAGTCCGAGTCCTGAAGCAACAGCGAATTAAAACGCCATTGTCTATTATTTTGTGTATTGGCCTGAATTTTAATAGAAAGCTTAAGTGGAGCATGATCCGAAATGGTTATAGAGTCATAATCACATTTAATCACTGAAGAAATAAGACGAGAGTCAATAAAGAAATAATCAATTCTTGAATAGGAATGGTGAACATGTGAAAAAAAAGAAAAGTCTTTTTCCTGAGGATGCAAAAAGCGCCAAATATCCGTCGACCCAGAATCAGAAAGGAATGAATTAATCAAAGTTGCAGATTTATTAGGTAAGGTCCGTAGAGGAGCCGAACGGTCCAAAGCTGGAGATAAACAGGTATTAAGATCTCTGCCCCAGATCAATGAAAACTCATTCAAATTCGGGAACTGATTAAATAATGATCTATAAAATTCTGGACAGTCCATATTGGGAGCATAAACATTAACCAAAACTACCTTTTTATTAAATAGTAGACCACTAACCAGTAGAGATCTACCATTCGGATCAGAGATAATATCATGTTGTATAAAAGTAACTGAGGAGTCTATAAAAATAGAGATGCCTCGAATCTTAGCATTAGAGTTCGAATGAAACTGTTGTTCCTTCCAGAATTTAAAAAAACGTAGTCTGTTCCCCCTCCATACATGGGTCTCTTGTAAAAATAGAATTTGTGCTTTAAGTCTCAGGAACACTTTAAAAACTTTTTTCCTTTTAATAGGATGGTTAAGACCATTAGTATTCCAGGAGACAAAATTAATAATAGACTCCATAAACCCTAAAGTCAACCCGCAAAAAGGAGGATTGATGATGGGCTCGACCCACGAACCCAGAAAGGGAACAGAACAAATAAGAGATACCGGGAAGGAGAACGCAACCAATACTTCAATAGTGTACATAGCCCAAGAAGAAAAAAACTAAAACATGAAGCCCCTCCCACCACCCCCCATCCCATGACCGCAAGGCTAAATCTAAAACAGACCAGCCAGAAAGAAGCAAGCACTAAAACTACCCCCATGACTTCCGATAGATGCTTCCTAAAAAAAAGTGTAAATATAAAAAAGATCAGCTAGTTATAAAACAGTAAAAGAATAAAAAAAGTAAATCAATTAAAACAAACACTTAATATAACAGAGAAAAAGCCAGAAAATATAAAAAAAACCGCAACAAACCCCAGACCCTATGATAAACAAAAACAGAAATGAAATTATTAACATAAACTAGTTATGAAAACCTACAAAAAAAAGTAGATTTAAAAACTACAAAATTTAAGGCCTCAAAGGAAATACGTAGAATGACGCTGAGGGAATAACCACCCAGAATCCCCTGGGAAAAAGAAAGGAATGTCGCAGATAGAAAGAAAGTTTATCAACCATATTAATTAATCAAAAATAAACTTTTCTGCCCATATAAGGCAAAAAAAATTAAGGCCGACAGATTCACAACCTCCGATCAAACGGAGATAGTTAAAAATTACGATTAAGATGTTGAAGGTGAAAATTGATCCAGATAACTCTGGGCATCCGATGGAGATTCAAAAAAAACGGAAGGCTCCATCCAACGTATGAATCCTTAGACGTGCTGGGTAAAGCAGCGCTGGTTTTAAATCCATCTTGTAGAGTTCCGACATCACAGATCTATAACGAACCCGTTGATCCCGAATTGGTTTACTGAAATCCTCCACAAACTGAAAATGAAGATCCAAAAAATCAATGTAACCTTTAGATCGAATGAATCGAAACAGTTTCTCCTTGTCTTGAAAGTAATGAAAACGTAAGATGACATGTCGAGGTTTATCTGACTTAGACGAGTATGATGGAACTCTGTGAACACGATTCAATAATGGTGGTTGGTCAGGAAATACAGTAGGAAATGCATCTTTTAAAAGTTGAGAAAAAAACCTCATTGGGTTGTCAGATTCAGCAGCTTCACGCACCCCAATCATTTGAAGATTCTGCCGTCGCATTCTGGATTCTAAGTCAGAGTTTTTAAAGGTCAGAAAGTCAAGTTTCTTCTTCATTACATTAATTGTTTCTTCAATTTTCCCCATCTTGAGTTCATTTTGTTGCGTGGATTTTTGAAGATTACATATAGCCGACTGATGTTCCATAATAGATGTTTGTATTTTATCAATTGAATCGGCAATTTTCTAGAAATTAATTGAAATTTCTGCACGAATCAGCTCTGTAATAGAGGTTGAAATTTCCCTTTGAATTAGATCCGATATAGCTTTCAAAGTCACCGGTGATTCAGTCGGAGGAAAATCGGTACCTTTCGGTCTAACCGGAGGTTTGCCGTCCTTCCCATTTTTTCCATTCTTAGACATAGCAGACCTTAAAAGCATCCGATTATCAAAGAGCCCAATTTGTTTCAAAGTATTGTAAAAGTCGATGCCTTAATGGTTAGTTAAAATATAGCTGATCATAAGAAGAAAAACTCAGAGGTAATGGAGCGAGTCAAGAACACGACTTCACTCCATGAGCTCTACCGGAAGTCCCCTCCTCTTTCGCATCTGCAGGAGCTGTTCTCTTCAGGAATCCCTGTTCCACTGATTGCTCCCCACCCATCCCTCTCTGTCCCCAGGCCTTCCCCTAGCAACCAACATGCAACCACCCATCCCTCCCTGTCCCCAGGCCTTCCCCTAGCAACCAACATGCAAACGCCCATCCCTCCCTGTCCCCAGGCCTTCCCCTAGCAACCAACGTGCAACCACCCATCCCTCCCTGTCCCCAGGCCTTCCCCTAGCAACCAACGTGCAACCACCCATCCCTCCCTGTCCCCAGGCCTTCCCCTAGCAACCAACGTTCAACCACCCATCCCTCCCTGTCCCCAGGCCTTTCCCTAGCAACCAACATGCAACCACCCATCCCTCACTGTCCCCAGGCCTTCCCCTAGCAACCAACGTGCAACCACCCATCCCTCGCTGTCCCCAGGCCTTCCCCTAGCAACCAACGTGCAACCACCCATCCCTTCAGCTCCTCCATCACAACTATGCAGGTACCTAAACAGCCCCTCCAGGTGAGCATGTTTTATTTTAAGACTGAGGTCTCTGGTTCGAGACATCAGCCAGGAAAAACACATCTCTGAATCAAACTTCTCATGTCCCGTAAAGGAAGAAAGTTTCACAGGGATTATTTCTCATTCTTCTAAACTCTGGGAAGAACATGCTCAGCTCTGATCTCTTCTCAAAGGGCAATGTCACACTGATCAAAGAATCAATCTGGTGAACTTTTGTTATGCTCCTATCATGATGTGATCTCTGGCAAGTGATCCTTCCTTTCTTAACCACCACAGATATTTAAACAGAGACAGGGTCAACAGTTGTGAAGTTATTAAAGTGAAAGTCTTGCCCCACCACTCTGGCAATATGGATCATGTCCTAACGAAAATCTTGGCCATCTTTGATCAGATAAGGGCCAGTGCCAGGACACTTGTATGCAAACTCCTGCTGCAGCATTCCTGCAATTAACTTCACTAGAGTCAATAAGATGCAGCAGAGGTTCACTTTGCCTATAGTGTTTTGACAGCTGCGAATGGAATTTCAACAGGATTCTCCTGTCAGGAGACCGAGTATATAAATAGATGTTGAACAATTTATATTACTACTTTGACAATGTTAAGTAACTGTCTTGTAATTGTTAACAAATAGTTAGCATTTGCTCATACTAGATGAGAATGGTCACAATTCGACCAATTAATGAAAGCAAATGTAATTTAGGGTGTGATGAAAACATTAATAGCCTTTGGTACTAAAATTTGTGCAAATTATTTCAGTGGTTCAAAAAAGTGATGAACTCTAAACGTTGCTTTTGCATCCAAGAACTGGGTTCTCACATTATATCCTATATACTCCAGGCAGCCAAACTTAAAAAAATGTTTAACTCCAAAATTGTTGCACGGTCACACCTTCTGAAATGTCATTATTAATATGACCTGCAGCTTTCTGTAGTTCATTAATTAAAAATTAATTTAAATAAACTCATCACTTTTAAGTAGCACAAGAGAAAAATAGTATGATCTTCTATGAATGTCAGATTTTTTAAATTAGGATTATTGGTCATAACTAGAACTGTTTTTAAATATTAAGCTATAAATTTCTGACTAGCTTCTTGAAATCCACCCATGGCTGATTTGACAAACAAGCTAAGTGTGGAAATACTGCCCAAATAACAAAAAATAAACTGCTGAAGCAACTACGTAGGCTTGGCCTGGCAGTAGCTGAGGGAAATGGACAGTCAATGTTTCAGCGTGAGACAATTCATCTGGACTGGGTTTTCAAATCTTTTACACGCTTGTAACTATCAAGGGACTTGCAGTTGTTTTCAATACACTGTTATTCAAATTAACCTTGAAATAAACCAACACACACCCATTTTCCATTTCAGAAGCCATCAGTTATTAATTTACACTTGCAACCAGCTGCACTCTAGCTCAAGTTAACCTCAATGTTATGGTTTATTAACCTGCGGAAACATTAGAGACAATTTATTAAACAGAACAATATTAAATATTTAAGAAACATTTCCAGAAGAGGGACTAAAATTGAATTTATTTGCTTTACTTCCAAAGGAATGGAATATAAACGAGGATGAATCCCAAATGTATATGGAACCCATACTAGATTGCGTTTGGACCATACTGCACAATGCTGGTTTCCAAACTAAGATATTCAAGCAATAGAGAAAACACAGAAGAGAATTGCCAGAATAATACCAGAAATATTGCACTGTAAGCATCAGAAAGGAAAAGTAAATGCAGAAGATGGAAGAGGAAGAGCAGGATAGATGCAAGAAAACCGGCAGATCAAATTAAATAAGCTTATTGCAGATGTAAATAAAAATGACTTCAGGTAATAAAAATAATGCTTGCTGGTCAACTGGGATACAATCAAAGTAGAAAAGTGAGAAGATGGAGGGAGAGCACAGAAAGCACGAGTAATACAGGCATGATTTTTGTTTATTTTTGTCTCTCTTTGGCACCATAACACATCAGAGTCAGCACATAGGGATGGTAAAGCTATACCTCCTGAGGCTGTCATTGAAGCAGTTAGCTTTTTTTAACTAAAATAATTTAGTGCCCATATTACTCATCTCTGCACAAACAACTGGGGGGAGTGGATGGGGGGGGAGAGATGCCATTATCGAAATTTCCAGTATGATTTTTTAAAATCTTCAAATCTAGAGACAATGAATATAGAAGGAAGTAATGATAAACCCAAATGAGCAATGGTTCGACAACAACTGAAGTTGTGTCCGCTTTTGATCAACACATTTTAGGAAAGAATGTGACAACCTTGGAGAGGATGCAAGAAAGATTTATTAGAATGTTTTCTGAACTGAGGGGCTTGAATTACTCGGAAAAGCTGGGAAATCTGTGATTGGTTCTCCCGAGGTTAAAGAAGATTAAGAGATAACATGATGGAGATGATGATCTAGACAGATTAAATTAAAACTGCTCCTCTTGGTGGAAAAGTCAACAATCAGCACACAAAAACGTAAGTTGATTTGCAAAATAACCAAGCACAACACGAAAAATGCTTCAAGCTTTGCGTGAACAGCAGATGGAATGCATTCCCTGTCGGAATGGGGATGCAGAACCAAGTATAGCTTGAACTGTTAGGGATCAGGATAATTACCTGAAGGGAAAATTGCAGGACCACGGGGACAGGATAACAAAGTGGAACTACTGCAGTGCTCTCAGAGAACTGATTTGAAACCAAAGGCAAAACAGTTGCCATCTCAGATATTTAAAAAAATTAACTTCAGCAAAGTTGTTTCACAGGTCTCCATATGTGTAATGTTGCAGAGTCTGGATTATTTATTTATATATTAGAGATCAGATACTTCCATAGAAGATTTATCAAGTTAATATAACTGAAGCTGACTTCTCCACTTCAGCAGAAAAGAATATTTGTATTTGTTTTGTAGTTCATGGCGTTGTTACTTGGCAGCAATGAGGAGTAATCTCTACATTTGTCTATTGATTTCCATCCATCTTCCACAGCAAGGAGTGCTACAGCACTGCAAGAGCAATTAATTGCCGGTTCTACAATTCAATGCGTTTCTTGAATTTTGCTTCCTCACAAGCTCTACATAGATTGTCTTTGGTTTAGGATAGTACTAATGAAGCTCGGCAACTACTTTACTGGTGGTGTTCAAAACAAAGAATACAAATAAGTACTTTTTTAATAACACTTCCTCTTAAAATTTATGGTAAACAATCACTCACATGCGTCCCTTAAACTTTTCACCTTTCACCCTCAACCCATGACCTCTAGTTGTAGTCCCACCTAACCTCAGTGGGAAAACACTACTTGTATTTACCCTATCTATACCCCTCAATTTTGTATACAAAATTGACCCCATTGTTTCCAAATGGGGTCAGTGGAAAGAGGAAGAATATACAACAATATAGCACAGGAAAAGGCCATTCTGCCCACAATGTCTGTGCTGACTATGATTCTGTACATCTTATCCACACAGGGTCTATATCTGTTCTTGTGGAAGTTTTAAATCGGAGTAGGGCAAGTTACTTTCAGGGAGTTGAAGGATCACTGCCTGCCCTTTCATCTACTCACCACCTACTCCTTCCTTGCCCTGCCCCACCACCTACCTATCCTGGCACAGCAATGTAAACAAGAGAATGTAAAAGTCTGCCAAAACAGATATTCCTCTAGTATTTTTCTTGAATTCTTGACTAAATGCATGGACACAGATGAATTAAGCACTCCAGCCATATTAATCAGATGTAGAATTCATGTAAGAAATGTGGCAGCCAATGGGACACAGCATTATTCCATAAATAACAATATGATGGCAACCAAAAAATCTATATTCAGAAATGCAGACTTCACAAGTAAAATAAGCCAGAGCACCGGTTTTGTCTTCATAATAATGCCATTGGGTTTTTGCTTAAATCCTTGTTAGAAATGCAGCGCCACTGCTCATCAGAAACACTATGGGCCAAACTACCCAATTCTATGGTGTAAACTTCTGTTTCTGTTTCACATTAATTCACAGCTGACTTTTGACAGGACGCCTCTAACAATTGCAATGTTTCTGCCTGTGTATTGAATTCTGCTTCATGTGTGCAATTTCAGAACTTGACGCCTTGCAAGCCGAGAGGCAGCTTCAGAATGAAGTGGACCGAGGGACTTGTATGTCAGATAAATGTAACCAGATGGCCTGGGGTAGGGGAGAAAACACTAGACTGTAACTACCAGTCAGACTGCCTAATTGTGGTGGGCAAATTATTGGAGAAAATTAAGAAACGGCTTAATTTGTCATTTAGAAAAAATATAGATTAATGGACTCCAGTTAATGTGAATTTGTTTCGGGAAAGTTCAGTCTCATTAAATCATTGAGGTAACATTGATGTGTGTGTGGCACGGTAGACGTAGATGGAATTAAGAAAGGTACTTGGCAAGAAGCCACATGGTTGACTGATCAGAGCAGTAAAAGCCCATTGATGCAGAAGTCACTCAGCAGCTAGACTCAGAAAGGTACAGGTGATCAGGTTTGTATGACCAGCAGCTGTGTGCAGTAATGCCATGGGGTCTGTTCAGCCCTTTGTTTTTTTTGGCATATTTCAGTGTTTGAATTTGAATGGTAAGGGCCCTGATTAATCAAACAAAGTTGATGCAAAAATTGACAACATGATTAATGGAGTGAGGAGAAAATTGCTGGCTGCAGAAATCCAACAAGTGTGGCAAATGGAATTCACTTGGCAGAATTGTGAAGTTGTGCATCAGAGGGGAAAACTGGAATGTGCAATGCATGGTAGGCTGCTGAGAAGCATGGAGGAATATCAAGGTCTTGAAATGCATATCCAGAGATATCTGAACCCAGAAAAAAGTGTTTTTTTTAAAAATATACAGAACATTGGCTTTTTTTTGGCTGAACTATAGAATGGGGACACCATGACAGAAATGTACAAAATACTGTTGGACTGCAGTCTCAGGGTAATGAATGGGTTCCAAAAGTCAATTTTGCTGATAAGTCAGAAAATACGTTAAAAAGTCACACGATTTGTATTCATACCTCTTCAGTATTGTGATGAATAGCATCAAAAGTGAAAAGCAGTTACCAAAAGTGGAGAGAGGGAAGAAATGTGTGCCATTCATAGTAATGAGACATGTATGCATGTGGACTTCTGCAGTTAATATTATTGTGGGAGCTCATTTGTAAGCACGGGTGTCCACAAGTTGGGCACTGAGAACACAGTAGTGTCCCGTAACATGTAAAATCTGATCATTGTGTGGCAGTGAGCAATCAGAGACAGTCTCAGAGCTGATCAACAAACAATTACAGCTAGGGAGTCATGGGTGGACAATACGCAGGGGACAGTGAAAGAACCATCTGGAAGGGATGAAGGGTGGAAGGGAAGAATGAGAGGGAAACTGAAGGAGATAACAGATCAATGTGGGATGTTGTGAGGAAATGTGGCTATAGAAATGGATGTGGCTAAGATTACATACTGTATATGTGAGTCAGACTCTATCCACAGACCCAATTGGATCCATACAACCAGGTTCCCACTCCATGGCTCTGGCCACACACTTAACCACACCAGTCACTAGCACTCCTGAAGTTTTAGAAACTGCTCCGAGGGCCACCATAACATGAGCAACCAGGATTAGTTTCATGAGAATGGCAAGGTGATCGAAAGCTAACTGACTGTAAACCAGAATCATTCCTGAATTGGATCTTCCACCTTCCCTCAAGAATAGAAAAGGCTCTTGAAGCACCTGACAGCAGAGATTCATCAGAAAACTGAGGACCTAAAGAAGAGAAGGTGGATGGACAGTGTGCAGGAGGCTCGCAGCCACACTGAGAGCTATGACAGGTTGCTTCTACAGCACTGTAGATGCAGCTACAATCCAAACATACGAAGCCTGACCACACAGAGGACCACAGACAGGGGTGAACTCATTAGGTTCTGGGACAAAAAGCCCCCACTATAAAGGCACACTGCACAGACACACTCAGCTCAGATTATGTCCTTGACGCGAGTACCCCTGTCTCAATCTCACAGCAGCTTAATTGGACCAGCTTTTAATGCCACAACTGATGGACAAGAATTTGAGATTGCTACATCCCAACTCAAAAACTTGTTGAAATCGTAAAGTTGTGCAATGTAGAACAACCTGCAAATGCACAGCTTTACTGTACACATCTGGGAAGGAAAATATTCTGAGGGGGCTTGGAGTTGCTATAATCATAATCATCTTCGAGAAACAGTCTAACTGAGCTGATTCTAGAGAGATTTTCCCAGTACTTCCCACAGGGGAGGTCTCCTTCAACTATCTTTTCCCAGTGGCTGAGAAACTATTCCCCCATTTGTGGAGTGTGAATATCATCCATCATGGAGCATAGTAGACACGGTTCGCACCATACATCAACCTCAACTCTATTATCAAAGAGGCTGCAACATTGTCCCAAAGTTTTAATCAATTCTTCTTGCTGTTCATCAAACTTCCCACAGAAACAGAGCTAATCTTCAGAACTAATGGGGAGGTGTTGAATCCACAATGATGACACTCCAGAATGCAAGTGACTGGAATTTCTGCAGTCAGGTTGGAATATGCAGATAACATGTACTTGCAAACGTTCTGAGGACATACTCAGTGATGTCATCAATACCTTCACCGTGGATGGGCCTTGCATGGAAAACGCATAAGATGAAAGTTCTCTACCGAACAGAACCAGACTACATCACATTCCCCAATGCAAAGATGCACATCAAAACCATGGAAAAGTAAATAAGGCCCTTAGGGTCTTGGGAACCATTTCACAGCACAGGCAGGCACTAACAATAAAATTCACTACAGCCTTCAAAATCCCAACATAGCCTTTGATATTTTAGAAGAAAAGAGTATCTGGAAATCAATATTTCAGATTTGGCACAGAACTCAGGCAGCAGTGTATGTTTGCACCCTTCTGTGACCTGGACTACTTATAGCAAGGAACCTCAAGGCACTGGAAAATACCACAAAATCCTCCAAGTTAATTGAAAAGATAAGAAAACTGATGCTGGTTCCTCTACAAGACCAACATGCCTAGCACTGAGGCTCTGGTTGCACTTTTAGCCTTGTTGCATGTCCCACACTAGACCAAAGCAGACCAAATCTCTGTTTCAAGTTCTAACTGGGAAGAGATTATTCTGGAGGCAGAGAAATATTCAAAAATGTGCTCAAACCTCTTTGAAAAAATGCAATATATACACGAATAATTGGAAATTTGATGCTCTTGACTGCTAAAAGTGAAGGAGCACTTGATATTGAATACCTGAATCATATCAGAATCAGAATCAGTTTTATTATGTGATCTGAAATTTGATAACTTAGCAGCAGCAGTTCAATGCAATACATAATATAAAAGAGAAAAAATGAAATAAAAAAAAATAAATAAGTAAATCCATTACGTATATTGAATAGATTTTAAAAAGTGCAAAAAAATCAGAAATACTGTATATTAAAAAAAGTGAGGTAGTGTCCATGGGTTCAATGTCCATTTAGGAATCGGATGGCAGAGGGGAAGAAGCTGTTCCTGAATCACTGAGTGTGTGCCTTCAGGCTTCTGTATCTCCTACCTGGTGGTAACAGTGAGAAAAGGGCATGCCCTGGGTGCTGGAGGTCCTTAATAATGGACGCTGCCTTTCTGAGACACCACTCCCTGAAGACGTCATTGAGCACTGTCTTCTGGTAAGAAAGCAATGTACTCCATTGCAGTGGCACCTTTGGGTCCAAACAAATGCGTAATTGTTCATCCTTGGTGTCGTTTTTGCAATTGCAAGACACTGCTGGGTATTAGGGACATCAAGTGCTGCAGGTCAGTCCCAATGGCAAGTTGCTCGATGACAGTGGAACTGGACTTGTTGCATATTGCGTTGCCACCTGCTACAGCCACCCAAGGAGGAAGGCATCAGATTCAGTGTGTAGTCCAACGGATCGAGCAAATGATTTTCTTGGACATTTTTCTTGTGATTGCAAGACCCTTTGTCTACCGGAACAACAAGTCCACAGTAGATGCCATCTCACTGGTTCTTCACTCAACCCTGGAACATCTAGGCAGCAAAGATACATATGTCAGGATGTTCTTTATCAACTGCAGCTCAGCATTCAATACCATCATCCCCTCAAAACTAGTCAGTAAGCTTCAATACATTGGCCTCAATACCTCCTTGTAATATAGGATCCTCTATTTCCTCACCAGTCAGTTTGGATTGGCAACAACCTCGCCTTCATAGTCTCCATCAGCACAGGTGCTCCACAAGGCTGTGTGCTTAGCCCCCTGCTCTGCTCGATTTACACCTATGACTGTGTGGCTAAGCACAGGTCCAAATCCAGGTTCAAGTTTGCTGACGACACCACTGTCAAAGGCCGAATCAAAGGTGGTGACGAATCAGCGTATAGGAGGGAGATTGAAAACCTGGATGAGTCGTGCCATAACAGCAACCTCTTGCTCAATGTCAGCAAGACCAAAGAGCTCAATATTGACTTCAGGAGTTAAAAACAAAGTCCATGAGCCAGTCCTCATCGGAGACGGACAGGATCAGCAACTTTAAATTCCTTGTTGTTATTATTTCAGAGGGCCTGTCCTGTCCTGGGCCCAGCACTAAGTGTAGTTACCAAGGAAGCAATGTAATGCCTCTACTTCCTTATGAGTTTGCAAAGATTTGGCATGACATCTAAAACTTTGACGAACTTCAAAAGATATGTAGTGGAGAGTATACTGACTGGCTGCATCACAGCCTGGTATGGAAACACTGATACCCTTGAATGGAAAATCCTACAAAAGGTACTGGATACGGTCTAGTCCATCATGGGTAGAGCCCTCCCCACCATTGAGCACATCCACATGGAACGCTGCAGGAAATCAGCGTTCGTTATCAGGGACCCCCACCACCCAGGACATGCTCTCTTTTCACTGCTGCCATCAGGAAGAAGGTACAGGAGCCTCAGGACTCACGTCACCAAGTTCGGGAATAGTTATTTCCCCTCAACCATCAGGCTCTTAAACTAAAGTGGAAAAATTCACTGAATTGCAGTTTACCATTGAAATGTTCTCACAGCCTACGGACTCATTGTCAAGGGCTCTTCACCTCATGTTTTCAATATTTATTGCTTATTTGTTTGTTATTATTATTTATGTTTGTATTGGCACAGCATGTTGTCTTTTGCACGCTGGTTGTACACTAAAGCTGGTGCAGTCTTTTGTCAGTTCTATTATGGTTATTATTCTGTTGTCGATTTATTGGGGCTGTCCACAAGAAAATGAAACTCAGGATTGTATATGTATCTACTGTGATAATACATTTACTTTGAACTGTGGACATTGGTCATGTAGAATACTGCAAGTCCTGTTGACTGGTTCATTGGTGCGACCGACAGCAGAGATCCTGTCGGTCCTTGCTGAGCTGGGTCTGGCCCCTCCCGTCAGTGCTACTCTCCACTGTTTGCTCCGTGAAAGACAGGCTTGGTTGTGCTCGTGAGCAGCTACACCAGCGCGTTGTGAGGACTGCTGGGCGCTTGTTCTGGCAGAACACATAATCTCAAAATCTACTCACCTGTCTTCCCTATTAACCATCACCTGTCTCATCTGTACAAGAGTTAGCAATTCGCAGAGAGATCTCCTTAAGCACCTCATACCTCACATGGCAGGAATAGGAATAAATCACCTGCACAGGAGTGTTGTCAAGTGCATTTGAGTGTGCATGTACGTTAAATCTCTGTGCAAAGCTTGGACTCCAATCGCCCTAGATCTCCTTGCTCCTGGACCGGGTCCCTGTTCTCATTAAGGCAGTTGGATAGCTGATGTTTGGTTCAAGCAGAGGTATCTTCCACTCCTCAGACCTGGACTGCAGACCCAAGTGACTGCCTAATATGAAACAAATGATCCATTTTCTAAAACATTGAACAAATAAGGGTTTGGTTATACACACATTCTTTCTCTCACTCTCCTTTTTCTCCCTCTGTCCCTCTGACTATATCCCTTGCCCATCCTCTGGGTTCCTCCCCCACACTTGCGTTTCTCCCCGGACCTCCTGTCCCATGATCCTCTCATATCCCCTTTGCCAATCACCTGTCCAGCTCTTGGCTCCATTCCTCCCCCTCCTGTCTTCTCCTATCATTTTTGATCTCCCCCTCCCCCTCCCACTTTCAAATCTCTTACTAACTCTTCCTTCAGTTAGTCCTGACGTAGGGTCTCGGCCTGAAACGTCGACACTACCTCTTCCTAGAGATGCTGCCTGGCCTGCTACGTTCACCAGCAACTTTGATGTGTGTTGCTTGAATTTCCAGCATCTGCAGAATTCCTGTTGTTTGGTTAATGCCTTGTTTTTCCAGTAATTAAGAGAATTTTAGAAAATATGATACATATCCACCACCAAAACATATACCATTATTATAAATAAATGGTTCTCATTATTCAATAGTTCCATTTATTATCAGAGAATGCATACAATATACAAACTGAAATCCTTACTCTGTGCAGACATCCTCAAAACAGATGAAAAACCCCAAAGAATGAATAACAGAAAAAAATGTAAGAACTCCAAAGCCCCCTGCCCCATTTCCATGCACTAGCGGCATCAACCCTCCCCCCATTTATTCCAGCATAAAACATCAGCATTCCCACCACCCACCTCGCAGACAACAGCAAAGGCACCAAAGAGAGACCGTGATCTACAGTCCCTCAAAAACTAACTGTTCACTCCAACATTTTCAACATCCCACAGGCACCCTCTCTCACACTAACAGGACAGATATCACTCCTTCCACAAAGCATTGTTTTAAGAATAACAGTTCAACTTAATGATGCCTCAACTTGGTAATAGTAAGGTCGATTGTAGAAAGTGCAGAAGTGAGTTTAGAACTACTCTTATGACTTCCATACTGATTCATATGCAAATACTGTACATACTGAACTAATTAGATTGCTGTCTGTTAAGAGCATTTAATTTTGTAAACATCCAGTAATGTCTGTCAAAACTAATTAAGAGTTGCACACAATTAACATTATTAAAGTTTGAAGCCAAGACCAAAATCTATTCTGGTCGTTGTGGGGAGGAGATGGTCTCCAGAAAGATAAACCACAAAAACCTAAACCTATATATTATAAATGGTCACTGTAAGTAATAATAGAACGAACAGTCCTTTGATCATTTTAAAGCTGAACTATACTGTAAATTCTAAAGATCATGCCCCTAAATTTTGATACAATCTGTGTAATGATTCTGTTTACAATTAAAAATTGCAGATCACCCATGGGTTGCTTTTCCTGCATCACTTAATTTCTTCAGTAAGCTAAAGTGACAATTAAACTAATGAGTTCCTATCATGTACCACATCCTTCGCGAGACTGATTCTATACTGACATAATAAAGTCTGTCAAATTGGCAGGCTGTCTCTGAAAAATCAAAAGATAGTTTGAATAATTATGATAATAGTGTATTATTGGAAATTTTTTCCTCCACAACACCCTCATTCTCATTCTCTCTCTCTCTGATTCTCTGTGTCTCTGTCTCTGTGGGAACCATTGAAAAAAGGTACAGTCACAGATACCAGTGTGTCCCCTTCCCTGTAATGCTAAAATATTTCGAGCACTACACTCCTAGTGGCCCTGCATTGGTCGAGGTTGACCATGTTGCATCCTTGCTGTCAGACTGTGGCTGATGAGCCCAGTGTGAGAGTGGCAGTCTCTGTTGCAGAGGTCACATCTATGTGGTCTCTGCACTGCTGGAGATGTAGTGTTCCTTTCTATTGGGCTGTTTGTCTTCTACCACTCTCATGAATTTTTCCTAGCCAGACAAGGTGTTGTTTCATGGTGCTTCTCTAGTTGGTTCAGTCGTTGCAAGTTCATCCCAGGACTCAGTGCTAATATCCAGCAATTTCATGTCTTGCTTGCGGATATCCTTGTAGCACAGTTGCAGGCAGCCAGTGGTTCTTTTGCCTGAAGCCAGCTCTCTGTCTTTTGGGATGTGACCATCCCGTATGTGGCAGACATGGCCCAGCCAGCGCAGCCTATGCTGCCTGAGCAGGGTGTACATGATAGGGAGGCAGGCACGAGGGAGAAGCTCACCATTGTTCGTTCTCTCTCTCTCTCTCTCTATCTCTCTCTCTCTCTCTCTCTCTCTCTCTCTCTATCTCTCTCTCTATCACTCTCTCTATCTCCAGGAGATGCCCAGGATGTGACAAGGACTCCTTATATGGAAGGTGTTGAAGCTTCTTTCCAGCTTAGCAAATATTGTCAGTGTGCTGCTAAAACAAACATTATACACTACCATTTTTGTTTTGACTGAGAGTTTAGAGTTTGGCCTGACTCGTGTGGTGAAGCAGGCTAGAACTGTTGCAGCTTTCCTGATTCACTTGTCGATTTCTGCATCCAAGGAGTAGTTGTCACTGATGATGGACCCCAGGTATGTGAACTGATGAACAAAAATCAGTTTGTAGTTATCAATGGTAATGACTAGAGGTGCCTCCATGTCTTGTCCCTAGACATTTGTCTTTTTCATGCTGATGGACAGACCAAATTCTTTGTCGGCCTGGGGCAAGCAAACCATCAAGCCCTGGAGGTGCAGTGGAGTGTGGGATGTGACTGCTGCATCGTCAGCAACAGCACGTCTCTGATCATAGCCTCACACACTTTGGATTTGGCTCTTTGGCAGGCAAGGTTAAAAAGACATCTGATCTGTCATGGAGGTAGATCCCCTTCGCTGCGGTGCCAAACGCGAGCCTCAGGAGAAGGGCAGAGAAGATCCCGAAGAATATTGGGGCAAGAACACAGCCTTGTTTAAAGCCACTGCTCGTGTCATTGGACTCCAAAGAGCTGCTGTTGTACTGCACAGTCCACTTCATGTTGTTGTGGAAGGATCTGATCATTCTCTGTAGTCTTGGCGGGCAGCCTACCTTAGAGAGGATCTGAAAGAAACCATCTCTGCTGACCAAGTCAACTGCCAAGGTGAGATCAATAAATGCAACATAAGGAGTCTTTTTTTATGTTCTTTGCACCTTTCCTGGAGTTGACGGAGCAAGAAAGTTATGTCAGAGTTGACCTTCCAGCACGAAAGCCTCTCTGTGAGTCCAGGTAGACATGTTCAGCCAACAACTGTAGGCTGAGTAACGAGGCTCGGGCAAAGACGTTGCCAACAACACTAAAGAGGGAGATGCCCCTGAAGCTGTTATAGTCGCTTCTCTCGCCTTTGTTTCCTGTAGAGGGCAATGATCTCAATGCCCCTCATATCCTATGGCACAGCTCCTTCCTGCCAGCACCAACAGAGAACTTTAGTGCAGTGGGTGCAGTAGGGTAGTCATGCAGTGCTTGATCAGACTTGGGGAAATCCCATGATTGCCTGGTGTCTTTCCTGAAGCCAAGCTGCCGATAGCCTTGCTGACCTCCTCTAGGGTCAGCTCTGTATCCAGTTCTTCCATTATCAGTAGGCAATCAATGGTGCCCAAGGCTGAGACGGTAACTGTTCACTCTGGAGCTGAGGTCAGAGTTCACTCTGGAGCTGAGTTCATCCATCTCTCCATCTGTTTCCCCAACTTAGATTATTTCTCCATTGATGGATTTGAGGGGAGCCACCTTGTTCTGAGAGGGGCCAAGGGTTTTCTTGACGCCGTCATACATACCCCTGTCAGTGCTGTGGTCTGCGTGTCTTCACTGAGGTACACGTGAAGCTCACTGAGGTTCACATCCAGTACACGTTGAAGAAGCGCCTGGCAGCCTGCTGAACTTTACTTCTAACAGCGCTGAGGATATGTCGCTTCCTCTCAGTTGGTGAATGCCTAAACTCAGCTGGGGCAGTACGTTTGGCGTCAATAACAGGCATCATCCCATCGGATTTAGCTTTGAACCAGCCATTTGTTTTCAAGGTCTTCTTCCCAAAAGTAACGAAGGCTGTGTTGTCGATGGTATTCTGCAGAAGTTCCAAATTCTCTGAGACAGAGTTTTCAGCCTACTGGGTGTTCAGTTCTTTGCAGAAGGACTTAGCAAACTGTGCCAGCAGGTCTGGGTAAGACATCTCGCTGACATCAATGCGAGGGTTCCCTTCTTGCTTAGCACAATGGAATTTCTTTGACTGCAGTCTAATCTTGCAACGCACCAGCGAGTGATCTGTGTTGCAGCTGGTGGTAGGAACATGTGAAAAGCATGCTGCTGAGGAAGGAACGCCTGACCAAAATCACGTTCAGCTGGTGGCAGTGTCTGGAGTGAAGGTGTCTCCAGGAAACCCTATGTTGAAACATCTCAAATCTAACATAAAAACAAGGGCAATACATTTTCAAGTCAGAATGGTATAGGACTTGGAGGGAGACTGTAAGTTCTTGAGAGCACCGCCACACGTGGATTCTTGTCCAAGCCACATACCATATTGCAATCCTTCAACATGACTGGATGCTAGTCTTGGAAATGACTCCTAAACTGTTTTTGTGTTGAATCTTCACTGGAAGGAGTTGGAGAGTTTAAGGAATTGACTCACTAGCACTTAGAGAGGAAATAGGGATGGGACATTTGATGCTAACGTCCATTATTAAGGACCTCCAGCACCCAGGGCAAGCCCTTTTCTCACTGTTACCATCAGGTAGGAGTTACAGAACTCCGAAGGCACACACTCAGCGACTCAGGAACAGCTTCTTCCCATCTGCCATCCGATTCCTAAATGGACATTGAATCTTTGGACACTCTTCACTTTTTTTTAAGTATACAGTATTTCTGTTTTTGCATGTTTTTAAAAAAATCTATTCAATATACATAATTGATTTACTTGTTAATTTATTATTATTACTTTTTTCTTTGGAAGATTATGTTTGCATTGAACTGTTGCTGCTAAGTCAACAAATTTCACGTCACATGCTGGTGATAATAAACCTGATTCTGAACTTTAGTAATAGTGCTCAGAACTTTGAGAAAAAAATCCAGCTTTTATCATCTTTGGTTTAAGATAGCTGAAAGTCATCTTTGTCTTCTATATTCATGTGCTGTTGAGGATATGGATGCCCCTGTGACCTTCCGTTTGCTGTTTTTTCATTCTAGGCTAGCTGTATTATTCTATTTAGTTATTCCTTTTTCTATAAAGGTTCCCACCCTTTAGTATTTGGAAAAAAGTGATTTTCATTACACCCATTTTCATTATTTCACTTTTCAGACAGCACACCATTTGGTTCTGAAACTGAGCTGCAAAACTCTAATCATCATTTACAGTCTGTAAAGCAACACTAAGACCTCTTTGTGGTACAGTAGACTGTCATTTTTTTTTGGTTCTAGTTGTGGCCTTTCTGGTATAATTTATGATTAAATTGTTCTCTTGTGGACGTTGTGCACCTTTTGCCACGTGACTGTGATGCTGCTGCACACAAGTTTCTCATTGCACGTGTACCTGCGCATACGAGAATAAACTCGACCTTAGTACCCATTGTATCTTCAAATTACATTACAGTGTATTACAACACTGATTAAACAACACTTCATTTAAGCTAATTTTAACATCATCTCAGTTGATGCTTTAATAGGTCCAAGTTGCAAACTTACATGCAAGTGATAACATTGCTTTCCTGATTTGAATCAGCCATTACATATGTACGATAGACAAAGAATAAACCACAAGCAAAATTGTTGATTATTCTCCAGACCACATTCATTAAATTCAGTCAATCTTATGAAAACATCGGTCTTAACAAATTATGCTCCATTGCAGCTATAATAAATTCCTCCAGAAAGATCACTTATTATTGCCACACACACGCATCAACATCTTTGGTGATAAGTCAGTACATGAATTTAAAAGATTTGACATTTTAAAAATCAATCCCAGTTAAACTCATTTTCAAGGTATTTGGTTGGACTATATATGTGTAATGGAAGCATAGACAGAAATTTATTATAATGAGTTGTACTAAATGTGTTATATTACATATTATGTGTCTCACCCTGCCTCTGAAATTCATTTCATTTGAAACCATTGGCGAAAGTCTATAGAAACAGAATGCAATGTGCAAACAATTCTATGTTGCATGTTTGGTACTGTTAGCTGGCAATGAATTTCCAGGCGGTGATGTTATTTTAGTTTTGGCTTGCATTATTCTGTTTGTTGTATTGCATGCTATTTCTATAATCCTCATTGATATAATATTTAACTTGAATCAGTAGAATCAATACACAACTTCAGAGTTGGTACAAAGCAGCCCGATCCTTTAACCAAAATAGGCAGTGTATGTACTCATCAGCCTGCATTTGCTGATCTAGTCTGACTTCCAGTGAAACAAAGCCTCCATTTTAAAATTATAATCATTTCTTCCAAAGTTCTCCATCTCATCTCCAATCTCTTACTGGCCTACAACCTTGCAATGTCTCGGCACGCCACCAATTCTGGTCTGTTGATCATCCCCAAACTTAAAAGCATATAAGCTCCATTTTGGTGGCCAATCCTTCCATTTTCTAAGCTGCAGGTTTTAGAATTCCTTCCCAGGTCACACCTGAGGGCAACAGTGTGGTGGCAAAAGTACAATTTTATTTCGTGTCCACTGTTACATTTACTTTAGCAGATAGATGCAAGGGGTGCAAAACAAAAAAGCTTTATTAACAATACAGTGTGCAGTTCTGGTCTTCAAATTAGAGTGACAGAATTCAGGCCAGAATGCATTGCAAATTCAATAAAATGATGAGTGAATACAAATATGTATCACTTGGACATTTGGAAGGGAGAACTAGAAATTCTCCAGCATGGGTAAAGAATAAGGGGTTGTGCAAGATCTCCTGGCAGGGAACCTCATTGTATGGCAAAGACTTGTACAACATTGCCCAGAGGGTATGTTAGATGGGTGGTTTCGGAATAAAAGGATCCTGGGAACAAAATAACAACATCGAACTGGGCCTGCTGCTCTAGAGGAGGAAAGTACAAAGATTTCATGTTGTTTTTTTCAGTAAAGCAACATAATAGCTTTTGAAACTCAATGCTGTTAGTAATCCCCATCATAAACTTCATAATACTTTCAGTGCAGGTAAGTTTTAAAAATGGCTGTTTCAAAAGCAAGAAGCCAACAACTAGCAAATGATTTACACTAAAAACAAGTCATTATCAAATACTGTAGAATCAAAATGAAGCATACAAGAACAAGACATTACTTAACTTCTACACTTTTGAACCCTCAAATATAGATTCTTCTTCACAAGCTATTAATCAACTAAATTTCCAGATGTGTTTATTCAGATTTACATCATGATCAATTCTACCATTCCATAATTTTCAGTTTTTAAATTCTAATAATCTTACTTTTTTGTTTGCTAATTGAAGACTTGAGAAGCAGCAAAACAAACTGAAGTTTTCATGAGCATGCTGTGCCAAGAGAGAAAAATGTTTACATTTTAAATCTACTGATAGTCCTTTATAAACTCCAAGGGCAGGAAAAGAATAAAGACTTTCAGTCTAGTACAATCTGATAAAGATGAAACCCCACCTAGAAACTAATTTGCTCTAATACAATCTGATTACTAGTTACGTAGTTGTAATAACTGGTTTGATTTAACACCTGTGTTTTCCAGCTTGCTCTAGCTTCTGTTTAATTTCTCATTTTAAATCACACCTAATCACCTTAAACATATTGTCATTTGAACTCTTGAAATTAGAAATTGAAAAATAACCTAGATTCAATAATACATTTTGTTAGATATTATACAGTTGTCAAATCCATAACGAGCAAAACTAGTGCCAGTACCCTACATGTTAAACTATTTTCATTCAGGGTTTAAAATTGGACATAGTGCAGCTATTTTTGGTATTTTCCACAATATTATTTTAATCTATACTGATCTACACAAGACAGAATTTTGCTCTGATTCTTCTTGCCTTTTAGCCAATCAGGCAGCATTAGTAAAAGTGGAACAAGAGGAAAACACTTCCTTGACAAGTGAAAAGATGAATCATAGCCATTTGTATGAACAAAGCTTTACTAAGAATGTAATTAAGTGAGATAAGAGATACCATCCATCCTTGGAGCTTCTCTGCCTTTAGTTCTTTGTAGTGCTTTTGGTTCCACTGGAATAGAGATGTAAGCTAAATCCTGTTTAATTACCAGTGATACTGATTTATCATGAACTAATAAAAGTGAAGAAAATCAATAAAGATGTCAAAATTTCTTATTTTAAGCTGTTTGCAGAATTTTCATATGATTAATGTGCTGTTTTTATTTACTGATCTAAAATAGACATATCTGGGAGACAATGACTCTTACGATTGTGTTTCTGTTCAGCATATAAAAGTGTTGTATATTGTGCAGGTGATCACAATCACTGAAATCAATTAATTTGACAACAAAATTCTTATATCTCCATTTGCTTAATTATCATTGCGTTTAAAGAAATGCATGCGATAGTTAATTGACACTAGCTATAGGCCACAAACTCAGCAATATTTGGAGTCTGAAGGCCGTTGACTCAGAGTAGAAATCATTTATCAAACACAAAATCTAGGCTGATATTCTCTCACTGTGAATGTTGAACTTCCACAAGTGTGTTCCTTTGGGATAAAAAAATAAAAGCTTCAACTGCTCCTTCCAGTACAGTGTACGTAAATCTTACTGCACCACTTGAAACAACATCTACCTTATGCCATGGCCAATAATGATTCCTCAACTGGACCTCACCAATAATCATTTACAACGAAATCAGGTTATGTCTGTACTGTTTATAACAGAGAATGTTACAGAATAGGAACAGTTCCTTAAGCCAAGCACATCGACTCTGATCATAATGCCAATCTAAACTAGGTCTATCTGTTTGCCCACGGTCTGTATCACTATGCCTGTCCACATCTAAATGCCTCTGAAATATTGCTAATGTATCTGTTTCTACCACCTCCCTTCACAGTCCATTCCAAGTACCTCAACTCTGTAAAAACTTTCTTACATATTTCCTTAAAACCTTTCCTCCTCCCTTCTTAAATACGTGTCCCCTGGATTTTGATATTTCCATGCTGGGAAAAAAACTGACAATTTATCTATGCCTCTCAATTATATCAGGTCACCCCACAGTCTCCGATTCTCCAGAGGAACCAATCCAAGTTTGTCCCAGTTTTCCTTATAGCCGATAGATTTCAATTAGATAACGTCCTGCTGAAGCACTTCTGCATTGTTTCATAAAGCCTTCTTGTCCTTCCTATAGTTTGGTGACCAGAACTGAACACAATACTGCAAATTCAGCCTGAGGCATATTGAAAAAGAATACTCCACCATTTTCTTTTGACACCATGAATTATATTGAAAACTATAGGATAAAATTCATTTTTGTTGTGTTTCTATATACCAATTGTGCCAAACTAAATAGCATTTGGATTGTTGATTTTAACTGCACAATAAAGTTAGGATTTTTGATATTTTTTCCATTTTACAAACCCATTAAAGTCTCTTAAACAGTTTATTTAATTCGTTACATCTAAGTTGTATTCAAACGATGAATAAATCAGAGTGTGCACATGGTCTCTCCCAAATCACACAATGCCTATTTCCTCAGTAATAAGAGTACAGAACTAGATCAAACTGTGTATAACGGCATTCACCATCTCTCAGGGATTATGCAGATGGGTACTGACAGATATATAGTGTATTGCAATTCATTGAGTTTCAAACTTAGAAAGGCGAAATACTGACCTGTGAATACTCGCGCTTGATACTGAGCAATTAAATTGCTGCATCTTATTAAAGTCCACACCCTTTCAGATTTTGTACGTTGCTCTTTAAACACCTGCATTTATTTGCACATTTTAAACAGAGTATTTGGGATTCTCATATCCAGTTCTAATACCATTTTCTATTTCTTGTTTCAAGGCATACCTAAGTACATGCAATGGCAACTGCCACAAAATATGAAGCTATTTGCATATTGGTTGGATTGGTTGCTGTTTCTCCAAGGTTAGAACAACAAGACAAAGGTGCACAATTGCTTAACAGAGTGTTAGTATCAAAGCAAGTCTTTATGACTAGGCACAGAATTAACAATCCGCACTGGGCATAACCATCACATGTAATTAACCAGTAACTCACCTGTGATCAACAAACAATCTCTTTAAAAACTGTTTGAAAACATTCCCAGAGTAGACTGCTTCAGGTAGAATAAACCAGGACTGCCGTTTGTTAACCTGACTCGCTGCACCTGCAACCAGCTGACTCTAGGATCCGCCTCCCAGCCCAGGAGGGAAAAGACACTGGCTGCCCACTTGCAGGGTGGGGCTGCAAACTGTTGACGCCAAATTCCCCACACGTCTATCAGTACATTACGTGAGAGCTCAGAAAAGCCATCTGTATTTTTCTTGCGTTCAAATCAGACATCGTGAACTTAACAGCAAATAAGGGAACAGCTTCAAGTATCTGCTCCAAGCCTTCTTACAAAAACGTGACATTCCCACTATCTCTTAGGAATCTCTGGCCCTTGACAACTCAGTGAAGCAGCAGCCTTAGAGATGGTGTTGGGGATCTTGAGGCCATGCCTTGCTAGTCCACAGAAGCCCTACACTTGGAGGAAAAGGTGCAGGCCATTTCACAAGTCATTGCTCATGCCTGTCCCATTACCTAGCTCTGTACCATCTGTGGAAGTGTCCTCAGTTCCCACATTAGACATATCCATCATAAAATTGCTGTGAAAGTAAGACATTCTCAGCCCCAATGGACTCAACGTATCCCTTCATGGGAAAGGGGAGATAAAAGAATAACAGGAGCGGTTGAGGTCTTTGATTATGCTGGTTGCTTTACTGAAGCACTGAGAGGTATTGACAGAGTCCATAGAGGGGAGACTGTTGTCTGTGATGTGCTGAGCTGTGGCCACAACAGTTTCTTGTGGTCATGTTTAGGGCAGTTGCTGTACCAGGCTATTATGCATCCAAATAAAATACTTTCTGGGTGCATTGATAAAAAGTGGTGACTTTAATCTCCTGAGGAAGCAAGGGCATCAGTGAACTTTCCTGGCAGTGACATCAACATGGCTGGCTGTTGGTGAAGTTCACTCCTGTGAATTTGAAGCTCTTAGCCGTCTCAGCCTCCATTCTGTGGATCTGGACAGGAACTTGTGCACCACTCCCCTTCCTGAAGTCAATGACCAGCTCTTTAGTTTTGCTGACAATGAAGGAAAGATTGTTGCCATGACACCGTGTCACTAAGCTCTCTATCACTTTCCTGTATAATTGGAGATACAAACTGGTGAAAGGGAGAGTTTATCTTTAATTATTAGTTCTTAACATGAGCAAGAGACTCTGTTGCTTGTTCGCAGCTGTCAATGTCCTGCTTCACTAAAGTCTTTGGGATTTAATACTGGGATGTGAGTCCTAAGAAGGAGCAAAACTCTCATAATTGCTGAATGCTAGTAACTAAAAGAAACTTCTTTTAACTTTATTTTTATTTTTCAGAAATGAATTGCTTTGCCCTAAACTCCAATTTGTGAACTCAATTGGGCACACAGTTGAAGCTGTAAAGATCACATGGATGAACTACAACAATTGTTCATCCCAGTTTGACAAAAGAATAAATCAAGGAAGGTAGTGCACCTGTGGCTGACAAGAGAAATTAGGGATAGTATCAATTCCAAAGAAGAAGCATACAAATTAGCCAGAGAAAGTGGCTCACCTGAGGACTGGGAGAAATTCAGAGTCCAGCAGAGGAGAACAAAGGGCTTAACTAGGAAGGGGAAAAAAGATTATGAGAGAAAGCTGGCAGGGAACGTAAAAACTGACTGTAAAAGCTTTTATAGATATGTGAAAAAAAAGATTGGTTAAGATAAATGTAGGTCCCTTACAGACAGAAACAGGTGAATTGATTATGGGGAGCAAGGACATGGCAGACCAATTGAATAACTACTTTGGTTCTGTCTTCACTAAGGAGGACATAAATAATCTTCCGGAAATAGTAGGGGACAGAGAGTCCAGTGAGATGGAGGAACTGAAGGAAATACATGTTAGTAGGGAAGTGGTGTTAGGTAAATTGAAGGGATTAAAGGCAGATAAATCCCCAGGGCCAGATGGTCTGTATCCCAGAGTGCTTAAGGAAGCAGCCCAAGAATAGTGGATGCATTAATGATAATTTTTCAAAACTCTTTAGATTCTGGACTAGTTCCTGAGGATTGGAGAGTGGCTAATGTAACCCCACTTTTTAAAAAAGGAGGGAGAGAGAAACCGGGGAATTATAGACCGGTTAGCCTAACATCGGTGGTGGGGAAAATGCTAGAGTCAGTTATCAAAGATGTGATAACAGCACATCTGGAAAGCGGTAAAATCATCGGACAAAGTCAGCATGGATTTGGGAAAGGAAAATCATGTCTGACGAATCTCATAGAATTTTTTGAGGATGTAACTGGTAGAGTGGATAGGGGAGAACCAGTGGATGTGGTATATCTGGATTTTCAAGAGGCATTTGACAAGGTCCCACACAGGAGATTAGTGTGCAAACTTAAAGCACACGGTATTGGGGGTAAGGTATTGATGTGGATAGAGAATTGGTTGGCAGACAGGAAGCAAAGAGTGGGAATAAATGGGACCTTTTCAGAATGGCAGGCAGCGACTAATGGGGTACCGCAAGGCTCAGTGCTGGGACCCCAGTTGTTTACAATATATATTAATGACTTAGATGAGGGAATTAAATGCAGCATCTCCAAGTTTGCGGATGACACGAAGCTGGGCGGCAGTGTTAACTGTGAGGAGGATGCAGGGTGACTTGGATAGGTTAGGGCAAATTCATGGCAGATGCAATTTAATGTGGATAAATGTGAGGTTATCCACTTTGGTGGCAAAAATAGGAAAACAGATTATTATCTGAATGGTGGCCGATTAGGAAAAGGGGAGGTACAACGAGACCTGGGTGTCATTATACAACTAGTCATTGAAAGTGGGCATGCAGGTACAGCAGGCGGTGAAAAAGGTGAATGGTATGCTGGCATTCATAGCAAGAGGATTTGAGTACAGGAGCAGGGAGGTACTACTGTTGTTGTACAAGGCCTTGGTGAGACCACACCTGGAGTATTGTGTGTAGTTTTGGTCCCCTAATCTGAGGAAAGACATCCTTGCTATAGAGGGAGTACGAAGAAGGTTCACCAGATTGATTCCTGGGATGGCAGGACTTTTATATGATGAAAGACTGGATCGACTTGGCTTATACTGGTTGGAATTTAGAAGATTGAGGGGGGATCTTATTGAAACATATAAAATCCTAAAGGGATTTGACAGGCTAGACGCAGGAACATTGTTCCCGATGTTGGGGAAGTCCAGAATGAGGGGTCACAGTTTGAGGATAAAGGGGAAGCCTTTTAGCACCGAGATTAGGAAAAACTTCTTCACACAGAGAGTGGTGAATCTGTGGAATTCTCTGCCACAGGAAACAGTTGAGGCCAGTTCATTGGCTATATTTAAGAGGGAGTTAGATATGGCCCCTGTGGTTAAAGGGATCAGGAGGTATGGGGGGAAGGCTGGTACAGGGTTCTGAGTTGATGATCAGCCATGATCATACTGAATGGCAGTGCAAGCTCGAAGGGCCGAATGGCCTACTCCTGCACCTATTTTCTATGTTTCTATGCTTCTATCATTTGTGTTAAAGTGCTTGCACTGAGGTGCACCTAATTAAAATGTGGTTGCATCCAACTTTAAAACTATAGGCAACATTACAAAAACTTGATAGTTAATTAATTCCATCAGAAAATACAAGAGACACACCTACTTGCAATCAGGAAGCCCAGATTAAGTGAACCAGACATAGGAATACATTTCAGCAGTTTGCATTCTGCAGCATACAATAAGAAGTAATTGCTCTGTGGTAAAGATGCCATTGTGTGAAGTTTAACATGCATGTTAAGAGCCAGCAAATGCAGTATCCTGAAGCTTCAGAACTATGAAGAAGAAAGATTTGAAAAAGTTAAATGTTAATGTAAAAGATTATTAGCTGTGAGTTATACACATCCAGCAGGATGTGAACTCCCCATTTGACAAACTCTTCTTAACTGTTGTTATTGAGATTGTGCTTGTGCTCAAGTTTCACTTGTGGGACTTGAATCACAACTTTCTGACTCAGAGGTGAGAATATTATTCACCGATTCATCAGCAAAGTTCAATTAGCCATTGCATTACCAGCAAATAACAAAAGAAATTCCCTGAATGGAAAGAGTAAACTTGGCTAAAGATTCTACTCAGGACTATGCTCATTATGCAAGACACCAGTTGAATCAGTTTATTCATCGTAGTCCTGGTCCAGTACATCTAATATTTCAATGCTCCAGTTTTGTCACATTGAAATATTTGCAGGACCCTTGACTGGATAGGTGTTAAGAACTGTTACCCTGCTATTCAAAGCATTAATCCTTAAATCTGTATTTCATGACTGAATAATGAAGACAGAGATGTTTGCTTCATTATGAGTGCATTATAAGAGCTGACAAGAAAATCAACATCCACTTTTTAAAATTCTGTGCTGATGTCACAATCTAGCTGGAAATTCTAGAGTAAAAGGCCCTTCTCTGAAGGTCATAGAATCAAATATGCTCTTCTGTGCTTTAACAAAGTGGTCCCCAACCACTGGGCCACGGACCAGTACCGGGCCGCAAAGCATGTGCTAACAGACCTCGAGGAAACGATATGAGTCAGCTGCACTTTTCCTCATTCCCTGTCACGCACTGTTGGACTTGAACATAGGGTTGCCAACTGTCCCGTATTTGCCAGGACATCCCGTATATCAGGCTAAATTGGTTTGTCCCATACGGGACTGCCCTTGCTCTGTATTTCTCCCGCTAAGGTAGAGCGTTCCTATGAAACCTTTCATGCCGAAATGGCGTAAAACGGAGAAGCAACTACCATTAATTTATACGGGAAAAATTTTTGAGCGTGCGCAGACCCAAAAAATAACCTATCAAATAACACATAAAACCGAAAATAACACTAACATATAGTAAAAGCAGGAATTATATGATAAATACACAGCCTATTTAAAGTAGAAATAATGTATGTACAGTGTAGTTGGGAAGATTAAGCCAAAACCAATTTGTGGAAAAAAAAATCGGCATGTACACGTATGTGTACGTCACGCATGCGCACACAGGTGCCCGCGCAAGGCTTCATGGTCATGGTAGTCTTTCCTGGAGTGAAAACAAGTGTCCTGGGATTTGACTGCTACTTTTGTCCCTTATTTGGGAGTGAGAAAGTTGGCAACCCTAACTGTAAAAGACATGTTGAGGTGAGTTTAACCCTGCATGGAAACCCCTGCCCCCGGTCGGGTGGTCCGCAAGAATATTGCCAATATTAAACCGGTCCGCAGTGCAAAAAAGGTTGGGGACCCCTGCTCTAACAGTTCTATCACCCTAAGCAGTCCTGCCGAAGGGTCTTGGCCTGAAACTTTGACTGTACTTTTTTCCATAGGTGCTGCCTTGCTTGCTGAATTCCTCCAGTGTGTTGCTTGGATTTCCAACATCTGCAGATTTCCTCTCACTTGTGACCCTAAGAATTGTGCTTAGGGTCATGATTGGCCCAGTTGAACCTCACCTCACCAATTCATCTCTTAGTTCCCCATCAAAAATGGGAGAACAATTGCAATTATTGCAGAAATGAGCCCCTACAGCAAAGAATTGTTCTTTTTTACCTCACTGTCAATGGCTTTCATGCATTCAGAATTCTCAGTGATGCATTTATAACATATTTCATATGCTATAGTCATTATGAACAGTTGTTGTTGTTCTAAACCTTAGCAACTTCGGAACTGGATAATGTGACTGCCTTCTGGGTTATCACAACAAAGTTTCACATCTGTTGAGACAGTCTACCTCTACGGAGAAAGCTATTGTAAGGTTCTTGGGACATGGTACAGGAATTTTGTCCTAAAATGTATCGATTTTCTAATGAAATGAAATGACTTATTGACTATATTCGACAGAGCGAGAGAGAGAGAGAGAGAGAGAGCGAGAGAGAGAGAGAGAGAGAGAGAGAGACTAGAGAGAGAGAGAGAAATAAAAGGAAAAAAAGAGAGAAAGACAGATAGATAGATCACTATGAATTGATGTCATGGTCTGGTCCGTGAAGTCCGCATTTCAGTTCACGGTCTGGTCCATCGATCCATATTCCCGGTTTTCCAGTTTTCCATTTTTCTGTTGGGTGCTCTAATTAAGGCACATGATTCTCATTTGAGCAGACACATAAATACCTCCGGAGACCAGGGCATGGCTGCTGGATTGTTCCTGTCCAAACCCCCTGTCTGAATCCCTTCTCTGCTCCTTCCTCCTGAAGCCTTGCCCTGTATGCAGTGTCTGAAGCCTTGCCTTGCCTATAACCCTTGCCTGCAACCTTTGCCTGCACTGCTGTCAAGTTCAACTGCTGGAGCAAGATAAGGAACTGTCTATCGTTGTTTTGAATTGTCTCTGTGTCCATGCCTTTGCTAGGTAGGTCTGGCTGTTTGCTGCTAACTAGTGTTGGGAACTGTCTCTGTGTCCATGCCTTTGCTAGGTAGGTCTGGCTGTTTGCTGCTACCTAGTGGTAGGAACTGTCTTGTTGTGTTCAGCATTCTGTGTATGAGTCCTGGCCCTACGTCCTGTTCCCTGGGAGGGGTACTGGCTCTGTGTTCTATGTTCCTGCTCTCCCTCGACCAAGGCTCTGCATTCCTGTCCATGTGCCTCGCCCAGCCCAGTGCTGGGGTTCCCTTGTCCTGTCCAAGCCATGTCCAAGAACCTCATCCTGTCCAAGTCATGGCTTTGTGTTCTCGTCTTATCCATGTGCCTCATCCTGTGCAGGAGTTCCACGTCCTGTTCTGTAGCCACGTCCTGTCCTTGCCAAGATCCTAGTCCCGAGTCCTAGCCTAGACCCGGGTTCCGGTTCTGAGACAAGACCCAGGTTCTGAGTCCCAACCAAGACCTACATTCTGGGTCCTTGTCCAGGCTCTGGTTCCGGCATTCTGTGTCACTAGTCCAGGCTCCTTGTTCCTAGTTCCACATCCGGTTTCCGTGTTTCTTGTCCATGTCCTAGCCCAGGCCCTGCATCCTAGTTTCGTCCAGAGCCTGTGTCAATGTCCAGCATCCTTTCCTCCCCACCTCCCTTGCTTTCTTGACACTCTGAGTCCTGTTCGTAGTACTTCAGTGTCTGTGTCTTGCATTTGGGTCCGCCACCAGCGCCCCCTGTTATGACAATTGAGGCAACCTACAGATGCATAGTAAGAGATTGTGAGCTTTGCAAGTCAAATGAGAGAGTGTATGATTAAGCCCCACTATGTCGATGTACTTCCAAACAAGTAACTTGACTGAAGAATGCTAAGTAAATTTTCAACTGTAAATAGAGCTGGCAATATTATATAAACCAGATCAGGCATAAGTAAAATTGCCACAGTCTAACAACAGCCCTTCTACCACCACATTTCTAGACCTTTCAAGTTCTGTATAACTTACCTTTGTGGTAGATGCAAAGATCAGCAAAGACCAGATCACTCATGCCAGAAGTGCTCACAGCACTAACAGGTGCTCGGTGACCTATGGTCCAAATGTGTTTAAGGACCAGTGCATCTGGATCTTTGGTGCTCTCCAAGCAGTTAAAAGGCTTAATGATGACAAGTTCTATTCATATAGAACTTCATGGTAGTTGGCACTTGGCAATGTAGTCCAGTAACAGCTCTCTATATCTGCCTACCAGCTTATCAGCCAGAACGTTTACGGCCACCCATCCTCAAAGCCCTCCCAATGTAGGGTTTTGACCTAAAATGTTGACAATTCCTTTGCTTCCACAGATACTACTTGACCCAGCTGAGTTTATCCAGCAGATTGTTGTTCTTAATATGTAAATTAATTTCAATTCTGGACAGGGCAGCCAAATAAGTAGTCCAATAGGCTGAACAGAAAGAAGATTTTTTAAAAGTTTCTCCAGATGCAGTTGCTAAGAAAACAATCAGTGACAATTTGGCTTCCATAAGGAATGTACCAGTCTTTGGAAAAGCAGGAGCTTGATCTGACACCCCAGTTATTGTTTGTCTGATACTATATGGCACCAAAATTGTTTCAGTAGTTTCGTAAAGTAAATTAAAACACCATTCATTTCTTCATCTTAATGTTGAAACCTTTGATGGGGAATTTCTGCCAATCGAACCAATCTATTACAGTCAATTGGACTCCACATTTTTTAATCCAGTAAAGTATCAGTTGAAATAGTAACTATACAGAAGCATGCATATAACTAACATCTTTAGCACTTTCACTGTCAGATGCTTTATTGATTGCTGCCAATGATTCAAATAACAGAAGAGTACAAATTAAATCTCATTTAACCATTTTTCTGTCTTTCAGAACTTTAATAGATCTGAAATAAATACAGAAACACAGGCAGTATTCAGCAAAATGGAGCATCTGTGGAGAAAAAGAAATATGGTTAATGATTCCAGATCCATGTTGGTAAGCTTTGTATATTTGAGTAGGACAGGTATCTTCATATGAAAATATCTTCGCTTCTCTACAACATCTCCAAGGAGCCGAAAGCCAATTAGAAATTATACTTTGTCTACAGTTGTATAAGTGGAAGGATCTGCCTTAGGAATCTCTAATCTTGGAGACAGGTTAGGGTGAAATGTTTGCAGAAAGTCTTTAGATGCATAAGTATATGTATCTCTTCCTACAAAGCAGACTTTTCATAAGAATCAATAACAGGATACACTAACTGCAACATGCATTACTTTGGCATTTTAAGGAACGTCAACTCCAGCTAGAATGATTCGTATTATAATCTATCTTTACATTAGATCAAAATTTAACTCAGTTCAGTAGATGATCTCCTGAAATTTATTGAGGAATAATGAATACCCTTGAGAGCTTCTGTTCTCTCTGTTTTGTATCCTTTCTTATTCCATTTACTTCACCAAGAAAAGTTCAGCAAACTACTTTTAACTTTTAAATGTTAGAGAATATTTTCCTGATTTTGTCAAGACTTCAGTGTAACACAGTATCCCAAGTGATTTTGAAAATGTTCTTTTTATTCTTTGATCTCTAAGCAAAGGTAACATTTTTAGTGAGACCTTTGCTCATGGATGAGACAGCAGTGAAAGAAACATACATTTTGGGTATTTTGGTGTTTTTGCACATAGTGTAGATCAGAGGCAGGTTTAGGGTTCTGCGTTTATGTGTTATGTTCCTCTTGATAGTACAAGGATAGGCTGTTACATACAACTGTAGTCTGCTGCAGCAGAAACATAACCTAAAGTTCAGGAATCAGATGTAATTGGTAAGAAAGTGAGAGGATTATACATATCATAATTCCTTCACATGAGACATTGAAAAATGCATTAGATGCATTGCAACCTATTTAGAAATGACAGTGTTCTTTAAGACACAGCCAGGAGCTGGGATAATCCTTTGATATGTTATAAAGCTGAGATTGTTAGTAGATAATTGCACTTTCACAAATGTAGAAGACTCACTTCATCAGAATTGGAATTCTTTGATCTATTGACCTTAGTTTGTCTATTGTTGTCAAAATACTGGAGTCCATAAGAGGAAATAACTGGTTATCTAGAGAAAATGTGGAATCAAATGAAATCATCATGATTTTATGAGAGATTAATTGCTTTTGACAAATTTGCTAGTGTGCTTCAGGGGGTATAGGGCACTTTATATCACCAGAAACCCAGGTTAATTTCCCTCCGATATCTGTGAGGAGTTTCGATGATCTCACCGTGACTGCGTGAGTTTCCAGCAGGTACTCCGGTTTCCTTCCAGCCTTCGAAAGGATCAGCAGAAACTCAAGAAATCGATCCAGAACAGATTGGAAGAAGCTGGTGGTGTAATTGCGTCCCAGATGCAGATGAACACGAAGCGTGAGTCAGAACTGCTGAGACTGTGGTGAGAGTTGGAGGAGTCAGAGGAGAAGCTGACGTCTCGATTGCCGGAGGCTGAAGAGGCTGCAGAGACAGCCCAGGCTAAGTGCTTCAGTTTGGAGAAAATCAAACAGCAGCTACCGATCAAGGAAATGGGGAAGAATATGGATTCGAAGGATGATGTGCTGGATGTGTGGTACATGCTGCCTTTCACTAACTTCCCCTTGATTGAGGAAGAGACTTTTGGCCCTTCTCCCACTGAGTCAGGGGTAGTGAGAAGGGTTACCTGTGGAAAGCCTGAGTTACAGCGGGACCCTGAAAGAAAAGAAACGGGGCCCTGGACATGGGACAGGGGGCTCCAAGTTGCAGTGGGGGCATGAGTGAGAGATTGAGAGAGGATTTGGCAAGCAGACCCAAGGTATCCACAGTAGTGTCCGAGCCTGAAGGGTTTAGGTGAGGGGTTACGGAGGTCTCGGAGGATTAGGAAACTCCCAGATAGGTTGGCCTATGTTCCACCTGAGGAACAGGGTATAAGATCTACTGTTTGGGTAGCAATCTCACTGTTTGTACCTGGATTGGGTGTTTGTGTCTGCAGGAAGGGTTGGCAAATTATTTAGAAGTCATGAGGACATGACTAAATTTGGTGGGGGGGAGAGTGTAAGGGGTTTCTTCTTTTATGTTATTGCTAAGGCTAATAAAGTGGCTTCTTTGTTATGTTAAAAATAAAATGGCTTCTCTGTGATGTTAACTGCTGAGACAGTGGTCCTCTTTCTAGCAGCTTATTTGGGTTATTATTACTGATAATGAGAATTGTATTCATTTGCTAACCAATTGGGATAGATGTTATTCTTTCTTGTGTGTCTGTAAGCTATTGTTTTCGTGGGCTTTGGGGCAGAAGGCACAATGGGGACAGAGAGAGGAGATGTGATGCTGTAAGCGGGGCGATGGAATGGATCTCGAGTGGGAGTCCGAGGCCCAGGGTCTTCGGCGAGGAGAGGAGACAAGGACAGACTGAAGTAGAGCGTTTGGTCGATCACCGAGGGTGGTCCCATTCGTGGGTCGACAGAATTCGGAGGACATCGACTGGAGGAAGGGGGACCCAGTTCTGTAAGAGCTCCAATGATGTGTGCACGAACTGGTTAATAATAATGGTGCCTTTTTCTTTTTTTAAAAACAGTTAAACAGTTCTTATTTTGTTCCTTTACTATCTACATAGTCAAAGTAAGAGTTATAAAGTGTAATCATTTAATCGCATATGGTGTACTGTCTGTTATTTGGCATGGTGGGGTACATCACACAGCATCCACACAAACTTGATTACACAGTTTAGCGGGTCTGAAGGCTGCTCCCCCTAGACAAAAGCGAGCTGAGCGTGCCTGAGGCTTACCGGCGGGGGGTGGGGGGGGGGCTACACGTGAAATTTGTTAACCTAGCAGCAGCAGTTCAATGCAATACATGATAATATAGGAAGAATAAATAAATGAATAAGCAAATCAATTCCAGTAAATATATATATTGAATAGATTAAAAATAGTGCAAAATCAGAAATAATGTATATTTTTTTAAAAGCAAGATACTGTTCCTGGGTTCAATCACAAACAGGAGAAAATCTGCAGATGCTGGAAATCTAAGCAACACACACAAGATGCTGAAGGAACTCGGCAGGCCAGGCAGCATCACTGGAAAAGAGCACAGTTGATGTTTCGGGCTGAAATGGTTCAATGTCCATTTAGGAATACTATGGCAGAGGTGAAGAAACTCTTCCTGAATTGCTGAGTATGTGCCTTCAGACCTCTGTACCTCTTTCCTGATGGTGACAATGAGAAGAAGGCATGTCCTGGGCAATGGGGGTCCTTAATAATGGATGCTGTCTTTTTGAGGCACACTTCTTGAAGATGTCGTGGGTACTACGGAGACTAATACCCAAGATGGAGCTGACTAATTTTACAACTTCTTTCAGTCCTGTGTAATAGCCCCCTGCCCCCCATATCAGACAGAGATGCAGCCTGTCAGAATGATCTCCATGGTACAGCTGCAGTATAGACATTTGAGTGTTTTAGGTGACAAACCAAATTTCCTCAAACTCCTAATGAAATATAGCCGCTGTCTTGTCTTCTTTATAGCTGCATTGACATGTTGGGACCAGCTTAGATCCTCAGAGATCTTGACACCCAGGAACTTGAAATCACTCATCCATGTTTCCTCATTTTACCCTTCCTGAAGTCGACAACCAGCTCTTTCATCTTACTGACCTTGAAAGCTAGGTTGTTGCTGTGACACCACTCAACTAGCTGGTATATCTCACTCCAGTATGCCCTCTCATATCCATTTGAGTTACTACCAACAATAGTTCTATTATCAGCCAATTTATAGATGGTATTTGAGCTATACCTAGCCACACAGTCATGAGTATAGAGAGAGTAGAGCAGTGGGCTAAGCAGTGGTGCACCAGAATTGATCATCAGCGAGGAGGAGATATTATCACCAATCCGCACAGATTCTGGTCTTCCGGTTAGGAAGTTGAGGATCCAATTGCAGAGGGAGGTACAGAGGCCCAGATCCTGTAACTTATCAATCAGGATTGTGGGAATGATGGTGTTAACTGCTGAACTATTGTCGATGAACAGCATCCTGACATAGGTGCTTGTGTTGTCCAGGTGATCTATTCTAAGGCCGTGCGAAGAGCCATTAAGTTTGTGTCAGTCGTAGACCTATTGTGGCAATAGACAAATTGCAGTGGGTCCAGGTCATTGCTGAGGCAGGAGTTCATTCTAGTCATGACCAACCTCCCAAAGCATTTCATCACTGTAGATGTGAGTGCTACTGGGTCATTAAGGCAGCTCACACTACACACCTTAGGCACTGGTATAATCGCTGCCATTTTGAAGTAGGTGGGAACTTCTGACCGTAGCAGTGACAGGTTGAAAATGTCCTTGAATACTCCTGTTGACATAAGTTTTCAGAGCCTTAACAGATACCCCATCGGGGCCTGCTGCCTTGCAAGGTATCATCCCCCTGAAAGACAGCCTGACATCAGCCTCAGAGACTGAGATCATAGTGTCACCGGGTGCAGCAGGGATCTTCACACCTGTAGTTACATTCTCCCTTTCAGAGCTGACATAGAAGGCATTGAGCTCATCTGGTAGTAAAGCATCGCTGCCATTCATGCTTTTGGATTTTGCTTTGTACGAAGTAATGTCTTGCAAACCCTACCAGAGTCAATGTGCTTCTGATGTCACCTCCAACCTCACTCAGAATTGTCTCTTCACTCTGGAAATAGCCCTCCGCAAGTCATACCTGGTTTTCTGATACAGACCTGGGTCAGCAGACTTAAAAGCCATAGATCTAGCCCTCAGCAGATGTCATGCCTCCTGGTTCATCCACGGTCTTTGGTTTCGGAATGTACAGCAGGTTTTCACAGGCACACACTCACCCACAAAGTTTTAATGAGACAGTAACAACTGCAGCACTGTCATCCACACTCAAAGACGAATCCCTGAATACAGTCCAGTTCATCGATTCAAACCAGTCCTGTAACCACTCCTCTGCTTTCCTTGTTCATACTTCTTGGTTCTCACTATTGATGCTGCAGCCTCAAACAAGAGAAAATCTGCAGATGCTGGAAATCCAAGCGACACACACAAAATGCAGGAGGAACTCAGCAGGCCAGGCAGCATCTATGGAAAACAGTACAGTTGATGTACTCTTTGTTTTCACTCAGAAACGTCAACTGTACTCTTTTAGATGCTACCTGGCCTGCTGAGTTCCTCCTGCAGTTTGTGTGTGTTACTGCAGTCTTCAGTCTCTGCCTATACTAATGGAGTAAAAGTACAGTCAGGTGTCCAGACTTTCCGAAGTGAGGGCGTGGAATAGCATGGCAAGCACTCTTGATGGTGGTGTAACAGTGATCCAGTGTGTTGCTTCCTCTGGTAGTACAAGTGATTTGTTGATGGTAATTATTTAGTGATATCTTTTCATGCTGGCACATAGAAGGCTGATAGTGAAGATATTAAGTGCTCATAGTATTAGAAATGTTAACATGGATTGAAACTTGTAATCCTGTCAAAGGTTAATAGTGGGAATAAGTTATTGTTCTGGCTAGATGGATGTAACTAATGGAACAGCCCAATAATCATTTCTTGGTTCTTGTTATTTTCAATTTATAATAATGACCTGTAGAAAGGGGCAGACTGTAAGTTATGCAAGTTTACTCGTGACACAAAATACATTAAGGGGGAATATTGCAAAGAGAATATTTACACTGTATGGTATAATGAGCGAAAGCCAAACAAGAGAATTGGAGCTTAATGTGGAAAAGTCTGAGGACATGACATTGGGAGCCTATTATTAAGTCAAGAAAGATTACAAAAGAGTGAAGTTTAGAGGGATCTTGGTGTTCTGATGAGTCATAAAAGTAAGCAAGCAGGTAGAGCAAGTGTTTGGGAAGGCAAATAGCATATTGGCTTTCATTGCAATAGGGTTGGAATTTAGAAAGAGAATTGTAAAACTGTCAGTAGGGTTGTACCTGTTCACATCCTTGATCCCTTTAAGGAAGGATACACTGGTACCAGTGGCAATCAAAAGAAATTAACTAGACTAATTCCTGGGTTGAGAGGATTATTCTATTATAAGCAGCAAATGAAATTCATCCTATATTCTTTAGAGAGTAGGAGCATTAGGCTGCTTATTGAAATTCAGAATAGAGAATGTGAGGGGAATTGAAAAATGTAGGATTTGTATAAATGGATGGTTAGATGGTCACTGTGAATTTAATGGGATGAAGGGCCTGTTTTGATACGGTGTGTCTCTCTCTTTCTCTCTTTTCCTCACTCTCTTTCTCTTCTGTGAAGTATATTAGAAGGGCATGACAGGGCTGATTTCAAGATGTTCCCATTTGTTGGAGAATCTTGAACCAGGGGACATGGGATTTTTATTTAAAATTAAGTAAATTTTAAGCAACCAGGGGATGCTTAAAGAGGAACTAGATAATTTTATGGCAGATTGGGGAATTGAGGGCTATGGGGAATGAGCACAGAAGAGGCGATAAGGCCTAGAACAGGTCAGCTACAGTCATAATGAATGGCTGGCTTGAGGAGATGTGACCCACCTGTAGTCATATTTTCTTAGATATTAAGAATATGCACATGTTGTTTATGGCTCATGGAAAAAGGGAAGTGCAAAAACTTGCAATAAGACAACTAGATATGGCCAGAAGAATACAATTACAAGGGATGATAAAGCCCTTCCTCTACCAAGCACCATGGGGATAGTGAAGTTGAAACCCACATTAGACTGGTGCTAGATGTGGCAGAAAGATGAGAGCTGAACCATCCACATCGCACGCAAGATGATACAGGCATAATGGAGAAAGAAGAGGCACCATCTCAGGAAGACTATCAATGAGCTAAACTACAAAGAAGTTGATGTGGAGATAGCAGAGATTGCAATGCTAAGCTCGCAGTGTGTTAGCACCACAGCATGATCAGAGATATTGGAAGACAATCAGAACGGATTTGGAAGACAGTTTGTTAACCTGAGTATCTGGAAGATTTATGTCACATAAAGACTGGGTACTTATTTTGTATTTTCTTTTTCCATTTTTATAATATTGTTTTAAAAATATTGGTTTTAAATGATATTAATTCAAAATATCACAGATGATGGAAATTTGAAATAAAATCAGAAAATGTTGGAAATATTCAGCAGATCAAGCAGCATCTGTGGAATGAGAAACAGAATTCATCAGGATTGAAAGGTCAAGCATTTTTATTGTTGTTTTAAAGTACTACTACTTTAAATATTGCATCATATGACTGACAGCTCTTTACTTTGTTGCAACAACGTTTAGTATGGAAATTTCTAGAGTCTGTCTACATTTGAGAAGAAAGCCACTGTATTGGGTGAAAATATAAATTCTTTCTGGGTAATTGAACAAGACAAAGAAATTTTGAGCCAATTCTCATTCTTGTCATGTCCTACCCCACAATTATTTACAAATAACTAACAATTTACAAATAACTACAAACAAATACCACAGATTTTGCTGACAAATAGAGAGACTGTTCCCCTTCATTTTGCTTTGGAGAAGTTGAGAATTCAAGATCTCCAATCATTGCTTTGCCAGTCCAGTGTGATCCTTATAATGATAAGTAATGCTAAAAGTTAAAACACATTTTAAAACTTCAAAAAGTGTATTTTTACTCAATGACATTTCACCCATTGTAATTCGCTGGCTATTATAACTAATTAGAAGGCAATTCTTTAACTTTTGATTATATGCCTCTGTCTTTACTAGTTATTGCACTCTATCTGTATAGTTTGTAACTAGTAACTAGCTAACTTAATAGTAGTCTAAACCTTAATTAGATTTCTTTTACTCTTGACTAATTACCACATCTCAGTATACTGTGTATCATTTCATTCTTAGTGTCTGGCCTGCAATTTTTCTTTTACAGATGATTAAAAATAAAATATGAAAGAAGTAATTGGCTTAGTTTGCCTTTTAAATGTCAATAATAATGTGTCATCATCATTCTTTGAGGATACTGCTTTTTATTTACTCAGGTTAGTTAACTTAGCATCTTCCTTGGGTTTTGATATCATGACAATGACAATCTGTCACTGTACCATGAGACTGTTGCATGTGGAGTATGGCATCATTTGTAGAGATCCACAGCCTTTCTTTCACAGGTCACCCACAATGAATACTGGTCTTCATTTCGTGTCAGAATCATAAACTTTGAGCAGTTCATTGCAACTCTGGAAACTACTAAGTATCAGCCCAGTGGAAAGCCTCATCAGGGAGAATCTGGTTCTGCCTATGATCCACTTTCCTTTTCTCATAGAGAGCACATCCTGTATTGCAGTGGTTCCCACTCTGGGGTTCACAGACCCATCGGTTAATGGTAAGGGTCCATGGCATAGATAAGGTTGCAAACCCTTGCATTAACGACAGCTTATCAGCTGGATATTTATAACACAAGTAAGAATTAACCGTAGTATTGCAAGTGGTAGTCCTGTTGATAAGGTCTTTAATAAAGCTCATATCCATAGTTAAATCAGTACATTCTGCCTAAACATAGCTCTGAATATCAGGCCAATATTTCCTTACTGCTACTTCAGCAATCTACAATTTACAACAAACTAAATGATTATTTTTTACCTACTGAGTTGTTCATTTGATATTTTTTACTGAATAACGGATAGAATGATGACACAACTATCATAATTCATAGCTATTTTGTGACTAATTTACTTTCCTTTTCACTGTGACTGGATAAAAATATAGCTGTTGTCAAATTGTTAATCTGATGTTATCTCCAGTTCATCTGAGTTTAATGCACATACTGTATATAATTTAGCCATATCAGAAGCTACCCCTTTAAACTAAGATAGTGGAGACAATTTGAACCCTCCAGTATCCAATGGTAATATTGCATGGGGGTGGTTTGAGATACCTGGTAAGCTGAAAACACACTGCTGTTACCTAATAACATCTAGTACACTTCATAGCTACACAGGAGCAGAAAGAAGTAAAAAAAAATCATGACACGCTTCAGATAAAGAAAAGAAAATGCTGGAAATATTCAGCAGATGAGGCATCTACAGAAGGCAAAATAAAACTAGTATCTCAAGATTCTGACATACAGACATTCATAATCCAGTGGATGATAGTTTAGCACCATTGGCTCCTCAGCCAAGCACAGACAACTGTGTTATGTTTTGTAACTCCACAACTTATTGAAAGAAAAATACGAGAGCCAGGAAATGGACCTGCATATTTTTCCTTTTCTTTGGTGAGGCGCCCACATATGACATGGTGGAGTAATGATGTACGCCATTCCTGTACTTCTTACATATAACCTGTAATGAATTGTGTAAACAAACAAAGAAGACTTAATCGAACAATATATTTACAATATTACCCACATATTATTGAAATGCACTGCACTCCGTGGTTAGCTAACTCCAACTCTATATACAATGCAACTCAATTCAAGTAGGTAATGTATTGCTCTCTAGTCATCTATGTATGTTTATATACACACACACAGTATGCCATTTCAAACAACTGCTACATAGATATTCACAGCAGAAAAAAATACAAATTGTCCCATTCAGGCCTAAAGATTTAACACTGTGAAGGATTTCTTACTCTTGTGGGATAATGTCTTTCCTGATAAGGCTGGTCACTCCGCTTGGCAGGTGAGACTTGTAGCTATGAACTAATCTCAGGTTCTGGGGCCTCCTCCCTGGTGCTTGTAGGAGTTGTCTCTGGGACTGCAGGAAGTGGTTCTGACAGCTCGGGACATCATTCTTCTCTAACAAATAACTCTGCCCTCCTCAACTGATTGATGTGTTGTCTCCAGATGACATCAGTTGCAGGCTCCACTGTGTCGGAGAGTGGTCCAGTTCTGTCCTTAATCTTTCTGAGATTACCTCTGTAGTCCCTTGCCAGGGCTGCTTGACAAGGAGTAAAACATTGAATCTCCTTGTTTGAGGAGCCCTCAATTTGTCTCAGCTGTTTGTCCTGCATACTCCTTCTGAGATTGGGTTGAGGAGATCTAAATATGAGTGCAAGGGCAACTCAGGAACAGCATAACCTTTGAGTTGCTGGCTGTTGAGTTTGCTGCATTGCGATATGAATAGAGGAAATTAGTGAGCGTTTGATTCAGTGTCAGTGTAGTGTGTTCTGCTGACATTGCTCACAGAGTGCTCTTTAGACTGCAGACAAACATTTCTGACAAGCCACTTGTAGCTGGGTGATACAGTGCAGATGCAATATGTCTTATTCCATTCATTTTCAGGGAAGTCTGGCCCTGTTCCACAACAAACTGTGGTCCATTGTAACTGATTAAGTGTTCTGGAACACCAGTCCTTGAAGAGGCTTCTCAACACATCAACAATATGTGAGGCTGTAGTGGAGGCTATTGGGAACTCTTCTGGCCACTTTGTAGCTGTATCCGCTGCTACCAAGAAATTAGTGCCCATGAATGGTCTGGCAAAATCCACATGAATCCTCTGCTGGGCAATGTAGGCCATTCCCAGGGATGGAGAGGCACTGCTCTTGACATCCTCAGGATGTGTTGGCAACCCAAACACTGCATTGGAAGCCACTTGAACTGCTGAACTATTCCAGTCCACCAGACAAAGCTTTGAGCCAATGTTGACATTTTGATCACACCTAGATGACTGTCAGATAACTCCTCTAACACTTTAGCTCTCAGTTTGAATGGCACAACAAATCTCAATCCCCACATAAAGCAACTCCCGTCAACGGCAAGTTCATCCTGGCGCTGGTAAAGATGGGGGAGCTGGGATTCTGTTGCACATCTTCAGTCATTTTGGGTTGCCATGTTTACCTGAGACAGTGTGAGGTCTTTTCTGATTTCCTTTGGATCATTCTGCAGAAATAGGGAGATTTTTGATTTGCATTTGGGAGAGTACATCTAGATGAGTGTACTCTGTTGTGAATTTTTCATGTATTTCCTTTTCCAAGGGTAACGGACAATCCATTAGCATTTCCGTGATTTGATGTCCTCTTGAATTCAATCTGGTAATTGTGTCCTCCAAGAAACAGGGCCCATCTCTGCATTCATGCTGCTGCTGTTAGTGGAACACCTTCTGTGCACTGAAAATGGACACCAGTGGTTGATGATCAGTAATAAGAGTAAACTCTCTACCATACTGCTTGAAATGTTTTATATCCCAAACCAGTTCAAGCCTGTCTGTCAATCTGTGTGTAACTTGTCTCTGCCGTGGTAAGGGAACATGAAATAAAGCAATGGGGCATTCCCTTCCACCATTCATAACATGTGACATGACTGCACCTGTACCATAAGGCGAGGCATCACAGACAAGCTTCAGTGGACAATGTGGATCATAGTGTGTGAGTACAGTGTCTGACCTCACCATTTCCTTTGCCTTTTGGAAAGCCACCTCACGCCACTACATCCATTGTCTTTTCTTCCAGTTCTGTAGTAACGAGTTCAAGGGGTGGAGCACAGTGGCCAGGTCTGAAAGAAACCTATTATATTAACTGACAAATCCTAAAAAGGACTGCAACTGTGACGTGCCTTTTAGCCTTAGGGAATCCACCATGCTTGAATTTTCTCAGCACCCTTGAGTAATGCTTTTGAATGAATAGTGTGACTGCAGTAAAAGATGCTTGTTTTAAAGAATTCACACATGTCACATTATGCTCTGAGCCTCTAATCTTCTAATATTTTTAACACTGTCTTGAAATTTTGGAGATGTTCCTTGTCATCTTCACCAGTAGCAATGATATCATCCAGGTAACTCTGAGTGCCTGGGCAACCTTGCAGCACCTTGGGGTTGGCGTTCTCATTTAAAACTATTTTACCCTTGATATGTTTGACTTTTCCAATGCCTGTGGCATCATCCAGTAACTTTTTAAATTTGATTTCAGTTTACTCTATTGCAGGGAATGTGGCATGCATATGGTCGATGGATCTCCAACCAAGTTAGTAGTCATCTCAGGCAATCATGGCCCCACAAGACTGGCCCTCCTGCTTTCATCACATACAATCCCCATGTGGCTTGTTAGTTGTTGTATTTCACTGATACAAATATCATTCACACTGGAGTTATCTTTCCTTCAGTATAAATTCTTTGTTGGATATCTCAGATTTCAGTTCAGTATCTATGAAATACCATTCAAACTAATTTTGTGGAATGACTGAAACAGCCGAACCAGTGTCTAATTCCATTTCAACTAATTTGTCGTTCATTTATTATGTAAGCCATATAGCTTGTCTCTTTAAAAATGCTGGTGAACGCAGCAGGCCAGGCAGCATCTATAGGAAGAGGTACAGTTGGCGTTTCGGGCCAAGACCCTTCATCAGGATTAACGAAGGGTCTCGGCCCGAAACATCGACTGTTCCTCTTCCTATAGATGCTGCCTGGCCTGCTGTGTTCACCAGCATTTTTTATGTGTGTTGCTTGAATTTCTAGCATCTGCAGACTTCCTCGTGTTTGCTTGTCTCTTGTTAGTTTTCACACTGTAAATCTCAAGACTACCCATTCCTCTGCCACTCTCAGCATTATCAGATTTTTCATCAGCAGCCTGATGACTGGTGCTCCTTTTGAAACAACAGCTTGACTTCTTATCTTTTTCTCTTCCTTGTGCATTTCATTTATTTTGTCTGCCTAACATGCTCTTTGTATGTGTCCTACTTTGTTGAATTTTCTGCAAGTTTCACCTTTAAACCTGCATTGGTCTGGTGTATGGAAGTCCCTGCCACAATGGTAACATCATTTGTTTGGCCAGGCAGGTCTCTGTTGGACATTGTAATTTTGTTCACACTCACTTTCATTCCCGACTGCAACTCAATTGTGTTTCTGGCCGCGGTTTCCACTGATACAACAATTTCAACTGCTTCATTAACTGTGAGTTTTCTCCAGTTAGAAGCCATTTTTGAAAACATTCTTGTAAGATTTCACAAACTAAACAATCTCTCGGTGCTTTATTAAACCCATCACTGAACTTGCAATGCTTGGACAATTTCTTCATTTCAGCAACATAAGCTGAAATGGACTCCCCTTCCTTCTGATTCACTTATGAGGCCTAAAACATTCTGCAATCAATGGTTTTGGTTCTAAGTGCTCCTGCATTATTCACAATATTAGCAAAACTAATTTTAGCTGATTTAAAAACACAAACACGAGGAAATCTGCAGATGCTGGAAATTCAAGCAACACATATAAAAAATGCTGGTGAATGCAGCAGGCCAGGCAGCATCTATAGGATGAGGTACAGTCGGCGTTTCGGGCCGAGACCTTTCGTCAGGACTAACTGAAAGAAGAGTCTCTTACTATCAAAATCTCTTACTATCTCTTCTTTCAGTTAGTCCTGACGGAAGGGTCTCGGCCCGAAACGCCGACTGTACCTCATCCTATAGATGCTGCCTGGCCTGCTGCATTCACCAGCATTTTTTATGTGTGTTTAGCTGATTTAGTTGGAGCTGTCAAACTTCTAAGCAAATTGTATGCTCTTTCACCTATTGCACTCCGCAAAACTGGCACTTGTTTCTTATTGGCTATTTGATTTGCCCAATTGGTGCTGTATTCATCATCCAGTTACCTGTTGTTCAATCGAACATGTCTATGTCATGGTCCGTTCCGTGAAGTTCGTATTCCGGTTCATAGTCTGGTCATTCGACTTTGCTCCAGGTTTTCCTATCTACCCTTTCTGTTCTTGTTGAGTTCGAATTGAGGCAGCTGATGCTAGTTGGGGCTGGCTGCATAAATACCTTCAGAGACCAGGGCGTGGCTGCTGGATTGTTCTTGTCCTTACTCCTTGTATCCCTTCCCCTGCCTTCTGTTTCCTCGCCTGAAGCCCTGCCTTGTCTTGCCGGTAACTCTCGCCTCGCCTGAAGTTCTCGTCTCGCCTTGCATTGCCTGAAGCCTCGCCTTGTCTTGCCAGCAACTCTCGCCTTACCTGAAGTTCTCGTCTCGCCTTGCATTGCCTGAAGCCTTGCCTTGTCTTGCTGGTAACTCTTGCCTCGTCTCGCCTGCAGTCTTGTCCTGGAGCCACCCTGTACACAGCTCCCTTCCTGTCCCTTGCCTCCGCCCAGGTAAACCAGGCTGTCTTGCTGTTACCTGGGGTTGGTTCTGTCCCTTCCTGTCCCTTGCCTCCATCAGGTAAGCCAGGCTGTATTGCTGTTACCTGTGGTTGGTTCTGTCCCTTCCTGTCCCATGCCTCAGTTGGGTGCTGATCCGCACCCTGCCCAGGAATACCGCGCCCTGCCCAGGAGGAGCCTGCCTAGCCTCAAGCCTGAAGACTCCAGCCTCCTGCCTAGCCTCAAGCCTCGCCTCTAGCCTCCTGCCTCCCGCCAAGCCTCGCCTCAAGTCTCTAGCCTCGCCTCTAGCCTCAAGCCTGAAGATTCCAGCCTCGTCCTTGCCTAGTTCTGGGGTCCGAGCCAGAGGCAAGACCCAGGTACTGGGTCCTTGTCCAGTCTCTGGCTCGGAATCCAAGCCCGGGTTCCTAGCTCTCTTGTCCAGTCCTGTTCCAGGTTCCTGGTTTTCCTGTCCATGCTCTTGCCATTGCCCTGTATCCTAGTCCTGTCCCTGGTACTTCAGTGTCTGTGTCTTGCACTTGGGTCCGTTCCCAGCCACCACCTTATGACAGTCTATCTTTCTGATGTGCCAGCCATTCCTGTTTGCTTTTATTTATTTATTATTATTGTCACCCAGTACTCACTGCTTATGAAGCCATAACTTTTATGTTTTCTGTTTTTCTTTGTTAAAAATTATGTAAACAAGCAAAGAATGCTTAATCAAACAATGTATTTGCAATATTGCTCAAATGTTACTGAAATATTAAATACACTACAATGGAAACCTGTGGTTCTTCTCATATTAAGCAAGATTACAATTGCAACAACAAACTTGGGAAAGTAGGAAAACAGGTTAATATCAAGTTGTAGAGATGGAGGGGGAGAGATGGACAGAATAAACGGAATATCTCTGATGGTGTTAGCCAGATGTTCCCGAAAGTTACAGAGTTAACTAGTTAACAGATTAATGAGAGTAGGTGGAGAGAACAAAAAAATCAAAGGGAAATGCAAGCAACACACATAAAAGTTGCTGGTGAACGCAGCAGGCCAGGCAGCATCTCCAGGAAGAGGTACAGTCGACGTTTCGGGCCGAGACCCTTTGTCAGGACTACCTGAAGGAAGAGCTAGTAAGAGATTTGAAAGTGGGAGGGGGAGGGCAAGATCCAAAATGATAGGAGAAGACAGGAGGGGGAGGGATGGAGCCAAGAGCTGGACAGGTGATTGGCAAAAGGGATATGAGAGGATCATGGGACAGGAGGCCCAGGGAGAAGGAAAAGGGGGGAGGGGGGAAAACCCAGAGGATGGGTAAAGGGTATAGTCAGAGGGACAGCAGGAGAAAAAGGAGAGAGAGAGAAAGAATGTGTGTATATAAATAAATAATGGATGGGGTACGAGGGGGAGGTGGGGCATTAGCGGAAGTTAGAGAAGTCAATGTTCATGCCATCAGGTTGGAGGCTACCCAGACGGAATATAAGGTGTGGTTCCTCCAACTTGAGTGTGGCTTCATCTTTACAGTAGAGGAGGCCATGGATAGACATATCAGAATGGGAATGGGATGTGGAATTAAAATGTGTGGCCACTGGGAGATCCTGCTTTCTCTGGCGGACAGAGCGTAGATGTTCAGCAAAGCGGTCTCCCAGTCTGCGTCGGGTCTCGCCGATATATAGAAGGCCACATCGGGAGCACCGGACGCAGTATATCACCCCAGCCGACTCACAGGTGAAGTGTCGCCTCACCTGGAAGGACTGTCTGGGGCCCTGAATGGTGGTAAGGGAGGAAGTGTATTGGCACGTGTAGCACTTGTTCCGCTTACAAGGATAAGTGCCAGGAGGGAGATCGGTGGGGAGGGATGGGGGGGACGAATGGGCGGGATCTCCCTCTGGCCACACATTTTAATTCCATGTCCCATTCCCATTCTGATATGTCTACCCACTGCCTCCTCTACTGTAAAGATGAAGCCACACTCAGGTTGGAGGAACAACACCTTATATTCTGTCTGGGTAGCCTCCAACCTGATGGCATGAACATTGACTTCTTTAACTTCTGCTAATACCCCACCTCCCCCTCGTACCCCATCCATTATTTATTTATATACAAACATTCTTTCTCTCCCTCTCTCCTATTTCTCCCTCTATCCCTCTCACTATACCCCTTGCCCATCCTCTGGGTCTTTTTCCCCCCTCCCCCTTCTCCTTCTCCCTGGGCCTCCTGTCCCATGATCCTCTCATATCCCTTTTGCCAATCACCTGTCCAGCTCTTGGCTCCATCCCTCCCCCTCCTGTCCTCTCCAATCATTTTGGATCTCCCCCTCCCCCTCCCACTTTCAAATCTCTTACTAGCTCTTCCTTCAGTTAGTCCTGACGAAGGGTCTCGGCCTGAAACGTCGACTGTACCTCTTCCTAGAGATGCTGCCTGGCCTGCTGCGTTCACCAGCAACTTTGATGTGTGTTGCTTGAATTTCCAGCATCTGCAGAATTCCTCGTGAAAGGGAAATGCAGGTCAGAATTTTTGCTGAATGCTGAAATTAAGTAGAGAATGTGATAAATGCCCTGCAAATCAGACAATGTCTCTGAAGAGACCAAAATTGAGTTAATAATACAGATGGATAATCCAGTGGCAGAAATGGCCACTTTTGCTACAAAAAGAAAAAGCAAGTACCCTGAAATTCTTGAATTCATTATGAAGTTCTGCTGGCTACAATGTCCCCAAGAGAGGTGCCTAACACTGGACTTTGTTGGTTACAAGGAGGTAGGTCAGAGTGGGAGTGGGATGAAGAATTACAAGTAACTAGAAGCTCAAGTTTACCCCTATGATCTGAACATTGGTAATCCTTTAAAGTGTTCCAGAGGAAACAACATTATGAGCACTGAATGCTGTACAGTAAATTGGAAGTAAATATCTGTTTTACATGGAATGGCTGTTTAGGTTCCTGCTTGCTGAGGAAAGACAAGGTTACATCTCCTATGGTTGCCTGGTTCAACTCCTACTCTGAAAATTGAGTGAAATATCATTTCATTTTGTTGGAAGAAGAACACAACTACACTTTACATTGATAATTCCTAAGGCAGTAATAGTTGCTGGGTGAAGCCTGGTATTCAGGGTGTTAATATTAGATTTTTATTATTAGTGGCTGAGCTGGAGTTTCAATTTTGGTTGGCAGTCATTGATCCATTGACTATAGCTCAACAGGTTTCCGCAGAAACAAGTTCCAGCCTTTTCTGTTTGCACTTATTTGGCACAATATTAATTAAACTGACAGTAATGTCTAAATTAATATGTATTCTGCTGGTCTTATTTACAGTCATTACCAGCTGTGATGTAACATGGTTATGCTTTTGCCCGTTTCTATGCCCACATTACTGTGATCTAAAGATCTGAAGTCAGCTTTAGTGGTAGATGTGGCCCATGTCTCAATAATACTGCTGTCACTCTATGTAAGACAGTGCATAGAGAATGAATATTCCACCCAGAAGATTATAATTACACATATTGATGTCAAAGAAAAAATAATTCCCTATAACAAAAACTCTAAACAAATAGTATACAAAACTATTGTGCACCGATCTGAACTCTGGAGAAATGGATTCCATAGAAAAGTTTTATTTAAAAAAGGGAACTGCAGCACCTTTACATTTATAAGGCAAACTTTTCTCTTCTTTAATCTGACAGAGGCAAAGTGATGGCATTTCCATTTAAAGTGGGCCTTCCTTCGGCGAGCTTCATATTGAATGCTGTTTATTTTCTCCCTGTGCATGCAGTACGGAAATCCTGAAGCGGGGGGGGGCTATTGATTTCCTTTGAGATCTCTTTTAACTTAATTCATAAGCTTTCCCCCTTCTTATTTTCAGAAGAGATTCATCTCCATTCAACTTATTCATTGTATATACAGTTACAGTAATATTTGAACCATACTTTGGAGCGTTGCAGAGTATTTGGCATTTTTGAAGTGCAGGCAACATAAAGCTTGTGGTTTACACAGCTGTTATTAGGTATTCAGGGAGCAGAACAGACCCTTTGTAGTAGGATGAAATGCTTGAGGTCCTCTCCATACCCTGGTACATTATTGTTAAGAATACAAGAGGTCCATATGATAGACAGCATTTAAAACCATACCCTACATTATACCAGCTCAAAAACACACCTGTTGGGTATTCTTAAAAATCCTCCTTCAGGAAATAGTACGCATCCCAAACATAAGGCAGCTTATCTTGGATTTATCATTGATGCAAATATTTATAGTGAATGCTATAAGTATCCCATCTGCTAAACATTATTGTGGGGTGCAGCTCATATCTTTCCTCTGCGCATAAACATCATGAAAACTCACTAAACAGTTTTATTAGTTAAGTCAGTAAAAGTCAAAATATTTATACAACAGTTTAGATCTAATATATATTGGCAGGAGAATGAAAACTATTTTAAGTAGTTTTACGTTAAAGGGATATTCCACTGTACCATCTCCCTTTATTTATGGCTACATAGCTTAGTCATTAGGCCATATAATCATGTATCAGGATTATCTATTTAGCAATGCATTGTAAATATGCTTGCTTTCATGGTTTGATGTTTGTGCAATTCCTTTGAAACTCATTGGATGTAAATTCTTTTGAACTACTTTATCCCAAAGCATTTTCTGATTACATATATGTCATGGTCTGGTCCGTGAAGTCCACATTCCAGTTCACGGTCCGGTCCGTGGACTCAGGACTCCGGGTCTTCCAGCTGTCACTTGTTTCGGTTGGGTTAATCATAGGCAACTGATTCCCATCTTGGGGCTTGGAATATAAGTATTCTTGGGGTCGGGTGTGGGCAGCTGGTTTGTCTTGTTAAGATTTCCTGGGAGCAACCTGCCAGTGGAAGGCTAGAGCAGCCACTTGCCCTCTTAAGGCTCTGTTGGAGAACCATCACTTCATGGAGCCTTGCTGTCGGTAGTCAGAGCTGTCTTTGTGGTATGGAGTTGGCTGTTTCCCAGGCCAGCTGAGTGGCTGCCAGGCACTCTGAGCTAGGTAGGGATCTGGCTGTTTCCATGGCCAGCTGAGGTTGTTGGCCAAACTGCGACTCAGAGCAACCCCGATGCAGAGATGGAACTGTCTGTCATTCTTCGGTGTTTGTGTCTCTTCTTGTCCTCACCTCCATGGGCTAAGTCAGGCCGTTCTGCTGTTGCCCTGCAGGTGGATCTGTCTTGTCTTGTCCTTGCCTCCATGGGGTAAGTCAGGCCGTTCTGCCGTTGCCCTGTGGGGGGGCGGGGGGGTGTCCTGTCTTGTTTTGTCTCGTTTTTGCCTCTGTTGGGTAAGTCCAGCTGTTCTGCCATTACCCGACGATGGACCTGTCCCACCTTGGTGTGGAGATGAAGTTGAGTCCCGGCTTGTCTAAGGATAAGTCCTGGCTCTATGTTTATGTTCTGTCCAGTCTCATGTTGGTGTCGTGTTAAAGATGAGTCCTGGCTTTTCGAAGGATAAGTCCCAGCTCTATGTTGATGAAAAGTTTCCAGTCTGTCTCTGAGTTCCAGCCTTCAAGTTAGCAGCCTCAAGACCCTAGACCCCAGCCTGCAGCCATGTCATGTCCTTGCCTGGTTCTGGGGCCTGAACCCAAAGCAAGACCCAGGTTCTGGGTCCTTGTCCAGTCTCTGGCTCGGAGTCCAAGCCCAAGTCTGTATCCTGTCACGTCCCTACTCTAGTCAAGCCCTGTTCCTTGTACTTCAGTGTCTGTGTCTTGCATTTAGGTCCGTTCCCAACACCCCCATTGCAACAATATAATAACTGATAAAAGTTTTTTTAACAGTCTCTCATTCAGTGTAATAGAAGATTCTGTTAGATCAATGTAATGTTTTCATTCACCTGGTTTCATCTTTTTTTTTCAAGTATTTGTGATGAAAATTTATCACAAATAAACTGTGGAGAAACTGCAGATTGCAGAGTAGTAAATTCAACTAGCAGTGATAGAATGTGGGCTCAAAAGTTGGATCAGGATTCCTTTGGCTTCCTTTGTCAACTGGATAAAAAGGAAGAAAGAAGCTCTGGTGTTCCCCATCACAATTCTTCAGTGCTTGCTCAAGAATGGATGAATTTTGATGCAATCCACCTTAATATAAGGCAGCTGAAAATCTGCTTATGTAAGTGAAATAATTAAGGGTGGTAAAAGCCTTGAGCATGATCTGGAGATCCAGAGAAGGTAACTGTGACTTTAGGAATATGATTCCATGCATAATAATTTTCAAACAAGGCCTTTCCTAAATGAAAAATGATCATCACCTCATCTTCAAGCTGCAGGCTTATCGCAAACAATTACAGAAGCTGAAGAGCAAATTTTGCTCTACAATCTCAAACAATAACTTTTCTGGGGCATTGTGCCTTCTAGTTTGCATGTGAGTTACGGGATCATTGTCCCATTAAATCAAGGATGGATTTTTCATCAGGACCACACAAAGACAGATGATTCAACTGAGACTCTAATATCTTTTGGATCATCCCAGCTCAGTGTGTCACAAGGGGGCATTGGTGGCGGACCCAAATGCAAGACACAGACACTGAAGTACTAGGAACAGGACAGGACTAGAGACTAGAGTTAGCGATATGACTGGATGCAGACTAGGAGCTGGGACAAGAACACAGACATGGGCTAGGACATTGGCTAGGCAAGCGGGACCAGGACCAGGACTGGGAACTAGGAGCCTGGGCTTGGACTCCGAGCCAGAGACTAGACAAGCACCCAGAACCTGGGTCTTGACTCGGGCTCAGACCCCAGAACAAGGCGAGGACATGACGAGGCTTGGGTTCCTCGAGGTGAGGACATGACGAGGACCCCTCTTAGGGAGCAGGACGTAGGGCTAGAACTCATACACAGAACACAGAGAGAGACAGTTCTCAACACAAGGTAGCGGCAAACAACCAGACCTACCTAGCAAAGGCATGGACACAGAGACAGTTCCAAACAACAGACAGTTTCTTATTCTGACACAGCAAGGCTCCTGTTTTGCTCCAACAGTTGAACTTGACAGTGGTGCAGGCGAGGCAAGGCGAGACAAGGCGAGGCAAGACCAGGCGAGGCAAGGCAAGGCAAGGCTCCTGGCTAGGCAAGACTTCAGACACTGGTTGTAGGGCAAGACTTCAGGAGGAAGGGGCAGAGAAGGAATTCAGAAAGGGGGGTTTGAACAGGAACAATCCAGCAACTGAAGCTGAACCAAGGAGCTATTTGTGTAACCAGCCCAAAATGTGAATCAGCTGCCTCACTTAGAGCAGCTAACAGTAAAAAGGGAAAACCAGAAAACCTGGAATAAGGAATGATGGACCGGACCATGAACTGGAATCTGGACTTCATGGACTGGACAATGATACAGTGCCAGCATTAACTCACAGATCTACTCCATGATAACAGATCAGTGAGGGAGTCCCACATAACTCCCCTTGGTTCAACCACCCTCCAGATCCTGTAACAGCTTCCTCCAGTCATTGCACGCAGGTACACTTCTCTGCTGCACTGTCTGAGTCTTTGCTGCATTTGCACAATCATCTTTACTTCCACATTCAGAGGCATGTTCAATGGTTATTCAAGTCAAGTCAAGTCATCACTTTTTAATGCCATTTCGACCATAACTGCTGGTACAGTACACAGTAAAAATGAGGCAATGTTTTCAGGACCATGATGCTACATGAAACAATACAAAAACTACACTGAACTACGCAAACTACACAAAAATGACACCAGACTACAGACCTACCCAGGACTGCATAAAGTGCACAAAATAGTGCAGACATTACAATAAATAATAAACAAGACAATAGGCACAGTAGAGGGCAGTAGGTTGGTGTCAGTCCAGGCTCTGGGTATTGAGGAGTCTGATGGCTTGGGGGAAGAAACTATTACATAGTCTGGTCGTGACAGCCCAAATGCTTCGGTGCCTTTTGCCAGATGGCAGGAGGGAGAAGAGTTTGTATGAGGACTGCGTGGAGTCCTTCATAATGCTGTTTGCTTTGCGGATGCAACGTGTGGTGTAAATGTCTGTAATGGCGGGAAGAGAGACCGCAATGATCTTCTCAGCTGACCTCATTATCTGTTGCAGGATCTTGCGATCCAAGATAGTGCAATTTCAGAACCAGGCCATGATGCAGCTGCTCAGGATGCTCTCAATACAAGCTCTGTAGAGTGTGGTGAGGATGCGGGGTGGGAGATGGACTTTTCTCAGCCTTCACAGAAAGTAGAGATGCTGCTGGGCTTTCTTTGCTATAGAGCTGGTGTTGAGGGACCAGGTGAGATTCTCTGCCAGGTGAACACCAAGAAATTTGGTGCTCTTAACAATCTCTACGGAGTCGTCAATGTTCAGCAGAGAGTGGTCGCTCCAAGTTCTCCTGAAGTCAACAACCATCTCTCTTGTTCACATTCAGAGACAGGTTGTTGGCTGTGCACCAGTCTGTTAGCCGCTGCACCTCCTCTCTGTATGCTGACTCGTCGCTCTTGCCAATGAGACCCACCACGGTCGTGTCATCGGCGAACTTGATGATGTGGTTCGAGCTGTGTGTTGCAGCACAGTCGTGGGTCAGCAGAGTGAACAGCAGTGGACTGAGCACACAGCCCTGGGGGGCCCCCGTGCTCAGTGTGATGGTGTTGGAGATGCTGCTTCCAATCCGGACTGACTGAGGTCTCCCAGTCAGGAAGTCTAGGATCCAGTTGCAGAGGGAGGTGTTCAGGCCCAGTAGGCTCAGCTTTCCAATCAGTTTCTGAGGAATGATTGTGTTGAATGCTGAACTGAAGTCTATGAACAGCATTCGAACGTACATGTCTTTTTTGTCCAGGTGGGTTAGGGACATATACATAAGCTCGATTTTCAGCTGCATATCAAAATACTGTAGACTGTATTTGACAATTGTTTCCCAACTGAAAAAACTAAACCATAAACATGAAAACATTGTGCTATCCATTGAAATTAAAATTCACAAAAGAACATACATCTTTCAATGACATTGAATTTGATTTTTTGTTCTTGTGTAATGAGTGTGAAAGGGTTAGATTCCAAAACCTCAGCACCCACAGATAAATCAAATATTGCAATAAAATTGCCTCTGTATAAACATCAGCCACCTGGAAATGACGTCATCAGAAGTGGTTAGAAAATTACAGACAAACAAACTGCTTTGAGGTTAGTCATTGCAGTAGAATTGTTATCTCAAATTATTTCGTATTTCACTCATGAAAGACTTAGCATTCTTTATTTAACCAAATAACCTATAAAGTACCTGAATTGTCTGGGGAAGAGAGATCACCTTCACTCGATAATTCCCTGCCCATTTGTTCCACATTTAACCGTAGGTTTTCCTATGACAACTTGGTCCAATCTCGTTGATGAGTTCGTAGAGTGCACAGAGCGTCTATCTACCTATAAACAGCAAGCTTTAGCTCCACTCTTTGGCTTACTTGTTGTCAAAACCTGCAAAGTACATTGTTCGTAAATTTTTAAATACTATTAAAAGTAATCATACTATTAAACATACACAAATTTGAAATTCTTGAAACACTAGAAATCTCTTAGGAATATACTTAAGTTCAATGATTTAAAATGGAAAAGAATGTCACTTGTCTCTCTCACTCGTACCTTGTGTCTACATTGAAATGGAGCTATTGAACCTGCACCAGGTCTAACCTTGCACAAATTTTATTTATTCAGGGCATTGGCATTGTTGGTAAAACCAGTATTTATTATCTATTCCCAATAACCTTTCAGAAAGTGCTCTTGAGACACTTTTTTGAGATTACCGCAGTACTGTTGCATAGAGAGTTGCAGTATTTATACCCAGTGATGAAATGCAAGCGATCTATTTCCAAGCTGGGATTTAAGATGCAGAAATTGGTCCTCCTCTGCAGGATTTACAGAGTCTTTCTTTAGAATACAGCCAGGAAGACTGGGGTAAGGACCTCTCAGTGTTGCAAGGACGTGGCAGTGGTACGAACTCAAGTGCTGAACACAGGCGCGGAGGCAGAGTTGGGAGGCGTTATGGTCGTAGCTGGCGTGGAATTGGTGTCCAGATAGAGTCTTTAGCCGAAGACTTGGTTTTAGTACCTACAAGACGAACTGGGGACCTCGATTGGAGATGATGTCCGCGGTGATTCCATGGAGGCGGAAGATATGGTGGACAAGAAGATCTGCAGTTTCTTGAGAGGAAGGGAGTTTGGGGAGGCCACAAAGTGCACTGCCTTGGAGAATCGGTCTACCACGGTGGGGACAGTGGTGTTTCCACGGGAAGGGGGTAGACTGGTGAGGTCTAAGGCGATGTGTGACCAGGGGCGATCAGGGACAGGTAGAGGACGAAATAGTCCCGCAGGTGGCCCATGAGAGACCTTTCCCCAGGCACAGATGGAAAAAGCCGAGACATAAGAACAGGTGTCCCCCTTCATGCACGGCCACCAAAAGTGCTTCCTCAGGAGAGCCAGGGTCCGATCACTCCGGGGGTGGCAGGCGAACCAGGATGTGTGCCCCCATTGGAGAACCTGGGAGCTGATGATGATGGGCATGTACAGGCGATCGCTGGGTCCATTGCCCGGGTCGGGGTCATCCCACTGGGCTTCCTTTACTTTAGACTTGATCTCCCAAGTGAGGGTGGCAACCATACAGGATGGTGGGAGGATAGTCTCGGGACTGGAGGTGTCATCCTTGGAGTCATGCTGGCGGGAGAGCGCATCCGGCTTCCCGTTCTTGGATCCTGGATGGTACGTGAGGGTGAACTTGAACCGTTCAAAAAACAACGCCCAACGGGCCTGGCAGGAGTTCAATCGCCTGGCGGTCTGATTATACCCCAGGTTCTTATGAGAGGTCCATACCACAAACGGGTGTTCTGCCCTGTCCAACCAGTGCCTCCATTCTTCCAGCGCTAGTTTGACCGCCAGCAGTTCCTGATTCCCCACGTTGTAATTCCGCTCGGCAGGGGACAGTCGGCGAAAGTAGAAGGCGCAGGGGTGAAGTTTTTCATCTGAACTTGACCGTTGGGACAGGACCGCTCCCACCCCGGAGTCAGAGGCATCCACCTCAACGATGAATTGGCGTGATGGGTCCGGATGGACCAGGATGGGAGCGGTGGTGAAACGCCTCTTCAGGTCAGTGAATGCTGAGTCCGCTTCGGAGTCCCAGCAAAATGGTGTGGTAGATGAGGTAAGCCGGGTAAGGCAGGGCCACCACTTGACTGTAGCCTCTGATGAATCTACGATAGAGTTTGCAAATCTCAGGAATCGTTAAAGTTATTTGCGTGTCGTGGGTCTAGGCCATTCCTCCACTGCCCGGATCTTCTCGGGGTCTGATTTTACCTGCCCTCTTTCAATGAATTAGCCTAGGAAGCTGACCGAAGGAACGTGGAACTCGCATTTCTCCGCCTTTGCAAATGACTGGTTTTCCCATAGTTGCTGGAAGACTTGACGGACATGCTGTACGTGTTCTTGGGGGCGACTAGAAAATATCAGAATATTGTCAAGGTAAACAAATACGAACCGATTGATAAAATCCCTCAGTACGTCATTGATCAGGGTTTGGAAAACGGTGGGAGCATTGGTGAGGCCAAATGGTATGACCAAATATTCGAAGTGACCCAGAAGTGTATTTAAGGCCGTCTTCCATTCGTTCCCCTCCCTCATCCTGACTAAATGGAGGGCATTGCGAAGGTCCAGCTTTGAGAAGATGGTGGCTCCATGCAGTGGTTCAAATGCCGAACTAAGGAGTGGCAGAGGGTACTTGTTCTTAACTGTTATATTATTTAAGCCTCGGTGGTCGATACAAGGGCGAAGCGTCCTGTCCTTCTTTTCCACAAAAAAGAAACCGGCACCTACCGGGGAGGATGAAGGCCTGATAATGCCCGCCGCGAGGGACTCACTAATGTATTTTTCCACTGCCTCTCTCCGGTCGGGATAGGCTAAAATGGCGACTGGTGGGTAGCAGGGCCCCGGGGAGAAGATCGATGGCACAATCATACGGGCGGTGTGGAGGCAGGGATAGGGCCCGTTTACTGAACACCTGTCCCAGGTCATGGTACTCTGTGGGGATGCGGGACAAGTCGAGGGGTTCCAAAACAGGTGGGGTCGCGGTACTTCCTCTGGGAGATGGGGCTGACCGCAGACAGTTGGCATGGCAAAACGGGCGCCATTTGGCTATCCTCCCAGTAGACCAGTCTATATGGGGATTGTGTTGGGTCAGCCACGGGTACCCTAGAACTACCGGGGCTTGAGGTGAATGAATGAGACTGAATCTTACCTCCTCCTGACGGTTGCCAGATAAGATCAAGGTCAGGGGCGGCGTCCAGTGGGTCACCCGAGCCAGCAACTTTCCGTCCAGGGCCCAGGCCTCCAGGGGGTTGGTTAGCGGCTCGCGAAGTATTCCAGACTGGGTGGCTATCTCTTCGTCCAGCAGATTGCCCTCAGCACTGGAATCCACCAAAGCAGATAGGGACAGGGACTGTTGTTGGCAATTCACAGTTGCCGGGATCTGCATCGGAGTCAGGGGTGCTGAAGGGAGTATCATTCGACTCACCAGAGCTCCCTTTCTCACTGGTGAGCCCTCGCTTTTAGGCCGCTGAGGGCAGGTATCCCAGAAATGGCCTGGCTGGCCACAATAGCATCAATCCCCAGCTCCCTACCTCAGAATTCGTTCGGCTGGGGTAGGAGCCACACTGGGAGCGACTGGGGAGGGTGGGGGGTGGGGGGCTGGCTGAGACTGGTTCTCTCTGTCTGACGCTCCTGAAGTTGATAATCTAATCGAATGGCTAGCGAGATCAATGAGTCCAGACCATCTGTGTCATCCCTCTCGGCCAACTCATCCTTTATCTTGTCCGAGAGACCCTATCGAAACACCTCCCGTAGGGCCGCGTCGTTCCACCTGGAGTCTGCGGCTAAGGTCCAGAACTCAATGGAATACCTGGCCACACTTCACGAAGCTTGACGAAGGGTAAGCAATCGTTTCACGGCATCCTTACCGCGAATGGATTATTCGAAGACTTTCCTCATTTCAGCGACAAAAGAGGAGTAGGAGGAACAAATCTCTGGTCGGTTATCCCATATTGCAGTTGCCCAAGCCAAGGCATCTCCTCATAGCAGCGCCATGATGTATGCAATCTTTGATTTATCCGAAGTGTAGGTACGTGGCTGCAGCTCAGAGACTAGGGAGCATTGGAACAGGAAGGCCCAGCACCTACCTAGGCCCCCGGCGTAGGGTTCAGGCTCGGGTACATATGGCTCCCGAGGGGGTGGTGTTGCTGATTCCAGGGGCGAGGTCATCCCGAGCGGTGCGGTTTTGGTAGCCGGGGTTCTTGAAGGGGACGGTGGAACAGAAGCAGAGAACCGATCCGCTTGTTCACTGACCTTCAGCACATTCATGGATAGTGTCCGAAGGTTTTCCGTGATCTCCCAAAGTAGTTGGCCGTGGGCGCCTAATAGAGAACCCTGGCTGGCCAGGGCCTGTTGTATGGGATCCTTATCAGTTGGGTTCATCATGGCCAGTTCATTCTGTTGCAAGGATGTGGCAGTGGTACAAACCCAAGTGCTGAACACAGGCGCGGAGGCTGAGTCAGGAGGCGTTATGGTCATAGCAGGTGTGAAATTGATGTCCAGAGAGTCTTTAGCCGAAGTCTTGGTTTTAATAGAGAATTCAGGAATGATGCTAGACTTAGAACTGATAGTCCTAAGAACCTTAGAACAAGGCTACTCATACAAGAGTCAACAAATGAACTGGCAGCTCCTTGTTGTGGTCACAGGGTCTTTATCCTGCAGTTTCTGATGGGAAGCAGGTGTGTGTAGTTAGTGGAACCTGGGAATGATTGGAATTTAAATGAGGTGATTGAGGCCCAATTCCTGAGGTAAATGGCATGGTGGGGGATTGCCAGAAGGGACCATGACACTCAGTAAGTTTGGAACTTCTGCATTTGTGTTCATGCACTCTCATATGCGAGTCCCAAACTCACTCATGATGGGGAAAATGCTGGCGTGCAGTGGTGACAGCTGAAACTCTAGGTTCAGTGGGGAACAGGCTTCCTTCTGATGTTATGAAAGTATGATCCCCTTATCACAAAACTAGTTCTGTGGTCCCAGTGATTCCTCCTCTTTGAGAATGCAAATTGGTGAGCAGAGTGTAATGGCCAAACCTTCCAATATTAGCAAAAGAACATTTTTAATTGAATAGCATGAGTGATAAATATAATCTGATATTATAGGATTAATTTGAACCAGCTTTTTATGCTGAAAGTAAATTTCTAGATTAAATACTGCCAATGAAATGAAATTTGACTATATTTGCATTTATGCAAAGAGGCTTCCACTTATGACACAAGTCTTTTCTGGAGGTATTAAAATAAAACATAACTTTTCTACTTAATACACTTTTTTCTCTTCGTAAAATAGAAAATGAATGATCATGCAACTAAAACATCTGTTTTGTATTAACAGTTAAATCAAATAAAATATATTTATTAATGTAACCATAAAGCTCAAGACTAGCATAATAGATCAACTTTGGCTAATTTGTCTTGTCTGAGACAGTCAGGTCTGTCTTTCAGGGCTACATATCTATTCAATGCTGCACTATACATACAAGGTTATTCATCTATTAAGGTAAATGAAACTATTCCAAGATTTCTGGATCTTTAGACCTTTAACTTCTGTAAAATGATTGATTCCATCTGAATACAAACCTTGTTCTCTAGCTATTTTGGTTTACCATCTAATGTAAATAGTTGAAAACAAAACATAATTTTTTGAGGGAGTTGTGTGAAATTCTGCAAGGAAACAAGCAAAATTCTACAGAATGTCAAGGTCAATAAGTACTAAGTAATATAAACACTGTACCATACTAGTAAAATAATCTAAATTCCCAAAAAGTACACATGCCTGTGTTTATTATTGAAATGAATACACATGATGTTGAATTTACTGTCAAAATAATGATGAAGCTAAGGTGACTTAATAGTATTTATGCATAAGGTTCATGCCAGCTTCTGGCAAATGAAGGTGTAGTTAAACATGAAATCCAGAAGTTATTGTCCTTGATGAGCTGTCTATTATTAACCTCTTGAAGATATATTCAAATACATCTTGTACTTGTGACATAGTTCTCTACTAAACCTACCACGGAAGGTTTTGGTCTTGTTTATTTTAATCCAGATAATTTTATTAATGGTATGCTTTGTTGTTATGACTGCCAAACACTTTTGTTTGTACTGAAACTTAACCATTGCTTTGTGAAACATCATTATTCCATTTTTTAACTTCTGAAGATTAATAAAACAAAGGTTAAATTCATTGTTTTATGTTGTTTTTCTCACTCTAACTACATTATGGGCCGTGACCTCCTCTGTGCCATAAATTTCTATGATTTTTATTATTTTGTCATTCCAGTCTTGAATTCACACATTTAAGTTATAGTTCCTGTTCAGATTACACACTGATCAATCGCAATTCTTTATTCTGAATGGATAAAGCCATACATCATTATATGCCCTTTGGAAATAAGTTTCAAGGGCTCTGGAGAATATGACATGCTGTTTTCATCTTTCACTTACAGCAGCTTCCCATTGCAAGAGCTCATAGAAATTAAACTTGCAAGAATAATTGCTAGCTACGTTTTCAAAATTGGTCTAGATTAAAAGGCAAATTAAGCAAACTATTATATAACATTTTTTCATGTTTTTAATTCCTAAAACCTAGGGCATTTTAGTCACTAATAAGGAAGCACATTTTTAAGAACTCTGGTAAGAAGTTATTCATTATCAATGTAACTAAAAAGGATCATTGTTGTATTTGGAAAAGGGAAGTTAAAGGACATTCCTTATAACATGGCCATTGACCAAATGAGCATTTATGGTGAATGGAAGACATATGTAATATTTATATGAAAAGGAAATGAACACAGATGTGGTTAAGAATCATGGAGCACTGAGTTTATTATCTGTGTAATCAAAATATAGGCTGTATGTGTAGATTTTCTAAATGACTTTGAATAGGACCTCAAGGGTAGTTTTAAAAATTATCAGAGCAGGAGTTGGTAGAGAATGACCATCCATTTTTGCTGGTGGAAATTCTTGAGCCATTTCAAGCCCAGGGCTGCTGTCTAATCTCTCAGTTGTTGGAGAGTGTGCAGCCATGCATATTAGTCAAAGGGAAGAGGGTTTACAACAACACACACAAAATGCTGGTGGAATGCAGCAGGCCAGGCAGCATCTATAGGAAAAAGTACAGTTGAAGTTTCGGGCTGAGACCCTTCGTCAGGACTAACTGAGAAAAGATTTAGTAAGAGATTTGAAAGTGGGAGGAGGAGGGGGAGATCCGAAATGATAGCAGAAGACAGGAGGGGGAGGGAAGAAGCTAAGAGCTGGAAAGTTGATTGGCAAAAGGGATACAGAGTTGGAGAAGGGGGAGGATCATGGGACAGGAGGCCGAGGGAGAAAGAAAGGGGGAGGGGAGCCCAGAGGAAGATGGAGAATAGGCAAGGAATGATTGTGAGAGGGACAGAGAGAGAAAAACAAAGGGGGGGGGGATAAAAATAAATAAGGGATGGGGTAAGAAGGGGAGGAGGGGCATTAACGGAAGTTACAACATTCATTTTATAGTTGTATGGCTGTCCTTCTGAGCATCCTGATGGTTCTAGAAGCACTTGAAGCCTGAGTGTGAGGATATTGTGTACATCTAACCAATGACGCCGCTAGATGTCTGCCAAAAGAAATATCCTAGGTAGATATGAATACACCAGAATAAGGTATTGTACACAGGAATACAAATCAACGTGGGATCAAAATATCAATGCTTTTAAAAAAAAACTCTTACAATGAATGAAAGTGATACAGGAACAGTGTTCTGTAAAATTCACCCACAACTGATCAGCATAGTAGATTAAAGACAAATTGATATAAACAATGTGCTGTTAGACACTGTCGGACAGAACTAGCATACTATAGTGATGCTAGTACTGATGATCAGCACACCTTGACTTGCTGGTTTTTCATTGTTGACACGTTCTCTGTTTGCACTTGATGTTACACTTGGCCCCAGTGAGAGTTCAATGTTGTGCAAACTATGACGGTTCCAGGGGGTACACATTGCAGGCTGCTGGTCATTGGGAGAAGATGGTAAATATAGAGGAAGCTGTAAAATAAATGAAGCATCAGTTAACAATTCAACAACAAAAGATAGCTTCTGAAAATCATTTATTCCTGAACTTTTCAACATCTTCATTGTCACAAAAGCTTAACTTAAGTACCAAGCCTCTTAAGACAATTTCATCTCCAACTTTGATAAATTATTCGGATAAGAACTTGATCCAGTCTGACAAGGATCACTTGAGTAAACTAAGCTTGATTGGAATTGAGTTAAAAACCAGCCCATCTTTTAATTTGGCAAACAAGGTCTAAAGTAGATTCAGTACTTATATGGGGCTCATATTCCCACCATCCATAATTTTACCAATCTTGCCAGGAATGATGTGAATGTGGGAATGGAAGAACAACATAAATGGCACACCAGGGTTATGTTACACACATGAAGGGACACAGATTTTACCATTGTTAGGATCGGCGGAGGAAAATCTTAGGCAGGAGACACCTAATGACTTTTATGGAAGCAAAGAAGCTTCTTGTGTTCCTTACCACAAGGAAAATTGAAAAAAGTTGAATTACTGTACTTTCTAGTCTTGCTCCTTGGCACTTGATCATCTTGACAAAGTCAGCACGGGATCTGAGAGAACACTGAGCCTACACTACTTCACCAAATTCCATTTGGGATTTTATACTAAATCATCACCTGTTTAAAGCAGGAAGCTTGTTTGATTCCCAAAGCCTGCAACTTAAAATAGCATGAAGTACAAGTGTAGAGGCTAGCCAGATATACAATTTGATTAGCCTGTAAACACCTTCTCAATAGTTGCCTGATGTGAGGAGGGGAGGTCAATGGGCGCATCATTTTAGAAAGGTCTTTTAAATTCTTCATTCCAGAATTGTGTAAGTTTGTCTGTATAATAAGATTGTCTGCATAACTGAATTTCATATACAAGCAGTTGTAAGAACCTGAATGAACCCTGTTCAAATGGAACTTCTGCACTGAGCAACTCATTAATCATTTATTATTCATGCTAAACTACAGTGTGCTATATCAGCTGTGTTTAGGAATAATGTTGAGCAGCAATGGGTTCTTGCCATATTGATATTTAATAAATTAGTCAGCTAAAATCTACTTTGCCTCTATTTCCCATTATTTAGATTTATATCCATGTAGTAGCTGCTACTCATTAGAAAAAAGTCTTTATTTCACAATGATATCAGATAGGTGATTCAACATAAATACTTGCCAACCCCAATCATTGGCTAAAAACAGAACAGACATTTTTTTCCAGACAATCTGATTACCCTTAATGCTTATAAATCTGTTTACAGTATCTGATTCACACTGGCTTTGGTTACTCCAAAGAAGTACTTGCATCCTGTTGGAGAAACCACATGAAAAAAATAAGAATGATATGAGATTAATTCTGTATGTTCTCAGTGATGACACAAAAATCTCTCTCTCACACACACATTCTTTCTTTCTCTCTGTCTCTCCCTCCCTCCCCCTCTCTTTCTCCCTCCTTCCCCCTTTCTCTCTCTCTCCCACCTTTCTCTCTCTCTCCCTCTCTCCCCCTCTCTATCTCTCCCCCCCTCTCTCCCCTCTTTCTCTCTCCCCTCTCTCTCCCCTCTCCCCCTCTCTCCCTCTCTCTTCTCCCCCTCTCTCTCTCCCCCTCTGTCCCTCTCTCCTTCTCTCCCTCTCTCTCTCCCCTTCTCTCTCCCCACCTTTCTCTCTCTCCCTCTCTCTCCCCCTCACCTTTCTCTCTTGCTCTCTCTCCCCTCTCTCTCTCTCCCTCTTTCTCTCTCCTCTCTCTCTCCCCCTCTCCCCCTCTCTCCCTCTCTCCCTCTCTCTCCCCCTCTCTCCCCCACCTTTCTCTCTCGCTCTCGCTTCCCCCTCTCTCACTCTCTCCCCCCTCTCTTTCTCTCTCTCTCTCCCCCTCTCCCTCTCTCTCCCTCTCTTTCTCTCTCTCTCTCCCCCTCTGTCTTTCTCTCACTCACTCTGTCTCCCCCTCCCTCTCTCCCTCTCTCCCTCTCTTTCTCTCTCTCCCCTCTCTCTCCCCCCTCTCCGTCTCTCCCTTTCTTTCTCTCTCTCCCCCCTCTCCCTCTCTTTCTCTCTCTCTCTCCCCCTCTGTCTTTCTCTCTCTCACTCTGTCTCCCCCCCTCTCTCCCTCGCTCTCTCTCTCTCTCTCTCTCTCTCCCCCTCTTTCTTTGTCCCCTGTTCATTACTCACTTTAAAATTACCAACCGCCTCAATTCAATCACTTACTGTCTCCAGCTGCCACCACCCCTCAGGGTCACACCTACCTTTGATGTGTCCTCAAGCCCGTTGTTGTGGACCACTCAACCCAGCTGAGCCCGCACCTGCAGAAACTAGGATGGCGGAAGGTGGTCCAGTGTACATTTTCGCCAGTTGATAGGCTCACACCGTTGTGGACGGGATGTGCGTTACCTGGTCAACTGGAAAGGTTATGTCCTGGAGTTGAGGAGTTCCACCAGACCCATCTGGATTGCTTTGTGCCATTGGGTGCTGGCTGTAGGAAGGGGGGTCCTGTCAGGCCTGTACAGGCAGGCTTCGCTCAGTCACACCCAGCTAACAGGAGTCACCTGCCACTCATTTCCAACTCATGACCAGCAACCTATTTTAACCCACCTCTCATCCACAATCTTTGTTCACTCGTTTGAATTAGCCAGCCTCAGCCAGTTGCTCTTGGCCTTCAGTTACGTTGTTGCCTTGACATTGTGACAAGAATACACATAGATTAAGATGTAGCTGTCCTGTGCTGGCACCACTGGGATCAGCAGTTGGTCTGCCACCTGTCTTCAGGAGAGAGAGAGATAAGGAAAACAATGGAGCAGCATTTGGAGATGTGTAATGAAGGGACGGGAGAGAGAGTAACAGAAGGAGAGAGCTGTCAAGATCGGCTCCCCCTTTGAACCCTGGACTGTTTGAAGTGATGGACAGGCGATACCCCAGCAGGGGGATAAAAAGGGACAGGTTCGCTAAGGCAAGACACACATGACACCCGAGGTAACAAGACCCTGGAAGCGGTGCGTCTCTCACAAGTCGGTGGGAAGTTTTGGAAGGCCAGTTGCGGGACTGGGCCATAGACGCACAGGGTGGAAAGGCACGATCGGCGGGAACCTGGTGTGTGTCCACCCTTGCCTGGGTGCCAGGTTCACCGCAGAGAAACAATCGTACCTGGAAACGGAGGGGTCACGGTCGGTGACCTCAGATGACATCACAAAGGACTCGCCCGAAAGCTAACTGCGAAGGTCTGTGTGGAAGCCTCGAATATTCATTCGTTTTGCTCTCTCCCTCCTTCCCCCCACTGTCCATCGCCACGGCAGCAATTACTGCAAACTGAACTGAACTAAATTGAACTGAACTTTGAGTCACTTTGAAACTGGTCATTTACCCCTAGACAACGATAGAGCTTGATTGATCCTGTTATCTTAATTCTGTGTACATGTATGTTTATCATTGCTGAACTGTTGCATTTATTATCCTTTTGATTAGAGTACTGTGTTGCTTGTTTCTTTAATAAAACTTTCTTAGTTCTAGTAATCCAGACTCCAATTGAGTGATCCACTTCTGCTGGTTTGGCAACCCAGTTACGGGGTACGTAACAACATGTATCAGTTCTCTCTTATTTTGCAATTTGTTATTAAAGTTTTCATTCTTGGCTTAGTCATCTCTGTTGTTCTCCATTTGGGCCAAGCCTCCCCTACATTTCCTGACAGGCCCTTCTTTTAAAACGAAGGCTCACATGTAGTTACCTGTGGTCAGTCTGGCTATTCTTCATATAGAAAGGAATTTCTTGAAGATTTTCTGCACTATAGTCAGACTTTGTGGTCAGTGGAAGGAGTGTAGTTAATTACGCATGTCTGGTAGTCAAGTACAAGGATAATGGGAAAATGTTATGTTTTGTAATTCCAGAAACTAATCTAAAGAAAATCACAGGAGCCTGGATAACTTGTCTCTTTGGTTATTCTCTGGTGAGGCATTCAAATATGATGTGGTGGTGTGATTTATGCCATTCATGTAATGTTAATGCCTTGCTAGAAGAGTTGAATGAACTCAACACAGCCATCTGGCCAACCAAGCTCTAAAGTAAGTACTGAAGGTTGAAAATAATTTGAAAGCTTGCCTGCAACGGCAGTAGATTTGGATGATAAACTGCATTTATCAAACGCAAATCATGCTCCAACAGAATACATTTTAATATTATTTTAGATATTTTGGCTTAGATAGCTTTTAGGATCAATTTTTACTTTACTTGAGGGACCAATTCATTGTTGGTTATACAATCAAACTATATGCTGGCTGATTGAATTTTCATTCCTTTAAAACTTATCGAAGTAATCTTTGCCCAGTGAATATTGATCAATACTGTTCAGTAATGTTTGATTTTGATTCTCTGGTGCATGCTGAGTCAAACAATCACAGTGAGTGTGTCAGTGTAGTTATCAAAGTTAGAGTTGGCATTTAAAGAGAGGAAGGTGTAAAATTTAATAAGTCTTGTTAGAAATAAACATACCTCAAAATTAAGTGAGTGAAGGACATTCATAGTCACACAAATAACGTCTGCTTCTCGAAGCTGTCAGAAGTCTCCGAGTCCATATGGCTGCAACTCAGCAAAGGGGATGAATTAGAATCGGAATCAGGCGGGCCGGCTGGTGGCGCAGTGACATCAGCGCCAGACTCTGAAACGGAGGTTCCCGGGTTCGAACCCAGTCGGGTCCGCTCCTAAGTACGCTTTCCATCCGTGCCGGGTTGAGTGTCGAGATCGCAACTCGACCTCGTAAAATAAAGGGACAAATACTGCAAAATGTCTGTGTGAAGAGTGGCGTGTCACACAGTCTCTCTCTCTCTCGCTCCCCACCTTGTAAAGGCTTAAAAAAGACATCATCCCACCAACATCACACACACACGGACGCACACATGCAGACGCACACACACAGATGCACACGCCAAAAAAAAGAATCAGAATCAGGTTTATTATCAGTCAAGTATGTTGTGAAAATTATTGTTTCTTGGCAGCAATACAGTGCAAGGCATAAAGAGATTACAATAAGTTACAATATAAAAATATGGTGCAAAAGGGAAATAGTGAACAAGAGAAAATCTGCAGGTGCCGGAAATCCAAGCAATGCACAGAAAATGCTGGCAGAACTCAGCAGGCCAGGCAACATCTATGGAAAAGAGTGAACAGTTGATGTTTCATGCGGAGACATTTCAGTAGGACTGAAGAAAAAAATGATGAGGAGTACCCCCCACCTTCTACCTCTGACTCCTCTTCTTTTTTTCTCCAGTCCTGCTGAAGGGGTCTTGGCCCGAAACGTCAAGAGTGCACTTTTCCAAGGGAAGTAGTGAGGTAGCGTTCATGGGCATATGGGCCAATCAGAAATCTGATGGCAGAGGGGAAGATGCTGTCCCTAAAATGTTGAGTGTAGGTCTTCAAGCTCTTGTACCTTCTCTCTGATGGTAGCAATGAGAAGAGGGCATGTTTCGAGTGATGATTGTCCTTAATGATGGATGTTGCCTTGTTAAGGAACTGCTATTTGAATATGTCCTCGATGATGGGGAGGATTATGCTTGCTGAACCTACAACCCTTTACAGCTCTATTGATCCCGTGTATCAGAACCTCCATGCCAGGTGGTGAAGCAACCAGACAGAGTGTTTCCCCATACCATATATCCTCAAACTCCTAATGAAGTAATAAAGTGGGAGTAGTAGATAAAAATAACTGAATTTCAGCTCCAAAAGCAAGTGGAAGAATTGTAATACATGCACTATATTATTGCTGTGGATACTTAATATTTATTGTTTACATTTGCTGAGATGCTCGAGGCAACATAATAATTCAATCTTCCAGTACGTGAATGAGGGGCAACCTCATACAAGTATTTAAAATTATGAGAGACATATATAAAGTGGATGGTAATAGTCCTTACTCCTGGGAACGTGAGTCCAAAACTATAGTGCATAGGTATAGGGTGAGAGGGGAAAGACTTAAAAGGGGTTTGAGGGACAACTTTTTCACACAGAGGATAGTGAGTATATGAGCTGTCAGAGGATACAACCGAGACAAGTACAATATATCGTTTAAGAAGAAATTGGATGGGTACGTGGAGAGGTGGGTTTGAGGGATGTGGGCGGAACTCAGGAAATTGGGACCAGATGAATGTATAACGTGGTCGGTACAGACTAATTGGGCCAAAGGGCCTATGTTGTATAGCTCTATGATTCTGTGTGTGTTTAGCATCAAAATCTACAAAGAGATGGTCGCTGTTTGATGTCGCTAGTAAATAAACTGCATCTAGAAATAAGGGCTATCTATTCCATTGGACATGAGCTTTTGCACAGGTCACTCAGATAATACACATCAACAACACAAGGGTCTATAAACCAAGGCAGCTAACTGTAAATGCATTAAGAAAGAAATGAAACAGTGTACATTCTCATTGAAAATGTAGCAAAAATGGAAAATTTCTATGGCAAGTGTAAAGTTATCTGGCATGCAGATCGTTAATTACTTTGATTTTACAAGACAAGAAACGTGATCGGATTCGCCATTATACCCATGAGTTACTGTGATAAACGTTTTCAATAACTACTTTTCTATCAGGAAATTTATTTTATTTTATGGTTTAGTTTTTGCTTAAGGGTATATCTGTTAGTGGCCCCCAACTACAGATTGACAACAGTTTTTACATGGACTTAGCTTGAAGCATAAATTCTAAAAATGCTAATTAGTGATCTGATGTACCTTATTAGGTGGAGTTGTTTGCAGCCTTTTCTTCCTAATAGAAATAAATGAAATGGTTTGGCTTGATATAATTTTCAAGAGTCTATAAATTTATCCCACAACAAAAAGTTTTGAAAATATTTTAACAATTAAAGATGACAGATTAGTTTCATTTCTCACATGTACATCGAAACGCCAAAACATATCGTGAAATATGTTGTTTCTGCGTCAGCGACCAACATCATCCAAGAATTGTGCTGAAGGTAGCCTGCAAGTGTCGCCATGCTTCTGGTGCCAACATAATATGCCCACAATGCACTAACCCTAACCCTAACTGTATGTCTTTGGAATGTGGGAGGAAACCAGGGTACCTACAGGAAATGCACACGGACATTAGTAGAACATATAAACTCCTTACAGACAGTGGCGAGAATCGGTGATTGCTCGCACTGTAAAGCAATTGCAATAGTTGCTACACCACCCTGCTGCCCCTTTATTATATTCTATTTTATTATATGAGGACTAATGGTTAAGGCGTTCGTCTAGTGATCTGAAGGTCGCTAGTTCGAGCCTTGGCTGAGGCAGCGTGTGTGTCCTTGAGCAAGGCACTTAACCCCACATTGCTCTGCGACGACACCGGTGCCAAGCTGTATGGGTCCTAATGTCCTTCCCTTGGACGACATTGGTGGCGTGGAGAGGGGAGACTTGCAGCATGGTCAACTGCTGGTCTTCCATACAACCTTGCCCAGGCCTGCACCCTGGAAACCTTCCAAGGCGCAAATCCATGGTCTCATGAGACTAACAGATGCCTATAAATATGAGGACTAAGCAAGTTTTTAATATTTCTTAAATTATGTCCTTAATTTAATGTTTATAAATTATTATTTTACATGAACTTTTCCAAATATTGAAAACCTCACATTAAAGCAGAGTGTCACAGCGATTGCCTTATCACATTTGCCTTGTAATGAAGCAATGACTAACTTAGAACAGGGCAATATTCAAATACAGTTGCTGATAATTGTCCGAAGACAGTGTCAGAGTTACACGTAAGGTTCAGTCACAAACAAGAGAAAATCTGCAGATGCTGGAAATCCACGTGACACACACAAAATGCTGGAGGAACTCAGCAGGCCAGGCAGCATCTGTGGAAAAGAGTACAGTTGACATTTCAGGCCAAGACCCTTCATCAGGACTGCAGAAAAAATGGTGAGGAGTCAGAATAAGAAGGTAGGAAGGAGGGCATCTAAACTTGCCTGCCCTGAAGAAGATTAAATCTTCCCTTCGATGGGAATTCAGTGAAACCTTCTCTCACTTCTCCCCCTCTGTGATCTCTGTGGCCCCCCAACTCTTTGACTAAATGCTTACCCGGACCCACTCCCACAGCCATGAATCCCTCCCGGGAACATGTCTTTGCCACTAGCTTGTACCACACGGCTTCCAAGTCTGTTTTCAAGCCTCTCAATTCGGATCCTCTGAGGACACCAGCTACTCACATTCAAATGACTGCTTCCCCCATAGCATTCTACGTGCCACACTTTCCACCATGAGGAGGTACCTGGCGTCCCTGACCCAGTCCCTTCCACAACTCCGGGATTCTCCATCGGCTGTCCTATTAAATTCCCCCTTCTCCAGCCCTGTATCTCTTTCACAAATCAACTTCCCAGCTCCTTACTTCACCCCTCCCCCTCCCAGTTTCACCTACCACCTTGTGTCTCCTTTCCCTCCCTCCCGCCTTTTAACTCTACTCCTCAGCTTCTTCTCCAGTCCTGCTGAAGGGTCTTGGCCTGGAATGTCAATTGTACTCTTTTCCATAGATGCCGTCCGGCCTGCTGAGTTCCTCCAGCATTTTGTGTGTATTGCTTGGATTTCCAGCATCTGCAGATTTTCTCTTGCATCTCGTACTCCGAACAGTGAAGCCTACTCCTTCATCCTCTTCCAGACTACATAACACCAGAAAATCTCTGTACAGAAAAAAAGCTTCTTCCTTGTTCTCCACAAGTACAGGTCTGAAAGGCAGAGTTACCTGTTTTTGAGTTCTGGTGCTCTAAGACTCCCAAGAACTACAGATCACTTGGCATTCTTGCTCTGCAGTGGTAACCATCAAACCTCTGCCTAAAATTATGCTTTGCTCTTGGCCATACTCTAAATCCAACTCTGCAGTTTAACATTAGCATTATAACTGCCCATTTGACTTTAGACTTACTTTTCCAACAATGACAAACACATCTCTCTCTCTCTAATTTCCCTAAAATGAGTCAACCAAGATCAGTTAAGAGTTGCTCAAAGAGTCCCTTGAGCATTTTTGACCCCAGGTATTTCACCAAACTGGACTGAGAATATATGTAGGCCTCAAATTATTCTTGGCCTTTTCAGCTCAGTCTTGGCACTTGCAGGGTTTGGAAACTAAACAAGGAGTGAGAAAAGTTGGCTCCTGATCTCCTCAAACTGGTCCTGACATCTGGAAGAGCTTATTATGCAGTGGGGAGAAATTATTCAGTCTGAGAACTGCCTGAGCACATGATGCTCCGAGATGGTGAAGGTTTACCAGATGCCTTCCCAAATGGGGATCTCGAGGGTTTTGGCCTGGATCTGGGCTTGGACCCTTGAAGTATTTTGACAGTTGTTAAGTTCGTAAATGACACAAATGTCCCAAGGCTTCTGCTTGCACCTTTTCCACACCACCCCCTTCAGATGTGTATGTTGTAGCCTGGATAGCCATCAGTAAAATTCTGATTTGTAAACCTCCTCTGACTCTGAGTGCTCTGGCTGGGTCAGCAATGGAGATTCCCAGAGGAAAGATCCTAGAATTCCTGCCAAAATGGAGAATCCCCAGATCTTTTTTCATCTAATGAGGAGTGAAATATCTGCCTCCAGGGAGTCTCATACAGATCAAGTGTTGTTTCTGGACTTCACTTACACACCAAACCCAGTGCTTTTCACTGAAGCTTGGGATTTCTGTGGTGCAATGCGATGAAAGCCATTGTACTTTGACAATGTAAATGTTCCTGCTCCTCGTTAGAGTGTTGCTCTAATGGCTGCACCAAGCAGACAGCGGCTGGGCCGCCTGCCTCCGTGCCAAAGGGTTAGAAGGTTGCTACTCGAACAAATGTGCTTCTAAACTCTTCTACACAACATCAGTATTTTTAGCCTGTGTGGAGGAAGCTTGGTGTCGTCTGTAGTACACAGAACACAGAACAGGACACCAGAGGAACAGGCTACTTGGCCCACAATATTTGTGCTGAACATAATGCACAAACTTAAACTAATCCCATCTGTCTGCACATCTCTCCATTCCTCTCCTGCTCATATCTCTGTCTAAATGCCTCTTAAGTGACATTTTTATATCTGCCTCCATCATCACCCTTGGCAGCACATTCCACACACTCACCACTCTCTGCGTAAAAATCTTGCTCTGCACACTCTTTTGAACTTTCTCTCATCTCACAGCTACACTCTCTAGTATTTGACATTTCTTCTCTGGGGAGGGACATCTCCCTTTTACTATCCTGTGTGATAATAATTTTAACCTCTTGTACATAATTTTATATCAGGTCTCCCCTCAGCCTCCAGCACCCCAGAAAAATGATTTACATTTGTCCAAACTCCCCTTATGGCCGATAACCTATAGTCCAGAGTGGAATTTTTATTTCTGAAGCGTAACTTTCCAGAAACACAACCAAGCAGTCCTGTCACAATTCATCTTCAGAGAATCGATCCATTTGCAAAGTAGGACATGTATGTATTGACATCAACCCATGTTGTCAGTGAAGGGAGAAATTACACACTTCTATTGCTGGTCACAGAACAGAATCAGGTTTCCATTCTGCTATTTGCTGCAAAGCTGTGCAATTTAAAGTGCTACTTGCACATTTTGATCCAACTGCGACAATTTCCTGCCAGATACTCTGGAGGCCGACTGGTGTTAGGTAACTGTTCTCCATTTTATGCCGAGGACTTTGGGTAAGATCCACTGTTATTTCCAACCTGAACCATTCTCACTGTAGCCGCAAGTCTGTGCGCTTAGCCCCCTCTCTACTTTCTGTGTGACAAAACACAGCTCCAATGCCATATTCAAGTTTAATGATGGCACCACTGTCTTAGGCCAAATGAAATGAATCAGCACATAGGAGGGAGATGGCCATGTTCCCCAAGGGAATTCTTTTCTGATGTCACCTAAAGCTTGTTTCTTCTGATTTTTGGGTGACAATGCCTCACCACTCACCCCCTTCCTCCACACACTGACAAATGGAACGGCAGGGCAGTGGAGGAGCTAGAGCTTGGAGCTGGTGGCAGGGTGCATTCTCTCTCTGCCAATGACACCATTGCTTACGTCAATGATATTGGATTCTTGGAGCAGGCCTTTTAAGGACTGGAAACCTGAAATATTAGCTACCCAGAAGGTAGATGAACAAAATTCACTGATAATTACTTATGCTCCTTGCTACTTCCCTTATATGTCTGCGTTGCCAAATGAAGAGATCCCAGCGCTGTTATGCTAGAGAGGAAAACTAAATACACTGCATGAATTTGCATGGGACAGCTCCAAATATACATCTCTATTATGGGACAGATGAATCTATAGTCAATGATCTTGGAACTCCCATAAGGAATGAGAGAGAAAGGCACTGCTACTCGAATCAGTTGGAGATAGAATGCTACCAAGACAAGATCAATGTGGTTGAACCTGAATATCTTTCATTCCAAAATCCCAATCCACTGTATGAGATGACCATGAACGGCAAAACAGCCTGAGCATTTAAGATTTTTATTTTTGCAGTAGTGATTCATTACTTAGTTGGTTTGAATTTTAAGAATAAAAGCTCTCATTTGATTTCGTTGTCTCATCAGGGAGTTTTATTTTCAGAAAGCCCCGGCCCCTCAAAAAAGTGAGTATTTTTGAACCATTGGTTCATTTTTGGGATTTCCAAAACTACGGAACTGAAGTGAGTAAATATAAAGATCTTACAGGCCAGTCTTGATCAAGTAGAATAGCAGAACCAGCCTGCAGACTGAATGAACTGTTTCTATGTTTGGACATGTCATCAACTTACTAGCTGTAAGAAAAGCCTTACATTTTTTTTTCACAATGCTTCTTCATTAGCGCCTACATCAGTGGTTCCCAACTTTTTATGCCATGGACCAATGCCATTAAGCAAGGGCTCTGTTTACTCCAGGTTGAAAATCCTGGTCTAGATGATCAAGATGATAACATGGTTTGCTTTCTAGTGCCTCAAGGGGTCTTGTGCACTCACTACCACTGCAAATCAAGGTTGCCATGTTGCACATAAGTACTTATCTGGCAATCAAATTGCAACTTGTGTCCCTGATGCACTTGGATGGCGGGAGCCATAATTTACTCTTTGAAACTGTCTGTGATATTGCATCTGGAAAACTCTCAACTCCTTCTGGATCAGCCTGAATAATATACAGCCACCTAGAGTCAAATTCAACCCCACCACCGGGCGGTGAGGCAAGATACAAAACTTTATATTGAGTTTGAGTTGGTGCTGCTTCATAACAAGTAGAATGTGTTTAGGAAGAGACTGCGAGAAGGGCTGCCCCATACTCACGATCCCTGGTGGGAAGTGCTTCATATCTGGTTTTCCTCCCCATCACAGCATGTTTCCATCTAGATTGGAAACATTATCAGTTTGAAGGAAAGTGTTTCTCTATCATGACAAACTTCCATTCAGTTTCTCTCCTAGAAATGCTCAATTCTCCCTTGCAAAATTGAGGATAAAGGAACGCAGCTCCAATGGGATTACACAACGTGGTTGGTTCTGGGAGTTTCCAGAGCTTCCCCACTTGCAGTGGAAGGTAGTTGGGAAGTATTGAATTTGGACAGTTGGAGGTTGGAGTTTTTGCATCTGGAGCTTTTAATTGACATTTAAATGAGATGAAAAATTAACAACCTATGCCTCAACATCCTCACCCTATAAAAGTCAAGAGTCCATCAGAAATGATTCACAGAATTACAGACTTTGCACCTGGCGTTCCTAAGATCAGAGGAGAAAGAGGGCACATGCAAAGAAACTATCGAAGGCCTGAAAAACTTCAGGCCCTCATTAGACCCAAAGGCTTAATGATTGTTGATTTTTGAAAACAGTCAGATGGTTCCACAGCTGGGGGCCGATACCACTTCTATTGGTCTCCGAGGTTAAATCAAGCTACAATTACATTGAGCTTAGGGTAATCATCAGAAACAGATGCTTCGGGTCGGGTCTGACAAATGTGTTCCACTCCAATGGCATCCATGTGTCTAGTGACAGGGGCTGGGGTGGGGTGGGGTGGGTTGGAAGGAAGGACTGTTGACCCCTACCATTGAGCATTAGTTTACAAATTATTAAAACTGAAGTTCACCTTTACTAAGCCAGAGGTGAATAAACTATCTAGCTGTTTGGATCTAAGGGAAATCACTCCAGAAAAAAACACATATTCTGGAACGAAATTACCTTATTTGTGTAGGTTTGTATTCATTTAAAATTCCTCCCCTTGACCTCTTAACCAAGAAAAATACACATTTTGTTGGCATTTTTAAAAAATTGCAGACAATGGAACTTAATGAAAACATTTTACCATGCTTTTATTTTACTGTTGCTCAGTGTAATTTTATCCCAGCCCCACTAATTAAAATATATTACTCCTAACCACCAACAGCCTAGCAAAAATATTCAATGTAATCAGGATCAGCACATGTTCTCAGTTTGGTCCTCAGGGCCATTTCAGTCTTTGACAAATATTCAAGCCCCTTGCTCAAGGATCTGTATTGTGACTGCAGGCATTTGTGTTCAATGCTCAGAGCTCCGTTTCCACCAATGTCTCCATTCTGAAAGGTGGCTCTGTTCAATTTGTTAAACAACAATGCATTAATACAACTGCTGGTCTCCAGTGTCCTGTTCTGATCTTCCTGCCTAGTCTGGTCACAGTCCCCTATGGAATTACCTTTGATTATCAATTGTCATAGATTTCTGAGGGCAGGAAATAGGGTTTGTAGGTTTTCTGTCAGAGGAGTTTGTTTCAGAGCAAGAGACTTCATTGGTGTTAAAGTATTGAACATTATTGAAATGTCATATTTTACTAACAATTTTAAGCCAATTACTTAGGGCAATCGTTGCTTCTGGAGAGGAATACAATGGTGCACAGTGAATATTCCTTTTTCCATATAGAGCAGTCACTTTTAATTTATGGAATGGAAATATAGATGACTTTCCACCAGCATTCTTGGATTGTTTAATAGGTAAAAAGTGTGTATATGTATGTGTGTGTGTGTGTGTATATATTTGATTAGTCATCAGGTTTAGTTAGATTGTTGTGATTAACCTCTTTGCAACAAGATTTGTCAGCACAGTGAAACAAAGCAGAATGGAAAATTCTGGGCTGTGACATCTCTGGGAGATTCTGGGACAAATGCTAGCCCTGTCCATGACCAGCCCATGATTCAGTCTTTAGTGTTCAAATGCTCAGGTCAGTAAAATTATATGGAAAAAAAAAACTTTTGATACTAGTCTGATATGGCATGGCCAATTTGCCTAGATACTGTGTTTCAGAAACCCACCGCCTTAGCCTTCTGAAATGCTGAATAAGATCCCCACAGTACTATTCGTAAATGTCTGGGAAATTCTTTTCAGTATCACTAAATTAGATCATCATTCTCTATGGTATCCTACTGTTTAAAATTCTGCCATATTTCCTGTATTACTATAATGAATACTCCTCAAGCATGTTGCATTTGGTGTAAAATACTTTTGGACATAATGGTTTTGTGAGAAATAGTGTAGTGGCAAATTACTTATTTTTTTCTTCAGAGAATCCACAAAGGTGGGTTGAACATAACCTTCTTTGAAATCCATGCTGACATTTGTTTTATTATTGTTGTATTCCTTGTGTCCAAATATATTGTTTCTGGGCATTTCACCAAAGATTCAAGCATGTTTACTAACACTAACGTTAAGCTAGCTGGTCAAGAGTTCCCTGAAATTCTGCAATCTCCCTTTTAAAGATAAGGAAAATTTGATGTTCACCAGTACTTTGTGATAATTCCCTTTCCTACTGAATTTTTACATATAGATACTACTAGCTGTATCTGCCTTCATTTCTTTGAGTATCTGGTTGTGCAATCCATCAGGACTTAAATTGTTTATAATTTTTTTTAAAAACTTCTAAATTGCTTCCTCCATGCCTGGGCAAAATGGGAGCAAGAAATTTTTTCTTTTATTTCTCTAATTGAAACAAAAATAATTGGACCTGAGATTTATTTTACATTTGTGACTTGTAACTTTGTTTCCACTCGGATAATCTGTGAACGATGCCATTAATGAGACTTTCACTGAGAAATGCTATCACATCCTTTTGTTTTGTCCTTGAAAGATAGCCAATGCTCAGAATAGCACATGTGTGTTACAAGTAGAGCTAATTTAATATTTCATTTTCTTTCTGGGCTGCATTGTACGTATGATCTCTGAAAAATTAGAAATAACACATTAAGGTCTTTAGCTTCCAAAATTCCCTGACTAGAAGGAATGCATGACTGCTTATGGATAGCAGCCTATTGCTTTGCACAAGTTTAACATTGTAATTGATATTCATTCAACCCACAGTGTTTAATTTAACTCAGTAAGAAGTGTCCTGATTATCTTTGTTATTTATCAGCTGGAGGCTTCAGTGCGCTGTGTGCACACAGTTTTCTGCAGGGGTCCTGGCAGACAGCTGCAACTAGCTGAGTGAAGTGGGAGACCACCAGTGTCATTGTAGCAGTTTACACGGTTCATGGTCATAGCTGGGGGTGGGGGGAGTGGATGAGGAGCGCTTTTATCCTGGTCATGTTTGAAGAGAGATGGCAGTAAACTTAGAAAAATCTGAAGCTTGTTTTGACAACATGACCTTGAGTCTTTTTATGCTGTACGGGTCAAGTAAAACGAAAACACTTGCCTTTATACTGGCATCACTGGTAGCACATTTACATGATATGGGAAAGCTGACTCTCATGCATAGCTTAGAAAACGGGGGCTGCCACTGTTTATAAGATGCAATGCGTTGAAGAACAGCAGAGGCATCATGCTGTTACCCAGGAGACAGCTTTCAATCTGTATCTCTGGGTGTCTGGACTAACACTGGCCAAAGCACATTCACTCAGAAATATGTTGGTTTACTGAAATCAATCTGCTTGACTATTGCAGATTAATTTCAGAAACAACAATTTGACCAGTTTATGAGCTCTGAGTTGAACCATCATTGTATGTGTAGGTAATTAATTTTTATTTTAGCCTCCCAGAAAGGGCAGATCAAAACTCATGTAACCCAAGAAGTTCAAACAAGCAGTACCTGGTTTATTCAAAGGTTCCATTCAGATTGCCCTGCCATGAGGTAATACATCATTAAGGATCTCACACATATTTACATATGCTACACTGCTTCCTGCTTTAACGTGTAAACACCATAGACATTTGCATTATCTGTGATCTTTGCAGCAGTACTAATGCCACTTGTCTCGAAAGTGTGAATTCTCCAGATGTTATTCACCTCTTCTTGAACATAGGGATTCATTTCCAGAGTTGTCTTCACTGTTCTCCAAGAATAAAGTGGTCATTGTAAACAAAAATTCTGATTCTCTCACCAGTTCTTATGAATTAATCTGTGGAACTGTATTCTTCCACTCTTTTCTCTGAAATTCCATTTTCTCACCTCCAACAGTGAGGGAGGTCTCAGAGAATGAATCCCAAAATGCAGACTGATCATAGGAAGATAAATAGAAGGAGGAATGTATTTGCCCTTTGTGACTGTGCTACCAGCCAGCGTGATCGTTTTCTGCTCTCATCTCCTATCACTTGATCACCCTAATCTTTGTCTCGATTATGCTCAATAACTGAGCCTCCACAGACCTCTTGTATAGAAAATAACAACGAAGCTCTACCTGTGGATGAAGAAATTTCTTATCTTATTCTTGAATGCCAACCCTTTACCTTGGGTCAAAGGTTTCTAGTTATATACATGTTATCCAGTGGAAACATCATCCCAACGTCTAACCCAGGGAAATGGTACCAGGAAAGCTATTGGAGCTTCATGGCCTGAAGGTATATAAGAAGTGATTAGTGAGATCATTTTAATTTATGATACTTTACTGAAAATTTCCACAATTGGTAAATAGCAAATGTTGCAAACTATAGTCTGATTATCATCTGCCATAGAGAGTATATTAAATGCCATTCATGAAGATGTAATAACAGATCTCTGGGAAAATATTCAAGGTAATTAGTGAAAGACAACAGAATTAAGTGAAAGTGAAATCAGTTCTGACCAATTAACTGGAGCTCTTTGAAGAAATAAGACATACTTTTGATGAAGGGTAACCAATATATTTGCTATACTTTGAATTTCAGAAGGCAGGTGATAAGACCATAAAACATAGGAGTGGAATTAGGCCATTTGACACATTGAGTCATGGTGTAGGAGGTGTGATTAGAAGATCATTTGACTAACAGGAAATAGAGGGCAAGCATAATTATGCCTTGTTTATTTGGCAAGGTGTAATATGTGGTGTTCCACAGCGATCAGAGAGGGGACCTTAACTTATACAAGTGGTTGGATAAAGGAACCAAAGTTGTGGATGCTAAATTTGCTGACGACATGAAAATAAGTAGAAAAATACGTTGCAGAAAGAGGACATAGGAGTATACAAAGTGATAGAGATAGGATGAAATAAATAAGATAGGTAGATTGATATTTTATTGATTCCAAAGGAAACTTCGATGTCACAATAGCATTACAAGTGCACAGATATACAAATATTAGAAGAGAAGTAAGAAAGAATAAAAAGATGAGTTCCTCAAACTGTCTAACAGGAGGGTGTCATCACTTCCCAGCTATAGGTTAGCTCATTATGGAGCCTTATGGTGGAGGGTAAGAATGACCTCATATAACACTCTTTGGAGCAATGCACTTGTCTGAGTCTGTTACTAAAATTCCTCCTCCGTCCAGTCAAGTTGGCATGCAGAGAGTGAGAAACATTGTCCAGAACTGCCAGGATTTTCCATGGGGTCCTTTGATCTACCACAGATTCCAGTGTGTCCAGTTTGATCCCTATAACAGAGCCAGCCTTTCTAATCAGTTTATTGAGCCTGTTGGCATCACCCGTGTTGATGCCATTGCCCCAGCACACTACCGCATACAAGATTGTACTGGCGACAACAGATTGGTAGAACATGTGAAGGAGGGGCCTGCGTACTCCAAAGGACCTCAGTCTCCTCAGGAAGTAGAGTCACTCTGACCCTTCTTGTACACAACCTCTGTGTTGGTGTTCCATTCGTCTGTTATCCAGGTGCACCCCAGATATTTGTAAGTCTTCACCACATCCACATCCTCGCCATCAATAGTAACAGGGAGCAGTGCAGTCTTAGTCTTCCTAAACCAAAAACCTGGCAAGTAGAATATAATATAAGAAGGAGAAAAATTGCCACTTCTTACAAAAATGAAAGATTTACTAGTTTGTATGTTATCTGAATAAATGACAAGAAATTGCAGAGCTCAAAAGAGCAGTGTGACCTCCCCATCCTGGTGCGTAACTCACATAGGCCTAGAGTGCAGGTAGTGTAATAAATCAAAAACACTGTCAAATTGTTATTGTTAAGGGAAATACTTTAGGGTATTGGTAAGACCACATCTGGAGTACAGTGAACTGTATTGGTCTCCTTATTTAAGGAAGGATATTACTGCATTGGATATTCTGAGATTTACTCGTTTGTATTGGCCAGGGTTCAGTAAAAGGACAAGATGATTGAACTATATAAGATCCTGAAGGTTTTTCACAGGATGGATGTGGAGAGGACATTTCCTCTTGAGGGAAAATATATAACTAGGGGTTGCTGTTTAAAAATAAGAGGTCACTGTTTAAGTCAGAGATTAAGTGATTTTTTTTCTCACGGAGGGTCAAAGGTCTTTGCACTCCTTCTTTACATAGCATTGGAAGTAGAGTCTTTCAATAATGTTAAGGCAAAGGTAGATTGATTCCTGATAAGGATACTTAGCATGAACTAAAATTATTATTGGTATTGTTTTCTTGCACAGATCATACATCTTTTGCTGATGTTTTCACCACTGTAAGGGTTTTCCTTAATAATTGACGAAGTGGAGTCATTATTGGGGCAAAATCAGATAGAAATCTAGCAAAGCACTGGATCATACCTAAAAATGACTGGAGCTCATTTCTATTTCCCACTTTTTAAATTTGGTGATGGGCTCAGTCCTCTCCTCCACTGTCGTGGCTTTGTTTTTGATCTACTTGCAAACCTAATTAAATCCCTTCTAGATTTTAAGCCGATGCAATGTTAAGTCTTCTGAACACTTCCTCAAGTACACAAAGGTTTTCATCTTCAAGAGAGAATACAATGAGAATGCCATCATAATTCTACAAACAACAATGGAACTGCTGCTGCGTATATAGTTGCCCAAAATATTTTTGGAACTGAATGAAGTAACTTGGTATACCTGGTAGATATTAAATCATTTTTGTTAGGTGGTTCTAACTGAGGATAAACCTTGGCAATAACAGTTCTGACACAGAGATAAAATATATTATTTATTCATTTTCCGCTGCTCTATAAATGATCATGTTATAAGCTCTGCAGTTCTGAACAATCTTATCTGGTCTAGGTATAACCCATTCATTTTGAGGCATAAGCACCAGCACCTGGTGGTGCTTCAGTTTGTTAAGCTTTATTTTTATCTGAGCGCTCAGAGTATATTTTAACAGTGTTTAGGGTTACAATAGATCAATTTGGCAATTGGATTAATACATTAGTAAGAGTGGTATTCTTCCACGTTCATGAATGACTTCTTAAAGACTCCTTTTATTCAATAGCTTTTTTAAACATTGCTGTGAGATTTTCCTGATAAATATATTTTTCTAATTTATCCTTAGCATTGTAAACATTCCTGAATGGCAGAATTTATCTGTTACATAATACATCACTGCAAATTGTATCCTCACCTTTTGCCCGTTTTGGAGGGCTACACATTCACTAATGTTCATAAAGGTTTCATCAGATTATGTTCTCAGTTTTAATACACTTCTTGCTTATAATGCCTCACTGACTTCTGGTCATGTGTATCCTTCCCATGATGGAAGAGTCAGTGGTTGTGTCAGTATTCATATCAATGTGTAAATTATTAATCCTTAATTTTCACCAGTTTTTAATGCACATCAAACTTTGGAAGGTGCTATAGTTCCCCCTCATTACTTAAATCTACAGCTCAGGCTTGTCGAGATTAATAGTGAGCTTCTCAGAGTCACCTTGCCAACTGAGTCATGTAGTCACTTGACTTTTAAACTTGGAAAGCCTATGATTCTGTGCTATCCCACCCTTTTTCACCACTACAGGTTATACGTAATCTGTGAAGTGCATTGGAAAGTGCACAGATTTATCCACACAATCTTGGACCAGGTCCATTTATTTATATTTTTATTGAGTTAGAGGAAGAGCATGGACCAGGTCCTTCTAACCTATGCAGCAACCCACCTGCTTAACACTAGCCTGATCAGAGGAAATGCTACAATGATCTACTAACTGGTACATCTTTGGACTGCAGGAGGAAACCACACACGGTCACATGAAAAATGTACATACTCTTTACAGATGGTGCCAGAATTGAACTCCGAACTTTAATGCCCTGAGCTGTAATAGCACCACTAGCCATTACGTTACTTTGGCAGCTTACTTATTCAAAGTCCCTACCTACACAGCCATTGCACGTAATAATACACACAAAGCAATATTTTATAAATAACACACGTATTTCTACATAGAGGACTACTTTACTGAAAGCTCTTTACTTGGCAATTTCATTCTAATTTCAAAATATCCATTTTACCAACATATGAGTTCTGTGTTTTGTTTTGTCAATAGCTCAGGCAAAGCAGCATTAAATTAAGTTTACGCAGGATGAGGGATTTGTATTATATTTATGCATGAAGGAATTTACCACTTGACAAATTGCTGAGTGAAGTGAGACAATTGTCCTATTTCATGCTCAATGGAAAATCCGAGATTACTTTTTTGCTGAACCACTAATGCACATTTTCTTGTTGGTGGTTGAGGAGTCACATTAGTTACGTCTGGAAACAGATGATTTCTTGGACTTCCTATGTCATGCATTAGTAGGAACAGAAATGGCTCATCCAGTCTACCTGATTATTCATTTAGTTTATGGCTGATATGTCATAGTAATGTTTACCAGACTTAATCATTTAGCATATTTTATTTACAAATACCTGCAGATTATCATGAATGGAGGAGCTATAGAGTCATACATCATGGAAACAAACTCTCTGGCTCACTGAATGTGCACTGACCATCAAGCACCCATCTACTCGCATTCCATTTGGTTCTTCCTACATTCCCATCAACTCAATTCCTGTCAATTAGCCAGACACTGGGAATAAATGACAATTGTCACGGCGTTTGGATATGGCCTAAGTGCGGAAGGAGAGAGAGAGAGAGAGAGAGAGAGAGAGACACTGAAGTGGGTCGATAGTTCACAGACCTTAATACGAACAGGATTTTAAGGGAAAAGAAAACCCCTTAAGGCTGTTAACTAGAACTCAAATGGAAACCTAGATGCCGACAACGTGGCTGAAAGGAATACCTAAACATAAAATGAATACCGCTAGCCTCTAGCATCAGTCACCTTGCTAGTCCACTTTCTCAGACAGGACCGAATGCAAGCAGGCAGCGTAACGTTGCTGTGCTTTGCTGAAGTCTCAACAGGAGCTACAACAGAAAGAAGGGAGTAAAATACCACCATAACGAAACAGTAATTAGCTGACACTTGCTTATTCACGAACACTATTTGCCAAATCTGTTGCACAGCCCGCCTGCGGGGGCACGTGGACCCTGCAGCGGAGTCCGTGGTTGTGACAACAATGGCCAATTAACTCTAACTTATTTGGGATGTAGAAGTAAATCAGGGCACCTGGGAAAAAAACTACACACAGTACCAAGTCGTTGGGGGTGTGTGGCAATTGCTCGAATGGTTATGCCACCTAAAAGTACGCCCCTTCATTCCAGACTTGGGGTGAGTGGAAATAGGTGATCAATCTGTGCTGGTCATTAAGCACCCATCTACATTCATCCCATTTTATTCTCCTTCGCCACCCCTCTTCCTTCCCGTTCACATCAATCCCCTCTGAATTTACCTATTAGCTGCACATTAGGAGAAAATGACAGTGGTCAATTAATCTACCAATCTCAAAAGTAATTTTGAAGATGAATTCATGGAATGCATTCAGGACAGTTTCTGAAAAATGTTGTGTCATGTATCAAAATCATGAATTTAGGACTTGTGGATTGCAATGAGATTTCTTCAAAAAAGGCCCTCTTCTTTAATAATCATAATATGATAAATGTATAAATTTAGAGTTTTGAACATAAATAAAAATCATTTATACAACTCTGAAGGATTTATTGTTTATGTTAACTTTTAAAATTAGTTTAAGAGTTATGATGGTAGATGAAACAAAAAAAACTTCATGATTATCAATGAATATACATTACAGAGAAAAATAAAGAAACTTCATGGGAAAGGAACACATCTTAATCTAACTAACGAGGTTAAGAATGTTAATAGTATTGTTTCCAAGAAAGGTTGTGTCACAATTAGGAAGCCTGTAGAAACTATCAAACCATGATCAAGAAACTTGATAAGGGCATAGAAAATAGAATTAAAGTAAATATGAAAGAAATATAGAAACAGACCGTATGAGTTTCTACAAGAATTAAAACAGGAAGTAAGTAATTAAAGAAAACATGGAACCCCTAGAGACTGAGACAGGAAAAATTATATTGGGAATATGTAAATTCTTAAGGTTAAATAAATACATTTCATCTGCCTTTCTGGTAGAAGATACACATAACATACCAGAAAGAAGAGGGACAAAATCCAAATTCAAAGAGAGTGACAAACTTTATCAATATAGATCAGTTGCCAACATGGGCTGAGAAATGGCAGATGGAGTTTAACCCACATTAAATGTGAGTTGTTGCACCTCTGTAGGGCAAATGCAAGAAGACAGTACACTGTTAGGGGCAAGATCCTTAACAGTGTTGTTGAGCAGAGAGGTTTTGGGATCCAAGTTCATAGCTCCTTGAAAGTGGCTACACAGTTGATAAGGTGGTTGAGGAGGCTTATGGAACGCTTGCTTTTATTAGTCAAGGCATTGAGTTCAAAAGTCAGGAGGTTATATTACAACTTTATAGAACTCTGGTTTGGTCACATCTGGAGTATTGCGTACAGTCTGGCCGCACCCACTATAGGAAGGATGTTGAGGCTTTGAAGCAGGTGTAGAAGAGGTTTACCAGGATGCTGCCTGGTTTAACAGGTATCTGCTATCACAAGAGGCTAGATAAACTTGGGTTGCTTTCTCTGGAGTGTCCGAGGCTGAGGGGAGATCTGATGGAGGTTTACAAGATTATGAGAGGCATTGATAGAGTGAACAGAGAGTAAATGCTTCCCAGGGTTAAAATGTATCGTATCAGAAGGCATGCATTGAAGGTGAGGGGGTAGTTTCAAGGGGGATGTAAGTTTTTTTTAATCAAGAAAGTTGTGGGTGCCTGGAATGCACTGCCTGGTAAGGTGGTTGAGGCAAATACATTACAGGCTTTTGAGAGGCGTTTGGGTAGGCACATGGAAGTAAGGAAGATGGAGGGTTATGGAAATGGTGGGCTGAATTGCCTGTTCCTGTGCAATACTGTTTTAAGGTCTATGTTCTATGTTCTAATATTAGTATATAAAAAAGCAAGGAAGAAATTAAGAGGATTAAGACCAATAAATCTTCTGAATCTGACTACTTGTATTGCAGGATGCTAAAAGTGATGACGGCATAGATAGTGATTGTACAAATGTACTAAATGAAGCAATTGATTAGAATTTAGCAAATATAATCCCAATATTCAAGATTCATTTGTTATCAAAGAATGTATAAATTATACAACGTTGAGATTTGCTTGTTCACAGGTAGCCACAATGCAAGAAACATGAAAGAATCCAATTAAAATAAAAAAAAGTAAAAGGCCAACACTTGATGCACAAGGGAAAGAAAAAAATAAAATATGCAAACAATTGAAGCAAACAACAACAGCATTCGAAACCAGAATTGAGGCCTCAGATCAGAACCCCGGAGCAGCCTGCAGTAGGCCTAAAGCCTCGCTTATCAGTTCATCATGTTTGCAGGCACAGAGCAGCTGGTGCCGTCTTCATACCCTCAGCACCATGGAGATGACCATTGCAGAGAACAAGTGAAATCGGCTCTCGTCTCCATCTTTCTGGGCTGGTCTTTAAATTGACCCAAAGGAACAGCGAAAGGCTCTGCACCCTTGCGAGAGGAGTGAAGATCGGCTCTTGTCTCCGATCTGGGCCGGATTTAAATGACCTAAACAGCGTATCATACCTTGCGCTAGGACGCAGCTACCAAGAAGGACTCCAGGCTGAGACTATGCCGCCTAGCGACTCGCTATGTGCCCAGATTCCTCCACTGAGACCAAAGCACTCTTCAAATCAGCTCAGTGCACAGAGCAACTGAGCCAGTTGTATGGGCACTGAAACTCCTCTGCCCCTATTTTTCCTTTTGGTGCCCAGAGTGATCCAACCTCACACCCAGGCCAGTTGTATGGGCACTGAATCTCCTCAGCCTCGACCTTTTTCGCCACCCAGAGCAATCCTACCTCACACCCGGGCCAGTTGTATGGGCACCGCATCTCCTCTGCCCCTATTTTTCCTTTCGCCACCCAGAGCAATCCCACCTCGCACCCGGGCCAGTTGAACGAGCATCAGAGTTTCTCTGCCCAGGCCCCAACTTCTCATTTCGCCACACAGGATGATCCAACCTTACTCCCGGGCCAGATGTTTGTGCATCAGAACTTACTCTGCTACGATTTTGCAACAAACTATCTCAGCTCATCCCCCGAACTCATCATCGCTTGCCCCTTCATTATTTGCAGTGATAATTTAGCACACTTTATCTCAGAAGAAGTACTTTTAGTAAATAGTCAAGAAAGGACATAGAGAACCGACTGTCAATTCCTGAGAAAATTCTGAAATCTGTTAATAAACAAATAGTAAATGGAATTTAGAAATCTTGATGTGATTGGCCTGAAAGAGACATTGCATTCAATAAAACTAATACTTTTTTGAGAACATACTGTAACTTATAAGATATGTTAAGAGGAATCTAGTGAATACAGCACACCTAGATTTTCAAAAAGCTTTTGATAAACTACAACAGAAAAGCTTGTTACGCAAAGTAAGAAAAAGAATTTCAGGATGTACATTGTATTCATTTTTCTGACATTAAATGCACCTATTGAAACCTATTGAGATACAAGGGCTAATAAGATAACACTGATATGGAATTGGTTAAACAACAGAAAATAGAGAATAATGGATCAATTTCCATTTGGGGTCTATTGTATGCCAAATGATTCAGTTGTCTACAATCCATACTTATGATTTGAATTCTAAAGGAAAGAAAGAAAGGTTGATTCGGATCTGTACTGTATGCAGTTTGGAAGAACTGGAGATTATCAGTTTGATAGTTTGATAATCAGTTTGATTATCAGTCCAGTCTGGTTTCTGATTTTGCCACAATGCTGATTTGGTATTCTATTAATCCTTAAGCATTTATTAAATCATTTAATGTTTACTGTCAATGCTTACTGTAGCATTGACAATCTGAAACTTCTTGTGGCACTTGCACTCTTGATGCAGTTACTTACAGCATCTTCCTCCAGTGCCTCTCCACTATTATCCAGATGCATGGGATTACACTAATCTGGTTCAGCTCTTAATTATCCAGTCTTCATCAGAGAAATATTTGCAATAACCTCCAGTAAGAGCATCAATACCAGGAATGAATTATCTTTGGCATTTTCCTATTAGCACTCTACATGTTCTTTCTCAACAATATTTGTTAAAATTACATGTGAAAGCTCATATGTTAACATTCAATTTTACCTCACCTCCAACTCATTTCACACCCTCATTGTTTCTAAATTGTCAGATCATTTATTCACCTTCTATTATTAGGTGAGCAGAAACTGAGTTCATTTCTGTCAGCCATTCCCTTGCACACTTTCAAATGCAGATTTAGATTTATTTCTCACATGTACATTGAAACATTCAGTAAAATCTGTCATTTGCGTTAACAGTTAACACACCCAAGAATGTGCTGTTGGCAGCCCACAAGGGCTGTAACAGATTCCAGCACCAAAATATTATGTCCACAATGTTCAGCAGAACACCACAAGTAGCAACAGCAAAAACAACAACAGAATAAAACTAGACAACAGCAGCAAAACAAGCCCCTTTCCCACTTTCTCACCCCCTCACACACATAGACAAGCCTCCAATTCCATGACAAGCTGCCTCTGGGCCTCCAGATCTTGTTCCCAGACCCTCAAACCTGCTGACATCAGTCATCCAACCTCCAGCCTTTGGTCCGGTGTTGCAGGATCGATCTTCAAACCTCCAGCTCTGGATTCACCAACTTTGATGTTCAACCCAGCATAAGAGCCAAATATCTGAAATTGCATTATTGAACAGCAAACTGCAAACACCTCAGATTCCCCAGTTGGTCTAGCTCCTGTTGTAACCTGAATCAGCCTTCTGTTCTGCACTATCCATTATACCACCGACGATGGTAACATCTACAAGTTACTAACCCTGCCACTTATGTTCACCTCCAAATCATTAATGTATAGGACAAGCAATGAAGGGCTTAGCACTGATCCCTACACCACACCACTCAGGTCTCCAATCTGAAAAGCAGCCCTCCTTGAATAGCCTCTGCCATCTGCAAGCTAAGGAAAGGTCAGTTATGGAAGGGAGGAAAGGTATGTCGAGCTTAATTCTGTAAACTGGGGATGTTAATGGAGATCAATCTATTGGGAGAGAAAATTGTTTGAGAAGTGGTCACCAATTCACTGCTGCCTGCATCCTCTGTTTTTATAGTTACTTTGGGGTCCTTAATATGTTTGTGTTGAATTCCTCCATCTGCTGGATAAATGAGGCACTGGCTCATTTCAGACAGCTTGGCTTAAAAAGACATTTAAAAGAATCTGACACGAATATATTATCTGAGTATGTGCCAAACCACTCAATGCCATAGTTGATTGGTGCAATCAGGGTAGGCTTTGTTTTTTTGTTCTAGTTAAGTGCAAAGGTTCTCTGCTAAGCTGTGTTGTAGTGCTCCTTTAAGTTACAGATTTCTGACGGCTGCCCTCCTCCAAAACCTGCCATCACCACCCCCACTTCACTGCAACTCACAATCTACGTTGATTTGGTCCCGAACATTCAGTTCTAAAATGGCGACCCCTATGAAAGTGTCAGCCTCAACTCTTTTTTCCCCTGCAACAGCTACTAATTCAGAGTTGTATCAAGCTTGCAGCTGGTTCTTATTAAGATGCAATGTTCAGGGGTGGTCTGGGAGTGCTATAGTGGAGGGTTGGGCTCCTGTGCCGGAGGCCAGGTTTTAAATCTCAGCCTTGACTGCCATCCAAACCTGGCTATCCTCAATGGGCCTTTATTTTACTAATTCTTGGCTGAAGTGATAGACAGTTTTGGATGGGGTGGAGCACCCATTTCAGGAAAAAGAAAGGTTATTGTGCTGGTTAGGCATTGGGTACTAAAGTGCATCTCCTCCTGACCAAGAACAGTTACAGCATTAATAGATTATCCTGCCCTTCAGCTGACATTGTGTACCACAAAATTGATAGAGATTGGGAAATGTAAATTGTATAAACGTGTTTATCTTGTTGTTATTTTAAAGTAAATATGACCACCTTAATGATACTGCTTCCAGTAAGTCAGATTTCTTGCTTGTGTACTTTCAGATTTTTGCTGGCTTTATGCCTTTTACACAACACATTTGTGGTGCTGAGCTGCCGTCGAAGGCTTATGGGAAGGAGGTGCCTCGAGAGAAGACATAGGTGGTTTCTGAGTTTAGGATAATTAATGTACATAATGTGGTGTGGAGTGCCACAGAGCAGCAAGTCCCAGATTTTCTCCCTGATCTGTTATAAATTAGCACATTTCAACTAGGAATATGCCCTGAGGAAGAAAATGGGCCATTTTGACTATTTTCCAGAGGGCAAAGTGACTAGTGGAAATCTGTTCCCAAGAATCTTCTCCAATAATTTCTCCACCACTGATGCAAGGCTCAACTGACATATAATTAACACACATCAAAGTTGCTGGTGAGCGCAGCAGGCCAGGCAGCATCTCTAGGAAGAGGTACAGTCGACATTTCGGGCCGAGACCCTTCGTCAGGACTAACTGAAAGAAGAGCTAGTAGGAGATTTGAAAGTGGGAGCGGGAGGGGGAGATCCAAAATGATAGGAGAAGACAGGAGGAGGAGGGATGGAGCCAAGAGCTGGACAGGTGATTGCTAAAAGGGATATGAGAGGATCATGGGACAGGAGGCCCAGGGAGAAGGAAAAGGGGGAGGGGGGAAAATCCCAGAGGATGGGCAAGGGGTATAGTGAGAGGGACAGAGGGAGAAAAAGGAGAGAGAGAGAAAGAATGTGTGTATATAAATAAATAACGGATGGGGTACGAGGGGGAGGTGGGGCATTAGCAGAAGTTAGAGAAGTCAATGTTCATTCCATCAGGTTGGAGGCTACCCAGACGGAATATAAGGTGTTGTTCCTCCACCCTGAGTGTGGCTTCATCTTTACAGTAGAGGAGGCTGTGGATAGACATATCAGAATGGGAATGGGATGTGGAATTAAAATGTTTTTGTTGGAGCACAGAAGGCCAAGAAAGAACCTGCGAACAATATAGAAAATAATGAGGGACAGAGAAAGGATGGATAATAAAAAAGATTTTCCCCACAGCAGGGTCTCCAAGTCTGGAGGACACAGGTTCAAGGTGAGGAGTAAGAGATTTAGAAAGGACTGATGGAGAATACTTGCACCCTGACAGAGGTCTGCAATCTGGAATACATTGCCTGAGAAGGTGCTGGAGGCAGGTGTCCTCAAAATGTATACAAAACTTCTGGATGAGTAACTGAATTACCAAAGCTATGTACAAAATGCTGACCATGGGATTAGTAGAGGTAAGTTCTTGATGATCAGCATGGACATGGTGGATTGGAGGACCTGCTTCTATTTTGTATGACTCTCTGACTCCATGAAATTGTGAGCAGGAACTTGCAGAAAGCAAGATGCTAGTACTGTTGCTCTCTGCCCAATGGTCTATCCAAGGCAATCAGGAGCTGTCGTAAGTGATAGTTCTCAAACAAAAGCACATTCATTAGCAGCTTCTAGTTTTCTAAGCAACACCTAGAAGCAATGGAGTTAATGAGTTTCTTTGATTTCCACTAATCCTGGAAGCCAGCGTCAAAAAAGGCCACTCAGAAGTAACCACAGTGCTGGTCATCAGGACTAACTGCAGACAGAAGGGCCTGAAGCAGGTCAATTGAAGATGTTTTCTTCTATAACAGCACGTAGGCACAATTTGAGAGCTGATTCTAGCAAATGGATTTTATCCCATTTGCTGTAAAATAGAGCTTTTTACAAATATAAGTACTTATTGTCAGCTCTGTCTGCCTTCATACAAATTGAAGGAGTAAATATTGGGGAAGGCATTGGAGAGGGTCCAAAGGAGGTGCATAAAGATTATTCGGGGAATGAAAAGGTCAATGTATGAGGAGTACTTGATGGCTCTCGGCCTGTACGTGTTGGAGTTTAGAAGAATGAGTGAGGATCTTATTGAAAGCTATTAAATATTGAAAAGCCCAGGTAGAATAGATGTGGAGAGGATGTTTCCTATAGTGGGAGATTCCAGGAGCAGAGTGCACAGAATACAAGGATGTCCCTTTAGAGCAGAGATGAAGAGGAATTTGTTTAGCCAGACAGTGGTGAATCTGTGAAATTCATTGCCATGGATAGGTGTGGGGGCCAAGTCATTTGGAGTATTTAAACCAGAGGCTGATAGATTCTTGATTTGTAAGGGTGTCAAAGGTTATGACAAGAAGGCAGGAGAATGGGGTTGAGAGGGATAATAAATCAGCCATGACTGAATGGCAGAGAAGACTTGATTGTCTGCATGTCCCAATTCTCCTCCTGTATCTTATGGGTTTATGATATAAATATGCACAAGGCACGATTGACTTATTACAGGTGAGAAGCGATTTCATGTCATGCTCCGAGTGTTTAGTTACATGAGTAGTTACACGGCCACCATGGACTTCCTTCCAAAGCAAGAAATGAGATCACTAAATGATGTGAATGGAGCCACTGAATCCAAGTAGATTCCTGGGGATGAACTGAAATAATAGCAAAGGGATAGGGCCCTCCCAGCAGTGCAAGTTGGGGTCAGAAGATGAATGCCTGTGACTTGGTAATATGCATAATAGCTGTAGGGCTGAAGAGAGCTGGTCAAGTTGTCAGAGATGCAGAGATATTTCATTCCTTCCCTGCTTCAGGGATCAATTCACAATATTTAAAAGGCCTGTTTCCTGTCACAAACTGCGGATCTTCTGCAATCTGATAGAAGTACTTTAGTGAGTTTTTCTGGCGGTCCAGTTGAATGAGGAATGAGAGAGAATGCTACTCACGGGTCTGTGAGTGAGGCTTTAAAAAACAGCACTTGTGGGCATTCCGCATTTTCAAATCGTGATTGGTTAGCAAAGGCAAATGCAAGTAAGCTGTGAATGTGCGGGGTGGCCATTTTGTCAGTGTTAAGAGTGGGGAGGCTTTGGTGAGAGCAGGCTTGGGCGAGGTAAGTACCTTGTAGGTTTCTTCTTTGTTCTTCCACTGCTAGTTCATAGTTAGTGCAGTGAAGTAGGCTCCAGGGGCTGTGTTGTGTTATTTGTGTGAGAAGTGGGAATCCTTTTGGAGAGATATTTTTAATATTATTTCTAAGGTATTAAATATAGATATCTCTCCTCACCCTATTACTGCTATCTTTGGACTACCTAAAATTTCTAGTAATCTTTCCCCTTCAGCCCGTAGAATGATTGCATTTCTTACTTTAATGGCGAAAAGATGTATTTTACAACATTGGAAAGAGCTTAATGCTCCAACTACCTTTTTTTGGTTTTCTCAGACGATTTTATGTTTGAATTTGAAGAAAATTAGAAGTAACCTTTATGATTCTTCATTTAAATTTGAACAGATTTGGGGACCTTTTATTCGATATTTTCATTTAATGTAATATTTACCTTTCTTGTTTTTTTTTCACTGTTTTTAATGGAGGTCGGGATTGAGGACGTGATTTTAAGTTTAACTCTGTTTGGTTTCAAGTTAGCCCATTGCTTTGCCTTGCTTTTAGTTAGTTGCACGGTGGTTTTTTTTGGGGGGTTTCTTTTTCTTTTTTTCCATTGATATATATAAAATTTAGTATACTATTATGTTATCTTGGTTTCCTATGTTTAAATTACATTGTTTGTAGTATTTTTTTTTGGTATTGATACCTTTTGGAATTTTATTATACTTTAACATTGTATTAATGTTTATATGGCTTACCTTTTTTGTATACTTACTCAATAAAAAGATTTAAAAAGAAAGAGAAGTGGGAATCCTAGGAGATCTCCATCCTCCCGGATAACCACAGCCACACCAGGTGCAGCTCCTCAGAGAACGCGTTAAGGAACCGGAGCTGCAGTTCGATGACCTTCAGCACATACGGGAAACTGAGAAGGTGACAGACAGAAGCTACAGAGAAAGGAAATGGGCAGCCAGCGCAGAGTACACCTGTTGCCGTTCTCCTCAATAATAAGTACACCACTTTAGATACTATTGGGAGGAACATCCTACTGGGGGAAGCCACAGCATTCAGGTCTCTGGCACTGAAGCTGATGCTGTAGCTCAGAAAGGAAGGAGTGGTTAAAGCGAACTGCAGTAGTGATAGGGGAGTCTACTGTTAGAGGAGTAGACACAAGATTCTGTGTCTCGGATAGGGTCCCACAGCTTTCTAAAGGGGAGGGTGCAGCCAGAAGTCTTGGTACGTATTGGCACCAAAGACATCGGAAAAGGGAGGAGTTCCTGAAGAGAAAACTTTGGGAGCTAGGTAGAAAGCTGAAACAGAACCTTTAGGGTAGTAATCTCTGGATTGCTGCCTGTGCCATATGCCAGTGAGGGTATGATAGGACGATTTGGCATGTGGCTGAGGAACTCGTGCAGGGGGCAGCGTTTCAGATTTCTGGACCATTGGGATTTCTCCTGGGCGAGGCTGACCTGTACAAAAGTGGTGGGTTACACCTGAACCTGAGGGAGACCAATATCCTTGTGGGCAGGTCTGCTTGAACTGTTGGGGAGGGTTTGTCAGGGAGGTGGGAAATTGAGTGACTGGGCTGGGGATGGGACAGTTGCTATACAAGCAGAGGCAGTGTGTAGTGAGACTGTGAGGAAGGACAGGCAGATGAAAGGTCAAACTTGCAGTCAGCGGAAAAAGTTGTAGTCAGTGCAAAAAGGGAATCAGCGATTCAGGATTGGGGAAACAGATTTGATTCGGGAGCTTAAGTTAAAGGAACCCTGAGTAGGCAGTGATCATAATGTGATATAATTCACCCTGCAATTTGAGAGGGAGAAGCTAAAGCCAGATTTATCAGTAATATAGAGGAGTAAACAAGGCTAAAGTTATTTGGTAGGGTACACTATCAGGGATAACAGAACAGCATCAATGGCTGGAGTTTCTGGGAGCATTTCAGAAAGTGCTGGATAGATATATCCCAAAAAAGAAGTAGTATTCTAAAGACAGGATGACACAACTGTGACTGACAGGGGAAGACAAAGCCAACAAAGAGAGGGCATGCAATAGACCAAAAATTCCTGAGAATTTATTAGATTGGGAAACTTAAAAACCAACAAATGGCAAATAAAAAAGCCATAATGGGGAAATATGAAGGTAAGCAAGCAAGAGGATACCAGAAGTTTTTTCAGATATTTAAAGAGCAAAAGAGAGGCAAGAGTGGATATTGGAGTGCTGGAAAATAATGCTGCAGCAGTAGTAATGGGGGACAAGGAAAGGGCAGACAAACTGAATAACTATTTTGCATCGGTCTTCACTGTGGAAGACACTAATAGTACACAGGAAGTTTGAGAGTGTCAGGTGGTAGAAGTGAGTGTGGTTACTATTGCTAGGGAGAAGGTGCTTTGGAAACTGAAAGGTCTGAAGGTAGATAAGTCACCTGGATCAGATGGGCTACACCCAAGAGTTCTGAAAGAGGTAGCTGAAAAGGCTGTGGAGGCAGTAGTAATGATTATTCAAGAATCACTAAAATTTAGCATGGTTCCAGAGGACGGGAAAATTGCAAATGTCACTCCACTGTTCAAGAAGAGAGGGAGGCAGAAGAAAGGAAATTATAGGCAAGTTATGTTAACATCAGTGGTTGGGAAGATGTTAGAGCTGATTGAGGCTTTCAGGTACTTGGAGGCAGATGATAAAATGGGCTAAAGTCAGCATGGTTTCCTACAGGGAAAATCTTCCCTGGCAAATCTGTTGGAATTCTTTGAGGAAATGACAGGATAGAAAAAGGAGAACTGGTGGATGTTGTGTTTGACAAGGTGCCACACATTAGACTGCTTAGCAAGATAAGAGCCTATGGTATTACAAGAAAGATATTAGCATGGACGGAGAATTGGCTGCTTGGCAGAAGGCAAAGAGTGGGAATAAAGGGAGCCTTTTCTGATTGGCTGCCAGTGTCTAGTGGTGTTCCACAGGGGTCAGTATTGGGACCATTTCTTTTTATGTGGTTTGTCAGTGATTTGGATGATGGAACTGATGGTTTTGTGACCAAGTTCATGGATGTTACGAAGATAGGTGGAGGGGCTGGTAGTGTAAAGGAAGCAGGAAGACTGCAGAAGGACTTAGACAGATTCAGAGAATGGGAAAAGAAATACAAATGGAATGCAGTGTTGGAAAGTGCATGGTCATGCACTTTGGTAGAAGGAATAAAAGCCTAGAATATTTTCTAAACATGGAGAAAATTCAAGAATTTGAGAAATTAACTCGCTAGTCAAGTTGGTGGCAAGGAAGGCAAATGCAATGTTAGCGTTCTTTTTGACAGGACTAGAATATAAAAGCAAGGATGTAATGTTGAAACATTATAAACCACTGGTAATACCTCACTTGGAGTATTGTGAGTAGTTTTGGACCCCTTATCTGAGAAAGGATGTACTTGTCATGGTCCAGTCCGTGAAGTCTGCATTCCGGTTCACGGTCAATGGACCCTGGCTCCAGGTTTTCCTGTCTACCCTGTTTCTGTTCCTGTTGAGCACTAATAGAGGCAGCTGATTCTCGTTGGGGCTGGCTGCATAAATACCTCCAGAGACCAGGGTGTGGCTGCTGAATTGTTCTTGTCCTTACTCCTTGTATCCCTTCCCCTGCCTTCTGTTTCCTCCCCTGAAGCCTTGCCTTGTCTTGCCGGTAACTCACGCCTTGCCTGAAGTTCGTGTCTCGCCTTGCATTGCCTGAAGCCTTGACTTATCTTGCTGGTAACTCTCGCCTGGTCTCGCTTGAAGTCTTATCTTGGAGCCACCCTGCACCTAACTCCTTTCCTGCCCCTTGCCTTCACCGGGTAAGCCAGGTCGTCTTGCCGTCACCTATGGTTGGTTCTGTCCCTTCCTGTCCCTTGCCTCTGCCAGGTAAGTCAGGCTGTCTTGCTGTTACCCTGTGGTGGGTTCTGTCCCTTCCTGTCCCTTGCCTCCATCAGGTAAGCCAGGTTGTCTTGCCGTTACCTACAGTTGGTTCTGTCCCTTCCTGTCCCTTGCCTCTGTTGGGTGGAGTACTGCGCCCTGCCCAGGTGATCCGCGCCCTGCCCAGGAGTACCGCACCCTGCCCAGGAGGAGCTTCAAGACCCTAAGCCTCAAGCCTCGCCCCAAGCCAAGCTTCAAGACCCCAGGCCTCAAGCCTCTGGTCTCCAGCCTCACCTCAAGCCTCTGGTCTCCAGCTTCGCCTCAAGTCTCTGGTCTCCAGCCTCACTTCAAGACCCCAAGCCTCAAGCCTCTGGCCTCCAGCCTCTCCTCAAGCCTTGCCTCAAGCCTCTGGCCTCCAGCCTCGTCTCAAGCCTTGCCTCGTCTCTGACCTCCAGCCTCGTCCTGCCTGCCAGCCAAGTCACGTCCTTGCCTAGTTCCAGAGTCCAAACTCTGGCTCCTAGCTCTCTTGTTCAGTTCTGTTCCGAGTTCCCAGTTTTCTTGTCCATGTCCTAGCCCTCACCCTGTATCCTACTTCAGTGTCTGTGTCTTGCACTTGGGCTCGTTCCCAGCCACCCGTTATGACAGTACTGACCTTGGAGAAGGTTCAAATGAGGTTCACAAAAATGATTCCGGGATTTAAAGGCTTATCATATGAGGAGCATATGATGGCTCTGGGCCTCAACTCACTGATGTTCAGAAAAATAAGGGTGGGGGGGGTGAACAATCTCATTGAAACCAATCAAGTTGAAAGGCCTAGATAGAGACGATGTGGAGAGGGTGATTCCTATAGTGAGGGAGTGTAAGACGAGAAGTCACAACCTCAGAATAGAAGGGTGTCCATTTAGAACTGAGATGAGGAGGAATTTCTTTAGCCAGAGGGTGATGAATCTGTGGAATTCATTGCCACATTTGGCTGTGGAGGCCAGGTCACTGGATGTACTTAAGGTGAAGTTTGATAAATTCTTGATTAGTGAGAGCCTGAATGGTTACAGGGAGAAAGCAGGAGTATGGAGTTGAGAGGGAAATGTATCAGCCATGATCAAATGGTGGAACAGACTCAATGGGCTGAATGGCCTAATTCTGCTCCAATGTCTTCTGTCTTCTGGTCTTATGGAGTTCATTATCATGCCTAAATAACTGTCAGTAGTGCAGTAAATTCTGTAAGGATCGAACTGAGGTTGGAAGAAATTACTGTGAGTCAGGCAGTTAGTTCAGTAAGGAGCTTATTGCACTTAAACAGTATTTACCAATTCTATATTAGCAAATAAAAGAAAAAAGTACTAAGAAGGTAATTTTATGAGTTTGTTTAAGTAGTGGAGAGTCTCACCTGCATATTAGGAAATTGCAGAAGCTTCACATACATCTTTTCATTTCATTGACTGGGTCCTTGTAAACCAGCTATGGGAAGAATCCATACGCAAGAGGAGAGCTGTAACGTGGTCAGTGCCTAGAGTTCATGGGTAAAGAATGCCAAAAACAATTGCTATTACTAGAACAAAGTCTGAGCAAATTAATTTAATTAAGATTAAAGACAGCTGCAGAAAAGTACTGATACTGTTGCAGCTTGTGTTCGAGTTTGGTTGAAGCTGCTCAGAGGCTGGTGTGGTGTGACTTGGCTGGAGTTATATGGGGCAATATTGCAGTACGTTAATTGACTTCCCCAGAACCAAACAACTAATGGCACTCTTGAGCAATTACAGGTTGACCTGTAAATGTCTGGCATATGGTGTTTGTCCAAGTAGAGTAAGTGTTAATAAATTGCTTTGTGTGAGACGAAGTCTTATAAATTAAACTGAGCTAGTGGTTTGCTAATCCAGCAATGCAGGAATAGGGCCAGTGAATATTTTATGCATTGATTATACACAATCCTATTAACCTGAGCCCAAAATCATGGTGAGCAATAAAACGAGCTTTGAAAATGCATTTGCATTTCCTGCATTTGGCTCCTCTATTATAACATGAGTAGGGTAATTTCAACAGGTCAATAGGTTCATTTAATGTCAGAGAAATGTATACAATATACATCCCGAAATTCTTTTTCTTTGCTAACATCCATGAAAACAGAGGAGTGCCCCAAAGAACAAATGACAGTTAAATGTTAGAACCCCAAATGCCCCCAGCTCCCCCCACCCACGCATAAACAGCAGCAAAGCAACGACCCCCCCACCCCCACCAGCAAAAAAGCAGCAGCACCCTGCACCGAGCACTCAAGCGTGCAGCAAAGCATCAATAAAGACACAGATTTTCAGTACCCCCAAAACTACCTGTTCACCTGGTAATTTGACATACCACAGGCTCTCTCTCTCCCTAAAAGGGAAAGAAGAGGTATCCCTGTTTCACAGTGAGAGGGGAGACATAACCAACAACTTGCTGATTTACGATGTTAAAAGTCTGTTGTGTCGCTTTTTCCGAGCTCTGTGCCCAAAGAGTCGGCAGCAGAAAGGCGCAGCTCTCTGGACACACGTCCCCCGGTTGCGAAACTGCTGCTCCCGATGTTCTGTGTTCTCCTGCGATGCTTCAGTCAGGGGCACTGACCCAGAATCAGCCCGTCTCCAGAGCCACGGAAATCCGGCACCCTGAAGGCTCACTGGTCTTGCAGGCCGCGTCCTTGGGATATCAAAAAGCAGCCGGTTGTGAAGCTCTGACAGCAGGTCCTATTCCCACAAAGAACCAAAGTCAGAGTGTAACTCCAGGTCAGGGTCTTCAAAAGAACCTTGAAAAACCAAAAAAGAGATATCAAAGATAGAGATAGAGCTGTTTTCGAAGATGCAAGCGAAGGAGTCGCCGTTTATCGCCATCTTGACTTCGCTCTGCCTCCAGTCACTTAGTTGAGATGATAAGTTTTGGGTTCATTGAGATGGTGTCAAAGAGCACAGAATGAATGTTTGGGGCTCCAGTTGAGTTGTGGGTGAGGGGGAGGGTAGTGGTGATCAATCAAAGCAATGGAGCTTGGGCTTGGACGCCAGGAGTGTTGGGGAGAGGTTGTAGAGGTTGTGACTGGATGACAGTGTAGATGCAACTGCAGGGAGGCCAGGCTCAGATGATAGCAATCCACGACAATGGGAAAATATAGACCTTAAAGGAGATCTACCTACTACTACTAACCTTTAGAATCCAGTTTTCTGCCAGCCCCCTTCAAGTGCTGCTGACACAGTTGAAGGCACGGTAATACATTCGTTGTCTCTACTGTTTTATCTCTACCTCTGGAGACAGCTTATCCACTTATATCTTTTATAAATGCACTGATTCTCACAGCTACCTGGACTATAAACACAAAATATTCTGCAGATGCTGGGTTCAAAGCAACACTCACAACACACTGGAGGAACTCAGCAGGTCGGGTAGCATCTGTGGAAAAGATCGGTCCACGTTTCGGGCCGGAACCCTTTGTCAGAGGCCCTATAAAGAAGGTGGGGGAAGGGTGGGAAGGAGAAGGCTGGAAGGTTCCAGGTGAAAAACCAGTAAGGGGAAAGATAAAGGGGTGGGGAGGGGAAGCAGGGAGGTGATAGGCAGGAAAGTTGAAGAAGGAATAGGGGAAAACACAATGGGTAGTAGAAGGAGGCAGAACCATGAGGGAGGTGATAGGCAGCTGGGGGAGGGGGAAGAGTGACATAGGGATAGGGGAAGGGAGGGAGAGGGAATTACCGGAAGTTGGAGAATTCTATGTTCATACCAAGGGGCTGGAGACTGCCTAGACGGTATATGAGGTGTTGCTCCTCCAACCTGAGTTTAGCCTCATCACAGCAGTAGAGGAGGCCATATATGGACATATCCAAATGGGAATGGGGAGCAGAGTTGAAGTGGGTGGCAACCGGGAGATCCTGTCTGTCCTGGCGGACAGAGCGGAGGTGCTCGACGAAGCAGTCCCCCAGTCTGCGTCGGGTTTCACCGATGTAGAGGAGGCCGCACTGGGAGCTCCGGATGCAATAGATGACCCCAACAGACTCACAAGTGAAGTGTTGCCTCACCTGGAAGGACTGTCTGGGGCCCTGAATGGTGGCAAGAGAGGAGGTGTAGCACTTACGCTTACGGGGATAAGTGCCAGGTGGGAGATCCGTGGAGAGGGACGTGTGGACCAGGGAGTCGCAGAGGGAACAATCCCTGTGGAAAGCGGAGAGGGGTGGAGAGGGAAAGATGTGCTTAGTGGTGGGGTCCTGTTGAAGGTGGCAGAAGTTGCGGAGGATAATATGCTGGATCCGGAGGCTGGTGAGGTGGTAGGTGAGGACAAGGGGAACTCTGTCCCTGTTTTGGTGGCGGGAGGATAGGGTGAGGGCCGAAGGTGCTGGAAATGGAGGAGATGTGGGTGAGGGCATCATTGATGACGGCAGAAGGGAAACCACGATCCTTAAAAAAAGAGGACATTTGAGATGTCCTGGAACGGAAAGCCTCATCCTGGGAGCAGATGTGGTGGAGACGGAGGAACCGGGAATAGGGAATCACATCTTTCCCTCTTCACCCCTCTCCGCTTTCCACAGGGATTGGTCCCGCTGCAACTCCCTGATCCACACGTCCCTCCCCACGGATCTCCCACCCGGCACTTATCCCTGTAAGCGTAAGTGCTACACCTCCTCTCTTGCCACCATTCAGGGCCCCAGACAGTCCTTCCAGGTGAGGCAACACTTCACTTGTGAGTCTGTTGGGGTCATCTATTGCATCAGGTGCTCCCGGTGCGGCCTCCTCTACATCGGTGAAACCCGACGCAGATTGGGGGACCGCTTCGTCAAGCACCTCCGCTCTGTCCGCCACAACAGACAGGATCTCCCGGTTGCCACTCACTTCAACTCTGGTCCCCATTCCCATTTGGATATGTCCATATATGGTCTCCTCTACTGCCATGATGAGGCCAAACTCACATTGGAGGAGCAACACCTCATATACCGTCCAGGTAGTCTCCAGCCCCTTGGTATGAACATAGAATTCTCCAACTTCTGGTAATTCCCTCCCCCTCCCTTCCCCTATCCCTATGTCACTCTGCCCCTCCCCCAGCTGCCTATCACCTCCCTCATGGCTCCACCTCCTTCTATTACCCATTGTGTTTTCCCCTATTCCTTCTTCACCTTTCCTGCCTATCCCCTCCCTGCCTCCCCTCCCCCACCCCTTTATCTTTCCCCTTACTGGTTTTTCACCTGGAACCTACCAGCCTTCTCCTTCCCACCCTCCCCCCACCTTCTTTATAGGGCCTCTACCCCTTCCCTCTGCAGTCCTGACGAAGGGTTCCAGCCCGAAACGTTGATTGATTGTTTCCACGGATGCTGCCCGACCTGCTGAGCTCCTGTGGCGTGATGTGAGTGTTACCTGGACTATGCCTCTTCCCACCCTGTCACTTGTAAAAATGCCATCCATTTCTATCAGTTCCTCCATCTCCGCCACATCTGCTCTCAGGATGAGGCTTTCATTCCAGAAATAATGAAATGATGAGATATCCTCCTTCTTCAAAGAAGGGGGCTATCCTTCCTCCACCATCAACACTGCTCTCACCCGCAACTCTTGCATTTTGCACACATCCGCCCTCACCGCATCCTCCCACCACCCCGCCAGGGATAGGGTTCCTTCACCTACCGCCTCACTAGCCCCTATATCCAGCACATAATTCCCTGTAACTTCCGCCATCTCCTCGGGGATCCCACCACCAAGCACGTATTTCCCTCCACCCCACCCCCACTTTCCACAGGGATCACTCCCTACGTGACTCCCTTGTCAATTGTCCCTCCTCACTGATCTCCCTCCTGGGACTTACCCTTGCAAGCAGGACAGACAATGGCTGCACCTGCCCCTACACTCCTCCCTCACTATCATTCAGGGCCCCATACAATCCTTCCAGGTGAGGCGACACTTCATCTGTGTGTCTGTTGGGTCATCTACTGTATCTGGTGCTCCCAGTATGGCCTCCTGTATATTGGTGAGACCTGACATATATTGGGAGACGGTTTTGCCGAGCACTTATGCTCTGTCCACCAGAAAAAGCAGGATCTCCCAGTGGCCACCCATTTCAATTCTACCGCCCTTTCCAACATGTTTATCCATGGCCTCCTCTACTGCCGTGATGAGCTCATACTCAGGTCGAAGGAGCAACACTTTATATCCCATCTGGCTAGCCTCCAATCTGATGGCATGAGTATTGATTTCTCAAACTTCTGGTAATTGCCCTTCCCCCTTCACCATTGCCAATTCCTGTTTCCCTCTGATGCACTATCAATTACTCCAAAAGACCGGAAGTAGAGTAAATACTGAAAGGCTTTTATTAACAGTAAAATGGATCCATGTCCCTGCTGTATGTCTGTCCTGGACTGTGGGAGGAGCAGTGACACAATCACCTTTATTCAGGGGTCTGTGGGAGGAGCCACAGGAGCAGTCAGCAGAGGGGCGTATCCAGGCATGTCCAGACTGGTAACCCAGTTACAACCTATATACATGGTTTACCACACCTCTTTCACCTTATCTCCTTACCTGCCCATCTCCTTCCTCTGCTGCTCCTCCCCTTCCCTTCCTTCCATGATTTTCTACCCTCTCCTAGAAGATTCCCCTCTCCAGACCTTTATCTCTTTCACCAATCAACTTCCCAGCTCTTTTCTTCACCCCTCCCTCTTTCCTGGTTTCACCTATCACCCACCACCTTGTACTACTTCCTCCCCTCCCCCCACCTTCTTATCCTGACTTCTCATCTTTTTTTCCCAGTCCTGATAAAGGGTCTCACCCCAAAACGTCGACTGTTTACTCTTTTCCATAGACACAGCCTGGCCTGCTGAGTTCCTCCAGCATTTTGAATGTGTTGCTTTGGATTTCCAGCATCTGCAGACTTTCTTGTGTTTGTGCTCCATGCCTCCGTGTTGGATTTCAAACCCACATTTGGCAATCAGTAGTCCTGAACAAGAGCCGCTTGCTTGGCAACTCAAACACTGCACTGCTACATAATACCACTCTCAAGTAAGGGGGGAAGGGGCTGGGGACGTGATCATTGGAAGGAAGGAGCTGTGTAAAGAATGCTAAGGATTCTTTGTAAAGCTGCAGGGGTTTCTTCTGGGCCACAAGGAAACCTGATGTTAAATTTTAAAGCTTACCTTGCTGGAATAACCCCTGCGCCTTTCAGCAGATGGACTGCGTATTCAAAAGAGTAAATTTGCATGGGCCACTGGATCAGAGATGACTATCACTCATAGTTTAACTATCCTGTGCCTAGGATCTGTTTGGAAGTTGATGCAGTATAAAGGAATTGTCTATCCACATACTGTACTGACCAAAATAACAACTACAGATGTCCCACAGATCTGCAGCAGTTAGAAACTGAGCAGAGAAAAGGTTTATGATCTGCTATCCTGCACATGGATAACATAATAGCTCTAAGTTTTGTACCAAGGCCAAACTTTCAGAGAAAGATAATAGTGAACATATTACACAATAAAGAAGCCAGCTGTCCCAATAAAACTATGATACTCCAAAGTATACATACATTTTAATGTCCTAATTATGTTAAACTTGTTTTTAAATTTAGAAATGTTAACTGAACATAACACATGACTACTTAGAATTTTATGGCATCTTTACTGCAGTTACTTGTCCCAAGTCTTGTACAAGAGAATTAATGGCTGAAGATTGATAGTGAGCCACATAAATTATCAAAAGTTTGATCAAAGGGAAATGCAGGTCTTTGCTAATTTGGTTTAGCATTTTGGATTTGGGATTGAAGCATTAGCTGGTCACACAGACAAATAGGAGTCATGGTCCAGAGCAATCTGCCCTCTCAAACAGGTCTGCACAATGTCGAATTTGTAAGGTTTTCCATTGTCTGCACTCTACAGCCTAACTCCTTCATCCTGCCAGCGTCATTGACCCACAAGAATTTGAGTCTGCTATTTAAGATAACAGAGGGAAATGCATCAATGTAAGTACAGGGACCAGTCTAATATTTCTTTTGTCTGTTGTGCTCAGAATAAAAGCTGAGCATCATGCACCACCAAAGTCAGTTCCCCCCGGTGTTCTCCCCAAAATTCATTTAAAGCATGAAGATCAAAACAAATAAATCAGTATTGCCACTTCATAAGTGTTGTGATAAGCTGATGGCAAACTTAGTTTGAGTATTATGGAGAAAATCTTAAATAGTGTTCCAGTTGGGGAAGCTGATTGGATAACAGGATGGTGATGCCACAGACATTTTCCTGACTCTTCTGAATTTCTGATGATATAATCAATAAATTGGATAAAGATGGTATTGCTAGTTTGCTAATGGTGATCTGCTTTCCTGGGGAAAATGTGAAGTACCAGCTCAAGAATGTAAATTATTAATTAGCAGATGCATGCCACTTTAAGGTGTTATAAGACCATAAGATCTAGGGGCAGGATTAGGCCATTTGGCCCATCTAGTCTGCACCACCATTCCATCACGGCTGATTTATTATCCTTCTCAACCCCATTCTCCACCTTCTCCCCATACCTTTGACACCCTTACTAATCAAGAACCTGCCAATTAACCAATGGCTTGACTTCCACAGGCATCTGTGGCAATGAGTTCCACAGATTCACCACCCTATGGGTAAAGAAATTCCTCCTTATTTCTGCTCGAAAAGGATGTCCTTCTATTCTGAGGCTGTGCCGACTGTTCCTAGACTCCTCCTCTACAGAAAACATCTTCTTCATGTGCACTCTATCTAGGCCTTTCAATGTTCGATAGGTTTTAATGAGATTCACCCTCATTCTTCTAAACTCTAGTGAGTATGGGCCCAAAACTATTCGCAATACTCCTGGTGCAGTCTGACCAGTGCCTTATAAAGCCTCAGCACTTCATTCTTGTTTTTATTTTCTAGTCCTATCGAAATGAATGCTAACATTGCACTCACCTCCCTTACCACTGACTCGGCCTGCAAGTTAACCTTAAGGAATCCCAAGGTGCTTTGTACCTCTGATTTCCGGATTTGGTCCCCATTTAGAAAATACCCTTTATTCCTTCCACCAAACTGCATGGCCATACATTTTCCTACACAGTTTTCCATCTGCCACTTCTTTGCCCATTTTCTTAATCTGTCTAAGTCCTTCTGCAGACTCCCTGATTCCTCAACACTACCTGTCACTCCAACTATCTCTGTATTGTCCGCAAACCTGGCCACAAATGGCATGCTTAAATGGCCATTTGCCACTACCACAAAATGACAGATGGTTTCTCTGGTAGATCCACTCTGGCAAGAAAATAATTTACTATTTTCCTTTTATAAAAGATGTGTGAAATTAAAATACAATTTTCTATATATATATTTAAAATACAATTTTATATATATATATATGTAAAACTCAGGAAATGGACTTAGAAAATTTAAAATATCCAAGGGAGGCGGAGTGAAAGGAACAGAAGAAAATTGGTGAGAAGGTAAAATTGTAAAAATTTTCAGCCTGGAATTTCTCACATTGACAATTATTGCAAAAAAAAAGCTCATTTGGAGAATTATATTATGTTTTGCATTTTCACTGTGATCAGCTTTTTATGCTTTCTTCCAACTAACTCGGTTAAAGCAAGAAGTTGCAATCCATGTTTTTTTGTTCTGCGTTACATAACTGAAGGATTATTTGCCCCAATTAGGCCTTTGAAAACTGTTGTAACCTAATACTATGAAGGTGAGATTTTGGTACAGTTGAGAGGAAGCTGATGATAATACGTTGAAAAATAGAGAGATGTGTTTAAACATTTCAATCCTGCCTGATAACTCAGCCTCTGTGAAGATAACAAAACTGGTCATTTTTCACACTGGTTCTCAGAAGTGACCAGTTGAAAGCACAGTTTATCAGTTGAGTGATATCTGCAACAAACTGGACTTTTGTTTGCCAGACAGGGTCTGCTGTGTGTGTGCCTCAGATCCCTGCTTCCCATCACTATTGACACTTTGTAGTAATGATGGACTTCTGCCTAATGAAATTCTTGTTACTTTGGTGGGAATTACCTTGAGTGCGGCTGAGAACATGTTTACACCTTTGTCAGAACGAGGCTGCTAAGACACCAGCTGAAAGCTGCAAACTAACAAAGCTAATATGAATGATAAGATAGCTTGTTGATCTGTGGAAACCCAAGGCTCTGGATGATGACAACGCATGAGCACTTTCTGCTGATTAAGCTGGAAATGCTTGAAGAACTTTGTCATTTTGCTGTTCCTTCCAGCATGAGTACCAAAATTTAATTGATCTTTGGGGGAGATTATAAAAATTTACACCAAACCATTTAAGAAGATTTTGGAATAGGGAATACAATCTCAGTCAGAGTGCTGGATTCTAAGGACTCTCTCAAAGGGGGAAAGAGAACAAGGTTGATGGACAAAGATTTAGAAATACTTTTGAAAGAGAACCTTGTCAGCTGAACGCACTGCCACAAGTGACAGAGTGATAAAAAAAAATCAGGAATATGTTTGAGATCGGAATTGGAAGTCCTGTTGATATTTTGAGGATTGAAGGATCAGCATATGTTAGCTACTGAATTCTGACAAATATTAAACATATTAATTAATCATAAGACCATAAGATATGGGAGGATAATTAGGCCATTATGCCCAATGACTCTGCTCTGCATTTTCATCATGACTGATTCATTTTTCCTCTCAACACCATTCTCCTGCCTTCTGTAACCTTTCACATCCTGACTAATCAAGAACCTGTCAACCTCCAACCTTAAGTACATCCAATGACCTGGCCTCCACAGCTGCCTATGGCAACGAATTCCACAGATTCACCACCCTGTGGGTAAAGAAGTTCCTCCTCCTCTCTATTCTAAAAGGGCGTCCTTCTATTCTGACACTGTGCCCTCTGGTCCTAGACTCCCCCACCATAGGAAATAGTCTTGCCACATCCGCTCTATCGCAGCCTTTCAAAATTTGATAGCTTTCAATGAGATTTCCCTTATTCTTTTAAATTCCAGTGAGTAAAGACCCAGAGGCATCAATCACTCCTCAAACAATTGTTTGCATTGCAGTTTACAAAGTATTACATCTTAAAGAAATATTTCATTAAATAACTATTTTTGTTACATGACTTTTCATGTTCTGTGGCATTGCTCATGGATGGAAAGGAAAGAGTTAAATACCAGTCCTTCATCCCAGAGACTCCTCTTAATTACCTGTATACAAACAGATATAAAAAACAACCTATTTATTCCCATGCACAGCTAAACCTATGAGCAACTTCTGACTCTGAGTCAGAAGCTGGGGCTAATTCAACGGTGCATTGTCACCTCAGTGTGTGAATCTACTCAAGTCACCGATTAGTGAGATCAAGCAACTCACACAAAATGTTCGGGAATTCAGCAGGCCATGGAAAAGAGTAAATAATTGACGTTTCAGGCCAAGAAGTCCTGATGAAGGGTCTTGGCTCGAAACGTTGACTATTTACTCTTTTCCTGCCTGCTAACTTCCTCTAGCATTTTGTGCATATTGCTTGGATTTCCAGCTTCTGCAGATTTTCTCGAATTAGTGAGATTCCCTTGCTGCTCCTTCTGTGGATTGACAATGTTTGGCTAAACAAGGTTATGAAAGGGATGAGAGAAATAAGTATTCAGTTTTTCATTTCAAATGACATGCTGTTAGCAGTAAAGCAACAATGACAGGAATTTTACCATCAACACCCATTTCTTCCATTAGTCAACATATGAACTGTTCTTAGCAAGAAAATGATTGCTAAATACTTCAGTATTATTTCAGTTTTTTTGGTTTAACACTATGTGATATTTTCATAAAGAATGGTAACATTCTTTTCAATAGACAATATTGTTTCAAAAAATGGAGCATTAATGTCTTGCCTCTTAATGCCAATAGCTATAATTGTAAGAATGAAACTGTTCTCATTATGCTAGTGCCATCTGGTTAACAGGTCATTAATAATTCACCAAGCATCATCTTTATTAGAATAGACACACCTCAAGACTGCTCTGAGCACCTTTGATCCTTTTAGTAATTTCAAAATGAAACATCAAACAAACATTAGTTGTACAGCTGGAAAAAAGGCCAGGTCTAACATGAGATTTCGCCAACATCCCGCACTAGATCAATTGTTTAACACAGCATTATATTGATGTTGGGCTTATTTCATAGCTAGGCCACTTTGAAGCAGCAAATAGAAAATAAAGATGACAACCTGTCAATGGCTCACAATTATGAAGAAAAGCTTTTAGCTTGTATATCGCACCTCATTACGTCTCTCTGTATCTTCTCAGAGCTCATCACTCCAAGTTATTTTGTGTTACAATTAATGTTGTTTTGTGAGCAATGGGAAGTGCACTGAAGGTTTCCACTTCCACTGAAATAACAAGTATATACAAAACTATTGCTCAGTACTGGAATCTCTAATTTCTCCACGTGTAAGCAAGTAAGCTATGCATGTTGAAGTATAGGTGTCCCCCGCTTTTCCAACGTTCGCTTTACGAAACCTCACTGTTACGAAAGACCTACATTAGTACCCTGTTTTCGCTTTCAGAAGGTATTTTCACTGTTACAAAAAAAATCAGCGCGCGATAAAAAGCCGCGCGCACCGAACAGCCGGTCTGCCCCGGATTCGGAACGGCATTGCTTTAACACGTTGCATTGAGCAGCCGTTTGCAAGATGAGTTCTGAGGTATTGGAAAAGCCTGAAAGAGCTCATAAGGGTGTTACATTCAGCGTAAAACTAGACATAACTAAGCGTTTTGATCGTGGTGAACGAAGTAAGGACAACGTGAGTTTGGCTTGTGGAAGATGACGAAGATGATGTTGAAGAGGTTTTGGCATCTCATGACCAAGAACTGATAGATGAAGAGCTGATGCAGTTGGAAGGATAACAATCGAAACCGAATGCAGTAGCGAAATGAACGTGAAGCCACTGCGTGAGATTTTCGCTGCAATGATAAAGTACGACTTTAATTTTGAAAGGGTACATAGGTTTAGGGGATATTTGCAGGATGGTTTGAGTCCTTACAAAAATGCGTGAGGCTCAGCAGTCAAGCAAGCCTTCCACATCAGCCACAGCAGATGACGAACTGTGACCTTCGACATCGAGGCGGGCAGTCATAGGAGAAGATGAGCCACCTGCTCTAATGGGAATAGACAACGAGATGACACCCCAGTGTCCCACCACCCCAACACCCACGCTGTGGACAGATACAGTACCGATTCACAGAGAATGCTGAAGTAGCCGGGAGACACACAGCACATCTTTAAGAAAAAAGCCAAAATAAACATTCTAATTAATTAGGTGCCGCCCCACACGTAAATATCGGCCCAGATCAGAGGCGATGCAATTGGCACTGATCTGAGTCGACAATTACGTGTCGGGTGGCACCTAATTAATTAGCATGTTTGTTTCGGCTTTTTTCTTAAAGATGTGCTGTGTGCGTTCCATCTACCGCTGGACTCCTGCATGCCTCGCGGCAATGTATCGCTCGGCGGCCTGGAAGGTGGGGGCCACTGCACCACCCAACCTGCGACGACTCAGTCTAACACACCATCATCAGTGTGCTCGGCAAGCTGTCTTCCCGATTACGGTAAGTGATAATATACTGTACATACATTATTTCTACTTTATATCGGCTGTGTATTTTTACGTGTTACTTGGTATGATTTGGCAGCTTCATAGCTTAAAGGTTATGGAGAGCGCTTGCGCCATGTTTCTGCTGACAGCGCTTGCGTGAGATTTTCTGCCGACGGCGCTTGCGTGAGATTTTCCCTTCGGCGAACAGTGCCAGCAATGATTGTGGAAAAGTATTTCTACTTTGTATAGGCTGTGTATTAATCATATCATTCCTGCTTTTACTATGTGTTACTGTTATTTTAGGTTTTATGTGTTATTTGGCATGATTTGGTAGGTTATCTTTGGGTCTGCGAACGCTCACAAAATTTTCCCATATAAATAAATGGTAATTGCTTCTTCACTTTATGACATTTCGGCTTACGAACCGTTTCATAGGAACGCTCTACCTTCAGATGGCGGGGGAAACCTGTATTCCTCATGGCTGTAATATATGCAACACTATAAGCAAGCAGTGACGGAACTGCATGATGTTGTCTGTAAACAAGAAACATCCCATCCCGATGCATTTCAAATTATAGTCAACGACTTTAACAAGGCCTGTTTAAGGAAAACCCTGCCCAGTTATCACCAGCGTGTAACCTGGTGCACCAGAGATCCAACACACTAGGCCTCTGCTACATTATGATAAGGAATGCCTATCATTCCTTCCCAAGACCACATTTTGGTAAGTCGGATCATTTGGCTTTACTTCTGCTATCTGCATACAGACAGGGCCTACTGAGCAAGGCTCCAGAGATCAAGACAGAGGAATGGGATTGCCTTGAGTCACTGGACTGGCCATGTTCAAGAACTCATCTGAGGAACTGAATGACTACAACAGGGTTGCTACAGACTTTATTACAACAGCTGTGGATGAGTGTCTCCCCACAAATTTGTTCAGTGATTTCTGTAATCAGAAGCCCTGGATAAACAATGAAATCCGGAATCTGTTGAGAGCTAGGTCAGAGGCTGGAGATCAAGAATGCTACAAGAGGTGCAGGTATGATCTCTGAAAAGCCATCACACGGGTGAAGTGGAGATTCCAGACTAGACTGGAATCAACAAGGGATGCTCGACAGATGTGGCAGGGATTGAATGCCATAACTCCTATAAAGTTAAATTTTTCGACATAGGGGACAGCAGAGCTTCACTTCCAGATGAGCTCAATACCTTCTATGCTCACTTTGATCACCGGAACAGGGAGGAAACATCACGCAACCCCATGTCTCCTGATGGTCCTTTGGTCTCAGTATCTGAAGATGACATGTAGGCTGCCTTCAAGAGAATGAATCCAGGGAAAGCATCCAGTCCAGACAGAGTACCTGGCCGAAATCTAGAGACCTGTGCTGACCAGTTGGCTGGTATATTTGTGGATATCTACAACCTCGTGCTCCGATATAGTGTGGTACCCACCTGCTTCAAGCAGGCTTTAATCATACTGGTGCACAAGAAGAGCGTGGTAACTTGTCTAAATGACTATCATCCAGCGGTACTTACATCCACAGTGATGAAGTGTTTTGAGAGGCTGGTGTTGAAGCATATCAGCTCCTGTCTGAGTGGTGACTTGGATCCGCTCCAATGCACCTACTGAAGCAACAGGTCTGCAGCAGGTGCTATCTCGCTGGCTGCTCACACAACCCTAGAACATCTAGACAGTAAAGATGCATACATCAGTATGCTCTTTATTGATTTAACACCGACATTTAACACCATTATCGCTTCAAAACTAATCAGGAAACTCCAGGATCCAGGCCTCAATACCCACTCATGCAATTGGATCCTGGAGTTCCTCACTTGTAGACCCAGGTCAGTCCGGATTGGCAAAAACATCTCCTCCACAATCTCAGGAGCACCACAGGGATGTGTTCTTAGACCCCTGCTCCACTTGCTTTACGTGTTTGACTGTGTGGCAAAGCACAGCTCCAAAACTAGGTACAAGTTTGCTGATGACACCGCTGTTGTGGGTCGTATCAAACTTGGGGATGAATCAACATACAGGAGGGAGACTGAAAACTTGGCTAAGTGGTGCAATAACAACAACCTCTCACTCAGTATTAATAAGATCAAGGAACTGATTGTAGACTTCAGGAGAGGGAAATCAGAGGTTCATGAGCCAATACTCGTACGAGGATCAGAGGTGGAGAGGGTCAGTAACTTTAAATTCCTGGGTGTCACTAACTCAGAAGACCTGTCCTGGACTCATCACTTAAATATAATTACGGAGAAAGCAAGACAGGGCCTCTACTTCCTCAGGGGTCTGCGGAGATTTGGCACGTCATCAAAAACTCAATCATCAGGCTCTTGAACAAAAGGGGTTAACTACACTCATTTAAGGACTCGTGTTATTTCATGCTTGTTATTTATTCCTACATTTGCACAGTTTGTTATCCATTAGTCCTGTTATAGATTCACCAAGTATGCCCACCGAAAAAGAATCTCGTGGTTGTATGTGGTGATTTGTATGTACTCTGATAATAAGTTTTACTTTGAACTTTGAACTTTTGAACTTTTATACTTCTAACTTAAATCAGAAGTCAATGGATTCAAGTAAGATGTTAGGGCAGCTGCATATTTCAAAGGACTCAGAAAAAGAGTATTGCATTTTCAAATGTGCTGAATTTCAGTAGGGATAGTAAAGTGAGGGTTTGCCTGGTTAGGGAAGCCAGATAAAGCAGATTAAGTGCTATTTTATCCAAGAACATCATTTTATGATGAAGACAATAACTTCGAAATCTGAAATAAAAATGAAAAACAAATGCAAGAAAACTCAACATCTGTGGAAAGGGAAACAGTTAACATTTCAGGTCAAGGGCCAGCCAGAATATCTGAGACAGAGGGAAAGCAAGGTTGTCCAAGTAGCAGAGAAAGTATGGAGGGCAATACGTGAACAAAGGGAATGTTTGTAAAAGCATGAAATGATGTCGCCACTGAATAGATAGTCAAGCAACAAATGACTTGCAGGAAGAATTCAGTGATTCCTGATGTATTGCTTTCTCTACAAATGTTGACAATTCCTTTCCTCTTACAGATGCTGCCTAACCTGCTGACTTCTTCCACAGATTGTTGTTGCTTCAGGTTCCGGTATCGACAGGTTCTTGTGTCTTGACCGGTGCTGCAGATATTATGAAGTCTCAGTAAAGTTGTATAGTGCAGCCTGTTGGTTCATGATGAGCAGATCAGAATAAGTAAATTATAGAGAAAGTAAAGGAAACAATGGAGGGTGAGGGGTAGCAAAACTAAAGGCTAATCCTGATACAAACAGAAAAAATGAGGAAGGTTCTTTCTGCCCTCTGAATCTCTGTGCTCTGACCTCTCAGTCTGTGACCTCCTGCCCTGTTGGCACCAGACCCAATGTAAGCTCCAGGAACAATGCCTTATTTCCTGTCTAGGCAGTCTGCAGGACTGAATATTGATAACTCCAGTGTTGGGGGGCTTTCTCTTTCTGTCTGCTTGCATCAAGATGAAGTGAGGACCAAGATTTGGCCATCCTATTGAAGTTAACAGCCATAATGCAAGGTTTCCTGCTGCCTTCGTACAGACAACGTTCTATTCCACCTTCTATTACACATTCAAGGAGTATATTTTGGTGGTTAAACTATAATTTTAGGGTAATCCTATCTTTTAAAGGATCAGATTTGAACTATTCTGAGAAGGTGGAGCTTAGGAGGGATAATGGCACCTCCTTTGCTTACATCTTCGGAAACAGCTCTAGTTCCATCTTTAATATCTTTATTTTTCCCTTTCAGGGTTCTTTTGAAAACCCTGACCTGGAGTTACACGCAGATTTCAGTTCTTTTTGGGAATGGGACCCCTTCTCGGGGTTCCATGACCGGCCATTACTCGACATGCCAAGGGTTTGGCCTGAGAGTCTCAATTGTGCTCGGAAGCCTAAGATATCGGGGCTCTGGAGACGGGCGGATTGAGGGTCGGTGTCACGGCAGGAGACTCATGTGTTGTAGGGGAGGCCGGAAAATCTTTCGCTGTGGGCCCGAAGACCCAAGGTCTTTGCGATCTTTGGACACAGAGCTCGAAAAAAGCAATGAAACAGACTTTCAACATCGTAAACCAATGGGTTGTTGTTGTGTCTCCCGCTCGCTGTGAAAATGGGGGACACCTCCCTCTCCCTTGCCAGGGAGAGAGAGAACCTGTGGTTTGTTGATTGTTGGATGAAATGCGAAGCCTTTGGGGTAACTCTGGTCTGTGTCTTTGCTATCGCTTAGCTCACGCTTGGGCTCAGTGACGGTACCGATGCGCAGTTTTTTGCTGGTGGGGAGGAGGGGATCGTTGCTTGCTGCCACTTATGCGCAGGAGGGGGGAGCTGGGGGCAGACTTTGAGGTTCTCATGTTTAACTGTCGTTAATTCTTTGGGGCACTTCTTTGTTTTTGTGGATGTTTGCGAAGAAAAAGTATTTCAAGATGTACATTGTATACGTTCCTCTGACATTAAATTCGACCTTTGAACCTTTGAATGTAAGATATGCATCAAACTACCGTTGACTTCAACTGTTATGTTAAACTGATGAAAAGTGACTTCGGTCATTTCTTCGGCAGTTTGAATGGGGCACGACTGCGCAAGCGCGTGAAGGTCGGCCTGTGAGAACAGCGGGAGAGCTTAAAAAGTGAGCAGATTGAGAAGAGGAAGGTCATTTCTTTGGCATTTTGAACGGGGCACAACTGCGCAAGTATGTGGAGGTCAGCCTGTGAGAACAGCGGGAGAGTTTAAAAAGCAAGCAGATTAACGGAGCGGGCATTATAGGAGTGGGCGATGGAGTAGTGGGAGACAGTAAGAAGGCTTTGGCTCAAGAGGCTTCAGCGAGCAGAGGCCGAGGACGAGCTTGCTCCCAGAGAGGTAAGGCTGGGTAAGTTCCTTTAATAAATCTAATTAACTTAGAAATAGGTAATGGAGGCAGCAGTTAGGGCAGCCCAGTGCTCTGTTTGCAGTATGTGGGAAGTCAGGGCGAGCACAATTGTTCCTGACGACTACACCTGTAAAAGGTGCATCCAGCTGCAGCTCCTGACAAACCGAATTAGGGAACTGGAGCTGGAGCTGAATGAACTTCCAATCATTCGTGAGGTAGAGGCAGAAATAGACAGAAGTTTGAGGGAGACAGTCACCCCTAAAAGTCAGGAGACAGGTAGCTGGGTGACTGTCAGGAGAGGGAAGGGGAATAGATAGAATGAGCAGAGCACCCCTGTGGCCATTCCCATCAATAATAAGTATACCATTTTGGATACTGTTGGTGGGGATGACCTACCAGGGACAAGTTGCAGTGGACGCGTCTCTGGCATCAAGACTGGACCCACAGCTCAGAAGGGAAGGAGGGAAAAGAGGAGAGCAGTAGTGGTAGGGGATTCGATAGTTAGGGGGACAGATAAGAGGTTCTGTGGGAGAGATCGAGAATCCTGGATGGTCTGTTGCCTCCCTGGTGCCACGGTCCACGATATCTCGGATCGAGTTCTCAGTATTCTCAAGAGGGAGGGTGAGCAGCCAGATGTTGTGGTCCATGTAGGGACCAATGACATGGGTAGGAAAAAGGAGGAGGTTCTGCAAAGAGAGTTTAGGGAGTTAGGTGCAAAGTTGTAGGACAGGGCCTCCAGGGTTGCAATCTCAGGATTGCTACCCATACCACGTGCTAGTGAGGCTAGAAATAGGAGGATAAAGCAGCTAAATACGTGGCTAAGGGGTTGGTGCAGGAGGGAGGGCTTCATGTTTCTGGACAATTGGGCCTTGTTCCAGGGAAGGTGGGACCTGGGGACCTGTTCTGATGGGACGGGTTGCACCTGAACTGGAGGGGGACTAACATCCTTGCGGGAAGGTTTGCTAGTGTTGTTCCCGGGAAGGGGGGGGGGGTTAAATTAGATTTACAGGGGGAGGGGAACCAGAGTGTTAGAGCTGATATGAGAACTGTGAGAACTGCAAGTATAGTGCATGGAGGAAAGCCAGATCTAACATATAAAGAGGCTTTGAGGAAAGAGAAGCAGAATAAAGGGTGTAAAGGTATTAAGGTAGAAGGGCTGAAATGTGTGTACTTCAATGCAAGAAGCATCAGGAATAAAGGTGATGAACTGAGAGTTTGGATACATACATGGAATTATGATGTAGTGGCCATTACAGAGACTTGGCTGGCACCAGGGCAGGAATGGATTCTCAATATTCCTGGATTTCAGTGCTTTAAAAGGGATGGGGGGGGGGGTGCGGGAGAAGGGGAGGAGGGGTGGCATTACTGGTCAGGGATACTATTACAGCTACAGAAAGGGTGGGTAATGTAGCAGGATCCTCTTTTGAGTCAGTGTGGGTGGAAGTCAGGAACAGGAAGGGAGCAGTTACTCTATTGAGGGTATTCTATAGGCCCCCTGGTAGCAGCAGAGATACAGAGGAGCAGATTGGGAGGCAGATTTTGGAAAGATGCAAAAATAACAGGGTTGTTATCATGGGTGACTTTAACTTCCCTAATATTGATTGGCACCTGATTAGTTCCAATGGTTTAGACGGGGCAGAGTTTGTTGAGTGTGTCCAGGACGGATTCCTGTCGCAGTAGAATGACAGGCCGACTAGGGGGAATGCCATACTAGATCTAGTATTAGGTAATGAACCGGGTCAGGTCACAGATCTCTCAGTGGGTGAGCATCTGGGGGACAGTGACCACCGCTCCCTGGCCTTTATAAATATCATGGAAAAGGATAGAATCAAAGAGGACAAGGCTAGAACTTGCGGGTGTGAATTGGGATGATGTTTTTGGAGGGAAATGTACTATGGACGTGTGGTCGATGTTCAGGGATCTCTTGCAGGATGTTAGGGATAAATTTGTCCCGGTGAGGAAGATAAGGAATGGTAGGGTGAAGGAACCATGGGTCACAAGTGAGGTGGAAAATCTAGTCAGGTGTGAGAAGGCAGCATACATGAGGTTTAGAAAGCAAGGATCAGATGGGTCTATTGAGGAATATAGGGCAGCAAGAAAGGAGCTAAAGAAGGGGCTGAGGAGAGCAAGAAGGGGGCATGAGAAGGCCTTGGAGAGTAGGGTAATGGAAAACCCCAAGGCATTCTTCAGTTATGTGAAGAACAAAAGGATGACAGGAGTGAAGGTAGGACCGATTAGAGATAAAGGTGGGAAGATGTGCCTGGAGGCTGTGGAAGTGAGCGAGGTCCTCAATGAATACTTCTCTTCAGTATTCACCAATGAGAGGGAACTTGATGACAGTGAGGACAATATGAGTGAGGTTGATGTTCTGGAGCATGTTGATATTAAGAGAGAGGAGGTGTTGCAGTTGTTAAAATACATTAGGACAGATAAGTCCCCGGGGCCTGATGGAATATTCCCCAGGCTGATTCATGAGGCAAGGGAAGAGATTGCTGAGCCTCTGGCTAGGGGAATGGTACGGGAGGATTGGAGGGAGGCGAATGTTGTCCCCTTGTTCAAAAAAAGGTAGTAGGGATAGTCCGGGTAATTATAGACCACTGATTCTTATGTCTGTGGTGGGAAAGCTGTTGGAAAAGATTCTTAGAGATAGGATTTATGGGTATTTAGAGAATCATGGTCTGATCAGGGACAGTCAGCATGACTTTGTGAAGGGCAGATCGTGTCTAACAAGCCTGATAGAGTTCTTTGAGGAGGTGACCAGACATATAGATGAGGGTAGTGCAGTGGATGTGATCTATATGGATTTTAGTAAGGCATTAGACAAGGTTCCACACGATAGGCTTATTCAGAAAGTCAGAAGGCATGGGATCCAGGGAAGTTTGGCCAGGTGGATTCAGAATTGGCTTGTCTGCAGAAGGCAGTGGGTTGTGGTGGAGGGAGTACATTCAGATTGGAGGATTGAGACTAGTGGTGTCCCACAAGGATCTGTTCTGCGACCTCTACTTTTTGTGATTTTTATTAACAACCTGGATATGGGGGTAGAAGGGTGGGTTGGCACGTTTGCAGACGACACAGAGGTTGGTGGTATTGTAGATAGTGTAGAGGAATGTCTCAAAGATTGCAGAGAGACATTGATAGGATGCAGAAGTGGGCAGAGAAGTGGCAGATGGAATTCAACCCGGAGAAGTGTGAGATGGTACACTTTGGAAGGACAAACTCCAAGGCAGAGTACAAAGTAAATGGCAGGATACTTGGTAGTGTGGAAGGCGCAGAGGGATCTGGGGGTACATGTCCACAAATCCTTGAAAGTTGCCTCACAGGTGGATAGGGTAGTTAAGAAAGCTTATGGGGTGTTAGCTTTCATAAGTCGAGGGATAGAGTTTAAGAGTCGCGAGGTAATGATGCAGCTCTATAAAACTCTGGTTAGGCCACACTTGGAGTACTGTGTCCAGTTCTGGTTGCTTCACTATAGGAAGGATGTGGAAGCATTGGAAAAGGTACAGAGGAGATTTACCAGGATGCTGCCTGGTTTAGAGAGTATGGATTATGATCAGAGATTAAGGGAGCTAAGGCTTTACTCTTTGGAGAGAAGGAGGATGAGAGGATACATGATAGAGGTATACAAAATATTAAGAGGAATAGATAGTGGGCAGCCAGCAACTCTTCCCCAGGGCTCCACTGCTCAATACAAGAGGACATGGCTTTAAGGTAAGGGGTGGGAATTTCAAGGGGGATATTAGAGGAAGGTTTTTTACTCAGAGAGTGGTTGGTGTGTGGAATGCACTGCCTGAGTCTGTGCTGTACTATTCTTTGTTCTTCTTCTTTGAAAGTCATGTTTTGCAGACTTCTTCACATTGATTTTCAGGATTCACTTCAAAGTTTAAAGCTAGAAGTAAGTTTATTAGCAGAGTACATACTGTATCACCATATACTATCCTGAGATTCATTTTCTTGCAGGCAATCACAGTAGAACAAAGAAATTCAATACAAACAGTGAAAAACTACTACGCACAAATACTGAAGAGCAACCAGTGTGCAAAGGAAGGCTAACTGTGCAAACACAAACAAACAAACAAATGATAATAATAAATTAATAACACTGAGAACAGGAGTTATAGAGTCCTTGAAAGTGAGTCCATAGGTCGTGGAGTCTGTTCAGTTTTGGTTCAGGAGCCTGATGGTTGAAGGATAATAACTGTTCCTGAACCAGGTGGTATAGGATCTAAGGCTCCTGTATTTCCATCCCAATGGCAACAGCAAGAAGAGAGTTTGGCCTGGATGGTGGGAGTCCTTGATGATAGATGTTGCTTTCTTGTGGCACTGCTCCTTGTAGGATGTGGGAAGATATGCTCAATGGTGGGAAGTCTTTTCCTGTGATGGACTAGGCTGTATCTACCACTTTTTGTATGCTTTTCCATCCTAGGAATTGCTTTTTCCATACCAGTTGCAACCAGTGAGGATACTCTCCACTGTGCATCTATAGATGTTTGTTAAAGTTTTAGATGACATGCCAAATCTGGGCAAAATTCTAAGAAAGTAGATGCGTTGCTGTGATTTCCTTGTAATAGAATTTGTGTGCTGGTCTCAGAACAGATCCTCTGATATGATAGCAGCATGGAATTTAAAGTTACTGACCCTCTTCACCTCCATTCCCCTAATGAGGACTGGTTCATGGACGCCCCCCCCCCCCTCCGCCCCCGCCAGTTTCTTTCTCCTGTAGTTAATAATCAGCTCTTTGGTTTTGCTTGCATTGAGTGAGATTTTCAATCTCCCCCCTATATGCCGATTTATCAGCGCTTCTGATTCAGCCATTAAGAGTGGTGTCATCAGCAAACTTAAATATGGCATTGGAGGTGTACCTGGTCTCACAGTCGTAAGTGTAAAGTGAGTAGAGTTGGGGGCTAAGCACACAGCCTTGTGGTGCACCTGTGCTGATGGAGATCATGAAGGAGATGGTGTTGCCAATCCAAACTCACTGGGGTCTGCAAGCGATAAAATCAAGGATCCTGTTGCTCAAGGAGGTATTGAAGCCTAGGTCTTGGAGCTTAATATTAGTCTTGAAGGGATGATAATGTTGAATGCTGATCTGTAGTCAATGAAGAGCATCCTGATACATGTATCCTCACTTCACTTCACTTGCAAGGTAAACTTATTGAGTTGCCTCGTTCCTCCTGAAAGCTGGGATCCCGCAATTGGATGAATTGTTTACAGGGAGGTTTACTCACACACAGCTGGGCCAGAGAGGGATTTATTGAATTGGGGATCAGTTTCCTAAATCAAGCTCCTTTGTTTGGTATACTGTATCACCAATTCTGTTCATTTTTGCTTGCCTTCCCTACCTTATGTGTTTTGTAGTTCCATCCAGAGCTGGATGTCAAACACTCCTGAACATGTATTTAACTGGCGGCACCAAGGGTGATTGACACTGATATACCTTTCTGGATCTTAATCTTAAGACATGTGTTGCTTCATTTTTTTCTTCATCAAATTGGTGCAAAACTATGTCAATCTGGGCCTAAGGAAGTAGAACTTTGGTCAAGGGTTCAATTACACCTTCTGCAGAATGCATTTTCAATCCACCAGAATCTATGTTATTTTAAAGAATGATCGAGGTAATGTACAGTCACAAAAGTCCATTGTAAATGCCTGCCTACTGAAAAGGTGTAATTACACTGGACCCTAGAAAATGGAAGGCGATAAGCAGAAAGTCTATAAACATAGTAGAGAAGGCCACGTGGGGGGAAGCCCCTTGAGGGTCAGGCAGTGCATGTTACAAATATCTGTGCTTACTGATTTAAACTTACACTGGGACGTGCAATTGGTTCTATATAAGGATCTGAAGAATTAAATAACACTGGACACTCTCAGTCTATACAACTCCATTTGTAGAAGCATTGTATGACTTGAGATATGCTTTACAAAGAGGGGTTACTGTACTACTAAGTGGCAAGAAATTGCACTTAGGAAGTTTGCTCCCAAAGGACATGGACCTTTTATACTGACATATTGTTTATAGAAAAGGAACAGCTGACAAGTGTGCTATTTATTTGGCTTCAAAAGGTTTCAGTGAACCAGTCCACCAATGCTGACCTTACCAGTCCCTGATCTCATATTAATCCATGTTCAGAATGACAGATCGACCTGTTGCCAAACCTCACTAGTTGAGATAGTGTCACTTCAAATAAATACTGAAAATTAAACATATATTTTCCAAATCACAAGAAATTCTGCAGATGCTGGAAATGCAAAGCACCACACATAAAATGCTGGAGACACTCAGCAGGTCAGGCGGTTTCAATAGAAATGAATAAACAGTGAACGTTTCGGGTCAAGACCCTTCATCAGGACTGGAAAGGAAGGGGGAAAACGCCAGGATAAAAAGGTAGGGAGAGGGGAAGGAGGATAGCTAGAAGGTGATAGGTGAAGCCAGGAGGGTGGGAAAAGTAAAGGGCTGGAGAGGAAGGAATCTGAGGAGATGAAGAGGATCTGAAGAAGAGCGTGGACCAAAGGAGAAAGGAGAAGAAGGAGAGGAACCAGGGGGAGGTGAGAGACAAGTGAGAAGAGGCAAGAGGCCAGAACGAGGAATAGAAGAAGAGGATAAAGGGAAGGAATATTTTTTTGCTGGAAGGAGAAATTCTTGTTCATGCTATCAGGTTGGAGGTTACCCAGATGGAATATGAGATATTGCTCCTCCAACCTGAGAGTGACCTCATCATGGCAAAAGAGGAGGCCATGGACCGACATGTTGGAATGGAAATGTGAATTGGAATGAAAAGGTTTTGGTAGATGGAGTGGAGGTGCTCAACGAAGCAGTCCCTCAATTTGCGATGAGTTTCACCAATGTAGAGGAGGCAGCATCAGGAGTGCCAGATACAATGGGTGAGCCCAGCAGATTCACGGGCCTGGGAGGACTTCTTGGGGCCCTGAATGTAGGTAGGAGAGGAGGTGAATAGGCAGGAGTAGCACTTTGGCTGTTCGCAGGGATATGTTCTAGGTGGGAGAATCACAGAGGGAACAATCCCAGCAGAAAGCAGAGAGTGTGTGGGTGGGGGAGGTAAAGATGTGTTTGGTGGTAGAGTCCCTGTGGGGACAGCAGAAGTTGCAGAGAATGATATGTTGGACATGGAGGCTCACGTGGTGGTAAGAGGATCTTTTCTCACCTGCCTATCACCTCCCCCTGGTGTCTGTCCTTCTTCCCTTTCTCCTATGGGGTCACTCTCCTCTCCTATCAGGTTCCTTCCTCTCCAACCCTTTAACTTTCCCACCCACCTATCTTCACCGATCCCCTTCTAGCTATCCTCCTTCCCTTCCCCCACCTTTTTATTCCAGCATCTCCCACTTTCCTTTCCTGTCCTGAAGAAGGGTCTCAGCCAGAAATGTCGGCTGTTTATTCATTTCCATTGATGCTGCCTGATCTGTTGAATTCCCCCATCATTGTGTGTGTGTGTGTGTGTGTGTGTGTGTTGCTTTTACTTTCCAATGATTTCCTACATCTGATGCAGATTCTGTCATCTTGCATTTAATTGCCTTCTACACTCTTTTAGCAAGAGGTGCCTTTTCTAATCCAGTGCATGGATCTATTTTAATATTGTAATTGTTAAATACAGGTTCATCATCACAAATATTGATTCAGTTCATTTACTGTACGTGGACTTTCACCCTGACACAATGGTGTCAATAAAACAATCTCTCCCTCAACGTCGCAAAAACAAAGGAGCTGGTTGTGGACTACAGGAGGAATGGAGACAGGCTAAACCCTATAGACATCAATGGACCTGGGGTTGAGAGGGTGACAACTTTAAGTTCCTTGGCATAAACATCACCGAAGATCTCACGTGGTCTGTACATACTGGCTGTATGGTGAAAAAGGCACAACAATGCCTCTTTCCCCTCAGACAGTTGAAGAAGTTTGGTATGGCCCCCCCAAATTCTAAGAACTTTCTCTAGGGGCACAAATGAGAGCATCCTGACAGGCTGCATCCCTGCCTGGTATGGGAACTGTACTTCCCTCAATCACAGGACTCTGCAGAGAATGGTGTGGACAGCCTAGTGCATCTGTAGTTGTGAACTTCCCACTATTCAGGACATTTACAATGACAGGTGTGTTAAAAGGGCCTGAAGGATCATTGGAGACCGGAATCACCCCAACCACAAACTGTTCCAGCTGCTACCGTCCAGGAAACGGTACCACAGCATTTAGACGGAGACATAAGATAAAGATTTTTACCCCTCATGTATAGAAACATAGAAACATAGAAAATAGGTGCAGGAGTAGGCCATTCGGCCCTTCGAGCCTGCACCGCCATTTATTATGATCATGGCTGATCATCCAACTCAGAACCCAGCCTTCCCTCCATACCCCCTGACCCCTGTAGCCACAAGGGCCATATCTAACTTCCTTTTAAACATAGCTAATGAACTGGCCTCAACAGTTTGCTGTGGCAGAGAATTCCACAGATTCACCACTCTCTGTGTGAAGAAGTTTTTCCTAACCTCGGTCCTAAAAGGCTTCCCCTCTATCCTCAAACTGTGACCCCTCGTTCTAGACCTCCCCAACATCGGGAACAATCTTCCTGCATCTAGCCTGTCCAATCCCTTTAGGATCTTATACGTTTCAATCAGATCCATCCTCCTCACTGCTAACACTGCCACCCAGCTTCGTGTCATCCGCAAACTTGGAGATGCTGCATTTAATTCCCTCATCCAAGTCATTAATATATATTGTAAACAACTGGGGTCCCAGCACTGAGCCTTGCGGTACCCCACTAGTCACCGCCTGCCATTCTGAAAAGGTCCCGTTTATTCCCACTCTTTGCTTCCTGTCTGCTAACCAATTCTCCACCCACACCAATACCTTACCCCCAATACCGTGTGCTTTAAGTTTGCACACTAATCTCCTATGTGGGACCTTGTCAAAAGCCTTTTGAAAATCCAAATATACCACATCCACTGGTTCTCCCCTATCCACTCTACTAGTTACATCCTCAAAAAATTCTATGAGATTCGTCAGACATGATTTTCCTTTCACAAATCCATGCTGACTTTGTCCGATAATTATTCAATTGGTCTGCCATGTCCTTGCTCCCCATAATCAATTCACCTGTTTCTGTTTGCAGGGGACCTACATTTGTCTTTATCAGTCTTTTCCTTTTTACATATCTATAAAAGCTTTTACAGTCCGTTTTTATGTTCTCTGCCAGTTTTCTCTCATAATCTTTTTTCCCCTTCCTAATTAAGCCCTTTGTCCTCCTCTGCTGAACTCTGAATTTCTCCCAGTCCTCAGGTGAGCCACTTTCTCTGGCTAATTTGTATGCTACTTCTTTGGAATTGATACTATCCCTAATTTCTCTTGTCAGCCACGGGTGCACTACCTTCCTTGATTTATTCTTTTGCCAAACTGGGATGAACAATTGTTGTAGTTCATCCATGCAACCTTATGATGGATGTAAGTAGTAAAGTCAATTCAATAAAGCACCTTAAAGGTAAATATTTTGGAGTTGATAGTAGGTGAGAAGTGCTATGGGATGTAGTATACAAAGTGAAGTCTCTCCATGTTGCAAAGAAGGGGAACATATCCAGAATTCCTTACTTAACTGACTAATAATCTTACTAGGATGAAATTATAGAATGTCCGTGCAAAATGTGAGAGAAATGAAGTTAGAAAAGTGGTATGGGTAAAGTAGGAATCAAGCTTGGAAGCCTTGTAGAAAGCATTTTCATTTATATGCTCATTAACAACATTAATTAGAAAGTAGAATCTTCTACAATAGATCATTTTTTTCTGTAATTTGTGAGATTTTGCTTGCACAAAAATCACTTTTGGATTTAGCAGAGAAAAGTTAATTTCTTGTTTTGTATTGAAGGTAGGAACACAAAAAGAAACAGTAGCACTTCTGTTGTCGAGGAATATCTTAGACAACCTTCTTCACTTTGCAGAATGCCACAACATCAGCATTTCTGAAAATACATAGGGGAAACAATAGGGGGCGCTGTCTGTTCATGCTGCACTTGGAGGGGGAAGGGAAGAGATCGAGCTGTGTAAATTGGAAACAATAGTCCACATTCATATTCAGACCACATGCTGAACTCCCCCATGTAAGTATCCCCATCCTTCCTCAACAGCATTAAGTCAGATTTAGTGTACTGAAAAAAATGAAGTTATTAAGTGAAGAAACTGCAATGAATTTAGTCATTGCCTCTTTAGTCATTGTGTAGGTCTTTTTAACTCTCATAACTTGAACTGCAAAGAAATACTGCCACGGTAATGTTTCTTGTTACATTAACAACGGCCCAATCACAATCTTTACAGTGTAGACAATGTTATCCTTCAGCTGATTGTATTTTGCTGCTGCTTTGATGATTACTCCCACTCTGTTTTTCTTCTGCTTTTATAAAACACCGACCTTTGTTGAAAAAATTTGCAGAAAAATACCTTTGACCATATGTCAATCAGGTATTGGTCTGCTCCGAATGTCCTGGAGACCCTGTGGGATAAGCGGACGCTGGATCCAAAGGGATGACGACACAAGAGACTGAACGTGCGGGAAACAAAAACGGGGATAACTCGATAGGTCAAGCAGCATCTGTGGAGGCAAATTTCAGGTGGAGACCCTGCATCAGGCCCACGAGGGAACAGGAAAGATAGCAGTACATAGGGACAGGTTTGGACAGAGACTGGTGGGTGACAGGTGAAGAGGTGACGGTGTGTCGGTAGATGGAACTTGATGAAGGACAGAATGGAACAGGGCCTGGTAGGTCACTCCAGAATCCCTTGTGTCAAAGACAATACCATGTTCTGAATATATAATCGTATGTTTAATAGATGGGCAGCAAAAGTATTGCCGACTGTGTCTATGAGCAAAATGGAAATGATGTGGAGGAATGCTTAAATTATAAACTAAAGCCTATTTCTGGGATTAGAACAGAAAATGTTTAAAATACTCAGCATGTCAGTTAGCACCTATGAAGAAAGAAAAGAGTTCAACAGATCTTCTGTATTTATTTTCCTTTTATGTTCTTGACAGCGGGTAATTAGGAAGCAACTGCCTGACATACTTGACACAGATTTATATTGAACAGCAAATATTTGCAGTCTATGGAGAAAGAGTGATGGATTCATGCCGACAGAGGAGCTCTTTAGAGACCCAGTATAGATATGGCCAAATGGTCTCTATACAAAGCACGAATTATTTATTTTTGTAATTTTTCTGCCTTGCACGGTGCTGCTGCCACAAAACTATAAATTTCACGATAGCCTCAAGTGATCCATGCCACTCACAGCCCCCTCCCATCAGCAGCACAGCAGCTTCAAGCTCCTGGCAGCGCACATCTCCCACAAGCCCCACAGTCGGGAGAGCTCACCAATGCCCCTACTTTCTGAGGAGGCTGAAGAGAGCTGGTCGATGCTTAGTTGAGAGCATCCTAACATGCTGCATGACTGTGCAGCACTAGGACTGCACTGTGGAAGACAGAAGGGTAGTTGAAACTGCCCAGCGCATCACTGGCACCAGTCTACCTGCCAACAAGGACAAATATACAGAAAAGTGCCGTAAAAAAAGCCAGCAATATGAATGAAGAAACCCACCCATTCTGCTTATGGACTGTTCGCCCCATTCCAATCAGGGAAGATGCTCCACAGCATCCATACCAGGGCCACTAGCCTCAAGAACAGTTACTTACCCCAAGCTGTCAGGCTGAGCAACACCCCCACCCACTCACCACCACCACGACATGCACATCACCTGGCGTCACGTTATGTACATGCAATCAGTCTGTGTATGTAAGTTGCTTGTACATTGTGTTTCAGGGGATTGTTTTTATATTTATTTTTATTGTGCTTTTTATGCTTTTTGGGTATTTTTATGCTGCATCGGATCCAGAGTAACAACTATTTATGTACTAAAAATGACAATAAACGGTCTTGAGTCTGATAATTAAACCTGGTTGTGAGATTCTGAAAAAAACACACAAATAGCTGTTCTTTTCTGATGATGCTTGATTCGGGAATAATAATCCAGGCTCCAGAAGAATAGCTCTATTTTTGAACAGGAGCATGTTCATTTGCATATTCAGAAACTGGTGGGGAAATTGTCCTCACTGGGTCTCAGCGCCTCCCTCTGTAACTGGATCCTGGACTTCTTAACAGAAAAGCCACGGTATGTCCGTGTGGGCAGCAAGGTCTCTAGTCCCATTACACTGAGCACTGGTGCTCCACAGGGCCGTGAGCTCAGCCCACTGCTGTTCACGCTGCCAATCCTTGACTGTGTCGAGGGATCCGGCGCAAACCGTGTCATCAGGCTTGCGGATGACTCAGCAGAGGTTGGCCTCATCGACAACAATGATGAGTCGGAGCACAGAGAGGAAGTGGAGCAGCTAGTGCATGGTGTAAGAACAACAACCTAAGTTTGATCGTGAAGAGGACCAAGGAAATTATTTTGGATTTTAGGAAGATGCGGATGGACATCCATCCGCACATGCATGGTTCCTTCGCAGAGAGTTAAGTGCACCAGGGAGTTCACATCACCAATGACCTCACCTGGTCCCTCAAAATCACCTCCCTGAATAAGAAGGCACAGACGCGCCAGCACTTTCTGAGGATATTGAGGCAAGTGAGGATACCCCCCCCCCCCCCGCCCGCCCTCCTTCCCCACAATTTTAACTGAATTTTATCTGGTATGGGAGTAGCAGAGCATTGGAACGGAAGTCCCCACAAAGGACTGTGAGAATGGCTGAAAGGATCATTGGAGTCTCCCTACCATCTATTGGGTACATTTATCAGGAGCACTGCATATGCGGGGCCCTAAGTATTATCAAGGATCCTTTCCAACCATCCAGTATCCTCTTTGACATTCTACCATCAGGCAGGAGACTCCGATGCATAAAAGCAAGAACATTCTGGATGGGAAACAACTCCTTCCTACAGACCAGAGGCTTCTGAACTCCCTGCCACATCGCATTCAAAGTGTTAGCAGATAATGTGTACTATACCCTACAATATTTAATTTATGCACTTTACTTTGTTTATCTATGCATAATTCATCTGGAGATTTAATTCTTACTTTCCCAAGTTATTGTGTGTTACGTGTACTATATTGTGGTCTAAAGAAACATTATCTCATTTGATGGTATACATGACAACAAACTTTACTTAACGTGACTTGACGTGACAAGGAATTAGTTTTCAGGTTGAACAACTCATCTGAACCCACCTGATATGTAATTTACTTCAAATTTCTGTGATTGATGCATACCATCCTCACTGTGGGACATCAGTCCATTTACTGTTGAGGACAGTGTCCTTTGCCCAACTACTTTCCTTTGTCAATGCATTTCCTTCATCCAAAGTTTAGACATGGGGACATTCACTGATGATGCCATAAAATTCAATTCTATTTGCATCTCCAGAGAAAATGAAGTAGGTCTGCCTGCATGAAACCAGACCAGGATAACATTCCATATTGGCCAATAACATAAGAACAAAAGAAATAGGAGCAGGAGTAGGCCATCCGGCCCATCGATCCTGCTCCGCCATTCGATAAGATCATAGCTAATCTGGCCATGGACTCATCTCTACCTACCTGCCTTTTCCCATAACCTTTAATTCCCCTACTATGCAAAAATCTATCCACCCTTGTCTTAAATATATTTACTGAGGTAGCCTCCACTGTTACATTGGGCAGAGAATTCTACAGATTTACCACTCTTTGGGAAAAACTGTTCCTCCTCATCTCCATCCTAAATCTACTCCCCCAAATCTTGAGGCTATGTTCCCTAGTTCTAGTCTCACCTACCAGTGGAAACAACTTTCCTGCCTCTATCTTATCTATCCCTTCCATAATTTTAGATGTTTCTATAAGATCTCCTCTCATTCTTCTAAATTGTAGTGAGTACAGTCCCAGGCAACTCAATCTCTCCTTACCTCTCCTTATAGTCTAACCCCCTCATCTCTGGAATCAACCTGGGGAACCACTTCTGCACCACCTCCAAAGCCAGTACATCCTTCCTCTGGTAAGGAGACCAGAGCTGCAGGCAGTGCTCCAGGTGCAGCCTCACCAGTACTCTGTACAGTTGTAGCATGACCTCTCTGCTCTCTGGCAATGAAGGCCAATGTTCCATTTGCCTTCTTGATGCCCTGCTGCACCTGCAAACTAACCTTTAGTGATTCATGCACAAACACTCCCAAGTCCCTCTGCACAGCAGCATGCTGCAATGTTTTACTATTTAAATAATAATCTGCTCTTTCATTTTTCTTTCCAAGTGGCAAGTGCAAAACAAACATGCCACACTATTTCCCAGGCAATAAGCATCTCCAACAAGATAGAGTCTATACGTTTCCTCTTCATATCTGACAACATTACCATCAATGAATCTATCAACATCAACATCCTGCGAAATACCCTTGACTAGAAACATAACTGCATCAGCTCAGGAATACACTGGGCAGCAAACCAAGTCAGTGCCTCTGTATCCTACAGCAAGTAACTCACCTTATGAGTCCCTGAAGACAAAGCAAATGCCAGGAGGTGATTGGAATAGCTCTGCTTGGGTGAATTCATCTCCAAGAAGCTCACCACTATTCAGTGCAGAACACAGGCTGATGACACGCTATCCTCTAGCTTAGATACCAGGGGTGATCGATAAGTTTGTGTCCTAAGGTAGAAGGAGTCAACTTTAGAAAACCTAGCACATTTATTTTTCAACATAGTCCCCTCCTACATGTACACACTTAGTCCAGCGGTCGTGGAGCATACAGATCCCTTCTTTGTAGAAGTGGCCCACAGCAGGGGTGATTGATAAGTTTGTTGCCTAAGGTAGAAGGAGATGAGTTATTAACTTCAAACTTATTGCATTATCACTCAAAGAGATGAACTGCACATGCATGTAACGAGAGCGTCTTGGACCTCCAGGTGGTCCACAGCAGGGGTGATTGATAAGTTCATGGCCTAAGGTAGAAGGAGATGAGTTATACAGCTCTTGTTACATGCACGTGCAGTTCAACTCTTTGAGTGATTATGCAGAAAGTTTGAAGTTAATAACTCACCTCCTTCTACCTTAGGCCACGGACTTATCAATCACCCCTGCTGTGGACCACTTCTGGAGGTCCAAGACGCCCACTTCTACTTTGTACAAAAAAGGAATCCATATGCTCCACGACTAAGTGTGCAAATGTAGGAAAAATAAATGTGCTGGGTTTTCTAAAATTGACTCCTTCTACCTTAGGTCACGAACTTATCAATCAGCCCTCGTATTAACCCACTCCGTCAACCAATGCACTGTCACTGTAGGGTATACTATCACAATATATGCTGTATCTATTCACCAGAGCACTTTTCAGAGTATCTGCCAAACCCACAATCTCTTCCATTTTGAAAGATTAAGTCGGAAAATATCACTTTTTCCAGCTTTCTGTCATTGGTGTCCTGGCCAAATTCCTGGAACTTGCTATGTTACTGCATTTTGGGAGAAGCTTCGACTACATGGATTGCAACAGTTCAACAAGGCAGTTCACCATCACCTTCTCAATAGTAATTAAGGTGGGTGATAAACACCGGCCCTACCAGCAGCATCCACATCCTGTCAGTAAACAAAATTGTGAGTCACCGTTACTGTTAGTGTTTTTCCAGAGAAAATGTGTGGGAAGCTACATTCTGTTTTATGTGGGAAGGCAGAATTTTGATTTTTTTTCATGATTGTAGTCATAGAAAATATCAAAATACATTATAATCTAGAAGGAAACCAGTTGGCCCATTGATTGCAGCCAATTCAGACCCATTTCCTGCTTTCTCTCTATAGCCAAGCAAATATATTTCCATCCAGTGTTCATCCAATTTCCTTTCGAAATCATTGACCATCGTTGTTTCACTCTCATTGGCAGTGAAATCCAGGGTATTACCTATCATGACATAAAAATGATTTTTCTCACATCACATCCAGATATCCTGTCCAAAACCTCAAATCTGTGACCCAGTCCTTCTTTCAGTCTAGAACAGTTTATGTTTGTCTACCTTGTCTCTGGCTATCATAGTCCTTATCAAGTTTCTTTTTGATCTCTTTTTCTACAAGGAGAATCACCTCAGCTTCCCAAAGTAACACTCTAGTTAAGTTGTTTTATCCTTGTAACTAGCCTAGTCTCTGCACTCCTTCAATTGCCTTCCAGCTCCTTCCAAAAATGTGGTTACCAAAACCAGACACAATAGTCCAGTTGGACTCTAACCAGAGATTCATCAGTGTAACCTCCCTATCTTTGTAATCAGTAAGTCTATTTATGGAACCAATGATTCTAATATGTTTCGCTAACTACATGTGTCCTTTCACCTTCAAAGTTCTAAGCATAAGAATTCCTGAGTCGATCTGTTCCAATACACGTTATGAATTTTATCATTAAGCCTATATTACCTCTCTTCATCCCTGAGGCTTAAAATGGATCACATCAGACTTTTCTAAACTGAATTCCATCTGCCACTTGCCTGCCCATTGTGTCAGGATCTCTATGTCCTGTTGCAGTCAATTGGTACCATCCAAGTCTGATTATTCAGCATATTTTGAACTATTATTATAGAAACATAGAAACATAGAAAATAGGTGCAGGAGTAGGCCATTCGGCCCTTCGAGCCTGCACCGCCATTTATTATGATCATGGCTGATCATCCAACTCAGAACCCAGCCTTCCCTCCATACCCCCTGACCCCTGTAGCCACAAGGGCCATATCTAACTTCCTTTTAAACATAGCTAATGAACTGGCCTCAACAGTTTGCTGTGGCAGAGAATTCCACAGATTCACCACTCTCTGTGTGAAGAAGTTTTTCCTAACCTCGGTCCTAAAAGGCTTCCCCTCTATCCTCAAACTGTGACCCCTCGTTCTAGACCTCCCCAACATCGGGAACAATCTTCCTGCATCTAGCCTGTCCAATCCCTTTAGGATCTTATACGTTTCAATCAGATCCCCCCTCAATCTTCTAAATTCCAACGAGTACAAGCCCAGTTCATCCAGTCTTTCTTCATATGAAAGACCTGCCATCCCAGGAATCAATCTGGTGAACCTTCTTTGTACTCCCTCTATGGCAAAGATGTCTTTCCTCAGATTAGGGGACCAAAACTGCACACAATACTCCAGGTGTGGTCTCACCAAGGCCTTGTACAACTGCAGTAGTACCTCCCTGCTCCTGTACTCGAATCCTCTCGCTATAAATGCCAGCATACCGTTCGCCTTTTTCACCGCCTGCTGTACCTGCATGCCCACTTTCAATGACTGGTGTATAATGACACCCAGGTCTCGTTGCACCTCCCCTTTTCCTAATCGGCCACCATTCAGATAATAATCTGTTTTCCTATTTTTGCCACCAAAGTGGATAACTTCACATTTATCCACATTAAATTGCATCTGCCATGAGTTTGCCCACTCACCCAACCTATCCAAGTCACCCTGCATCCTCTTAGCATCCTCCTCACTGCTAACACTGCCACCCAGCTTCGTGTCATCCGCAAACTTGGAGATGCTGCATTTAATTCCCTCATCCAAGTCATTAATATATATTGTAAACAACTGGGGTCCCAGCACTGAGCCTTGCGGTACCCCACTAGTCACCGCCTGCCATTCTGAAAAGGTCCCGTTTATTCCCACTCTTTGCTTCCTGTCTGCTAACCAATTCTCCACCCACACCAATACCTTACCCCCAATACCGTGTGCTTTAAGTTTGCACACTAATCTCCTATGTGGGACCTTGTCAAAAGCCTTTTGAAAATCCAAATATACCACATCCACTGGTTCTCCCCTATCCACTCTACTAGTTACATCCTCAAAAAATTCTATGAGATTCGTCAGACATGATTTTCCTTTCACAAATCCATGCTGACTTTGTCCGATCATTTCACCGCTTTCCAAATGTGCTGTTATCACATCCTTGATAACTGACTCCAGCAGTTTCCCCACCACCGACGTTAGGCTAACCGGCCTATAATTCCCCGGTTTCTCTCTCCCTCCTTTTTTAAAAAGTGGGGTTACATTAGCCACCCTCCAATCCTCAGGAACTAGTCCAGAATCTAACGAGTTTTGAAAAATTATCACTAATGCATCCACTATTTCTTGGGCCACTTCCTTAAGCACTCTGGGATGCAGACCATCTGGCCCTGGGGATTTATCTGCCTTCAATCCCTTCAATTTACCTAACACCACTTCCCTACTAACATGTATTTCGCTCAGTTCCTCCATCTCACTGGACCCTCTGTCCCTTACTATTTCTGGAAGATTATTTATGTCCTCCTTAGTGAAGACAGAACCAAAGTAATTATTCAATTGGTCTGCCATGTCCTTGCTCCCCATAATCAATTCACCTGTTTCTGTTTGCAGGGGACCTACATTTGTCTTTATCAGTCTTTTCCTTTTTACATATCTATAAAAGCTTTTACAGTCCGTTTTTATGTTCTCTGCCAGTTTTCTCTCATAATCTTTTTTCCCCTTCCTAATTAAGCCCTTTGTCCTCCTCTGCTGAACTCTGAATTTCTCCCAGTCCTCAGGTGAGCCACTTTCTCTGGCTAATTTGTATGCTACTTCTTTGGAATTGATACTATCCCTAATTTCTCTTGTCAGCCACGGGTGCACTACCTTCCTTGATTTATTCTTTTGCCAAACTGGGATGAACAATTGTTGTAGTTCATCCATGCAACCTTTAAATGCCTGCCATTGCATATCCACCGTCAATCCTTGAAGTGTCATTTGCCAGTCTATCTTAGCTAATTCATGTCTCATACCTTCAAAGTTACCCCTCTTTAAGTTCAGAACCTTTGTTTCTGAATTAACTACGTCACTCTCCATGTTAATGAAGAATTCCACCATATTATGGTCACTCTTACCCAAGGGGCCTCTCACGACAAGATCGCTAATTAACCCTTCCTCATTGCTCAAAACCCAGTCCAGAATAGCCTGCTCTCTAGTCGGTTCCTCGACATGTTGGTTCAAAAAACCATCCCGCATACATTCCAAGAAATCCTCTTCCTCAGCACCTTTACCAATTTGATTCACCCAGTCTACATGTAGATTGAAGTCACCCATTATAACTGCTGTTCCTTTATTGCACACATTTCTAATTTCCTGTTTAATACCATCTCCGACCTCACTACTACTGTTAGGTGGCCTGTACACAACTCCCACCAGCGTCTTCTGCCCCTTAGTGTTACGAAGCTCTACCCATATCGATTCCACATCTTCCCGGCTTATGTCCTTCCTTTCTATTGCGTTAATCTCTTTTTTAACCAGCAACGCCACCCCACCTCCCCTTCCTTCGTGTCTATCCCTCCTGAATATTGAATATCCCTGAACGTTGAGCTCCCATCCCTGGTCACCCTGGAGCCATGTCTCTGTGATCCCAACTATATCATAATCATTAATAACAATCTGCACTTTCAATTCATCCACCTTATTACGAATGCTCCTTGCATTGACACATAAAGCCTTCAGGCACTCTTTTACAACTCTCTTAGCCCTTTTTAATGCTTGCCCTGGATTTGTCGGTCTGCCACTTTTACTTTTCCCCTTTGTACTTTTTGCTTCTACGCTCACTTTACACCCCTCTGTCTCTCTGCACTGGTTCCCATCCCTCTGTTGTGAACTAACCTCCTCACACCTAGCCGCTTTAATTTGATTCCCACCCCCCAACCATTCTAGTTTAAAGTCACCTCAGTACCCCCGCTAATCTCCCTGCCAGGATATTGGTCCCCCGAGGATTTAAGTGTAACCCGTCCTTTTTGTACAGGTCACACCTGCGCCAAAAGAGGTCCCAATGATCCAAAAACTTGAATCCCTGCCCCCTGCTCCAATCCCTCAGCCACGCATTTATCCTCCACCTCATCGCATTCCTACTCTCACTGTCGCGTGGCACAGGCAGTAATCCCTGCCAATATCTGTTCCAATATTTAAATAATTTCTATCCATGAATAACACAAGTGACCCTACCACTGATTCTTGGGAGAGAAAACAATGTTTTCCATCTCTCAATAGGAAAACAATATTTGCCACTTTTTCTAATTCTTGTCCATATACTTTTAATCCAAACTGACAATAGTTCTCCTCAGTTTTATTAACTAACCTTTTCTCTTTCACTCTGTTAAATACTTTCTTAAAGTCCTTATAAATAGCTTCCACTGCATTCTCTTCATCAACCTTCTCTGCTACCTCAATAAAGCATTTTTACTGGGCATCTCTAGAGATGCAGCTCATTAGCCCCTCGCTAACAGCCATTGAACTCAGCGGTGAGAAAACCACCTTTCTCAGACTCTGTATGTCTGGCGTCGATATGACTTGGGTCCCACTAAACCTGAGGGGTTGGGATATCTCGCCCACCTGAGCCCCGATCTATGTGTATACTATGCAGAAGATATGAAGATTGCTGAAGGGGCAGGTAGTGTTGAGGAAACAGGTAGGGTGCAGAAGGACTTAAACAGATTATGAGAATGGGCAAGAAAGTAGCCCTCCGGTGAAAATGATATTGTATCCGTTAAATAGGGGCCATGGACAATTCTGATTTGATGGAGACAGACGTGAAAGCACAGAGGAACTTCTGGAGAAATTTCTGAAACGCGGGTTTGCTGCCGCTGTTACTGGGTGATCAAGAATCTTCCGAGTGAAGGCCCCAAAATCCCTGGCTTTGCCTGCTGCTGGCGACCGAGATTGAGGTCGAATTGTTCGGATAGAGATGGTGCTCGGTACTCGGTGTCGAAGGGCTGATTGGAGGCTTGAAGTTTTCGGACAACTCAGAGTCGGACTGTGGTCGGGCATGGCAGGGAGAGTTTTCTTCCTTCTCCCGTCTGCGTGAGATGTGGGATATTTGAGAGACTTTGAACTTTTTACTGTGCCATGGACTGTTGTTCATCAAGTTATGGTATTGTTGCAGTGTTGTAACTATATGTTCTAATTATGTGGTTTTGTTAGTTTTTTTCAGTCTTGGCCTGTCCTGTGTTTTGTGATATCACACCGGAGGAAATATTATATCATTTCTTAATTAATGCATTACTAAATGACAATAAAAGAGGACTGTGTGTCTTCATAATCTAAAAAAAAATTAGATTAGATTATGAGAATACTCAGTCCTCTCTTATTGTCATTTAGAAATGCATACATGCATTAAGAAATGATACAATGTTTCTCCGGAGTGATATCATAGAAAACAGGACAACCAAAGACTAACACTGACAGAACCACATAATTATAACATATAGTTACAGCAGTGCAAAACAATACCATAATTTGATGAAGAACAAACCATGGGCACGGTAAAAAAAAGTCTCAAAGTCCCCGTGTCGATCGACTCCGGAGTCCCCGATAGCAGGCGGCAAAAGGGAGAAACTCCCTGCCATAAACCTCCAGGCACCGTCAACTTGCCGATGCCTTGGAAGCAGCCGACCACAACCGACACTGAGTCCATCCATCCGAAAACTTTGAGCCTCCGACCAGCCCCTCCGATACAGCCTCCCGAGCGCCATCCTCTGCAGAGTGCCTTCAACCTAGACCCAGCCGCTGAAACAAGCAAAGCCAAGGATTCGGGGCCTTCTGCTCCAGAGATTCCGGTTACCACACAGCAGCAGCGGCAGCGAAGCAGGCATTTCAGAAGTTTTCCAGATGTTCCTCCGTACTCTCACGTCTGTTTCCATCAAATCAGAATTGTGCACGGTCCTCTACTTGACAGCTTACAGATATTATTCACCGGAGAGGCCGCGTGCTCTGCTGTCGTGCCACCATCTTCTCCTCCTCCTTTGAAATAGAACATTGGAAAATGCACGGTCATATACTTTGGTAGTAGAAATAAATGTGCGGACTATTTTCTAAACGGGGGAAAATCCAGCAATCTGAGATGCAGAGGGACTTGGGAGTCCTTGTGCAGAACACCCTTAAGGTTAACTTGCAGCTTGAGTCAGTGGTGAGGAAGGCAAATGCCATGTTAGCATTCATTTCAAGAGGTCTAGAATACAAGAGCAAAGATGTGATGCTGAGGCTTTATAAGGCACTGGTGAGGCCTCACCTTGAGTATTGTGAATAGTTTTGAGCCCCTCATCTTAGAAAAGATGTGCTGGCATTGGAAAGGGTCCAGAGGAGGTTCACAAGGATGATTCCAGGAATGAAAGGGTTATCATACGAAGAACGTTTGATGGCTCTGGGTCTGTACTCACTGGAATTCAGAAGGATGAGAGGGGATCTCATTGAAACCTTTCGAATGTTGAAAGGCCTAGACAGAGTAGGTATGGTAAGAATGTTTCCCATGGTGGGAGAGTCTTAAGACAAGAGGGCACAGACTCAGGATAGAGGGGTACCCTTTCAAAACAGAGACGTGGAGACATTTCTTTAGCCAAAGTATAGTGAATTTGTGGAATTTGTTGCCACATACAGCTGTGGAGGCCAGGTCGTTGGGTGTATTTAAGGCAGAGATGGATAGACACTTTATTGGACATGGCATCAAAGGTTATTGCGAGAAGGCCAGGAACTGGGGTTGAGGAGGAGACAGAAGAAATGATCAGCCATGATTGAATGGCAGAGCAAACTTGATGGGCCAGATGGCCTAATTCTGCTTCTATGTTTTAAGGTCTTATGTAAATACTGTCCCCATGCAATTAGCCATCGACAAGAAATAACAGATTGTACATTGCATACAATTATAAAGAAAATATGTTTACAAATGTCAGCTTTATCAAACAGTTAGTAGGATAAAGAAAAGGAAAAAACAAAATAAGAGGGCCCATTAGTTAACCCAGTCCAAATGTGCACATAAGATTCAGCTCGTCTTGAAGTCATCCTTAACACACACACTGGACCCACTGTCTGCACACACCACCGTCCTAATGTCACTCGAAATCCATCTTGAACAAATGGGCTCCCCCATGGGAATATTGGTCCTTCCTCCTTGAAGCCATTCATCTGCACCAAGCACCTTGTGCAACATCGATAGCATGTTCGGCCATCTTCCCTCCTGTTTCCTCCCAGCTCCAATAAGACCTCAAATCACACCAGTGTCCTTTACAAAAACCACTCCACCCAGTATTCTCTGGAACCTTCTCCCGATTTCACCATCCTGATTGGCTGACACAATGTTCCTAAGTTGAACAACATATCTCCTTATCGTTAGTTCATATCCAAACAAGCTAAAAGCAGAACAGACTACTCTTACAGAACTGCTAAAATGAAATACCTACAGCATAGCAGTAGAAATGTTAACCAGTGTTACACTCTTCCCCCACCAAAAATAATCATGTCCTCATGACATTGAAATTTATCAACCCATGATGAATAACAGTTTTCAAAGGAAGTTTGTGATGGCAGGACCACCTATCCTTTTGTAAGTGGTAGTGAAATATCTCTTTTTTCTTTCTTTTTCAATCTTTTTATTAATTTTCAGATTAATATGCATAATACTAATGACACAAAGATAATGATAATGGTTAACATATACAAACATAATTCGAGTAAAATATATAATTCAAGCCTCCCAATCTCTGAGTAATTGAACATGAAAAAGAGTTTTATAAAGAACCCCCTAAACTAAAAAAAAACAAAACGAAGACTGGGATGTCCTATTCCCTTGGATAAGAACATTATTTGTCATTAACTCCACTCCTCCATAGATAAACAAAAGATTATTTTTTTTAAAAGGTTCTGAAAGGGACAACTTACATCATATGAAAACGTTGAATAAATGGTCTCCAGGTTTCTTCAAATTTAACTGAAGAATCAACCATACCACACCTAATTTTTTCCAGGTTTAAACATAATATAGTTTGAGAAAAACATTGAAAATTAGTAGGAGGATCAGAATCTTTCCATTTAAGTAAGATGGATCTTTTAGCTATTAGTGTAACAAATGCAATCAAACAGCAAGCTGAAAAGGATAAATGACCAACATCTGTTACTGGTAATCCAAAAATTGCAGTAATAGGGTGAGGTTTTAAATTAATATGCAAAGCTGTTGAAGTAATATCAAAAATATCTTTCCAATATTTATCTAAAAGAGGGCAAGACCAAAACATGTGTGTCAGAGAGGCCACCTCAGTTACATCTGTCAAACACAGGATTTATATGTCGGTAAAAACGAGCTAATTTATTCTTAGACGTATGAGCCCTATGGACTATTTTAAATTGTTTCAGTGTATGTCTAGCACACATTGATGAAGTATTAACTAGATGAAAATTTTTCTCCCAATTTTCTTTCTTTTCAAATCTTTTTATTGTTATTAACCAAAATTGACAAGAGTACATCGAAGTAGGCAACACTTGCAATGTCTCAAGAAAAAAAACATTGTTTTAAAGATTGAAAAAATTTTGGTGACAAAAAAAAGGGGAAAAAAACCCCTACTAAAGCAAAGAAAATTGAGAGAGAAAAAAAAACATTAGTTGTTCAACCCCAGAGCCATGCATCGTACAAAAAGCTTCTAAAGATAAACATCAAACCGCCAGCCAGAAAAAAAAGTACCAAAAATTTACAATTAGATCGTGGAGGAAATCTATCAATTAACTCAAATGATAGTAATGAGCAAATGAACTCCACCTTTTCTGAAAATCAAACATGGGTTCAAAGGTTTGACTTCTAATTTTCTCCAAACTAAGACATAGCATCACTTGAGAGAACCATTGTGACAAAGTGGGAGTTGACGTATCCTTCCACTTCAACAAATGGCCCTCCTAGCTATCAATGTAACAAATGCAATAACATGTTGGTCAGACAAAGAGATACTGTGGATATTTTGAGGAATTATTCCAAAAAGCACAGTTAATTTGTTAGGTTGTAAATTAATTTTAAGTGCTTTAGAAATTGTAGAAAAAACTGACTTCCAGAACTGTTCCAGCATAGAACAGAACCAAAGATGTACCTCGATGTATTTTCGTAATTAAATCATACAAAACTGCTATTAAGCGCTTCTGATAGGGATTTAAACCTAAAAATTTTTCTGTAATATTAGTTGGATGAAATATTGGAAAATTAGGTAAAATAACATTCAAAAAACTTCTAATCTGCAGATATCTGAAAAAATATGAACTAGGCAACTTATATTTAGCCTTTTTTAGGCTTTTCAGAGGTACTAGACAGGGTTGTCCATTAAGTCCTTTGTTATTCGGTATAGCTTTGGAACCCTTAGCAATCGCCTTTCGTGATTCACCCAATATATTTGGAATTACTCATGGGAAGGAGACGCATAAGGTATCATTATATGCAGTTGATTTGTTACAATATATCTCTAACCCAGAGAAATCCATCCTGGCAGTTTTATCACGACTAGCTCAGTTCAGTAGTTTTTCTGGTTATAAATTAAATCTTAATAAGAGTGAATTTTTTCCATTAAATAGGCAGGTTCCAATTTATAGACAATTTACCATTTGAATTAATTACTGATTATTTCACTTACTTGGGTGTCAAAATTACTAAAAAAATATAAAGATCTATTTAAAGTTAGCTTTTTACCTTTAATTGACCATGTTAAACAATTGTTTACTAAATGGTCCCCACTGTCCTTATCATTGATTGGTTGAATTAATGTTATTAAAATGACTGTTTTACCTAAATTTCTGTATTTATTTCAAATGGTACCAATTTTTATCTCTAAATCCTTTTTTGATATTATTGATTCTAAAATTTCTTCATATATATGGCAGAATAAAAATCCTAGATTGAGTAAGAAGCATCTACAGAAATCAAAAAAGGATGGTGGTTTAGCATTGCTGAATTTTAGATTTTATTGTTGGGCAATTAATACCCGATATTTAATGTTTAGGACGCAAGATTGGGATGAAACTCATTGTCCACAATGGGTGAACCTTGAGGGTGAGTCTGTGCAGGGGTTCTCATTAGCTTCTATTTTAGGAGCTTTGCTCCCCTTTGCATTAACCAAATTGAATAACCAAATAATTAATCCAATAATTAAACATACAATACGAATATGGTTTCAATTTCGCAAATTTTTTGGATTGAACGCATTTATTTTATCTAGTCCTATTATATCTAATTTTTTCTTTCAACCTTCTAGAATTGATCAAGCTTTTTCCTTACGGAAAACAAGGGGAATAGCATGCTTTCGTGACTTATCCATGGATAATTTTTTCATGTCGTTTGAACAATTATCTAATAAATATAAGTGAAATATCTCACCAGGGGGATAGCTGCAACACTCTGTTCCCCCGGTACGTCATAGGACAGTCTACCTGGGTGTTTCCTCACTCTTTGAGACCTCCTTATCCCATCTTCAGCTCCTCCAGCTTCAACCACCCCTTGTGACCCTTCTTGTCTACTAAAGGGTGCCTTCCCCGTCCATCACTTGTGACTTCCAGTGGCTCAGGTCGCCCTGCTCCATGATGCACAGATAGGAATGTATCTTCTCCAAAACTTCAGTCTGTTCCTTTACAGGATCCCTCCATAGTTTTCCCTCTTTTCTTCACTGTTAAACAATCGATTAATTTCTGAAGGTGTTCCTGTCCTTCACACTACTGCTTGAAATGTCCATCTTCTCTACAGTGGTAACTGAAAATACTGGTCACATCTCTACTAAAGGGACCCCCTTAATAGCAGCCCTCACCTTGGTACGTCCCACCAGTGGGTCCAGCTTCCTATCGGCCTTGTCACGCTTGGTGGCAGCACCAATTGATATCACCTCGGCCCTCAGATCTTTCACAACATCCTGCAAACCCCCCGCTTGTGTGGTATCAATGGTCACTTTAGCAATGGAGACTACTAATGAGGACTTTGCCCTGCTGATGGAGGCTTCTCACTCATCCGTTGTGTTTTCCTCCCCCTAACTTTTCTGAGTAACTTGGTAAAGATGGAGGAGGGCGCATCTTGCGGGTCATTAGAATACGTAGAGCAATCACGTCATGCGACAGAGCACCCTTCACAACTTGCTCCATCCTTGAGCAATTTCTCTCAGACAGCTGAATGCCTCCTTTGTGGCACAAACAGTGCAGCAGGCTGTCTAACCTGAAAATGTAGGCAGACAACTTCTCTCCTTCCTCCTGAAATGTGCGCCTAAACTCCATCCTGAGATCGGCTGCACTTCCAGCATTGCCAAAAGCATCTTCTAGAGTTTGCAGGTAATTAGCTGACATGGCTAATGGATATTTTGTCTTGAGGAACCTCACTGTATCAGCCACCAGGCCCTTTAATCTCTCTGCCAGTCCCAGTTTTTTTCATACTAATTGAGCACTGCCATTCACCCAGAAACTGAGATGTCTGAGCCCAAGCCTCATATTCTTCTTCCACATTGGGTGTGGGCTTGACCCCAGAGAGCACTCCCAGCCTACAATTTGGTTCTCCATAGATATACTTCTGCATTTATCATGGCGGGGAGGAAAAGATGGCGGCGCAATGCAGCGCGTGCGGCCGCTCTGAAATGATATGGTATTTGTTAAATAGGTACTGTGCACAATCCTGATTTGATGGAGACAGATGTGAGAAGCACGGAAGAACATCTGGAGAAACTTCTGAAATGCCTGCTTCGCTGCCGTTGCTACTGTGCGATCGAGAATCTTCGGAGGCCCCAAATCTTCAGCTTTGCCTATTGCCTGTTGCCAGGGCCAGGGTCGAAGTGCTCGGCAGAGATGGTGCTCGGTGCTCGGCGTCAGAGCGCTGGTCGGAGGCTCAAAGTTTTTGGACGGACTCAAGTCGGTTGTGGTCGGGTGCTTCCAGGGTGCCGCATCGACAAGTTTGCTGGAGGTTCATGGCAGGAAGAGAGTTTCTTTTCCTTTTACCGTCCACATGAGATGATGGGACTTTCGAGAGACTTTGAGACTTTTTTTTACCGTGCCCGTGGTCTGTTCTTTATCAAATTACGGTATTACTTTGCACTGTTGTAGTATGTTATAATTATGTGGTTTTTGTCAGTTTTTTTAGTCTTGGTTTGTCTTGTGTATCTGTGATATCATTCAGGAGGAACATTGTATCATTTCGTAATGCATGCATTACTAAATGACAATAAAAGAGGACTGCGTGTCCTCATAATCTAATCTAATCTAATCAACCAGTGATGTAATAATAGCCAAAATGAGCTTAGAATTTACATCAACTGCTGAAGGACTCATTAGACATTTCACATCAGAAAACTCCTTCCCTTCACTTTACAGAAACGAGAGCAACTTGTCTTTAAAGTCTCCGCCCACAACTACGGAAAAGTTGTCTCCCAATTTTTCACCCTCGCCTACACATCTCTCTTCTCTAAAAGTATGGACGGCCCATGGCCCCGCCTCTCCAGGTACCCCAAGCACATTAGGCAGATCCACTCATGTCACATTATTGCTAGTCTGAACTAAGGCGACATCTTTTCCCGCCATTTGGTCAAACTGACGTTCCATAATGGTAACTTGCCCTTATACTGGAACCAAGCTTAAAACTCTTATCAGCAATTCATCTGGACTGTGGATATCTACCCCACTCAGAACACAAGCCTTAATTACAAGTGATCTCTTTGAATTCAAATGTTTCAAGGGTACATTACATGTCAGAGAAATGTATACAGTATACATCCTGAAATGCTTTTTCTTTGCAACCAACCATGAAAACAGGAGTGCCCCCAAGGAATGAATGACAGTTAAATGTTAGAACCCCAAAGTCTCCCCCAGCTCCCCTCCCTCCCTCATGTAAGCGGCAGCAAGCAACAATCCTCCCTGTCCCCACCAGCAAAAACAGCATTGGCACCCGACACTGAGCACTCAAGCGTGAGCAAAGCAACAGCAAAGACACAGACTTGCAGTACTCCAAAGACTACTTGTTCACCCGGCATTTGACATCCCACAGGCTCTCTCTTTCCCTAATAAGGGAGAAAGAGATGTCTCTGTTTCACAGCGAGAGGGAAGACATAACAAACAACTCGCTGGTTTATGATGTTAAAAGTCCATTGTGTCGCTTTTTCCGAGCTCTGTGCCCAAAGATCTCGGGTCTCTGGGCACACAGCCTTAGATCTTCCATCTCCCACGACACACCGGTCTTCTGCTTGGATACTGACTTCTGCTCTCCCCGTCTCCAGAGCCATGAAAACTCGGTCCTCCACAGGCAAGTGGAACCTTTAGGCCAAGCCCTTGCCGTGCTGAACAACGGCCAGTTGTGAAACCCCAAGAGCAGGTCCCATTCCCACAAAGAACTGTAGTCAGTGTGTAACTCCAGGTCAGGGTCTTCAAAAGAACCCTGAAAGGGGAAGATGGAGATATTAAAGATGGAAATAGATCTGTTTCCAAAGATGCAAGCAAAGGAGTGCTTGCACCAATGCTTAATCCCCGTGGCATCCATAATAACGTATCTTAATCATTTTCCCAGGCAATATGTTAACACAGGCTTAAACACACAAACCACTTAATCAATTGTTAGAGAAGTTACACAGTATTCAGCAAATCCAGTCCTGAAGGAGCCCCCACAATGAAAACCTTTTTTTACCGGGTATATGTAGAGAAGTGGCTCGTTAGCTCCTTGCCAGAAGCCACTGGACTCAGTGGTGAGAAAACCACCTTCTCGCAGATTCCATACATCTAGGGTCAATATGATTTGGGTCCCACCAAACCCAGGAAGCTGGGATGTCTCGCCCACCCGAACCCATATTTGTGTAAATACTGCCCCCATGCAATTAGCCATCGACAAGAAAGAACATAGAAACATAGAAAATAGGTGCAGGAGTAGGCTATTCGGCCCTTCGAGCCTGCACCGCCATTTATTATGATCATGGCTGATCATCCAACTCAGAACCCCGCCCCAGCCTTCCCTCCATACCCCCTGACCCCCATAGCCACAAGGGCCATATCTAACTCCCTCTTAAATATAGCCAATGAACTGGCCTCAACAGTTTCCTGTGGCAGAGAATTCCACAGATTCACCACTCTCTGTGTGAAGAAGTTTTTCCTAATCTCGGTCCTAAAAGGCTTCCCCTCTATCCTCAAACGGTGGCCCCTCGTTCTGGAAACATACACGGCATACAATTATAAAGAAAGTATATTTACAAATGTCAGCTTTATGGAACAGTTAGTAGGATAAAGAAAGGGAGAGAAATGAAAGGGGCCCATTACAGTTAACTCAGTGCAAGTATGCACATAAATTGCAGCTCATCTTGAAGTTGTCTTAACTCAGGCGCCAGGCCCATGGTCTGCATGAAAGCACGCACCATCTTTCAAATGTCACTTGAAATCCACCTTGAGTAAATGGTCTCCCCAATGGGAGTATAGGTCCTTCCTCCTTGAAGCCATTCATCTGCACAAAGCACCTTGTGCAACATTGATAGCATCCTCAGCCATCTTCCCTCCTGTCTCCTCCCAGCTCCCACTAAAAAGACCTCGACCCACACCAGTGTGCATCACAAAAGTCTGTCCTCCCAGTGTTCTCTAGAACCTTCTCCCAATTCCACCATCCTGATTGGCTGACACAACATTCCTAAGTTGAACAACATAGCTCCTTATCTTTAGCTCAAACCCAAACAGGCTAAAAGCAGAACAGATTGCTCTCACAGAACTGTTAAAATGAAATACCTACAGCAGAGCACTAAAAATCCGAACTAGGGCATTAAACGTTCATTAGGTATCAAACTAAATCTACATTTTACATTTCCATGATGTTTCTAAATGCCAAACCTCTCCAATAACCTATTAATTTATTACTCCTCCCTGATTATTATTTCTAAAACTCAACCCAGCACTGATATTAAATAGACCAGCCTCTGGCTTCCAGTTCTTGACTGGAGTGTCACTTTCAACATTCCCCAATCCTTCGGCACTTCTCCATGTTTAGGGAAAATTAAAAGATAGCGGGAAGTCCTTCCACTATCTCCACTCCAATTCACTTGGCAACCTGCGACCAATTAAGGTAATATCCACTCTAAGCATAGCCAGATCTTCCATCCAGTGTTAATTTCATCCCATTCTTTCCCTCTGTCATCTCTGCTTCTACTAATATTTTGTCCACAGTGCCTCTATTTCCTCAGGAGTCTGTGGAGATTTGATATATCATCAAAAAAGTTGGCAAACCTCTGTAGATGTGTAGTGGAAAGTGTGCTGACTGGCTGCATTACAGCCTGGTATGGGAACACCAATACCTTTGAGCAGGAAGTCCAGCGAAAGGTAGTGGATTCTGCCCAGTACGTCGCGGGAAAATCCTCCCAACCATTGAGCGCATCTGCATGAAACATTGCCATAAAAAGGCAGCATCCGTTATCAAAGAACTTCACCACCCAGGCCATACTCATTTCTCACTGCTGCCATCAGGTAGAAGATACAAATGCCTCAGGACTTATACCACCAGGTTCAATTAGAGTTACTACTCCTCAATCATCAGGCTCTTGAACAAAATGGGATGACTACACTCATTCTACTTCTGGTGCTCCCACAACCGATGGTCTCAATTCAAGGACTCTTTACCTTGTTACTTCATGCTCGTTATTTATTGCTATTTATTTATATTTGCATTTGCACTGTTTGTTGTCCATCGATCCTGATAACAGTTATTGCTCTATAGATGTGTTAAGTATGCCCACAGATAAAGGAGCTCAGAGTTGTATGTGGTGATATGCTACACCACCATCAAGAATGCCTAGCGTGCTATTCCACGCCCATACTTTGGAAAGTCTGGTCACCTGGCTGTACTTTTACCCCCTGAGTATAGGCAGAGACCGAAGACTGCAGCACCAGTAGTAAGGACCAAGAAGGTATGGACAAGGGAAGCACAGGAGTGCCTACAGGACTGCTTTGAATTGGTGGACTGGACTGTATTCAGGGATTCATCTTTGAATCTGGATGAGTATGCTGCAGTTGTTACTGACTTCATTAAAACCTGTGTGGGTGAGTGTGTGCCTATAAAGACTTACTGTACATTCCCAAACCAAAAGGCATTTATGAACCAGGAGGTATGTCATCTGCTGAAGGCTAGATCTGTGGCATTCAAGTCTGGTGACCCAGGCCTCTACCAGAAAACTAGGTATGATCTGCGGAAGGCTATTTCAAGGGCGAAGAGAGAATTTCGAACAAGCTTGGAGGTGACATCAGATGCATGACAACTCTGGCAGGGCTTGCAAAACATTACTTCTTACAAAGCGAAACTCAATAGCATGAATGGCAGCGATGCTTTACTACCAGATGAACTCAACGCCTTCTATGCCCGCTTTGAAAGGGAGAATATAACTACAGCTGTGAAGATCCCTGCTGCACCTGATGACCCTGTGATCTATGTCATAGAGGCTGATGTTAGACCGTCTTTAAAGAGAGTGGACCTTCGTGAGGTAGAAGGCCCCAATGGAGTACCTGGTAAGGCTCTGAAAACCTGTGCTAACCAACTGGTGGGAGTATTCAAGGACATTTTCAACCTCTCTTTGCTATGGGTGGAAGTTCCCACTTGCTTCAAAAAGGCAACAATTATACCAGTGCCTAAAAAGAATAATGTGGGCTGTCTTAATGACCGTCGCCTGGTAGCAGTCACATCAACAGTGATGAAATGCTTCGAGAGGATGGTAATGACTAGACTGAACTCTTGCCTCAGCAAAGACCTGGACCCATTGCAATTTGCCTTTTGCCACAACAGGTCAACAGCAGACGCAATCTCAATGGCCCTTCACTACTTTAGACCACCTAGACAACACAAACACCTATGTCAGGATGCTGTTCATCGACTATAGCTCAGCATTTAATACCATCGTTCCGACAATCCTGATTGAGAATTTGCAGAACCTGGGCCTCTGTACCTCCCTCAGCAATTGGATCCTTGACTTCCTAACCAGAAAACCACAGTCTGTGTGGATTGGTGATAACATCTCCTCCTCGCTGACAATCAACACTGGTGCACCTCAGGGGTGTGTGCTTAGCCCACTGCTCTATTCTCTATATACCCATGACTGTGTGGCTAGGCATAGCTCAAATACCATCTATAAATTTGCTGATGATATGACCATTGTTGGCAGAATCTCAGGCGGTGATGAGAGGGCATACAGGACTGAGATATGCCAACTAGTGGAGTGGTGCTGCAGCAATAACTTGGCACTCAATGTCAGTAAGACAAAAGAGCTGATTGTGGACTTCCGGAAGGATAAGATGAAGGAACACATATCAATCCTCATAGTGGGATCAGAGGTGGAGAGAGTGAGCAGCTTCAAGTTCCTGGATATCAAGATCTCGGAGGATCTAACCTGGTCCCAATGTATCAATGTAGTTATGAAGAAGGCAAGAGAGCGGCTATACTTCATTGGGAGTTTGAAGAGATTCATTCAAAATTTTCCATAGATGTACCATGGAGAGCATTCTGACAGGCTGCATCACTGTCTGGTATTGGGGGAGGGGCTATGACACAGGACTGAAAGAAGCTGCAGAGGATTGTAAATCTAGTCAGCTCCATCTTGGGTACTAGCCCACAAAGTACACAGCACATCTTCAGGGAGCAGTGTCTCAGAAAGGCAGCGTCCATTATTAAGGACCTCCAGCACCCAGGGCATGTCCTTTTCTCACAGTTACCATCAGGCAGGAGATACAGAAGCCTGAAGGCTCACACTCAGCCATTCAGGAACAGCTTCTCCCCTCTGCTATCCAATTCCTAAATGGACATGGAAGTCTTGGATACTACCTCACTTTTCTTTAAATATATAGTAATTCTGTTTTTTGCACGATTTTTAATCTATTCGATACACATATCCTGTATAAAGTATACTGAATGAGATTTACTTATTTACTTATTATTATTATTACTTTATTTTCTTCTTCTATATTATGTATTGCATTGAACTGCTGCTGCTAAGTTAACAAATTATACAACACATGCCGGTGATAATAAACCTGATTCTGATTCTGTATGTACTCTGATAATAAATTTTACTTTGAACATTCTCTCCCTTGCTAAATATCAGTACAAAGTATTGATGATGATTTCCAGATATCTCCTGCTCATTTAAGCTTATGTTATGTCTTTGTCCCAAATGGGTCACACCCTGCCTCCTACTTACTATTTATAGTAAATTATTTTTGGGCTCCCATTTACATTATCTACATCTTTATTCTTACATTCTCTCTTAGCTGGCCTTATTAAAGTTTACATTTCAGTTATACCCTCATCAAATTATCAGGTGGGTGCACCAATCATCCCAAATCCTACCACTTTTATCTCAACAGCACTGACAATGCAACACCTTGAATCTTGTAGATGCAGGTATACAGAGTTTTGCAAAAGCAAAAAGAAAATCAAAAAATATCAACAATAGAAGACAAAGATCCAGAAATTTGCTCTGCACGCACAAAAATAGCATGAGCACATGCCAGTCTATTGGAGAAAGCACAGGGCTAGACTGTGTATGTGTGGTTCACTTTGAAAAATTTTCTGCTGCTCCACACATCTGCTGGTTGTCGTCTTGGGCTGTGCACCTCATCAGGAAGATCCTGTACTGTGTGATCAAGTGGACGGGCTTCCGAAAGGGGACTTGTCTCTGCAACTGCTGTTGCATGACTTAGAGTGAATTTATTTGGAGAAGAAGCAAGAAGGACACAGGCCACATGAATTGTTTGGCAATGGTTATGAGATCCTGGCAGAGATGGATATCTAGAGAAACATAGAGAAAGCCTCAACAAATAGCAGAGATCAATTTTACTCAGCTGTCCTTCCGTCAACGTTAGCTGTAGAGGTACTCTAATGTTAGTTTCATCCCTTCTAGCAAGGTCCAGCACTGTGAGGTTAATATGAATGCTCGAAGCTTATCAATGCACAGCACAATACATCCCATGAAAGTAACAACATTACAGGAAGGCCGTGGATGCTGCATGACTTGCTAATTACTCCCACCATCACTGGACTGACTCTTCAGGACCTTTAGCAGGCCATGTCTCTAGGTTCCATTTTCCAGCTGGTGCTCTTTCCAATATCTAACAAAAACCTCAGCTTCTGCATTGAAATCAACAAAATAAAACTTACATTCATTTGAGGATTTTAGAGCAGATCCATACTTCTATTCAGTCATGAGAGTCAGTCTTTAGTTTGTGTGAATTTCTATCAGTTCTTGCTGGATGATGATAAAATTTCAGTCAGTGCAATTTGAATGAGACCTGCCTGGAGATTAAAATATTCTGGATCATAATTTTTACTTCATACTAACAGCAAATCTCAAGATAGAGGCAAATCTGATGGCCGCCCATCCCTGGACATAGTTCAGGGGTAAATAAGCAGCTGTCGGCGTAAAAGTTAGGCAGGTTGAGTTATCCAAAAATATATGTTGGAATATAGAGGTTATGGGCAGAGAGGAGGTATAGGATCCTGAAAACTCACGCTCAATAGTCAAGGAAGAGCTTCTTCCCCTCTGCCATCAGATGGTCCAGGAAGTCATGAACACTACTTCATTGTTCCTTTTTTATTTGCACTGTTTATTTATTTTATTATTTATAGTAATTTTTTGTCTTTGTGCTAGACTGCTGCCACAAAACAACACAGCCATCATACAAGACAGTGACAGTAAAGCTGATTTTGATTCTAAACATGAGTGTTCATTACTTACAAGCTTATTTAGGGAATTGGTATACTAATAAATCAACTGGAGGGAGTAAAGGCACTATAATGAACTAGACCAGCCAGTGCTCTCCCAATGAGCCTGGGTGAACCATGTTATCAAGCTCACATAGCCTCTGTTGCAACACATTGAAGAATAATTGGAGAGTCATGTAATTTTAGAAATTAACCTTCCTTAGTTGTGAAAAAAAATTCTTAGAGCATAGAACGTAGAACAGTACAGCACAGGAATGGGCCCATCAGCCCACAATGTTGTGCTGAACTAATTAAATTTGTAATCAAATAGTCAGATAAACAAATGCAGGCTGCCTACTCAATGTACATATTTCAATTTCCTGCATAGTCATGTGCCCATCAAAGAGCCTCTTGAATGTCCCTATCGTTGTTTCCTCCACCACAATCTCCAGCAAGGCATTCCGTGCACTCCACCAATCTCTGTGTTAAAGAAGTAAATTGCTCCACACATCTCTTTTGAAATTATCTACAGTCACCTTAAATCCATAACCTCTGGTATTAGAAATTTCAACCCTGGGAAAAAGATACTGGCTGTCTATCTATGCCTCTCAAAATCTTATCTCTCCTCAGCCTCCATCGAGCCAGAGAAAGCAATCCATATTTTTCTAATCTCTCCTGAAAGCTCATGCCTTCTGACTCAGGAAATATCCTGGTAAATCTCTGCTGCACCCTCTTCAAAGCTGCAACATAATGGGGCAACCAGAATTGAATGTAAAACTCCATGTTGTTGCATGAATGAGGTCTCCAGAAAGAAGCACTAGTAGACATGAAGCAGCCTCTTTAATTGACAAAACAAGATACAGCAAGCACCATTTTGAGATGCTTTCGGTGGAAAGGTCTGGCTAGCCCAACGCTACCCAACATTTTATGCACTAAAGATCAAAGGACAACTCCACATTTACAATGCATCCATAATGCTTTCTTTGAAACTACATACAAACTTCACACCCCCATTTCATACCAACACCACAGACAATCTAAATGAAGTTTAATCAGCAGTGTCTTGTCTGTGATTCAAGGCTTTTAAGAATCAATTGTTTAGGGTTGCATTTTAAAATTAATGTACAATCTACATTCAGATTTGAAGATTCATGACTGAAGTTATTTGCTATATGTGCTAAACCCCAAAATCACTCTAACACTCCACATCCAGCCGAACAGAAGTTTAATTAAGCTGCAAAATAACTTCCCAACTCTTGAGCTCAATTCCTTGATTAACAAAGGTAAGCATACTATATGGTTTCTTTACTACCCCAACAATTTGTGTAAACACTTTCAGGGAGCTAAGAACCTGGACCTCAGATCCCTCTGCAGATCAATCCTGAAAAGGTCTTGCCATTAACAGTGTACTGTCTCTTTACATTTTCATTCGCAAGGTGCAACATTTCGATTTGGCAGGATTAAACTCCATTTATCATTTTTCCACCCATATTTACAAATGAACTATACCTCATATAATGTCCTCACAAATTAACATGCTCCATACTGATCTCCCTATCCTCCATGTCCTTCTCCTGCGTAAAAACTAATTCTAAGTACTCATTTAGGATCTCACGTACATCCTCCACCTTTATCCTTGACAGTTCTACCCACTCCCTAGTTATCCTCTTACTCTTGATGTATGAAATACCTTAGGATTCTTTAATCATACTTGCCAAGGACATTTCATGGACCCTCCTGGCTTTCCTAATTACCTGTTTGAGTTCATTTCTGACTTCTTAAGAGCTTTGTTTAATTATAGCTTGCTAAAACTTACATATATTTCCTTCTCCTTGACAAAATTTTCAACATCCAAGGCTCCTATATGTTGCAATTCTTGTTTCTGACTGGAACATACCAGTTCTGTACACAGTGCAGTTAGTCTTTAAACACCCTCCACATGACAGATATGGACTTGTCCTCAAACAGCTGTTCCTAATTATCCCTCCCTAGTTCCTGCCTCATACTCTATAATTTGCCCTTCTCCAATTTTATACTCTCATGCAAGGTCTATAAGGTCTTTATCTGTAGCTAAAAACTCAAGAGTTGTAATCACTGTTGCTTAACTATTCTCCCACAGAGTGGCCAGTCACCTGGCCAGGCACATTATTCAACAGCAGATCCAGTACGGCCTCTTCTCTTGTTTGACCTAAATATAAATGTATTATATAAATATAAATATATTGATTTAAGAAACCCTCCTGGATGGAACTAAACAAATTCAGCCCCATCCAAAGCTCTTTCACTAAGGATGTCCCAGTTTATATTAGTGAAGTTAAAGTCAACTATGACAATAACCTTGTTAGTTATACATCTTTCCCTGCATACCTGTTCCTCCATGTCCTGGTGGTTATGGGGGGAGGGGGGATTGTAGTGTACTACCATCAGACTGTTTGTCCATTTCTTATTTGAGTTCTACCCATACAGAGTTTGTGCATGAGACCTCCATTATATCCCCTCTGAATACAGCAGTGATTAATAGTGATTATCTGTGATTAATAGTGCATCTCCCTCCTCTTTTACCTCCTTCTCTATCTTTTCTAAAACATTAAAACACTGCTACATTAAGCACCTATTACCGTTCCTCTCTCAATGAAAGATTATCCAATTTTTGTTTCACTATTATGCACCTCAACTCCAGGTTGATAAATCCTCTGATTTATAAATACAAAGTTTCTGCAGTTCTGGAAATTCAGAGCAACGTAGATAAAATGCTGGAGGAACTCAGTAGGCAAGACAGCATCAATGGAGAAGGCAGGAAAGGAAGGGGGCAAGAAACCAGAATATGATTTTCATATCTTCTAACTTCATGGGAATGGTTTATTGGTGATATGTTGTTTGAAAATCAATATTTGTTCATGGGCAAATGTTTCCATAAGTATATTAGCCTGGACTTCCAAAATGTTCTTCTGATGATGCTAAAAGCATATGATGCATGAAGTTCAAATTTGAATTACTTCCACATTTTAGTCTTACGTCTGACATTTGGTACTGAACATCTATAATTACAGTGACCATTGAGACTAATTGATTCTCATGTTGGTGACAGCTTTATGACTCTCAACCGCACTTCAATTCCAAACAGATACCTGTGGAATAAAATGTTTGACTTGTTGCAATTTGTCCCCAGCTGCAGAGAAGTTGACTGTAAAATGCCGTGCACTCTGCAAACAGAAATAAAATCAGCGACATCACGCTAGATGTAGTAGTGTAATGGAAAGCCCGTCAGTACAGTCAGAGAAAAAAACAGTCGTTGCCCTTGAGCTCCATCTTTTACAGCAGTACATTTTACGATGTTTGAGCCATTTACCTGGGGATATTGAAATCCTGTTGCATATTTGCTGTAGGCTGTTGGAATGCTAAACAGAAACAGATCAGATTAGAAGTGACATTTTACTGGATGTAATAGACGGTACAGGCTGAAAACGTTCAAAAACTTTCAGCAATGTCATATTGTAACCGTTTAATTCACATCTTGCTCACCCTGCAATCATGTGCTTTTACAAAGCTTGGCCTGTCTTAAGAAAACATCAATTATATAGCGCTTTAGGTCCTTTAAATCTATGTAATATGAGGCATGTCAGTCCTCAGAGGACAGGCAATTGCTGTAAGATGCCACTTGATTTAATGACCCCTGACAATGTGCTAATAATTCCCAGGAGAAATTGGCCGGGCTTCCTAAGTCATGACGAATGATGCTGTCATACACTGTCTCTTCCCGCTGGTTAATAGTTCCTAGCAAAGGAAGTTTGCATGAAGATGAATAGTGTATTAGCAATGGATCTAAAATACTGGCACACTCTCAAATTCAACAAAAAACACATTTAACAGTTCATACCAGGGATTTTCTAAATGGATTTAACCACAATGTAATTACAGCAAAGTCAGCCTGTCAACAGAAGATAGACAGCCATTCATTCTGTCAGGTTTACCTATCTCGTTAGAGACCTAGTCTGCTGACTCTGAACTAACAATCTCCAAAAAAAATGATAGTTAAGTACACCAATAAAAAGAAAATTAAACGTTCTTGTCCCAAGTGTTTCTCATTAAAAGATTAAAGCCAACATTTTGTCATTATATTCAAACATAAATTTCTTACGTGTGGAGGAACACTAGGGGAAATAGTACTCAGCATTTTAAGAGAAACTTGCATCTACATCTTACTTTTTTATTTTCCTTTTTCTACCTTTTCTAACTGCATCCCTCTTTTTAAAAATTGTTCCATTGCAAAAATTATTGTTCTGTAAGTAAAAGAAATTCAAAAGGCAATGGGTGAACGTGTCTGCCTTATTGCCTCATTTTTCACTGATGGTGACAGGACAGCTGCTTATTGTAACAGGACACACCAGGAGATACTAAACTGCCAGGAACAGACTATGAAAACAGAAAGTAAATAGACAATAACAGAATAATAAGGCTCTGTCTGAGAAATACAAATGCAATGTTTGCACCTGGGCTGCTTGCAGTTAAATTTATCATCGCCAGGCAGTAAGTTTGTTATACATACATGTCTTCATCAACAGTAGATGAACAGAAGTAGGCCAATTTGGTTTTAAACATTGTTTGATTTACCTCAGGCAATGCCCCCATGTTGCTTATGAGACAAATCTGCAATTAGAGTTTAAAAAAATCTTCTGGTTTGGTTTAACAGAATTCGCCCAAGGTTATTGGCTTTGAGTTTTCCTAAAGTTAGCAATTAGCTGATTTCCCTACAGGGAATTGGGTTAACTGGACCTTGGCCTTTCACAAGAATTTAGTTCTGCACAGTCCTCCTCAGACTGGGAAATGGGCCATGAACCTCCACGGTGCTGGGTCTCTGTGCTCTGGTGTGGGCCTGCGCACAAGAGATGCATCTTCATGTTGTGAAGAAGGCAGACACAATGAGATTTGATGAACGTCACCACATACTCTTGCTTTTGTGCTATTCAGCTTATTATTTTATAGATGAGCCAGTCCACCGAGATTGATTCCCAGGACCATAATGGTCCCATCCCTTTGAATAAAAGCTATAGCTTATTTCAACAAAATGTAGTCTAGACAACTTGATTTATGGTCCAACACCATTACAGTAACACATTAGCACAGAATAACTCCTCTGATTATTAACCACAGCACGGAATAACGAGTACAATCAAGATGAGTCCTAGCTCCTTGCAGTTGGTCAGGATTCTTGGGTAACATTTCTTCTTTCATCTTACTGGCAAATTAATCCTATTAAGTTATGATCTATTTTTAACATATGCAAACGGGATATTCAAATTATAATTCTGCAATTTCCAATTTTATCCTATTAGGACAATGTTACTCTGGTTTAACCGCCATATTCAGTTATTAGCAACTGAGTCACTATATTTGCATCATATTTACGTTTATTTACAAACGGAATCCACATGCTTCTTGAGGACAATTTACAATGAAGCACTGAGAAAAATGCTTCCACTAAATGTGGTAGTGTTTTGGGAAGGGTGTTTCCTTCGATATACTGTGAAAACACGAGCAAATGCCAATCAGAAAATTAGCGCACGGGGCTTTTCCAGACTAGTGAAAGCACATGGTAGTTCAAAACTTGGTCTGAGTGATCTTCACAGGGAAATAAGGACCCTGTCATCATACTTATGTAGCTGAACCCAAAGGATAGCAATAATTGAATCCTAGTTCCCACTTTATCCTCAGTGTGTTTTGTATTGTTCTTTAAGGAGAAAGAAGCAAAGCAGTAGATTAAAGTTTTTGAGAGGGAAAAAAAGTGCTTTTTAAGTTATCCCTGACCTCATTCAACAAGTTTGATATTAATGAGGTGGAAGATGTGGGGCTAGGAAACAAAGCATTTCCCAATTGCTTGAGAGAGATTAAATGCTATCTAATACTGGTTGTCAGAATATCAAATCACCACCCACACAGAGTACTCAAATCAAAATTATTACCATAAATGTACACACATAAAATATTTTTTCCTAATTTGTCTCCATTCTAGCTATAGCTCTATAAATGCTAGCAACTATCACAAAGCAGCCATTGTCATTTAGGATCACCGGCAGGGAATGTCTCCTATTCATTTGTCAGGCATTCACAGCCAAAAATCAGTCTTTCTCCTCACCCAGCTATGGCCCTTTATCACCCTTAGCCTTGACAAGTTTCCTTTTCTCATCTTCACACATTCCAATTTCTCATTCTGCATAATTATCAGTTTATTTGGAATTTTGACATGTTTTCTGTACTGCACCATCCACCGGCCCATTAGCCCCAAACCAGAGGATGTGCACTAACTCTCTGCTCTGAACACCTGGAAGTTGGCGCCAGTGAACAATGTAACTAAGGGCGACATCCTTCAGATGGTTCACGAAACTACTTTCATTTTGATTACTTCATCTTTTTCTTTCAAATGTGGTTCTGCTACTTTTGGAGCCTGTGATCTACATTTGGTGACGTGTTTTCAGGTCAATTGAGCGATCTGGCACTTTACTGTCTCCGATGGATTTCGGTGAGGTTTTGAGAGAAGCCTGGAGACAGGATGCAAGACCATGATCAACTCCATTTCTAACTGATCATGCTGATTAAAGTGTTAAGGAATGAGGAAGGGAGCAGAAGGCAGGTGAGTGTACAGTACTGTTTACTTGCTTGTGAATGGTCTTCCTCTTTCTCTTGCTGCTCCTGAAGGAAGGTGCCTACATATGAATGGATTCTCTCTCTCTCTTTCTCTCTCTTTGTCTCTCTCTATCTCTCTCTATCTCTCTCTCTCTTACACTTGATGCTGCCAGAGGATGGTGCCACATCCATGGGTCTTGGGCAAACTTTAATCAACAAGGTTTGTGGATTGGGCTCTGTCATTCACATTATGATGTGTTTCTGGTTTCTTGACATTCCTTTCTTTTTGTGGCTGTTTTGTATGATTCTGATTGGGGCAGACTAGCGCTATGGCCTGCAGATAGCGAGAGAAACAGCCCTGAATTGAACTGAACTGTGCTAAGCTGAATATGCCTAGATTCTTTTAATGTCTTTGAGATGTGGTGTTTATATTCTGTGCTTATTGGCTCATTTTTTTCTTGCCATTTGCATGATTGGTTCTTTTTTTTCTGCTCATTACAGGTTTGATGTACTTCTTTAAACAGGTCCCATAGTTTTCATGTTTCATGGCTGTCTGTGGGAAGACAAATCTCAGGGTTGTATACTGCATACGGACTTTGATAGTATATGTCCTTTGAAACATTGCACCTTAATATTTCTAAAATCTATATTGCCTTGCCAGATGGAGTAGAAATTAGATTGTGCCTCTTGCTGCTACCTACACACTCTACTCATTTAAAACCCTAACCTTTTGGCCAAGCTTTTAGTCTCCTGGCCTTTACACTCCATGTATGGTTATATGTTCATTTTCATGAATTTTTATGAGAATATTTCCTTTGCTGACTACGAAAGCACTATTCCCCACAATTGCTTAAAATTGTGAGAGAATTTAGTAAGCAGAAGTTTTCACAGGAAACTGAAATCTCTCCCAGATTCTCAAAGGTAATCAAGGAAAAGCTATACATCATCATTAATTTACTCTACAATTATTCTATAGCAAGTTGCAAACTACAAATGTTAATCCCAATATCCAATGCAAAGCATATTGAGCAGATTTATTGCTTAATGTATAGAAACATGCATTTCCTGTACTTTTAAAATATGTCATTGTCAAATATATTATCAAATTGTCACTTATACAGTACAGTTTTCACATCAGTGCAATCTAATATAAAGTTCACTTGTCAATGATATATTGGTTTCTTTCATTGTTTCAAAGCACATGTGGAAGTTAAACCAAAAGAATTTATTTTGCGTTCCTTCTACAAGCAGAAAGCAAACAAAATATTCTGTTTGCTTATAAATATGAAGGTACATTCTATAGAAAGCAGTAATGAAAAGGGCCCATTTAATTCTGATACAATCTAACAATCGTGTCTGAAAATCAATTGGTCTGACTTGATAATGACAGAAAAGCCAAGCCAATTTAAAGTTCAAAGTTCAAAGTAAATTTATTATCAAAGTGCATATAGGTCACCATATACAATGGGCAAAAGACAACAAACTGTGCAAATATAAAACAGAATAATAATAATAATAAATAAATAAATAAGCCATAAATATCGAGAACATGAGATCAAGAATCCTTTAAAGTGAGTCCCTAAGTTGTGGGAACAGTTCAGAGATGGGGCAAGTGAACTTGTATGAAGTTATTCCATTTGGTTCAAGAGCCTAATGGCTGAGATAATAATAACTGTTTCTGAACCTGGGAGTTCGAGTCCTGAGGCTCCTTCAGCTTCCGCCTGATGGTAGCAGCGAGAAGAGAACATGACCTCAGTGGAGGAGGTCCCTGATGATGAGCGCTCCTTTCCTGCGACAGTGTTCCATGCGGATGTGTTCAATGGTAGGGAGGTGTATATCCGTGATGGACTGGGCAGTATCCACTACTTCTGTAGGATCTTCCATTCAAGGGCTTTAGTGTTTCCATATCAGGTTGTGATGCTGCCAGTCAATATACTCTCCACAACACAGGTATAGAATTTTGTCAAAGTATTAGATGTCATGCCAAATCTTGACAAACTTCTAAGGAAGTAGAGGTGCTGCTGTGCTTTCTTCATAATTGTACTTACGTGCTGTGCCCAGAACAGGTCCTGTGAAATGATAACACCAAGAAAGTTGCTGACCTTTTCCACCTTTGAACCCCCTTCCCCCCCCTACCCCTCCCAATGAGGAGTGGCTCGGGAACCTTTGTTTTCCTCCTACTGAAGTCAATAATCAGGGTCTTGGTGTTGTGGACATTGAGTAAAAGGTGGTGCTGTGGCACCTCTCAGCCATATTTTTAATCTCCCTCTGATTTGCTGCTTCATCACCATCTTTGATTCAGACAACAACACCGGTGTTGTCAACAAACTGAAGTATGGCATTGCAACACAGTCATAAGTGTAAAGCGATAGAGCAGGGGGCTAAGCACACAGCCTTGAGGTGCACCTGTGTGTATGGAGATTGTGGAGGAGATGATGTTGCCAATTCAAACTGACTGGTGTCTGCAAGGGAGGAAATAGAGGATCCAATTGCACAAGTTATTGAGGCCAATGTCTTGGAGTTTATTGATAAGTTTTATTGTTCAATTGTCTTAAACATAAACACTAAATGAGCTTTATTTGTAGAAACTTTTATTTGGAAGCTAGTTACTTTCATGAGACATATATATTCAAATTTCATTAAACTAGATCCGAATCTTCTTGTTGCAACAGTTCAAAGGAGATTAGTTCCATGTCCATTCTGTTTAAATGTAGCAGTAAAATATTTACAACCATAAATCCAATCCAACTAGGCAATATTTATGTCTTTGAAATGTGGAAACATTGTAAGGCAACATTGATGATCTGGTGTGTTATGATTTTAAGTCAGATGAAAAGTGGAGCTGGTGTTGCTGGACAACATTAGTCACCTTGCTGGATTTACTAAAAAAAAAGACGAGAGTTTTAACAATCTCCACTATTTGCAGTGGCAGCTCACAAATTACTAGATATCTTGAATTCAATTTCACAAAATTCCATAATTGCTGAATTGCTGGATAAACATTGAACATAGAACGGTACAGCATTAGAGGCCTTTTGTCCCATGCTGTTGTACTGAGCTTTTAACCTACTCCAAGGTAAATCTAACCTTTCTTTCTCATATACCCCTCTGTTTTTCGTACATCCCTATAGCTAAGATTCACTTAAATGTCCTTAATGTATCTGCCTCTGCCAGTTCATTCCATGAACTTATCACCTCTGTGTAAAACACCCATCTCTGACATCCCCTTATACTTTTCTCTAAACACCACAGGGGAATGTCTTCTAGTATTAGCCATTGCCACCCTAGGAAAGGGTAGTGGATGTCCACTCTACTTATGCCTCTTAGGGATCTTTATCAAATTACCTCTCATCCTCCTTCACTCCAAACAGAAAGGCCCCCTAACTTGCTCAGCCTTTCTTCATCAGACATGTTCTTTCCATCCCATTATAAGGCAACCAGAACTCAACAAAATACTTCAGGTATGGTCTAACCAGACTTTTATAGAGCTACAACATTATCTCATGGCACTTGAACTCAGTTCCCTGACTAACAACAACTAACATGCCATAAGCCATGTTAACCACCCTTTCAACATGCATAGCAACTTTGAAGGATATATAGACTCGGACTCCAAAATTCATCTGTTCCTTCGCAATGCTAAGAATCCTGCCATTAATCCTGTATTCTACCATCAAATTTGACCTTCCAAAATGTATCATGTCACACTTTTCTGCATTGAACTTCATCTGTCTCTTCTCAGCCCACCTCTGCATCATGTCAATATTCCATTGTAATCTATGACAACATTCTACACTATCCAGAAGACCACTAACCTTTGTATCATCTGTATACTTACCAACCCACCCTTCCATTTCCTCATCTAAGTCATTTATTATATAAAAATCACAAGGTGTAGGACTCCCAGAATAGATCTCCGTGGAACAGCACTAGTCATAGACCCCCAGGAAAAATACACTCCATCTACTACCACCCTTTGACTTCTGTTGGCAAGATAATTCTGAATCCACTCAGTTAAGTTTTCTTGGATCCCATGCCCCCGACTCTCTGAATGAGCTATCCATAGGGAGCATTGTTGAACACCTTACTAAAGTCCATATACACCACATCCACTGCTCTAGCTTTATCAATTTGTTTTATCACTTTGTTGAAAAACCCATCCAGGCTTGTAAGGCGTGACTTAGCCACGTAAAAAGAAAGCCATGTGGACTATCTCTAATTGGACTATGCTTCTCCAAATGCTTGTAAATCCTGTCTCTAAGAATCCTCTTCAACAGTTTTCCCACTATTTATGTAAGACTCTCTGGTTTGTAATTCTCTATTGCCTTTCTTGAATAAAGGAATAACATTTGCCACCCTCCAATCTTCTGGTACTATTTCTGTGGGTAGTAATAATCATCAATGAGGCAATAATCATCGCCAATAGCACAACAATTTATTCCTGTAGTAACCTTTAAAAAACATTAGGACAGGTAAGTTACCCTGAGCTATATCCCATCTGGCCCCAGGGACTTATCTATCCAAATCTTTTTCAGAAATTCCAACACATTCTCTTTCTTAACTTCAATATGTTCCAACATATTAGCATGTTCAATGCTAATCTCACAATCAACAAAGATCCTGATATTACTGAATATTGTAACAAAGTATTTTTAAAGGATCTCCCCTACTTTATCTGACTCCAGGCTCATGTTTAATTTTTTATCCCTGCTCGATCCTAGTCTTACTCTAGTCTTCCTCCTTTTCTTCATGTATGTGTAGAATGCCTTGGGGTTTTCCTTAATCCTACTTGCCTTCTCATGTTCCCTGCTAGCTCTCCTAAGTCCCCTCTTAAGTTCCTTCCTGGCTACCTTATAATTGTCAAGAGCATTGTCTGATCTTTACTTCTTAAATCTTAAGTATGCTTCCTTCTTCTTCTTGACTAAATGTCCCACTTCTCTTGTCAACCATAGTTCCTTCACCTTTCGTCCTTCATTCTTTCCCTATCTCAATGGGACAAACCTATCCAGAATTCTATGCAAGTGCTCCTTGAACAACTTCCACAATCTGATTGTATATTTTTCTGAGAACTTCTGTTCCCAATTTCCTGTTTAATAGCATCATAGTTAGCTCTCCGCCAGTTTATTACTTTCCCATACCGTCTGCTCCTAAACTTGTCCAAGGATATGCAAAAGGTTAGGGAGTTGTGATGACTGTCTGCAATTGCTTCGCCCACTCAGAGATCCATCACCTGACCAGGTTCATTGCTAGTACTAGATCTAGTAAGGCTTCTACTCAGGCATGGTATAGCCTCATTGGACATTGTAATATTAAAGCCATTTCATCCTGTTGTCCCAATTATTACTTCTCTGTCAGAACAAACAGCCAGAGCAGTTAGAAAATGTATCCTGATATCTTTACTCATTCTCATACGATCTAAGATGTTTTATAGGTCTCTACGTTCAAGAATGGAATCACAGTTCAAACTTCCCTATTATTTATATGAGGGGTGGTTGGTAAGTTCATGGCCCAAGGTAGAAGGAGTCAATTTTAGAAAACCTAGCACATTTATTTTTCAAAATAGTCCCCTCCTACATTTACTTACTTAGTCCAGCGGTCGTGGAGCATACGGATCCCTTCTTTGTAGAAGTCGGCGCCTTGGACCTCCAGAAGTGGTCCACAGCAGGGGTGATTGATAAGTTAGTGGCCTAAGGTAGAAGGTGATGAGTTATACAGCTCTCATTACATGCACGTGCAGATCAGCTCTTTGAGTGATTATGCAGAAAGTTTGAAGTGAATAACATCTCCTTCTCCCCTGGGCCACGAACTTATCAATCACCGCTGCTGTGGACCACTTTCTGGAGGTCCAAGACACCGACTTCTACAAAGAAGGGATCCGTATCCTCCACGACTGCTGGACTAAGTGTGTAAATGTAGGAGGGGACTATGTTGAAAAATAAATGTGCTAGTTTTTCTAAAATTGACTCCATCTACCTTAGGCCATGAACTTATCAACCACCCCTCGTAGCTTGGACTCTTATTATATATTGCTTTAGACAAAATTGAATATGTCCTGGTCTTGATAAAGATATTTGGATTCAACTAAGTTGGAGCAGGAGCTATCTAATATCTGGAATGTGTGAATTCAAACAAGTTCTACAGATATGAAGCCATCTAGTCTAGTAAACTGATATGCTGTTTCTGAAACATTTGGCTTGTGACTTTGATTAGCCTTGAGTTAAATCTTACTTTCAACACTACTCCTTGGGGATGCGCCAGCACTGTGTGTTCTCCAGAAGGTAAAAGGTCCCCAGTCTTTTCTGTCAACAGATTCTTGGGTCTTGTTCTTCTAATTCTTGTTGCTTATAAAAAAGTAAACCTAAAATTGGAAAGATTAAATTGATATTACAGATCTTTAAAAAATCCAAACCAAATCTGTTATTTAACTATTAATCCATTTTAAAAACCTGTTGATTATTAGGGCTTTAAGATGTCAAGATCTTCATCAATAATATTAAATATCTCTAAATATTTTGACAGTATTTTTTAGAGTTAGAACAGGGTAATAGGCCCATCCAGTCCAATGAGCACACACAGCCCAATTACACCCCAATGTGATCAATTAACTCACTAACCTATACATCTTTGGAATGTGGGAGAAAACCGGATTACCCGGAGGAATCCCACTTGGTCAAAGGGAGAACATACAAACTCCTTACATTAGACAGCAGTAGGAACTGAACCTGAATCACTGGTGATATAACAGCACTGTGCTAACTGCTGCACTACCATGCCACTCCCTTTAGGTTTTAGTTAGTTTTCTCTTTTAATTTCTTCAGCATACTATGTTACAGTACGCAAAAGTTAGTTTTGTGTCCAGTACTTATTGTTTTGCTGCTACACTTCAAGAGACAATAAATTAAGAGTCTTAATTCAGCTCAAAAATCTTAAACAATATTAGATGATATTTTAAGATTTGTTGGTAGTCTTTGATTGTAGTGTATAACAAAGTGGAGAAAAGAGTTTTTAAGTTATTCCTTTCATTAGGGAACAATTAAACATCACTTCATTTATTTTTTGGGACTGTCATCAATACTGATGGAATTAGCTCTGTGCTGTGATCTCTCAGTCCCATTCAGAAGTTGGCAGCACAGTAACATAGCAGTTATTGAAACGCTTCACAGGGCTAATGATCAGGATTCAATTATCGCCTCTGTCTGTACGGAGTTTGTATATTCTTTCTGTGACCATAAGGGTTTCCTCCTGGTGCTTTGGTTTCTTCCCACATTCCAAAGATATACAAGTTACTAAATTGTAGGCAAGTTATGTTGGAGCTGGGAGCATGGCAACATTTGTGGGCCGTCCTGCACATCCTCAGATTCTGTTGGTCATTGACGCAAATGGAAGATTTCACTGCATGTTTCAATGTTTTGATGCACATGTGATGAATAACACTAATCTTTATAAAAGAAGTATGCTAGATGACATCTTCTGAGTGTGTGAGCAGCCAGCTCACTTGAAGTTAATTGGCTTGTATTAGCAAATTAGATGTTGCTTGCAGGACCAAAACTGGTCCGAAATTGGATGTAGATCACATTGTGAACATTTATTTCAGGAACTGAGCTTCTCACTCAGCAGCTGTGAAAATGTTACTGTCCTCTTGTGTTGTGATAGGCAGCCAATCCAAATGGAGCCTGACACCCAATTGGCTTGGGTCTCTCACCACCATCTTTTTAAGTATTTCTGGACAAAATTTCCAGCAAAAATTTGTGACAAATGTCACAATAGACATTGTAAACTATATTGATTCCAAATGCTATGACCCTTGTCTTAATTTAACTTTCCTACTGCAAACTTCATTTAATGATTCAAATGAAGACAATCACTTAAGAGAGCTGAGAGAGATGCAGAATATTACACATTAGAAGACATTAAAATATCCCAATTATGATAGATAATCAAGATGTTAAAGGGAGGAACAATCTGTCACTTGAGAAATGTATGAGGCAAAGAAATCTAAAGACCAAAAATTACTCTGGACCTGATAGCTTGCATTTAAGACCCTGCTTAAAGGAAATGATTACAGAAATAGTGAACACATTGCTTTGCTGGAACAAATTGTAGTTCTTGAATTTGGAAAACTACAGATGTAATCCCACCATTCAAGATATGTGGGACACAGAAAATTGGAAATTATAGTCCAGTTAGACCATTGGGGAAACAGCTGGAATCTATTATTAAGTAGAGAATCATATGACAATCAAGTAAAAATTGCATACTTTATGAAGGGGATATTCTGTTTGACAAATTTTGCTGGAGTTCCTAGAGGATATAGCAAGTGTGGTGGATAAAGTAGAGCAGTAGATATAGTGTATTTGGAATTTGAGAAGCCATTTAATAAGGAGCCACATAGGGTAAGAGTTCATGGTTTAAGTCGTAGTATAATGGTATGGATAGGCAATGGGCTGACTAACAGAAAGCAGAATGTGAGGATCAAATGGTTCATTTTCAGAATTGCAATCAGCAACCAGTGTAATGCCAAATGATTAGTGCTGGGGCTTCAATTATTGATGATCTATATTAATGATTTGGATGAAGGTACCAGCTATGGTAAACCCAGATATGTTGGTGATACAAAGATTATGAGGATGGCACAAAAAGCCCAAGAAATAATAAAAATAGGTTAAGTGTTTGGGTAAGAAGTTGGATGATGAAGTACACTGTGAGAAAATTTGAGGCTGTCCTAGAAGAAAGAATAAAATAACAAGTTATTGATTAAATACTATGAGAGTATAAAATGATGAATTATATAAGGATTGCAGGTTCCTAGTGTGTTAAACACAAGGGGTTGGCGTACAGGTGAAGCAGGTAATTAGGAAGGCAAATAGTTGAACTTCATTGCAAGGAGATGGAGAATAAAAGTAGAGATATTTTGACGCAAGTTTACATATTTTTGATGCACTGGTGAGACTACACTGGGACTGGAAAACAAATAAAGATGAGAAAAACTCATTCACTCAATCCAAATCTGTGAAAATAGAAAGCAGTCATCCAATATTCACACCAAAATTATTGTGTACAGTTTTTATCTTTGTATTTAAAAAATATACATATATTGGAAGCAGTTCAGACAAGTTGCACTAGATTGAGGTTTCATTAATATATAAAGTGCTTTTTTATTTTATTTAGAGATATGACATAGAATATGCCCTTCTGGCCCTTTGAGCTGCACCGGTCTGCAACCCCTGGATAAGCCCTAGCCTGATCACAGGACAATTTACAATGATCAATTAACCTACTAATCAATACGTCTTTTGAGCTTTGGGAGTAAACCAGAGGACCGAGAGAAGACATATGCATTCCATGGGGAAGATGTACAGACCCCTTACAGATGATGTCAGAGTTAAACTCTGAACTCGAACTGTGACAGCGTTGCGCCCAGGAGTATAAAAGAAAGATGATTTTATTGGATCATAGTTGAGCGATGGATGGCTCAATTGATGCTGGATGTTACACCTCGTTAATATCCAGTTAATATCGAGAATTAGGAAGCATAATTTCGGAATAAGGGGTCACTCATCTTAAGGTGAACATTAGCAGGTATTTCTTCTGTTGGAGAGTCATAAGTCTTTAGAATTCTCTACCTCGGGGTTATAAAGGTGGAGGTATTAGAGGTATGGAAGGTAGACACTGACAGACAATTGAACTAAAAGGGAGGAGAAAGATATGGGGAGAAAGACAGGATAATGGAATGTGAGGACAGGAACAAATTCACCAAGATATCAAGGAATGGTGGAGCAGGCTTATGTTGACAATTGCAGCCTCCTGCTTATTTTTTAAATTGATAATTCCAGAGGTTTTTAGGACATAGTCTGCATTTATAATCAGGACCTTGAACAGAGGAGCAAGGACAGCTTCCCCAAAATGCCAAATCTATTGCATGTAGGACCATGATCCAGAGAGAACCAAACAATGCTATAAAATTGATTTAGGTTTCTTTTCAGACTAGAGAAGATGTTCCTCAGGTCATATATGATGGCATTAGGCTTTTCGACCCAGATTGCTTCTCTTTCCATGATCCCCTGCAGAGCCACTAACAACCTCATTCCTGGTCACCTGACTGCCATGACACTGTTACCATGAGGTTCTACCTTTGGTGGACTACAATTTAATGCCAGGATGTTGATCTGACTGAGCTTCATCTATGGAAATGAGGCTCTTAAGATTTTTGGGCCCCCACTTCTCTGGTTGCCCCAGGAATTGGCTGCCCCTGATCATTTAAATTTGCATCTACATTTTAAAATTAGTCACAGTGGGTATTTAACATAACATTAGTTAAGTGTAGTCTGGTTATTATCTGGAAGGCAGATCTATTTTTAAAATGTGTGTGGGACAGTTCATGTGCATCTTAAGTGGACAGTTGTTTCCACAAAGCTAAATTATTGTTGTGTTCCAAAGTGTAAACTCTGTTCATTCAGTTTTTCATATAAGCCTTGAGGGCACTTGATCGGTGATGACTGCAGGCGGTGCATTTCCTGTTTTTCTCCCACGCACAGACGTACGCACAGCCACATCATTTATAGCATAGAAAATGCAACAGTTCATCACTGCTGACTAACTGACTACCGGCAGCTTAAGAGATCCAAATTCTCCCTTGAAATGAAAGCAACTGCTGGAGGCAGGTTTAATAAACGAACAATTGACATCCACAATAATGCATATATTGCTGCTTAAAAGTTAAGCTGTTCTCTTGTTGCATCTAATTCATGACTAATGGGAAAAGAGTTGAGTTTGAAAGTTCCAGGCAAATGGGTTCATTATGAATTTACTGAGATATCATAAGCACAAATCATTTCAGAAAGATGTGAGGAAATAATGATGGGAGTTTTTCTTTAATTATGCCATGTAACTAATCCAGAACAGCAGTGAAGTGATTTCTTCTGAGTATAAGCACAGTGTGAAACTGTCTTCTAGCCTCTAATTTTCCTAAAGGACATCAGATGTGATCATGACCTTTCTGAGTGTGGTCTGTCTCAACTCATATCCAAATACAACGCACAGTCAGTTTACATTCTGATGACCTCTAATAAATTCAATTTTATCTTGTGTAATCTTTCTCCCATTTCCTTCCACACAGTTTTAATTCTTATCTTCAGATTTCACAAATGGGAGATGTATTTGGAAATCAATAAACCCAGGCCATAGCAAATAAAGTAAATCCAAATAATTCAAAGATTAAATGCAAACAGCACACTATATATAATCAGACTGATTCAGGGGAATTAGTATAATAAATGTTAAGTGTTATTTTAAGAGGTAAAAAGAACATTAAAACATACAAAAACTTGCTTTCATATCATCTTTTAAAAATACAATTCTGTTGTTTCTGAGCTGGTTGGAACAAACATGGCCATAGTTTCGGCAGGAGCAGTAATTATCTAATGGAAAACAAGTGGAGTATTGTCAAGGGACCCCACAGGAACAACCAGCTCTTATACTAGCCAAGGGAGGAGGGGAGTTGATAAAAACCCCACATATCTTAAATGCCCCAAAAAGTATGTGAGTAAAAGAAAATCAAGTCAAAATGAATTTTTGTGGTATTTATTTATGTAACATTCCAAGATAAAATACTCTTAAAAATATTGTAAACTTTTACTCTGTCTAGACTAAAACATGTTTGGATTTATTTTTCTAATTACAGCATAAGCCAAAGAACAACACAGTTGAACAAGTTGTAAAGCACATTGCACTTACTAACTTCCAGTTATTTTAAACACTTTCACAGTTTATTCTGTTCTTTCTTTCTTCTGAGCATTTGTGGGGCCAAACTGCCCTTCTCATTCACTGAGCCCTCTGGCTTAATTTAGGAATATTTAATTCTGTTAGTTACGATGCGTCATCGTCCCCTCTTAGGTAAATTGTGATGTAGTCTCACTCTTCTAGGGAGAGTATTCTTGACAACTTAAGATAAACTTCATGATAACTTGGAAAGATTTAGCACATCCTGTCAAAAAGTTGACCTCAGATAGATGAGAGTCTACTCATGGTATTAAACATCCATTAATTTTATTTTAGTTCAATCCATTCTCAACCCTAATAGTAAACAGACTGCTAGTATGAAAAGAAGGTAAAGCAACCTGTCGAGGCAAATTGTAAACTTGGTATTTAAGTGAGTGCTGTTGACATCAGTCATGTGCAGGAATCTGAAATAGTGTTTGGCATTTATCAAAATCCATCATACTTTTTTAAATAAAAGAAACAACACAATAACTTTGGAGATTATACAAAATATTGGATTGCATCCCAAAGGAAACAATGGAGAAGATCAACACAATTGGTTTGTAAGATGCTCATTGCTCAAGTCAGTTAGAGATAATTATGGAGGACATCAGCAGAGAGAGGCAATCAGTATCAAGCAAAGAAGGATCCATCTGGAGGAAGGCTGGTGCCAGCGGTATCCAAGCAGGGCTGAGGACTTTAAATGAAACCAGGTAAGAGTGTTTCGGGCAAAATACGGTAAATTACAAAACTTAAAAGAAAGAAAAGAGATGAAAGAAAATAAAGAAGGACTTCATCAATGCAAACAGGAGCATCTAAACTCAATGATTTTTCTAACCTGGAACATCCTGCCTTGACATGACCTCATGCGATCTGTGGTGTGTTGTGAATTATGTCAACACTACCTCCAGCTATGATTGCTTCACCCTTACTGAGTCTTCAATTCACAATAGTGACCACTGACCCTTCAGTGAATGTACTGTAATTTGCCTCCTTAAGCCCATTTGATGGATGGCACTATTGACAAGAGTGTGCATGATTTACTACAAGGTCACATTTATTTTGCCACACATATCTCACTACATTTATTCTTTAGTTTCACCAACTTCAAGAACCATATCCCCACAGACCAGAGCAGTTTTTCCATACATTGACAGCATGTGACTTGTTGGTTTTAACTCCAATATCCCCATGTTGATGGCTTGTGTCAGGAGAATATAACATATTGCTCTCACTTCAAGTTTGAATGTGAATGACTGATCTTGCACCTTAATATTGGTGTTGACATATCTAATTAGTGTCCTTACTCTAGATTGACCTCATTTGGTACGAGAATCATTGCATTACATTGATAAGTGATCTTTCTTAAATTCATTCTTGATAACATGGGTTTCCCCGAGTGCTCAGGTTTTCTCACACATTTCAAAGACGTACGTATTACCAGGTTAATTCTTCACATGCATGCAATTGGGTGGCACGGGCTTGTTGAGCTGGAAGGGACAGTTACCGTGCTGTATCTCGAAATAAAGGAAAAATACAATGTGCCCACATTTTCTGTCCTACATCAGTTGCAGGACTAATTGGAGTCAGCTGTAACTACCTACCTCGTCATTAATTTTCAGAATAGATTTAACATTTTTTTTCAGTCTTGGGCCTGGAAAGACATATCAGCAATGCCCACTGGACCTAATATAAATGAAATATTTATAACATCTGTTGTGGATTGAAGTTATCAATCTTAATCCCAGCTGCTGAAGGTTTGCAATCTTTACAAAAAGAGCTGGCTTATACTTCTGCCTTCATGACATAATGGAGTGTAACAATGCATGCTTGAGTCTTTTAATGTAAAGTTTCTCTGAAGATGCAAATATAACTTGCAGATTGTTTTCAAATTGCTCTTTCCAAATTCCTTCACAGGAATAGAAAAGGTTTTTCTAGTTGGTTTTGTTTCAGTTTGTTACTTGTAAATGGTCTCCTATTTCCTAGTCTTACATGAATCACTCTTACAACTTGATTTTGAAAATTATTCCATTTGTGAGTAAGCATACTTAGTAGCATAGTCTGTTATAAAAATGGTGTTGTGTCTTTCCAAAGTTCAAAGTAAATTTATTATCAAAGTACATAAATGTTACCATATACTACCTTGAGATTCATTTTCTTGCAGGCATTTACAGGAAAATTAAAGAAATGCGATAGAATCTATGAAAAAAACATACATAAACAAAGACTGTCAAGCAACCTATGTGAAAAAGAAGACAAACTATACAAATAAAACAAATTATACTGAGAACATGAGTTGTAAAGAGTCCTTGAAAGTGAGCCCATAGGTCTTAATTTTTGTAGGTTTTGGAGTGAATTGAGATGTAACAAAGTCATATGTGCTGTGATAATCCAAACAATAAAAGGATAATTTCCACTACAGCATTCTAAATTACACACACTAAATATCACAGAGTATATTTCAGACTATGGGATGCAAGCACAGAAATTTTAAGTGCCTTAAAAGTAGTTTTGGGTAGGAAGCATTTATTTAACAACATTTTCTTTCTGCAAGTTCTCTCTTGAAACAAAATTCAGTAAAATGCATTAGGGAAAGCCCAGATTGTAAAATTATTTACCTTGCATTAAAGAGCCTGTTGTAATTTATCACACCCTGCTGATTCCACCAAGATGTTGATGTGGTGCAAAAATGTTACAGAGTTTTAATTACGACTTGTCTGTCAACATTTAACTGATACTTAGCAGATGAGTAAAGACGCCATTAAACTCAGAGTAGGTTAGTGCCAATGGTGTGAACCTTACAGAAGTCTAATAAAAATACTATCAGTGAGCCACAGAAAGACACTGGAACACCAGGAGGAATCTCAAAGGAGGGTGCATTCGAGTGATGGAGAGGATAATTGGGGGAAATGCAAAGTTTAGAACTGACCTGTACCTTAGTTTATTTTGCCAGTCCACCTTAGATTACTCCACCGAGACTCAACTATAATCCCCCTTATTTGTGCAGAACCCAAAGCATGTTATGATTATGTTACTGAGCTGGTACACAAATTGATCAAACAAACCAACTTTGATGATCATGTTGTATAAGTCAGCTAACTACAAGGTTGGAAGATGCTAGTTCTCTTGTGAAACTGTGGATTTTTGCATAATTCATCTGAGCACTGGAACAGCCCAGCATTCAGATTGACACAGTTCCACAAAAAGCAAATATCTATTATTGATTCTGATTTGGGGAGTGATTAGTTAAGTAAGAGTGAGTTTATTATTTAAGCTCGATAAAATGCAACGATTTTGAATGATGTGATTTATGTTGCATCATCCTTTCAGGGAGCAAAGTGACCAGTGGGAATCAATGTATCATAGAGATTGAATTACAGTCAGAACAATGAGTAAACCAGATCACGAATGACTAGTTCACAGTAATTTTATTTATTTATTTGTTTATTTACTTTATTTCCAGTTACAGCATGGAATAGATGTGCTGCCTAGCAACCCCTGACAACCTCGATTTAATCCTAGCCTAATCACGGAACAATTTACAATGACTAACTAACCTACTAACTGGTACATCTTTGGACTGTGGGAGGAAACTGGAGCACCTGGAGGAAACCCACGCACACATGGGAAGAATGTACAAACTTTCTTATGTGAAATTGATGCTGGAATTGAACGCTAAACTTTGACACCCCAAGCTGTGGTAGCATCTCACTAACCATGACCCTGCCGTGGTTATTCACACAGCTTGCTTAACCCATACACAGATATCGAACAGTTATGATTGGATAACCTGCTTCATAGCTTGTGGTCATGACTGTGGTCCTTCCCCACCAAGCCCTTGCTGTGGCTACACCACACTTCAGTGTGTCCCTCAGCACGTACTCCTGCATCCTGGAATCTGCCAGTCAGCCAGACGAACGTCAACTGCTGCTGGCAGAACATCAACTCAGTGAAAGACACCTTTTGGTCTGCCTGAAAGTTGTTTGTCTGCCAACATCTTGATATGCTGGAAAACCAGTGGGTAACTTTCACTGAGCTGATGATCTGCTGGTAGCATTTGATACTCGTCTGTGTGTGTGTCCCTGGGAACAGCCCGTAGATCAGAGAATCCTCCATCTGGGATGACACCTGCCTGCGATGGTCCACAACACAGACCTTGCCATCTCTCTCCACACCCTTTATATAATAATTGTCAGTACCGAAACCATTCCTTCCAGTTTATTGATTTACAGTGGCATATGTTTGTGGTATATTCTCTGGCCGTTTACTTTCTATGAACAGTGACAAAATGGGCAGCTTCGTGGCACAGCTAGTCGAGATGCTCTTCACAACACCCAAAAGCTGGGCTCAATCAGAACTGAAGGTGCTATATCTGTGCAGTTTGCGTTTTCTGCCTGTGAACATGTGGGTTTCCGCTGGGTGCTACCATTTCCTCCAACAGTCCAAAATATGCAGATTGGTAGGTTAATTGGCCGTTGTAAATTGTCCCTAATATGCAGAGAGCAGTAGAACCTGGGGGAAAGAGATTGGCATGCGTGGAGAAAAAAAATGAGATGAATGTAGTTTTAGTGTAAATGAGGTTGCTGGCATAGACTTGGTGGGCAGAAAGGCCAGCTTCAATGCTATCTATACATAAGTATATACATATATGTGTGTGTGTGTGTGTGTGTGTGTATACATTCTTTCTTCTCTCTCTTTATCCATGTGCTACGTAAATGCACAAGTCCCTGGAGAGTGGGGGTGGGGGCAAAGAAGTACCCAACATTGCCCTCACCCTGATGACCACCTTCAATGCTGGATCTAAATACGTGAGCATATGGCAAGGTTCTATCTGACCCTGGTATTCAACAGGATAGGTCTGGGCCTTTTGCTGTGTGACATCCCAGTCAGCTGGATGTTGCCACAATATCTGACCTTTGTGGAAAAGTTCTTCTAGACCAACACCTTTGACCACAACTCCATTAGGCAGTGGTCAGCATGGAACATTCTGTAGATACCATCGAAGGAGGATTCGATGGACACTGGGGTGGTTCCTGAACTGACTGTCCAGACATTCTGGCAGAATGCCTCATCGTCAGACCTCACCAACAAGCACCAAGACCTTGCCTGGCTGGTGCTGAGAGGAAGCCACCCAGTGAGATCCAGCCTGCATGCCTAGAGCATCACTCCCACAGTGTGCAGCTCATGGGATGTCTGTAGTGGGGAAAAGGCAGCAGCTCACCTCTTTGCAGACTGTGGATTTTCAAAGAAGGTGTGAAGAATTATGGAGAGGCCTGTGGCACCCGGGGCAGAGAAGACTCTCTGATCTATGTTCCCAGCGGCACACACACACACAAAAAAACCTTAACTGCTGCTAGCAGATCATCAGTTCAGTGAAAGATGCCCATTGATCTTCCCAAAGGTTGTTGGTCTGCCAGCACATTGAGATGTCTGTGGAGGAATGCTGCTGACTGGCCCACTCCAGGTTGTAGAACTCTGTGTAGAGGGATGCATTGAAGCATGGAGCAGCCACCGTAAGGTCTCAGTGGGGAAAAAGACACAGTGTAGGGTTCTGCTACTGGAATGAGAGGGGCCGGGTTGGGTGAGGAAGCATCTCAATTATTGTAGTAGCATTAGTGCCATGTGTGCCAGCAATGATACTGAAGTGTACAAATGTAATAGAACAATACAGAAAGCATTGCCTATTGTTGTAAAGAATGAAATGGCATTGAACAGTTTATTCTTGTAAATAATTTTTATTTAGAATAAAGTTTATTTTGTTTAAAATATGTGCTACATGAATGGCCTTGCTTCTTACGCAATACAATTTGGAGCATTTAGTAAGATCACAGCTGTCCTGGTTGTAACTTCAACTCAAAGTTCTATTCTATCTGTGGTAACCTTTCACTCCAATTCTATCAGTATCTATTTCCTTCTGCTTAAAAAAAATTCAAAAACTCAGTTTCTACTGCCCTTTGAGGAAGAGTTCCAAGGATTTGCAACCCTGAGAGGGGAAAAAATCACCTTTATCTAAATTAGCAGCTCTCAGTTTTATATTCTCCCACAAGAAGTACCAGTCTTCACACACATCCTCAGAATCTTACAAACTTCAATCAAATCTCTGTTCACTCTTGGTACTTGGTTTACTTTTGTCGCATGTACCGAGATACAGCAAAAAAAAATGGTTTGCATGCCATCAAGACAGGTCATCCCATATGTAAATACACTGAGGCAGTAGACCCTCAGTTGATCAGGGCCAATCTTGGATATTGCTTCCTAGCTTGCGTAGATTGAGGTAGAACAAAGGGAAATGAAAAACAGAATGCAGAATAGTGCAACAGTTACTGAGAAAGTGCAGTGCACGTAGATAAATCAAGTGCAAGCCCTAATGACAAGGTAACTGGGAGATCAAGAGTTTATCTTCATGGTATAAGGGGTCCATTCGGGAGTCTTATAACAGGGGGACAGAAATTGTCCTTGAGCCTAGTGTATGTGTTGTCAGGTTTTTGTATCTTTTGCCAGATGAGGGAGGGGGGAAGAAGAAAGAATGACTGGAATGGGGGAGATCATTGATTATGCTGGCTGCCTCCCTGAAGAAGAAGGAAATATAGACAGAATCAATGGAGAAAAGGCTGGTTTTCTTTATTTCCCTTGGCCTCAATACTTCCTGTGCAATTGAACTTTCAGTTTCTTCACTTGCAGACCCCAGTCAGTTTGAAGTGGCAACGTCTTCTCCACAATCTTCATCAGCACAGGTACACCACAAGGCTGTGTGCTTAGCCCCCGCTCGACTCCCTTGGCACTTATGACTGTGCGGCTAAGCACAGCTCCAATGACATATTCAAGTTTGCTGATGACACCAGTGTCATAGGCTGAATCAAAGGCAATGATGAACCAGCATGAGTGGTGTCATAACAGCAACCTCTTACTCAATGTCAACAAGACCAAGGAGCTAATTATTGACTTCAGGAGGAGGAAACCAAAGTCCTCACTGGAGGATCAGAGGTGGAGAGGGTCAGCAACTTTAAATTCCTCAGTGTTATTATTTCAGAGGTCTTGTCTTGAGCCCAGCACCTAAATGCAATTATGAAGAAAGCACAGCAGCACGTCAACTGCTTTAGGAGTTCGTGAAGATTCAGCATGACATCTAAAACTTCGACAAACTTCTATAGATGTGTAGTGGAGAGAATATTGACTGACTGCATCACGCCTGGTATGGAAACATCAATACCCTTGAATGGAAAATCCTACAAAAAGTGGTGGATACAGCCCAGTCCATCATGGATAAAGCCCTCCCCACCATTGAACATATCTACACGGAGCATTGTCACAGGAAAGCAACATCTATCTTGCTCTCTTCTTGCTGCTGCCATCAGGAAGAAAATACAGGAGCCTCAGGACTCACACCCCCAGGTTCAGGAACAGTTATTACCCCTCAAACATTAGGCTCTTCAACTAAAGGGAATAACTTCACTGAATTTCACCTGTCCCATCACTGAACTGTTTCTACACCCTTTGGACTCACTTTCAAGGACTCTTCATCTCATGTTCTCAATATTTATTGCTTATTTATTATCATTATTTCTTTCTTTTTGTATTTGCAGTTTGTTGTCTTTTAACGCTGGTCGCACACCCAGGTTGGTGCAGTTTTTCATTGATTCTATTATGGTTATTATTCTATCATAGATTTATTGAGTATGCCTGCAAGAAATGAATCTCATGGTTGGATATGGTGACATGTATGTATTTTGATAATAACTTAACTTAGAAATTTACTTTGCCTTTTGACTGGGCTGTGTTCGCAAATTTCTGCAATTTCTTGCAGCCTTGGGCAAAGTGGTTGACATAATATGTTGTGATGCATTCAGGATAGGATACTTTCTATGGTGCGTTCAATGAATTCTCCTTTCAATTGATACAAGCCTAGTCTGTTCAATTTTTCCTCATGTGGCAACCTGCCCAGTCCAGATATTAGTAAATTGTCTCTGAACTTCTTCCAATGTACTAACATATTTCCTTAAATAAGGAAATCAGTATTGCATGTGATACTCCAGATGCTATCTCAGCCATTCACTATATAAATGAAGCATAACCTCACTACTTTTGATTTCAGTTCCTTAAGCAACAGCCTTCTGCTAGATTTCCTGATTACTTGATATACTGGTATACGAGCTTTTCTTGATGCAGTAAAATACACACACTCCTTTACATTCCAGAGCCCTGCAATCTCCTACCACTTTGGTAATATGATTTTTTTTTTTACCAACGGTCATTTTTTACCTTGCCAGATTTTAGCTCACAAACCTATATCCCTTGGCAGCTTCCTCTTCACAACACGCACATATGCAATGTTAGCATTCATTTCAAGAGGACAAGAATATATAAGCAAGGATGTAATGCTTAAGTTTTATATGGCATTGATCAGACCACATTTGGAGTATTGTAAGCAGTTTCATGCTTCATATCCAAGAAAGAATGTAGTATGGAGAGGCTCCTGGGGTTATGAGGATTATCATGGGAATGAAAGAGTTAATGCATGTGAAGCGTTAGATGGCTGTGGGCATGTATTTGCTGAAGTTTCTAAAAATGGTGGGGGTGGGTGGGGGAAATCTCATTGAAACCTACCGAATATCGAAAGACATGGGTAGAGTGGGTCAATCTGTGGAATTCATTGCCACAGATGGCTGTGGAGGCCAAGTTACTGGGTATATTTAAAATGGAAGTTAATAGGTTCTTGAATAGTAAGGGTGTCAAAGGATACAGGGAGAAAGCAGGAACTACGGTTGAGAGGGAATATAAATCAACTATGATCAAATGGTGAAGCAGGCTTGATAGGCCGAAAGGCCTAATTCTTCTCCTATGTCTGGTCTGGCTTTCCCATGTATCTTTGCATCACCAGTAATTTTAACAATCTTGCGTACTTGTTTACTTTCATTCAAGCCATTGGCAAAAAGTTGTGGTCCCAGTACCAAACTATGCAGCATAACACTCATTAAATCTTGCTAAACAAAAAGGCACATGTTTCCTGTTAGTTAGCCAATGCCAAAATATTAGCTCCTACATTGAGAACTTCTGTTTTAGCCAACGAGTTTTTAAATGAGTGTTTACTTATTGAGGTACAGTGTGAAATAGGCCCTTTCAGCCCTTCGAGCCGCGCTGCCCAGCAATCAGCTGATTTAATCCGAGCCTAATCACAGGACAATTTACAATGACCAATTAACCTACCAACTGGTTTGTCTTTTGGACTCTGAGAGGAAACCAGAGCACCCGGAGGAAACCCACGTGGTCATGGGGAGAAGGTACAAACTCCTTACAGGCAGTGGCGGGAATTGTACCTAGGTCATCTGTACTGTAAAACGTTGCGTTAACCACTAGTCTACTATGGCACCCACCTTATCAATTATCTTCTGGAAATCTAAGAGGAGTATATTTTGGGGCTATAAGGGGTAGCTTGATCCGAACATTTTTTGGCCGAATTTATTTCTGATGTGTTCTTGGGTAATGTGTGTTCTCCGTCTCTGGGGAAGCTGTATGCATAATGTGGTACTTGGCCAACCACATGAACTCAGGGTGCTTCTTAAAAAGAGAAACAGGTTAAAAAAACATATGTGTGTTGGAATTTTGGGTATCTTATTTGATTCACTTGGTTATTTAATTAATCTTGATTAAGCTTTAATATAACAACGGTTGTCTCTAACTGATTCTTGCCTTTTATTTTCTGCATGACTAAGAAATAAGATGCATGAATGATCGCTACAATTAAAGCTAAATCTACTGAAAATTAGGTTTAGAAGTAATATATCTTTCTGCAAAGACATGACTTCAGAGTTGATTTAACAGGGTAATATATAGATTGGCAGTCTAAAGGCACACGTCATATAGGAGAAGATATGTAAACATACTACATATCAGTCATCAAACAATCATTTGTTTGTTTTAGATCTTTTAATATCTTGCTGAATTTATCAAATATGCAGATTATGCAATTTCATCTTTACCCATCGAATGCCTTAAACCTGTTAAAGTTGAAGCATGAATGTATAATGTTAATTTTTTATTCCACGCTACAGGAAATATAACAACCTTTTGGGATGAACTCACTGATTCCTTGGAATCTGCTGGAATTATCCAAAGCAAACAATGAAACTACCAATCATATTTTAATCAAAATAATCTAATGTGTTTTAGTATTTAAAGCATCACAAACTGGAAGCATAAAACTGACCTGAAGAGCCATACGAACATTGAAAGTAAATTCTGTACATGGTCAACTGTATGTAACACAATATGAGTAGGTTTTCAATTTGTTCTCAATGACAAGTTACTGAGAAAGTTTAAAGCATTTCATTATTAAAGATTATCAGATCTGGATTTATTATGCTTGCCTCTTGGAACAAATTTTCTCTCCCTATGTTTCTCTGGCATAACAAAATATAATCATGGCTGACAGAATGTGCCAAATGACCTCACAATTTAATGTGTAAATTGAGGAAACAAATCAACACAGCATTTGCTTAAACTGATGTTCCATCGATGACTGCTTCAGTATGGTACACCTGTATATTATTTATATTTTTCCAGGTTAATTAACTTTAGAAATTGTTGCTTGATAAAGCGTTGTTGTGGAAATAGAGAATGGACATTAACACTGGCAAGGTTTAACTGTAAAATGTAAAGCTTTGCATGGTGTGATTCCAAATGCAATGAATGTGCAAGCCACAGGAGGTGATTTGCACATAGCTATCATTTTTAAAAACTTTCTCAAAGTCTACCATTGCTTTTTTACTGGTGAATAACATTAAGGTATTTTTAAATTTCAAGCCCACCCACATCTAGGGAAGTCAGTTCAGCTGCCTTTATAACTGATTTATAAATGGGGAGGTTAAGAATCTATACATGATATGGTACAGAAAGCTCCTGCTAAGCTTAAAATGTTAACTACTGAAAACCAATTTAAAATGCTTAATTACCAGGATGATAATTATAAACAAGAGAAAATCTGCAGATGCTGCAAATCCAAGCAACACACACAAAATGCTGGAGGAACTCAGCAGGCCAGGAAGCATCTAAGGAAAAAAGTATAGTTGACGTTTCGGGCCAAAACCCTTTGGCAGGACTGGAAGATTTAAACTTCTTCAGCATGGGCATCCCTGGAAGAGTAGTAATCAATTCACAAACAAGAGAAAATCTGCAGATGCTGGAAATCCGAGCAACACACACAAAATGCTGGAGGAACTCAGCAGGCCAGGCATAATTATAAGTTTTCTTTAGGCAAAAGTAATTTGTGAAAAATACTTCTCCACACTATAAATTTTCACTCTGGATTAAAATATAGTTACCTAAGAAGATAAATAATCAAAACTTGCAACTACAATGACAGTCAAATATCAGCTCAAACATAAGTAAAAGAAATAGATTAATCTTGTTGAAAGAGAACAGAATCAGAATTGGAATTAAGGTTATCAGTGACATATGTCACAAAGTTTGTTGTTTCCCAACAGCAGTACAGTGCAACAGATTTTTAAAAAAACTAAACATAAATAAGTAATTCAAAAAGAGAGTAAATTAGTGAGGTAGTCTTCATAAGTCCATGGACCGCTCAGAAATCTGATGGCAGAGAGGAAAAGTTGTTACTCAAACGTTGAGTGCATGCCTTCAGGCTCTTGTACCTCCTCCATGGTGGTAATGAGAAGAGGGGATGAACTGGATGCTGTGGGTCCTTAATGATGCTGCCTTCTTGAGGCATCATCTTTTGAATAAGTCCACAATGGTGGGGACACTAGTGTCCACGAAGGAGCTGGCTGAGTTTACATTCCTTTGCATTGGTACCTCCATACCAGACAGTGATGCAACCAGTCAGAATGCTCTCCAAGCTATATCTGTAGGCATTTGCCAGAATCTTTGGTGACATACAAACTCTTGGTGAAATATAGCCGCTGGTGTGCTTTCTTCATAATTACTCAATATATTGGGCCCAGGAAAGATCTTCAGAGAGGTTGACACCCACAAACTTGAAGTTGCTCAACCATTCAACTACTGACCCCTCAATGTGTGTTCTCCCTGCATCCCTTTTCTGAAGGCCACAATCAATTGTTTGGTCTTACTGATGTTGTTGTTATGACACCACTCAATCAGCCAATGTATCTCACTCTTGTACGCCTCTTCATCTCCATCTGAGATTCTGCCAACTACAGTAGTGTCATCAATGAAATTAATAGATGGTGTTTGAATGGTGCCTAGCCACAAAGAGAGAGTGTAGCAGTGGGCCAAGCACGCATCCTTGAGGTGCACCAGTGCTGATTGCCAGCTAGGAGGAGATGTTATTTCAAGCTTGTTGATTAGTACTGAGGGGATGATAGTGTTTAGTGCTGAATTGTAACCCATAAGCTGCAGCCTGATGTAGGTATTTCTGTTGTCCAGGTGTTCCAAGGCTGAGTGGAGAGCTAGTGAGATTGCATCCACTGTAGACCTATTGTGGCAGTAGGAAAATTGCAGAGGGTCTAGGAAGGATATAATTCCAGCCATGGCCGACCTCTCAGAGCACTTCATCACAGTAGCTGTGAGTGCTGCTGGGCGATAGTCATTGAGACAGATCACCCTATTCTTCTGGCATGATTGATGCCCTTTAGAAGTAGGTAGGAACTTCCAACTACAGCAGTGAGAGATTGAAAGATGTCCTTGAATATTCCAGCCCATTGGTTGGCACAGGTTTTCAATACCTTACCAGAAACATCATCAGAGCCTGATGCTTTGCAAGAGTTCATCCTCTTGAAAGGTGTTCTGACACCAGTCTCAGCACATAGCTTATGTATCTCCCGTAAAGTACAACTTAAATACAGTATATGCTACCACAATCTTTAGAACTTGTATAACTAAATCTTTGTCATTAACTTTAACATCCTTTTATTTGTGTTAATTTTTACTGCATAATTATTTTTAAACTGCAAGTTGTAGTAACTTGTGCATTGGTTCCGTCATGAGCTCTACCGCAGTTGGTAGCATGAAGGAGCTGAACTGCTAACTGTGGCACAAGCCATTTATTTCAAGCATGCAGTTCTCGTTGAAGTTTCTTATCTCCTCTCCTGAAGAAACAAATTCATGTTATGTTCTGCTTCCTCGTGTACCTCATTTTTGTTGGCTTAAGTTCCCTTCATTGGCCTAAGGTGTGAATAGTTGATCACAGGCAGAGTGACCTTAATCCTGTCCTCAGATGATGCTCATTGTGAGGCCTTACACACGGTAGTTAATAGATAGTAATCACAATCTCTTTACAGACCGGCTTCCCTTCCTAGCCCAGAAACTTGGAACCTTTCTTGCTGGGATCAGCCAGGACAACATCTGCCTGCAAGGACAGAGGAAAAAATCAGTCAGGAATTTCACTAGTTCAAAGTTCAAAGTGAATTTATTCACTTTGGTTTTACAGGATATTGGATAGAAGAGAAAATACCAAGCAGGGTTACAGCGGAAGTGTGGGGGAATAAGGCAGCAGGATCGACTCAGTGTGTTGATTGCCTGTCTTTGTGTCAAATGGATTCTATGATCCTCAAGCACAAATATAACTTCCCATTTGTATGGCACAATTTTATACAATACGAAGTTTTTGATCAAGTCATTATAACTTCAACACCCTAGTTCACCTCTCACTTTTGACGGATGAAGATGTTAACATAGAACATAGAACAGTGCAACACAGTATAGGCCCTTCGGCCCATGATGTTGTGCTGACCCTTTAACGTGAGGTGGCATGGTAGCATAATGGTTAGCACAATTGCTTTACAGCACCAGTGATCATCGATCGTGGTTTGATTTCTGCCACTGTCTGTAAGGTGTTTATATTCTCCCTGTGAATGCATATGTTTTCTCCAGGTGCTCAGCTTTCCTCCCACATTCCAAAGACACATGGTTTGCGCACATGCTATGATGATGCTTCAGGTAGATGGAGCTCGTCAGCCTGGGAAGGCAGTCCTTCTAAGAGAGGGAAATCACTGATTTCAAACCTCCGCTGCCTTGTGGCCATACTCACTCATGGGAAAGGCTTCGGGAGTAAACCCTGACAAATCCGGAGCTGGAGTCCCTAAGGCAGTCCGACGTTGCCTTCAACCTCGTTCTGACAACTCCTGCGACGACACTCGTGCCAAGCTGTATCGGCCCTTGTCCTTCCCTTGGACAACATCAGTGTCGTGGAGAAGGGAGACTTGCTGCATGGGCAACTGCCGGTCTTCCATACAACCTTGCCCAGGCCTGTGCCCTGGAGAACCTTTCCAGACACAGATTCATGGTCTCACGAGACTAACAGATGCCACCATATGATGATGCTGAAAGTGTGGTGTGAAAGTGCGGGAACATTTACAAGCTGCCTCCAGCACGATCCTCTCTGATTTAATTTGACGTAAACAATACATTTCACTGTGCTTCAACGTATGTGTAACAAATAAAAACAATCTTTTTCTTTCTTTCTACGCTAAGCTCAATCTAACGCTCCCCTCCAACGTAGATCTCCATTTTTCTTTCATCCATGTGCCTAAGAGTCTCTTAAATGTCCCTGATCTGTCTGCCTCTGTCAATTTGTTAATTGATGTTGGAATAATATTTTAAGAAATTGATACTAAGATGAAATTTCTTACAATATATTTCATCATAGTGATAATACAGCTTTTGCCCTTGAAAAAAGATCTAAATGTTACAATAACATTGTTTAAGTAGTCAACAACTTGTTGATAGAAATATCATCGTACAACCTTAATGGCAATCTCACAGCAAAGCTGTAAAGCACTGCAAAGCAGTTCATAAAGGTTTGAGCATCTGCTCTGAATTTGCATTATATAAAGGGTCTGCTCCTCCAGTTTGACACAGCCTGAAATAAAAACCATTGCCACTTCAGGTTCAATCACATGGTACAATGTTGTCGGAATTCAGACCAAATGATCTGAGTTTAGGCTCCTTTGTACAATGTTGACTTTTCATGATACCCAAACATACAATAACAAAATCTTGCTAAAAACAGAATAAGGTCACTTCATTAATGTTAATATTTCATATGAATATCAAGGTTGGAAAATGTTTCTTTTTCATCAAAAATATATCAGTATTTGAATGTTACTGATAATCACTTGACCTGCTCCCTGATTCACCTGTCTATCTATTTGTTTATACAGCACAGAATAGGCCCTTCTGGCCCTTTCAGTGACTCTGCCTCAGCAGCCCCACAACCCTGACTAACCCTGATCTAATCCCGGGACAATTTACAAAGACTAGTTAACCGACCTGGCACGTCTGTGGTTTGTGGGGAAAACCCCCACGTTCCGTCCACACTGAGGACACACAGAGACTCCTTAAAGGACGGCACCGGAATTGAACTCCGCGCTTCAGAACGCAGCAAGCTGTAATAGCGTCACGCTAACTACTACGGTACCGTGGCACCCTTGAACCCGCTTGAATCCTGGCTCAAAACGTGTTATTACGCTGTGCTGCCATACAGGAATCATCGCAGTACTGCCAGCCCACTGCACACACACAACAGCTTTGACAAGGGCAGTGATTCGCTGCCCCTAGCTGCTGTCAAAGCTGTCATGGAAAGTGAATGGCTGTGAATGCCGTCAATCACTCTGGATCTAATAAAATCTAATAACAATGTTCTCAAAGTTGTAACAGAAGCGGTTGAGCAGAGAGTACTGCAGCACAACTTATCTCATGCCTGATGCTGCACAGAACATCGCATATCATTTGTGAAAGGAGGCTCCAAGTCAAGGGTGTACAGCGCAGGCCCACAATCAAGCATACTTTCTTCAGCCAATGATTGGTGCATCAAGGCCGACCTGGATGGGAAAGGCAGTTTCCCAGAGTGAATAGCTTTCACCACATTGCGTCCAGATATAATTGTATGGTCTGACACCAGTGGAGAAGTTGTTATTGGTGAACTCACAGTCCCCTGGGAAGACAACATCGATGCAGCCCATGAGCGCAAGTTAACCAAGTATGCAGAATTAAGATCAGAGTGCAGAGACAGAGGGTGGAAGGTCTCATGCTATCCATTCGAAGTAGGTTGCCGTGGGTTTATTGCGTTCACTTTCCAGAAGTGGCTGCGTGGCCTTGGGTTCACTGGAAGAAACATAGAAAATAGGTGCAGGAGTAGGCCATTCGGCCCTTCGAGCCTGCACCGCCATTTATTATGATCATGGCTGATCATCCAACTCAGAACCCCGCCCCAGCCTTCCCTCCATACCCCCTGACCCCCATAGCCACAAGGGCCATATCTAACTCCTTCTTAAATATAGCCAATGAACTGGCCTCAACAGTTTCCTGTGGCAGAGAATTCCACAGATTCACCATTCTCTGTGTGAAGAAGTTTTTCCTAATCTCAGTCCTAAAAGGCTTCCCCTCTATCCTCAAACTGTGACCCCTCGTTCTGGACTTCCCCAACATCGGGAACAATCTTCCTGCATCTAGCCTGTCCAATCCCTTTAGGATCTTATACGTTTCAATCAGATCCCCCCTCAATCTTCTAAATTCCAACGAGTACAAGCCCAGTTCATCCAGTCTTTCTTCATATGAAAGTCCTGCCATCCCAGGAATCAATCTGGTGAACCTTCTTCGTACTCCCTCTATGGCAAAGATGTCTTTCCTCAGATTAGGGGACCAAAACTGCACACAATACTCCAGGTGTGGTCTCACCAAGGCCTTGTACAACTGCAGTAGTATCTCCCTGCTCCTGTACTCGAATCCTCTCGCTATAAATGCCAGCATACCATTCGCCTTTTTCACCGCCTGCTGTACCTGCATGCCCACTTTCAATGACTGGTGTATAATGACACCCAGGTCTCGTTGCACCTCCCCTTTTCCTAATCGGCCACCATTCAGATAATAATCTGTTTTCCTATTTTTGCCACCAAAGTGGATAACTTCACATTTATCCACATTAAATTGCATCTGCCATGAGTTTGCCCACTCACCCAACCTATCCAAGTCACCCTGCATCCTCTTAGCATCCTCCTCACAGCTAACACTGCCACCCAGCTTCGTGTCATCCGCAAACTTGGAGATGCTGCATTTAATTCCCTCATCCAAGTCATTAATATATATAGTAAACAACTGGGGTCCCAGCACTGAGCCTTGCGGTACCCCACTAGTCACCGCCTGCCATTCTGAAAAGGTCCGTTTATTCCCACACTTTGCTTCCTGTCTGCTAACCAATTCTCCACCCACACCAATACCTTACCCCCAATACCGTGTGCTTTAAGTTTGCACACTAATCTCCTGTGTGGGACCTTGTCAAAAGCCTTTTGAAAATCCAAATATACCACATCCACTGGTTCTCCCCTATCCACTCTACTAGTTACATTCTCAAAAAATTCTATGAGATTCGTCAGACATGATTTTCCTTTCACAAATCCATGCTGACTTTGTCCGATCATTTCACCGCTTTCCAAATGTGCTGTTATCACATCCTTGATAACTGACTCCAGCAGTTTCCCCACCACCGACGTTAGAGAGTTCAAGTCAACCGGCAGGACTATAGCTGAGGCAGCAGAGACAGGACCATCATGGGTGTCGACCAAGTATGTCCAGGGGGGCAGATAGACGGACAGTGAATCCATCTTTTGCTAACCCTTCAGTAGTTGCATAGACACCTGAAGAGTAAACTATCTGTTGGATGGAACAACTCTGATAGAGGCAGATGCCAAGTTTTTAAGCTCACCAGTGGGAGGTGGTGCTTTAGCATTGCTGGCCCACCACCTCGAGGGAGTCTTGATCATAAGCGGGCCGAAACTCCTGAAGACAGGTAGCAGATCAACTGATGATCCCACTGGTGATAGCGTAGGACAGTTAACATCTTAGTCCAAGTGTATTTTCAATTCTATTAAATATAACATTATAAATTTTAAATTATCAACTTTAATTTGGAAAGTTAAAGATTAAAAACATGCACATATGCTTAAAAAGAGGTAAGGATTTTTACTGAGTCCTGACGAAGGGTCTCGGCCTGAAATGTCGACTGCACCTCTTCCTAGAGATGCTGCCTGGCCTGCTGCGTTCACCAGCAACTTTGATGTGTGTTGCAAGGATCTTTACTTGCCATTTCTCTGACATCCTTTCTCCCCACTTGCTGCCAGAGACTTAGATTTTGCGATTTAACAGTTGCTGATATTTGCATCTGGAATCTAACAGGGCAATTACATCCTTGCCCAGTTAGTCTATACCAGTGCTGAATTGTTCCAGGCTCAAAGAGAAAAATCAATAAAGCACCAAAAGCAAACAAAGTGTTTTCAGATACAATGAGTAAGTAACTCAATGAGTGAGTCTCTTGTTTTGTGACTGATAAATGGAAATCGATGGAGCAAGTTACATACCAGTGCACTTGGCCACCTCTGTGATGTTCAGGCAGACCGTAATTGGCTAAGTGACCCAGCTGCCTAAATCAGTTGTAAGGTACTTGAAAATACTATTAATCCAATTACAGAATCCAGACAGCAAATCATTTGCAAATGGACAGAAATAATGTTTTGCAACCTTTGTGAAGTTGGTTCAGACAATGTGCAGCCTGCTCCATGGTAACTAAAGAAACAAACACGGATTACAGTGGATTCTGTTTAATTGGGCCATCAGTTAATTCGGGCAGCTGTTTATTTGGGACAACTCTTAAAGAACAAAAACCAATCAAGAAAATAGCTGGGACTCCCTTCATTTATTTGGGACACCGGGCTGCTTAATTGGGGCAGGAAACTTGCTGAATAGTTGCTAACTAGCATTAGATGAATGCACCTGTGTTGCCATTAGACGCTACACCGTGCTTAGAGCAAACAGTTTTTAATATCATGTGCTTGTGTTCAAACAGCAGTGACGTTTGTCACTAATGGTTGGCAAAGCATAAACAGTCAGACAATTCAGAACCATTTTGTTCACTGCAGTTTCAAGCATTCTGGCTTAGAGATGCCTGAAAACGGCCAGGAGAGAAAATGAAACAATTTCACTACTACAACAAGTTAGGCACTATGAAGAATGTGAAGGTATCATCAATGATCTTGAATGTTACAATGAAAATGAAGAGTTGGAGGATGCAATCATCAAAAATTGTATGAAGCCAATCCATTATCTAATGAAGGGTCTCAACCCAAAACGTCGACCTTTTACTCTTTTCCATAGACACTGCCTGGTCTGCTGAGTTCCTCCAGCATTTTGTGTGTGTTGCTTGGATTTCCAGCATCTGCAGATTTTCTCTTGATTGTGATTGGAATCCATTATCTATGTTTGGTATCTGCATTGATTTTGTTCAGTTAGTCAATCAAAAGAACACAGCAATGTGAACACTGGATGAATTCCTCAGTCGATAACTATAAGGAACTAATAAAGTTTTATAGTACTGTAGTATTGGTACTGTTCTAATTTGTTCTGTATTTCATCTAAATACACTATTTGTTACTTAGTTAAATGGTAGGTTGTCTTTTTTTTATACCTTTTTAACTACTTCCATGAAACTTTAGCTATTTGGGGCAGCTCCTGAATTATGCTCAAAATATACTGGTCCTGATGTGCCCCAATTAATCGAAATCCCTGTATTAGACCAATTTCTCAAGTTAAGCATAGCAACAGAATCAGCAAAAGGAAAAACTTTGTCAATGAACTGGGTTTATTGAATTAAAATGTTTTGAAAGGTATTGCCAGAATATATTGACCAGAAGGCAAAGCTATAGCAGATAAGTTAAAGCGGTTGATTTTAAGATAGGTAAAGGAAGGAACAGAAGTCAAGAAGTTTTGTGAGTGGATTCCTGAACTGAAATGCTTGGATTGTGAAGATGCAGCATCCATTGGTGAATTATTTAAAATAGGAGTTGCGCAAAAGATTTCTGGAGTGCAGACATCCCATAAAATTGTAAGACAGGAGAAGATTAGATAGAGAGAGGAACGGTAATGGAGAGAGCGGAAAACAAGATGAGGATTATATAAACAAAGCCTTGCTCAATCAAGAGCTAACTGACTGAAACAATTGTAAGGCACTTGAAAATGCAATTCTGGTCTTAAATGATGCAAGCACACAGGCAACAAGTGAATAAGGAACTGGGTGCCTCCAAACATCAACAGCAATTTTTCTCTGTGCTAATATCCGATTTGCCTGTTGTTTCCAGGACTTTCTGTTTCTGATTCAGATATTCAACATCTACTGTAGTTTCACTGCAGAACTTAAAGCACAAAACAAAAATAAAATTATTCTTTTGGTCACAGCAATTTTCTATCTGAAGCCAGCTTGTCTCACAGGCAATCCAATCCATTCCATGAGTGACTTCCTGCTGGCTGTCTGTGTAGGGGTACTGCTTCAACTCAAGGAAATCTAGGCCTTAGATTAATACGGACTGGGACTTGGAGACACTGTACTTTTGACTTGTTTTGTGCACGATTAATTTCTAGACCAAAACTGTCTGCCCTCTTCCCATCAATGATGCTACGGAGATAAAGATTACGAAAGATTTAAGTCTCCCACTTAGTAGTGCGTCTGTAGCTTATCTTTTCCAAGTAAATTTTCATCTTGACAACTACAGTATCAAAGTTGTTAAATTTTTCAGTGCATGCTGCTCCAGAGAGAGCAATCCCTTTACTCCAGTTATCTCCAACATCTGGTAACAATCTTCACATAGCAAGAAGGAAACAAAAACATTCTCTTCCTGTTACCGTCATGCTATTGCAGTTTTTTTTTAAACTTTCTGCCTTGTAATATTAAGCCATATGGAAAAACTCAGCAGCTGTATTAGTGGCAATTACTGATAGTAAGAAAATAACTGGCAGTCATAATGGAATACGCAAGTCTGCACAATGAAACATGAAGAGGAAAAGCTTACTGATGGAAAAATACAACAAAACATGCAGTTTATAAAGCATAAAAAATGCCTGGGAATGTGTTCAAAACTGAGATCCTCTTGGGTTTCATCTGATCTTGTTGTACATTGATTGCTCGGGCTTTGTACGTGTGGTTCGTGAACTAAAACGTATGGCTCAACCACCGAAGGGAATACTCTGTTTCATATCCAAGCTCATAAATGAGCTGGAAGCATTCATTGCCTAGGGACAGTATTTAAGCAGAACCATAAAAATACCTCAAATAGTTCTCAAAATTTATTCAAGGTGCTACATAAGAGGGAATTCTTCTGTTAGCTTCCTCTTATGTAGCACCTTGAAGTATTGTTCACCTGTTAGCATTGTAAAAGGATATTACAAAGTGAAATTGAAAATCAAAAGGCTGCAGATGCTGGAAACCTGAAATAAAACAGAAAGGGCTGGAAACATTCAGCAAGTCAGGTGACATCTGTGGGAAGGAAAACAGCATTAATATTTTGGGTCACTTCATCAGAGCTCTTCTGAAGAAGGGTTTTTGACCTGAAATGTTAATTTTGTTCCTCCCTATAGATGCTGACTGACCTGCTGAGTGTTTCCTGCATCTTCTGTTGAGATTACAAGTTGCAATTTTTTACAATGCACTCCCCATCAAAAAGCAGAAGGACAAAATTCAGGTTGCTTATTCAGGTTGATGGTCACTGATTCACATTGGCCCCTGCAGCAGTGATGTTTCTGATTTACAAATGTCATACTTGTTTTCAAGACCCTTCATGGAATTGTCCCTGTATAGCTCCAAAATCTTTACCTTACAGCTTCCAAGATCTGCCAACCAGATATTCTGATTTTCATCATTCCATCATTGCCCTTTCAGATGCTTGACTCCGGGTCAAGAATTTATTTTCTTAACCCCTCTCCCTCTTTATTGCTCTTCCTTAAATTCTCCTTAAAATGCACCTCTTTCACAATTTTGGGCACTCATTCTAGTATCTTCTTACATGGCTCACCGTTAAATTATGTATGATAATATTCCAGTAGAATATCACAGAACATTGCCAAGTGGAAAGTCTAGCTGATTAGCTATTTGTAATGATTAGAAAATAATGAAAACAAAAGCAAAGTTTTGTGTTTAAATAAAATATGTGTTACTATAAGTTTAAGAGCCTGATTTACTGAAGAGGAGACTACCATTAAGAACTCTGTAACCCAGAAAAACAACTATGTGATCACTATCCTCATCAGGTGCCGTGCCCAGTTTGAGCTTTGATTGCCATGGCCCACACACTCCTGTTTCAGCTCAAGTGGATCAATTCATTAACACAGAGTACTCTGCAGATGCTGGAGTCAAAGCAACACTCACAATACGCTGGAGGAACTCAGCAGGTTGGGCAGCATCCGTGGAAACGATCAGTCAACATTTTGGGCCGGAACCCTTCGTCGAGGGAAGGGGCAGAGGCCCTATAAAGAAGGTGGGGGGAGGGTGGGAAGGAGAAGGCCAGTAGGTTTCAGGTGAAAACCAGTAAGGGGAAAGATAAAGGGGTGCGGGAGGGGAAGCAGGAAGGGGATTGGCAGGAAAGGTAGAGGAGCAACAGGGGAAAACACAGTGGGTAGTAGAAGGAGGAGAAACCATGAGGGAGGTGATAGGCAGCTGGGGGAGGGGGCAGAGTGAAATAGGGATAGGGGAAGGGAGGGGGAGGGAATTACCGGAAGTTGGAGAATCCTATGTTCATACCAGGGGGCTGGAGACTACCTAGACGGTATATGAGGTGTTGCTCCTCTAACCTGAGTTTAGCCTCATCATGGCAGTAGAGGAGGCCATGTATGGACATATCCGAATGGGAATGGGAAGCAGAGTTGAAGTGGGTGGCAACCGGGAGATCCTGTCTGTTGTGGCAGACGGAGCGGAGGTGCTCGACGAAGCGGTCCCCCAAACTGCGTCGGGTTTCACCGATGTAGAGGAGGCCGCACCAGGAGCACCGAATGCAATAGATGACCCCAACAGACTCACAAGTGAAGTGTTGCCTCACCTGGAAGGACTGTTTGGGGCCCTGAATGGTGGCAAGAGAGGACAAGTGTAGCACTTACGCTTACAGGGATCAGTGCCGGGTGGGAGGTCCGTGAGGAGGGACGTGTGGATCAGGGAGTTGCAGAGGGACTGATCCCTGCGGAAAGCGGAGAGGGGTGGAGAGGGAAAGATGTGCTTAGTGGTGGGGTCCTGTTGGAGGTGGCGGAAGTTGCGGAGGATAATGTGCTGGATCCAGAGGCTGGTGGGGTGGTAGGTGAGGACAAGGGGAACTCTGTCCCTGTTGTGGTGGCAGGAGGATGGGGTGAGGGCTGAAGTGTGGGAAATGGAGGAGATGTGGGTGAGGGCATTATTGATGACGGCAGAAGGGAAACCACGATCCTTAAAGAACGAAGACATTTGAGATGTCGTAGAATGGAAAGCCTCATCCTGGGAGCAGATGCGGCAGAGATGGAGGAACTGGGAATAGGGAATGGCATTTTTGCATGTGGCAGGGTGGGAAGAGGTATAGTCGAGGTAGTTATGAGAGTCAGTGGGCTTGTAGAAGATGTCAGTGGACAATCTGTCTCCAGAGATGGAGACCGAGAGATCAAGAAAGGGGAGAAGTGTCCAAAATAAACCAAGTGAATTTGAGGGCTGGGTGGAAGTTTGAAGTAAAGTCAATGAAATTGACGAGTTCAGCATGGGTGCAGGAAGAAGCACCAGTCGTCGCAGCGAAGACTACATTGGTGCTGCTTCCTGCACCCATGCTGAGCCCGTCAATTTCATCGACTTTACTTCAAACTTCCATCCAGCCCTCAAATTCAGTTGGTCTATCTCAGACACTTCTCTCCCCTTTCTCGATCTCTTGGTCTCCATCTCTGGAGACAGACTGTCCACTGACATCTTCTACAAGCCCACTGACTCTCATAACTTCCCATCCCCCACACCTTTATCTTTCCCCTTACTGGTTTTTCACCTGGAACCTACCAGCCTTCTCCTTCCCACCCTTTCCCCACCTTCTTTATAGGGCCTCCGCCCCTTCCCTCTTCAGTCCTGATGAAGGGTTCCAGCCCGAAACATTGACTGATCATTTCCACAGATGCTGCCCGACCTGGTGAGTTCCTCCAGCGTGTTGTGAGGATCAATTTATTGGTATTCATTTCCAGTTCTCTGACTGCTATCTCAACTATGTGATACTCATCTCTATAATGATCCTCATAGTTTTACTTTCTCAGGTGGCAATGATACTCAAAGGGCAAACTTTAAATTTAATTCTACCATTGTTCAGATTACTTTTCACTATAAGGTACAGAGGATTGAACAATGACAATGAACAACAACAGTGGGTTTATATTTGTTCCAGGTTTGGTGATAATGCCCAACTGTAGTGCATCAGCAAGTGTATAAAGATGTTTATTTTCATAGAGCATAGAACAGTACAGCCCAGGAAGAGGCCATTCAGCCCATAATGTTGTGCCAAACCAGCTAGAAAGTAAATTAAAAACACCCGAACACTAATCCCTCCTACCTCCGCAATGTCCGTACCCCTCCATCTTCTTCACATTCTTCTGATTATCTGAATGTCTCTTAACAGCCTCTAATGTATTTGCTTCTACCATCATTCCAGGCAGTGCATTCCAGGCATCAACCATGCTCTGAGTAAAAATCTTACCCCTCACATTTCCTTTGAACCTACCCCCTCTCACCTTCAATGCATGCCCTCTGGTGTTAGACACGTCTGCCCTGGGAAACAGATGCACCCTGTCTACTCTATCTGTGGCTCTCATAATCTTATAAACCTCGATCAGATCTCCCTCAGACTTCACCACTCCAAAGAAAACAACCCAAGGTTTTGAACCTCACATGGAGAGATCAGAAGTGGAGAGAGTGAGCAGTTTAAAGTTCCTGGGTGTCAAAATCTCTGAGGATCTAACCCGGTCCCAACATATCGATGTAGTTATAAAGAATACAAGATAGCAGGTATACTTCATTAGGAGTTTGAAGAGATTTGGTATGTCAACAAATGCACTCAAAATCTGCTATAGATGTACTGTGGAGAGCATTCTAACAGGCTGCATCACTGTCTGGTATGGGGGAGCTACTGCACAGGACCGAAAGAAGCTGCAGAGGGTTGTAAATCCAGTCAGCTCTGTCTTGGACACTAACCTACAAAGTACCCAAGACATCTTCAAGGAACAGTGTCTCAGAAAGGCAGCATCCATTATTGAGGTCCTCCAGCACCAGGCCATGCCCTTTTCTCACTGTTACTATCAGATAGGAGGTACAGAAGCCTGAAGGCACACACTCAGCAATTCAGGAACAGCTTCCTCCCCTCTGCTATCCAATTCCTAAATGGACATTGAATCCTTGGATACTACCTCACTTTTTTTTTAATATACAGCACAACTTTTTTTTCATGTTTTTAATCTCTTCAATATACGTATACTGTAATTGATTTACTTATTTATTATTATTATTTTTTATTTGTTTTTTTCTTCTATATTATGCATTGCATTGAAATGCTGCTGCTAAGTTAATGAATCTCTCGTCACATGCCAGTGATAATAAACCTGATTCTGATTCTGATTCTGATAGCACATGCCTCTAAACCAGGCAGCATCCTGGTAAACCTTTTCTGCATCCTTTCCAAAGCCACAATATTGTTTCCCATGGTGGGGTGTCCAGAATTGTATACAATTCTCCAGATGTGGCCTCACCAGAGTTTTATAAAGCTGCAACATTAGCTCTTGACTTTTGAACTCAATGCCTCAACTAATAAAAGCAAACATTCCATAAGTCTTCTTAAATATCCTATCGATCTGTGTAGCCACTTTCAAGGACCAACGAAAAACATAGAAACATAGAAAACCTGCAACACAATACAGGCCCTTCGGCTCACGAAGTTGTGCCGAACATGTCTCTACCTTAGAAATTACTAGGGTTACACATAGCCCTCTATTTTTCTAAGCTCCATGTACCTATTCGAAAGTCTCTTAAAAGACCCTATTGTATCTGCCTCCACCACCGTTGCCGGCAGCCCATTCCAAGCACTCACCACTCTCTGTGTGAAAAACCTACCCCTGACATCTCCTCTTTACCTACTCCTAAGCACCTTAAACCTGTGCCGTCTTGTGGCAGCCATTTCAGCCCTGACTATCCAAACGATCAATGCCTCTCATCATCTTATACACCTCTATCAGGTCACATCTCATCCTCCGTTGCTCCAAGGAGAAAAGGCCGAGTTCACTCAACCTGTTTTCATAAGACATGCTCCCCAATCCAGGCAACATCCTTGTAAATCTCCTCTGCACCCTTTCTATTGTTTCCACATCCTTCCTGTAACGAGGCGACCAGAACTGAGCACAGTAATCCAAGTGAGGTCTGACCAGGGTCCTATATAGCTGCAACATTACCTCTCAGCTCCTAAATTCAAATCCATGATTGATGAAGGCCAATACACCGTATGCCTTCTTAACCACAAAGTCAACCTGTGCAGCTGCTTTGAGCATCCTATGGACTTGGACCCCAAGATCCCTCTGATCCTCCACACTGCCAGGAGTCTTACCATTAATACTATATTCTGCCATCATATTTGACCTACCAAAATGAACCACTTCACTTATCTGGATTGAACTCCATCTGCCACTTCTCAGCCCAGTTTTGCATCCTATCTATGTCCTGTAGTAACCTCTGACAGCCCTCCACACTATCCACAACACTCCCAACCTTTGTGTCATCAGCAACCTTACTAACCCATCCCTTCACTTCCTCATCCAGGTCATTCATAAAAATCACAAAGAGTAAGGGTCCCAGAACAGATCCCTGAGGCACACCACTGGTGACCACCCTCCATGTAGAATATGACCCATCTACAACCACTTTTTGCCTTCTGTGGGCAAGCCAGTTCCGGATCCACAAAGCAAAGTCCCCTTGGATCCCATGCCTCCTTACTTTCTCAATAAGCCTTCCATGGGGTACTTTATCAAATGCCTTGCTGAAATCCACATATACTACATCTACTCACAAAATAATCTGCAAATTATTCAATCAGGCTCGTAAGGTACAACCTGCCCTTGACAAAGCCATGCTGACTATTCCTAATCATATTATACCTCTCCAAATGTTCATAAATCCTGCCTCTCAGGATCTTCTCCATCAACCTACAAACCACTGAGGTAAGACTCACTGGTCTTTAATTTCCTGGGCTATCCCTACTCCCTTTCTTGAATAAGAGAACAACATCCGCAACCCTCTGATTTTCCAGAACCTCTTCCGTCCTCATTGATGATGCAAAGACCATCGCCAGAGGCTCAGCAATCTCCTCCCTCACCTCCCACAGTAGCCTGGGGTACATCTCATCTGGTCCTGGCAACTTATCCAACTTGATGTTTTCCAAAAGCTCCAGCATATCCTCTTTCTTAATATCTACCTGCTCAAGCTTTTCAGTCGCTGCAAGTCATCACTACAATCACCAAGATCCTTTTCCATAGTGAATACTGAAGTAAAGTATTCAATTAGTACCTCTGCTATTTCCTCCGGCTCCATACACACTTTCCCACTGTCACACTTGATAGGTCCTATTCTTCCTAATGAATCCTAATGAACTTGGATCCCGAAATCTCTCTGCTCAGCAGCACTGTTAAGGATCTTGCTCTTAAAAATGCACCGTCTCCTTGTACTTGCTGTACCATGGTGCAACACATTTATCTGGGTTAAGCTCCATCTGCCATTTCTCTGCCCATATCTGCAACTGATCTATATTGTGCTACATTCTTTGCCAGTCTTCTACATTATCCATGTCTCCACCAATCTAGGTATCATCTGCAAACTTATCAACCCACCCACCTGCATTTTCATCCAGGTCATTTATATATGTGACCCTCAGGCTCAGCCGGCACGTGTTCGTCTCGGGGAAGACAACTTCTGGCCCCGCCAAATTGAGAAATCTCGTTTGTGTGGATGCTGCGTGATGTGTTTCCTGGTTACAAATCCGCACCACAAAATATCAGGCAGTACGCCATATGCAATTAACTGATCGAACTTTATAAATCTTAAACTGAATATAGGGTTAGTAAAGAAAATAAAACAAAAAAGGGCCCATATTAAGAGAAAAGTCAAAAGTGAACGTTGGAGCTCACAAATATGGCCATTCATCAACTATCGACCTCCTCTGAGCATCGCCAACCTTCGGATCCTCGCTCCCAGTCCACTCCGTCCGATGGTCTTTAAGCTCTCTCCGCACGCGTCTTCCTTCTTCTCCTCTCGCCAACCAAAGACTGCAAAAATCTCTCTTCCAGACTCACAAGGAAGAACAACAGCATTCCAAACCCTGTTATCTCGAGTCATAACCCAAACATTACTGCTACAGAGAAACCATTACATTATCAGTAAAACCTTACAGCATGTTACACAGCAGTGAAACCTTATAGCAAGTTACATATACATCGCAAACAGCAGAAGTCCCAGCAGAGATCGCTGTGGAAGACCACTAATTACAGACCTCCAGCTTGAAAGTCACTTTAACCACAACCCTCTGTCTTCTATACACAAGCCAGTTCTGAAACAGCCAATTCACCACAACCCTTTTCAGAACTTATGGCAGTATCAAAAATTATTTTACAAAGAATTCCAATTGGGTTTTGTTTCAAAGATGTGTGGAATTATCATACCAGAAAACTTAGTTTCCATAACTTTTGTCTATTGCCACAGAAAGACTGAGGACCACCAAACGTATGCCCCAGTACCAAAGCAGATTTATTCCCTCTTCAGATATTTCACTTTAATCTGTAAATGCAAGTTCACTTGGGCTTTTAAACCATACCCTGAATTGGTTTTGTGGATTTTCTATAGTACTGAAAGTCTACACATCAAACCAGTAATGAAATGAGGTGTGGATTTCAGGATTATTTGATTTCATAAGGTTTTCAAGTATTTTTCTATGTTTTTCTATTCGCTAATTTTGGATCCGAACAATTTTTTTCAGAATATTCTGAACTCTTCAAAAGACTGTTGAGAAGTAATAGGAACCCATGCTTGTGACCCATGATTTTACATCAATTAATATACTGAATTCTCCATTTGTACCCTGAGGGCACATAACTGTCTGACTGGAACAATAAGTCATAAAATCACTGAACAGAGAAGAAAGATTTTTTCCCTGAATGATAGTCACTAGAAAGTATGGGAACAGTAGCTGATGAGATAAATATGAACATAAGAAAATACGAGCAGGAGTAAGTCACTTGTTCGCTCAGGTCTGCCCCACCATCCAACATGATCATTACTATATATTGTATCTATTGAGCAAAAAATTTCAAAGATTCACTACCCTCTAAAAAGAAGTTTCTGTGCATCTCAGTTTCAATTCATCTTTAAGTCCCCTTATTGTGTAGCTATGTCAACTTGTTTGTGACTCTCCCATTAGTGGAAATATCTCAACATCTACCCTGGATTTTATATGTTTGAATAAGGTCGTCATTTTACTAAACTCCAAGAATACCAACATGCAGTGCCTAGCATTTCATCACAGAACTACTGCTTCATCTCAGAAATTAACCTGTGGAACCTCCTTTGCACAGCCTCCAATGCTACTATATCCTTATTTAGGCAAGGGGACTAAAACTGTGCACAATATTCCAGGTGTGGCCTCAACAATACCTCTACAAATGTACCAAAACCCTATGATTCACAAATTCCAACCTCTTTGCAATAAAGGCCAACAAGCACAATGTTTGCCTTCTGACCTACTTATTGAACCTGGTGGAAAGCTTTTTTGTGATCCATGCACTAGAACAACTTAATTCCTTTCAATTTCACTCATTTGCAGCCATTCCCCTCTGCAACAAGTATAGCTCTTTGGATATGCTGGGTGGTTGCCCCATTAGGGTACAGCAGCAGTGGCTCCGACACTCAGCAAGGATGGGTAAAGTCAAGCAGAGTGGTAGTGATAGTCGACTCGATAGTTAGGAGGACAGACAGGAAATACTGTGGCCATGAAAGAGAAGTTAGAATGGTGCGTTGCCTCCCAGGATTTCCCAGAGTGACTGCAGAAGATTCTCAAGAGAGAGGGTGAACAACCAGAGGTCAACAGTGACATGGGCAGAAAGGGGGAAGAGATCTTGCGCAGGGAGGACGGGGAGCAAGGAAAAAGCTGAAAAGAACACAGGACCTCTAAGGTAGTAAACTCTGGATCACTCCTAGTGCCACGTTCTAGTCAGGGCAGGAAAAGGACGATGGTACAGCTGAACGAGTGGCTGAGTGAGTGGTGCAAGGGGCAGGGCTTCAGATTTTTGAATCATTGGGATCTCTTCTGGGGAAAGTATGATCTGCGCAAAAAGGATGGTTTACACCTGAACCCTAAGGGGACTAATATCCTTGCAGGTAGGTTTGCTAAAGCTGTTGGGGAGAGTTTAAAGTAAATTGGCAGGGGGAGGAGAACCAGAGTGATAGGGCTGAGGATGGGGCTGTTGGTAAACAAATCAAAGCAGTGTGTAATGAGACCGTGAGGATGAACAGGCAGATGATAGATCAAAATTGCAGTCAGTGGGATGAACTTAAGTGTTACATGGGGGGAAAAATGAAAAAGGTGACACACAGCACTGAAGGTGTTATATTTGATTGCACGCAGTATAAGAGATAAGGCAGATGAACTATAGCGCAGTAAGGGTTTGGTAGATATGATGTTATCGGCATCACTGAGACATGGCTGAAAGAAGTTCATTGTTGGGAGCCCAACATCCAAGGATAGAGCTTGTGTTGAAAGGATGGGAAGGTAGGCAGAGGGTTGGATGGCTCTGTCGGTAAAAAATGAAATCAAATCCTTAAAAAGAGGTGATATGAGATCAGAAGATGCAGAATCCTGGTGGGTAAAGTTAAGAAACTGCAAGGGTAAAAAGACCCTGATGGGAGTTATATACAGACATTCAACCTGTAGTCAGGGTTTGGGCCACAAATTACAGTGGGAAATAGAAAAAGCATGTAATAAAGACAATGTTACGATGGCCATGGGGGATTTCAATATGCAAGTAGATTGGGAAATTCAGGTTGGTGTTGGATGCCAAGAGAGGAAATTTGTAGAATGCCTATGAGATGGCATTTTAGAGCAGTTTGTGGTTGAGCCCACTAGGGAAAAGGCAATAATGGATTGGGTGTTGTGCAACGAACCAGATTTGATTAGGGAGCTTAAGGTAAAGGAACCCTTGGGAGGCAGAGATCTTAATATGATAAAATTCACTCTGTAGTTTGAGAGGAAGAATATAAAGTCAAATGTATCAGTATTATAGTGATACCCCGTTCTCATGTCTTATCTGCATAACCTTTCACACCCTCACTAATCAAGAACCTATCAACCTCTGCCTTAAATGCACCCCATGATTTGGCATTCACGTCTGCCTGTGGTAACGAATTCCATGGATTCATGACCCTCTGGCTAATGAAATTCCTCTTCATCTCTGTTCTAAATGGACATTCCAGTTTTTGAGGCTGTGTCTGCTGGTCCTAGACTCCCCAAATAAAGGAAACATCCTCTTAACATCCACTCTATTTAGGCCTTTCAACATTTGATAGATTTCAATGAGATACTCCCTCATTCTTCTAAATTCCAGAGAGCACAGGTTCAAAGTCTTCAATCGCTGCTCAAATGATAACCATTTAATTCCTGTAATACCATGGGCTCGTAGCTTCTTAAGCATCCTCATGTGTGGCACTTTGTCAAAGGCCTTCAGAAAATCCAAGTACATAACATCCACTGATTCTCCTTTGTCTATCCTGCTTGTTATTTCTTCAAAGAATTCCAACAGATTTGTCAGACAAGATTTTCCTTTCAGGAAACTATGCTGACCTTGGCCTATTTTATCATGTGCTTCCAAGTACTCTGAAACCACATCCATAACAATTGATCAACATCTTCCCAACCACTGTGATCAGGCTAACTGGCCTATAATTTCCTTTCTTCTGCCTTGCTCCCTTCTTCAAGAGTGGGGTGACATTTGCAATTTTCCATTCCTCCAGAACCATGCCAGAATCTATTGATTCTTGAAAGATCATTACTAATCATTTCAGCTACCTCTTTCAGAACCCTAGGATGTATTCCATCAGGTCCAGCTGACTTATTTATCCTCAGACCTTTCAGTTTTCCAAACACCACCTCCCTAGTAATAACAACTGCACCCACTTCTGGCCCTTGACACTCTCAGACTTCCAGGATACTACTAATGTCTTCTAAGGTGAAGGCTGATGCAAAATACTTTTTAAGTTCACCCAACATTTCCTTATCTCCATTACTACCTCTCTGGTGTCATTTTCCAGTTATCCAATATGTACTCTCACCTCTCTTTTACTCTTTAATTATCCGAAATAACTTTTGTTATCATTTTTGATATTATTGGCTACCTTACCTTCATATTTCATCTTTTCCCCCCTTATGCTTTTTTTTAATTGTCTTCTGTTGATTTCTTAAAATTTTCCAATCCTCTAACTTCCCACTAATTTTTGCTATATTATATACTTTCTCTTTTGCTTTTATTTTGGCTTTGACTTCCCTTGTCAGCCACGGTTACATCTTTCTGCATTTAGAATACTTCCTCCTTTGGGATGTATCTATCCTGCTCCTTCTGAATTGCTCCCAGAAACTCCAGCCACTGCTTTTCTGTCATCATCCCTGTCAACTTCAGCCAGCTCCTCTCTCATACCTCTGTAATTCCCTTTACTGATACATCTAACTTTAGCTTCTCCCTCTCAAATTGCAGGGTGATTTCTATCATATTATGATCACTGCTTCCTAACAGTTCCTTTACCTTAAGCTTCCTCATCATATCAGGTTAATTACTCAACACCCAATCCAGAATTGCTGATTCCCTAGTTGGCTCAACCACAAGCTGCTCCAAAAAGCCATCTTGAAGGCATTTCACAAATTCTGTCTCTTGGGATCCAGCATCAACTTGATTTTCCCAATGTATCTATATTCCAATCCCCCATGACTAATGTAACATTGTTTTTTTGATAGTCTTTTCCCTCCTAAAGTTGACAGGGATGATGACAGAAAAGCAATGGCTGGAGTTTCTGGGAGCAATACAAAAGGTGCAAGATAGATACGTCCCAAAGGAGGAGTATATACTACTGTAATTTGTAGACCACATCCTGGCTACTGTCTGGAGGCCTCTGAAAACTCCCATCAGGGTTTTCTTACCCTTGCAGTTTCTTAACTCTACCCACAGGGATTCTACATCTTCCGATCCTATGTCACCTCTTTCTAAAGATTTGATTTCATTTTTCACCTGCAAAGCAACTCCTCCTCCTCTGCCTACCTGCCTGTCCTTTGAATAGATTGTGTGTTCTTGGATATTAAGCTCCCAACTACAATCGCCTTTCAGCCATGTCTCCATGATACTCACAATGTCTCACCTGCCAATCGCTAACTGTGCTACAAGATCATCTACATTATTTCTTATACTATGTGCATTTAAATATACCACCTTCAGTCCTGTATGTCACCCTTTCCAATTTTGTCCCCATTTTACACTGCAACCCATCCCACAGAATGAAATTTTTCTCTATCATATCTCTGCCTGTCCTTCCTGACAGTCTCATTCTACCAACAATCCTATCCTCAGCCCTATCAATCTGGTTCCCATCCCACTACCAAATTAATTTACATCCTCCCCAACAGCTCTGGCAAATCTGCCTGCAAGGATATTGCACCACACTGACTGGCAATCTCTATCTGATAAAGGATCACAAGAATGCCACTAACTGCAGATTACTATCCAATTCACATGCCATCCTCACTTGGAAATATACTGCCATTCCCTCATTGTTGCTGGGATGAAAACCTGGAACTGTCTCAACTGCACTGTGGAAATTCTTTCACAGAAAATCTCAGCAGTTGAAGGAAGGATGGACAAGAACTGTCAACCTTGCCAGCAGTGATCTACAGATCAAATGATGAATAAGGAAGAGAAAAAATACATAATTGTATATACATATACATGCAGAGATACTATGAGGGAAAGCAATAACAGAAGGCAGAATAAATATTACAAAGAAAGTACAATGCAGGCAAACAATAAGGTGCAAGTCCATAATAAGGTGGATTGTGAGGTCAAGAGTCCATCTTAACATACTTTCTTGTTAAAACTCTTCTTGAAAGTGAATGCATTGTCGATGGGAAACTTTCATCATTGTAGGCTAATAATTGCTGGTTCTACGATGCATCAAAACGTGTGCGCTGTATGTGAAAAAATTCATGAAGGTTTTATTTCCTGAGAGTAATTATACTAATCAGTAATTAGAAACTACAAAGAAGGAGTAAAGGAAGTCATGTGACCCACCTTTTTGAATACCAACATTTTCTGGGTTATGCATTCCTGAGAACTGTCCATAAAACAATTTTATTCTATTACTCAGAAATAAACAGTTTCAATTATGGCTGATTAACATTTATTAATGTTTTCCCCTGTGTAATTATAATAACACAGAATCAGAATGTCCTGTACCTAATGGCTAGTTTTGATCGCCTTTGAGTATAAATGGATGTTACATTGTTTAATAAAGTATTTTACAAGTACAATACAAAACTTGCCTTGTCAGTTTCCAAAACAAATCCCTTCATTAGTCTCACACTATGAACTGCAGCTGCATTCTTAAAGACAATGTATTGAACTCTCCTCTTTGTAACTGGATCTTGGACGCCTTGATGGGAAGATCCCAATCAGTCCAAGTTGACAGAAACATCTCAAGCACCATCTCACTGCGTACTGGTGCCATCCACTGCCAGATCTAGCTCAAACTGCATGCAGTAGGGGACAGAGGGTCCAGTAAGATGGAGGAACTGAGCGAAATACATGTTAGTAGGGAAGTGGTGTTAGGTAAATTGAACGGATTGAAGGCAGATAAATCCCCAGGGCCAGATGGTCTGCATCCTAGAGTGCTTAAGGAAGTAGCCCAAGAAATAGTGGATGCATTAGTGATAATTTTTCAAAACTCGTTAGATTCTGGACTAGTTCCTGAGGATTGGAGGGTGGCTAATGTAACTCCACTTTTTAAAAAAGGAGGGAGAGAGAAACCGGGGAATTATAGACCGGTTAGCCTAACGTCGGTGGTGGGGAAACTGCTGGAGTCAGTTATCAAAGATGTGATAACAGCACATTTGGAAAGCGGTGAAATGATCGGACAAAGTCAGCATGGATTTATGAAAGGAAAATCATGTCTGACGAATCTCATAGAATTTTTTGAGGATGTAACTAGTAGAGTGGATAGGGGAGAACCAGTGGATGTGGTATATTTGGATTTTCAAAAGGCTTTTGACAAGGTCCCACACAGGAGATTAGTGTGCAAACTTAAAGCACACGGTATTGGGGGTAAGGTATTGGTGTGGGTGGAGAATTGGTTAGCAGACAGGAAGCAAAGAGTGGGAATAAACGGGACCTTTTCAGAATGGCAGGCGGTGACTAGTGGGGTACTGCAAGGCTCAGTGCTGGGACCCCAGTTGTTTACAATATATATTAATGGCTTGGATGAGGGAATTAAATGCAGCATCTCCAAGTTTGCGGATGACACGAAGCTGGGTGGCAGTGTTATCTGTGAGGAGGATGCTAAGAGGATGCAGGGTGACTTGGATAGGTTGGGTGAGTGGGCAAACTCATGGCAGATGCAATTTAATGTGGATAAATGTGAAGTTATCCACTTTGGTGGCAAAAATAGGAAAACAGATTATTATCTGAATGGTGGCCGATTAGGAAAAGGGGAGGTGCAACGAGACCTGGGTGTCATTATACACCAGTCATTGAAAGTGGGCATGCAGGTACAGCAGGCGGTGAAAAAGGCGAATGGTATGCTGGCATTTATAGCGAGAGGATTCGAGTACAGGAGCAGGAAGGTACTACTGCAGTTGTACAAGGCCTTGGTGAGACCACACCTGGAGTATTGTGTGCAGTTTTGGTCCCCTAATCTGAGGAAAGACATCTTTGCCATAGAGGGAGTACAAAGAAGGTTCACCAGGTTGATTCCTGGGATGGCAGGACTTTCATATGAAGAAAGACTGGATGAACTGGGCTTGTACTCGTTGGAATTTAGAAGATTGAGGGGGGATCTGATTGAAACGTATAAGATCCTAAAGGGATTGGACAGGCTAGATGCAGGAAGATTGTTCCCGGTGTTGGGGAAGTCCAAAACGAGGGGCCACAGTTTGAGGTTAGAGGGGAAGCCTTTTAGGACCGAGATTAGGAAAAACTTCTTCACACAGAGAGTGGTGAATCTGTGGAATTCTCTGCCACAGGAAACAGTTTAGGCCAGTTCATTGGCTATATTTAAGAGGGAGTTAGATATGGCCCTTGTGGCTATGGGGGTCAGGGGGTATGGAGGGAAGGCTGGGGCGGGGTTCTGAGTTGGATGATCGGCCATGATCATAATAAATGGTGGTGCAGGCTTGAAGGGCCGAATGGCCTACTCCTGCACCTATTTTCTATGTTTCTATGTTTCTATCGTATTTGCAACAGTGGTTGGCCTCATCAGCAACTATGCTGACTCAGCATACAGAACTTGTCAAGTGGTGTGAGAAAAGCTAACTGAATCTCAACATGGACAGGATAAAAGAGATGATTGTGGACATCATGAAGGCACAGGTCATCCACTCTCTATTGCACATCAATGACTCTGCCTTGGAAAGAGTGAGGAACACCAAGTTCCTTGGTGTGCACACAACGGTTGATCTAATCGGGACACCCAACACCTCCTCATTAGTAAAGAAGGCAAAGAAGTGTCTACATTTTGAGAAGATGGAGGCATTCAAGGATCCCCACCCCCATTCTAAAAACTTTTTACAGGAACACGATTGAGAGTGTCCTGTCTGGCTGCATCATTGTGTGATACAGAAGCTGCAAGGCATCAGACTGCAAGACCCTACAGAGAATTGTAAAGTCCACTGAGAGGATCTATTTGTGCCATTTACTGGGAGCGTATTCAAAGGGCAAGGAGCATTGTTGAGGACCCCTATTACCCATACCAGAATTTCTTTAACCCACTACTGTCAGGAAAGAGATACAGAAGCGTAAGGACCAGGACTGTCAGACTGGGTAACATCTTCTTTCCCCACGCTAAGACTAATTAACAACCTGCCACCAGGTTACCAAGGACTCATCACCAGGACAGCGAGCTGTTTATTGTACTGCTTACCTGTACTGCACAAGAATTTTGAATTATATTTTATGAACTTATTGGTGGTTTTATGTTATGATTTTATTTTATGCATAGTATGTGATATACGTATTAAGTGTGCACTCTTTGTGTTTCAGAGGAATGTTGTTTAATTTGGTTGCATATATGTACAGTCGGATGACAATAATCTTCAATTTGAACTTGATTACTTTAGGGAGATTGCAAGTAATCAGTGTTTTGGAAGACTAATTCTCTTTTGAATCAGCTAGCCCATTCCATAATTCCTGAATTATGTTTGCATTTCTGTAACTAACATCCCAGTGCTGAAAAATGTGGGACTTTGGATAAAGTCAAATTTCCAAAAGTGAAGTCTTCCACAACCCAAGGAACCCCTGTAATATACAATATTAATCATGAAATTGTGCAATGAACCATAATTGATTAGAGAGCTGAAGGTAAAAGAACCCTTAGGGGCAACTGATCATAATATGATCAAATTCACACTGAAATTTGAGGGGAAGCTAAATTCAAATTTATCAGTATGGAGTAAAGGGAATTACAGAGACAGAAGAAAGGAATTGATTGGAAAAGAACACTGGCAAGGATGGTGGCAGAGCATTACCAGCTGGAATTTTTGGAAACAATTCAGAAGGCACAGGATGTTTACATCCCAAAGAGAAAGAAGCATTCTCAAGGAAAGATGACACAACCATGGCTAACAAGAGAAGTCAAAGCCAACATAAAAGCCAAAGGGAGGGCATATAATAGAGCAAAGATTAGTGGGAAATTAGAGGATTGGGAAGCTTTCAAAAGCCAACAGAAGGTAATTCATAGTCATAGTCATACTTTATTGATCCCGGGGGAAATTGGTTTTCATTACAGTTGCACCATAAATAATAAATAGTAATAGAAATAGTAATAGTAATACTATTATTAGTAAATAGTAATAGTAATAGAAATAATAAATAGTAATAGAATAGTAATAGAAAATAGTAATAAATAGTTAAATAGTAATATGTAAATTATGCCAGTAAATTATGAAATAAGTCCAGGACCAGCCTATCGGCTCAGGGTCTCTGACCCTCCAAGGGAAGAGTTGTAAAGTTTGATGGCTACAGGCAGGAATGACTTCCTATGACACTCAGTGCTGCATCTCGGAGGAATGAGTCTCTGGCTGAATGTACTCATGTGCCCACCCAGTACATTTTGTAGTGGATAGGAGACATTGACCAAGATGCATGCAACTTAGACAGCATCCTCTTTTCAGACACCACCGTGAGAGAGTTCAGTTCCATCCCCACAACATCACTGGCCTTACGAATGAGTTTGTTGATTCTGTTGGTGTCTGCTACCCTCAGCCTGCTGCCCCAGCACACAACAGCAAACATGATAGCACTGGCCACCACAGCCTTGTAGAGTTAAAAAGTTATTAAAAAGGTAAAGATGGATTACTGAAGAAAGCTAGCCAATAATATCAAAGAGGGTACCAAAAGTTTCTTTGGATACATTAAGTATAAAAGAGAGGCGAGAGTGGATTTTGGACCACTGGAAAATTATGCTGGAGAGGACTAATGTAGGACAATGAAATAGTGGATGAACTAAATAAGTATTTTGCATCAGTTTTCACTGCGAAAGACACTAGCAGTATGGTGGAAGTTCCAGGTGCTGGGGCATGAACTGTACCATAACTACAGAGAAGGTTCTTGGGAAAATGAAAGATCTGAAGGTAGATGCCAACTGGACCAGATGGTGTACACCCCAGGGTTCTGAAAGAGGTGGCTAAGGAGATCATGGAGGCATTACTCATGATCTTTTAATAATCACTACTTTCTGGAATGGTTCCAGAAGACAAGAAAATTATAAATGTCACTCCACTCTTCAAAAAGAGAGAGAGGCAGAAGAAAGGAAATAATGGGCTAGTTAGTCTGACCTCAGTGGTTGGGAAGATATTGTAGTCCATTATTATGAATGAGGTCTCAGGGTACTTGGAGGCATATGATAAAATAAGCCGCAGTAAGCATGCTTTCCTCAAAGGAAACCCTTGACTGACAGATCTGTTGTAGAAATAACAAGCAGGGTAGACAAGGGAGAATTGGTCGATGTTATGTACTTGGATTTTCAGAAGGCCTTTGACAAGGTCTCACACATGGGTCTGCTTAACAAGCTACGAGCCCATGGTATTACAGGAAAGATTCTAATGTGGGTAAAGCAGTGGCTGATAGGCAGAAGGCAAAGAGTGGGAATAAAGGGAACCTTTTCTGACTAGCTGCCGGTGACTAGTAGTGTTCCACAGGGATCTGTGTTGGGACCAATACTTTTTATGTTATATGTCAATGATTTGGATGGTGGAATTGATGTCTTTGTTGCAAAGTATGCAGACAATATGAAAATAGGTGGGTGGGCAGGTAGTTTTGAGGAATTAGAGGGGCTACAGAAGGACTTAGACAAATTAGGAGAATGGACAAAGAAATGGCAGATGGAATACAGTGTAGGGAAGGGTAAGGTCATGCACTTTGGTAGAAAAAATTAAAAGGTTAACTATTTTCTAAATGGAGATAAAATACAAAAATCTGAGATGCAAAGGGACTTGGGAGTCCTTGTGCAGAATTTCCTAAAGGTTAATTTGCAGGTTGAGTCTGTGTTGAGGAAGACAAATGCAATGTTAGCATTCATTTCAAGAGGACAAGAATATAAAAGCAAGGATGTAATGTTGAAACTTTATAAAGCATTGGTGAGGCTTCACTTGGAGTATTGTGAGCAGGTTTTGGCCCCTTAGCTTAGAAAGGATGTGCTAAAATTGGAGAGGGTTTAAAGGAGGTTCACGAAAATGATTCCAGGATTGAATGGATTGTCACATGAAGAGAGTATGATGGCTCTGGGCCTGTATTCACTGGAATTCACAAGAATGAGGGGTGACCTCATTGAAACCTTTCAAATGGTGAAAGGCCTTGATAGAGAGAATGTGGAGAAGATGTTTTCTACAGCAGGCAAATCTAAGGCCAGAGGACACAAACTCACAATAGAGGCCATCCTTTCAGAATGGAGAAGAGGAGGAATTTCTTTAGCCAGTGTGTGGTGAATCTGTGGAATTCATTGACACAGGCAGCTGTGAAAGCAACATCTTTATATACATAAAAGTTGCTGGTGAACGCAGCAGGCCAGACAGCATCTCTAGCAAGAAGTACAGTCGACGTTTCAGGCCGAGACCCTTCGTCAGGACTAACTGAAGGAAGAGTGAGTAAGGGATTTGAAAGCTGGAGGGGGAGGGGGAGGGGGAGATCCAAAATGATAGGAGAAGACAGGAGGGGGCGGGATGGAGCCAAGAGCTGGACAGGTGATAGGCAAAAGGGATATGAGAGGATCATGGGACAGGAGGTCCGGGAAGAAAGACAAGGTGGGGGGGGGGGACCCAGAGGATGGGCAAGGGGTATATTCAGAGGGACAGAGGGAGAAAAAGGAGAGTGAGAGAAAGAATGTGTGTATAAAAATAAGTAACAGATGGGGTATGAGGGGGAGGTGGGGCATTAGCAGAAGTTAGAGAAGTCTATGTTTATGCCATCAGGTTGGAGGCTACCCAGACGGAATATAAGGTGTTGTTCCTCCAACCTGAGTGTGGCTTCATCTTTACAGTAGAGGAGGCCGTGGATAGACATGTCGGAATGGGAATGGGATGTGGAATGAAAATGTGTGGCCACTGGGAGATCCTGCTTTCTCTGGCGGACAGAGCATAGATGTTCAGCAAAGCGGTCTCCCAGTCTGCGTCGGGTCTCACCAATATATAAAAGGCCACATCGGGATCACCGGACGCAGTATATCACCCCAGCCGACTCACAGGTGAAGTGTTGCCTCACCTGGAAGGACTGTTTGGGGCCCTGAATGGTGGTAAGGGAGGAAGTGTAAGGGCATGTGTAGCACTTGTTCCGCTTACACGGATAAGTGCTCCCGATGTGGCCTTTTATATATTGGCGAGACCCGACGCAGACTGGGAGACCGCTTTGCTGAACATCTGCGCTGTCCGCCAGAGAAAGCAGGATCTCCCAGTGGCCACACATTTTAATTCCACATCCCATTCCCATTCTGACATGTCTATCCACGGCCTCCTCTACTGTAAAGATGAAGCCACACTCAGGTTGGAGGAACAACACCTTATATTCCGTCTGGGTAGCCTCCAACCTGATGGCATGAACACTGACTTCTCTAACTTCCGCTAATGCCCCACCTCCCCCTCGTACCCCATCTGTTACTTATTTTTATACACACATTCTTTCTCTCACTCTTCTTTTTCTCCCTCTGTCCCTCTGAATATACCCCTTGCCCATCCTCTGGGTCCCCCCCCACCCCCGTCTTTCTTCCCGGACCTCCTGTCCCATGATCCTCTCGTATCCCTTTTGCCTATCACCTGTCCAGCTCTTGGCTCCATCCCTCCCCCTCCTGTCTTCTCCTATCATTTTGGATCTCCCCCTCCCCCTCCAACTTTCAAATCCCTTACTCACTCTTCCTTCAGTTAGTCCTGACGAAGGGTCTCGGCCTGAAACGTCGACTGCACCTCTTCCTAGAGATGCTGCCTGGCCTGCTGCGTTCACCAGCAACTTTTATGTGTGTTGCTTGAATTTCCAGCATCTGCAGAATTCCTGTTGTTTGTCTTTATATACATTTCGGGCAGAGGTTGACAGATTCTTGATTGGTCATGGTATAATGGGATACAGGAAAAGGAAGGAGATTGGGCTGAGAGGAAAATTGGATCAGCAATGATGAAATGGTGGAACAGACTTGATGGGCCAAATAGCTTAATTATGCTCCTGTATCTTTTTGTCTTATGGTCTAAAATTTCAAATTGCCCTTTGGTAGTACAACAAACTTAAATAAATATTATTTTGATATTATTTCTTTTTAATTGCTGTTGCATGTTTTTATTTATTGTCTTAGGCACGTTGCTTAGAAATTAACCTGGGTTGATCATACTAAATTAACTATAAGGCAGTAGTACTACTTCAAAAGAACACAGGGCTACCACATTATATCCAGTTATTGCGACCACCCAGAGTGAAGTTAAAAGCAATTGTTTACCAGTCAGTTTTGGGAAGAATGCAGAAACCTTTGGAGCAAATGCAGTCTGAAGCTTCAGCAAGTGAGCAAATCTCAGCCAATGCACTTCCAACACTGCCGGAGGTTCCCCAGGTAACTTGCAGAAAGTTTGTAAGAGGACCAAAATAGCAATGCTGAAAGAACACAGCTTGTCAAGAAGCATCTTTAGAAGGAGAAACACTTAACTTTCTGGGTCAGGAACCCTTCCGTAGAACTCTTATTCCAGTTTGGCCCAGGGAATTGAAAACTATCAAAATAGCAAAAGGCATGCGAATTGTCACAGAGATAAGTAGGAAGGGACTAGATCACGGGGGCAGGATCAGTTACAAGAACTAGGAAGTCCCAAATCTCTTAAAAGGCTGGTACCACTAGTATACTGATTGACTCCTACAGTGGGCGTCATGGGAGGACACTCATATCCTGCAGTTTCACAGAAGATAAACCAGGGAAGATTCAGGCATAAAAGGAAGACACTGCCTAGTGGAGCGGTCATTGACAGAGTGCTCTGAGTCAGAGCAGTAGGGCTTTGGCTCACTCTGGCTTTGGTGAGGTAAGTGGGTAAATGGACCTCATTTTTTCCTTGCATTTTTTGAGGAATAGAGAGCATGTCTGTAGGGTTAGTACTTTGCTTTGGGTGTCAGATGTGGGAGTCCTGGGAATCTTCCAGTCTCCCAGATGGCCACAACTGCGCCAGATGCACCAAGATGCAGCTCCTGAGAGACTGTGTTAGGGATCTGGAACTGCAGCTTGATGACCTACTGCTTATTAGGGAAAGTGAGCAGGAAATAGATATGAGCTACAGGGGGTTAATCACCCTGAGGCTGCAGGAGTTAGGTAAATAAGTGACTGTCAGGGAAGGGAAGAGCTCAGATAGTAGACATTCCCCTAGTAATCGTTATCCTGTTTTGGATGCTGTTGAGGGGGGGTGACCTAACAGAGGACAACCACAGCGATCGGGTCTCTGGCACCGAGCCTGGTTTCATGGTGCAGAAGGGAGAGAAGAAGATGAGGAATGCAGTAGTCATAGGGGATTCCATAGTGAAGGGAACAGACAGGAGGTTCTGTCAGCCTGGTAGAGATACCTGCATGGTGTGTTGCTTCCCAGGTGCCAGGGTACGGGATGTCTCGGATTGGGTGCAGAGTATTCTGAAGGGAGAGGGTGAACAGCCAGAAGTCTTGGTACATGTTGGTACATGTTGGTACCAATGACATAGGTAGAAAAAGGGAGGAGGTCCTGAAAAGAGAATTCAGGGAGTTGGGTAGGAAGCCGAAAAAAAGTAGTAATCTCAGGATTGCTGCCTGTGCCACATGCTAACGAGTGCAAGAATAGCATGATCAGGCATATTAATGCGTGGCTGAGAGACTGATATAGGGGACAGGGTTTCAGGTTCCTGGATCATTGGGGCCTCTTCTGGGGGAGGTACGACCTGTACAAAAAGGATCGGTTACACCTGAACCCAAAGGGGTCCAATATCCTAGTGGGCACATTTAATAGAGCTGTTCGGGGGGGTTTAAACTGATTTGGCAGGGGATGGGAACCGGAGTGATAGGGCTGAGGAAGGGGGAAACAGAAATAAATCAAAGATAATGTGCAGCAGAGATGATAGGAAGGACAGGCAGGAAATGAGGCAAAATCACAGTCAGTGGGATGATTTACAACAGAAAACAACAAATTGTGGACTGAGAGTGTTATATTTGAATGCACGCAGCATAAGAAATAAAATGGACGCTCTTGAAATTCAGCTACAGATTGGCAAGTATGACATTCTGGCCATCTCTGAGACTTGGCTAAAGGATGGCTGCCACTGGGAGCTGAATATCCAAGGATATACGGTGTATCAGAAAGATAGGTTAAAGCAACACTCACAACACGCTGGAGGAACTCAGCAGGTCGGGCAGCATCCATGGAAAAGATCGGTCGACATTTCGGGCCAGAACCCTTCATCAGGACTGCAGAGGGAAGGGGCAGAGGTCCTATAAAGAAGGTGGGGGAAGGGTGGGAAGGAGAAGGCTGGAAGGTTCCAGGTGAAAAACCAGTAAGGGGAAAGATAAAGGGGTTGGGGAGGAGAAGCAGGGAGGGGATAGGCAGGAAAGGTGAAGAAGGAAAAGGGAAAGTACAATGGGTAGTAGAAGGAGGCGGAACCATGAGGGAGGTAGTAGGCAGCTGGGGGAGGGGGCAGAGTGAAATAGTGATAGGGGAAGGGAGGGGGAGGGAATTACCAGAATTTGGAGAATTCTATGTTCACACCAAGGGGCTGGAGACTGCCTAGGCGGTATATGAGGTGTTGCTCCTCCAACCTGAGTTTTGCCTCATCATGGCAGTAGAGGAGGCCATATATGGACATACCCGAATGGGAATGTGAAGCAGAGTTGAAGTGGGTGGCAACCGGGAGATCCTGTCTGTTGTGGCAGACGGAGTGGAGGTGCTTGATGAAGCGGTCCCCCAATCTGCATCAGGTTTCACCGATGTAGAGGAGGCCGCACCAGGAGCACCGGATATGTTTAGTAGGCAGAGGGGTGGTGTGGCCCTGTGTATAAGAAATAATATTAATTCATTAGAATGGGATGACATAGGATCGGGAGGTGTAAAGACTCTATGGGTTGAGTTAAGAAATGACAAGCGTAAAAGGACCCTAATGGCAGTTGTGCTGGATTGGGTGTTGTGCAATGATCCGGAGGTGATAAGCGAGCTTATGGTTAAGGAACCCTTAGGGAACAGTGATCACAGTATCATCGAGTTCACTTTGAAATCCGAGAAGGAGAAACAAAATTCCAATGTGTTGGTGTTTCAGTGGAACAAAGGAAATTACAATAGCATGAGAGGGGAACTGGCCAAGGCTGACTGGAAAGAGACACTAGCAGGAAGGACAACAGAACAGCAATGGCTGGAGTTTCTGCAAAAAATGAGGGAAGTGCAAGACAGATATATTCCAGATAAGAAGAAATTTTCGAATGGAAGGAGGACACTACCGTGGCTGACAAGTGAAGTCAGAGCCAAAGTAAAAGCAAAAGAGAGGACATGCAAGGAAGCCAAATCTAGTGGGAAGATAGAGGATTGGGAAGCTTTTAAAGACTTGGAAACTAAGGTCGTCAGGAAGGAAAAGATGAATTATGGAAGGAAGCTGGCGACTAATATCAAAGAAGATACTAAAAGCTTTTTTAAGTATATAAAGGGTAAAAGAGAGTTGAGGGTAGATATAGGACCAATAGAAAATGATGCTGGAGATATTGTAATGAGAGACACAGAGATGGCAGAGGAACTGAATGTGCATTTTGTATCAGTCTTCACAGTAGAAGATATCTGTACTATACTGGACATTCAAGAGTGTCAGGGAAGTGAAGCAGTGAAAATTACAACTGAGAAGGTGCTCAGGAAGCTTGATGGTCTGAGGGTGGATAGATCTCCTGGACCTGATGGGATGTACCCTTGGGTTCTGAAGGAATTAGTTGGAGAGATTGCAGAGGAATTAACGATGATCTTCCAAGAATTGATAGATTCTGGCATTGTACTGGATGACTGGAAAATTGCAAATGTTACTCCCCTATTTAAGAAAGGTGGGAGGCAGCAGAAAGGAAACCACAGACCTGTTAGCCTGACATCAGTGGTTGGGAAGTTGCTGGAATCGATCGTGAGGGATGAGATTAGGGAGTACCTGGAGGCACATTACAAGATCGGCCAAAGCCAACATGGTTTCCTGTAGGAAAATCCCACAATTTCTTGAGGAAATTACAAGCAGGGTAGACAAAAGAGATGCATTAGATTTGGTGTACTTGGATTTTCAGAAGGCCTTTGACAAGGTACCACACATGAGGCTGCTTAGCAAGATAAGAGCCCATGGAATTATAGGGAAGTTACTAGCATGAGTGGAGCATCGGCTGATTGGCAGAAAACAGAGAATGGGAATAAAGGGATCCTATTCGGGCTGGCTGCCGGTTACCAGTGGAGTTCCACAGGGGTCAGTATTGGGACTGCTGCTTTTTACGATGTATGTCAATGATTTGGACTACGGCATTAATGGATTTATGGCTAAATTTGCCAATGATACAAAGATAGGTGGAGGCGCGGGTAGTGATGAGGTAACAGAGAGCCTGCAGAGAGACTTAGACAGTTTAGGGGAATGGGCAAAGAAGTGGCAAATTAAATACAATGTTGGAAAGTGCATGGTCATGCACTTTGGGGGAAGAAATAAACGGACAGACTATTATTTAGATGGGGAGAGAATTCAAAATGCAGATATGTAAAGGGACTTGGGAGTCCTCGTGCAGGATTCCCTAAAGGTTAACCTCCAGGTTGAGTTGGTGGTGAAGAAGGCAAATGCAATGTTGGCATTCATTTCTAGAGGTATAGAGTATAAGAGCAGGGATGTGGCACTCGTGAGACGAAACTTGGAGTATTGTGTGAAGTTTTGGGTTCCTTATTTTAGAAAGGATATACTGACATTGGACAGGGTTCAGAGAAGATTCACAAGAATGATTCCAGGAATGAAAGGTTTTCTGTATGAGGAACATCTGGCAGCTCTTGGGCTGTATTCCCTGGAGTTCAGGAGAATGAGGGGGGATCTCATAGAAATATTCCAAATGTTAAAAGGCCTGAACAGATTAGATATGGCAAAGTTATTTCCCATGGTAAGGGAGTCTAGGACAAGAGAGCACAACTTCAGGATTGAAGAACTTCCATTTAGAACAGAGATGCAGAGAAATTACTTTAGTCAGAGGGTGGTAAATCTGTGGAATTTGATGCCACAAGTGGCCATGGAGGCCAAGTCATTGGGTGCATTTAAGGCAGAGATAGATAGGCTTTTGATTTGCTAGGGCATCAAAGGGTATGGGGAGAAGGCAAGGGAGTGGGGATAACTGGAAGAATTGGATCAGCCCATGATTGAATGGTGGAGCAGACTCGATAGGCCAAATGGCCTACTTCTGCTCCTATACCTTATGGTCTTATGATTTATCCTTGTCGAACTGGTTTAGTGCACAGATGAAAGGCTGCTAGGATATGCAGGTTTCAAGTGATTTCTATTCCCCCACCACCTCTAATTCCATTTAACTTAAATGCATTCAACAGTTTTAAACTATTTCAACATTTCATAATAGTTTTTTTTTAATGTTTATGATTGTCAGGGAAATCGATAAAGGTTTAAACACTTTAGCCGTCTTGATAGCTCGTACATTTGGATGTTGCTTAAATGTCTATTAGTGCATTACTCTGGGTGCTGCCTGCTAGTTATGCCCAAAAAGCCCTCCATACACACTCTCTCCCTGATCAGATCTTGGTAAACCGACCTTTGGCAATGAGTTACAACTGGTCCACAGAAGTAATTGAGTTCCATTATAAAGTCTTAGGCACTGAAAAATTTACCTGAGGAATGTCACAAACGTTGAGAACAAGCTCCATTAAGTGTAGACAGAAGAGCAACAGAAGGTAACTAAAAAGGCAATACGCGGAGAAAAAATGAGGTATGAAGGTAAACTAGCCAAGAATATAAAGGAGGATAGTAAAAGCTTCTTTAGGTATGTGAAAAGGAAAAAAATAGTTAAGACCAAAATTGGGCCTTTGAAGACAGAAGCGGGTGAATTTATTATGGGGAACAAGGAAATGGCAGACGAGTTGAACAGGTACTTTGGATCTGTCTTCACTAGGGAAGACACAAACAATCTCCCAGATGTAACAGTGGCCAAAGGACCTAGGGTAATGGATGAATTGAAGGAAATTTATATTAGGCAGGAAATGGTGTTGGATAGACTGTTGGGTCTGAAGGCTGATAAGTCCCCGGGACCTGATAGTCTGCATCCCAGGGTACTTAAGGAGGTGGCTTTAGAAATCGTGGACACATTGGTAATCATTTTCCAATGTTCTATAGATTCAGGATCAGTTCCTGTGGATTGGAGGGTGGCTAATGTTGTCCCTCTCTTCAAGAAGGGAGGAAGAGAGAAAACAGGGAATTATAGACCAGTTAGCCTGACATCGGTGTTGGGAAAGATGCTGGAGTCAATTATAAAAGATGAAAATACGACACATCTGGATAGCAGTAACAGGATCGGTCTGAGTCAGCATGGATTTACGAAGGGGAAATCGTGCTTGACTAATCTTCTGGAATTTTTTGAGGATGTAACTATGAAAATGGACAAGAGAGAGCCAGTGCATATAGTGTACCTGGACTTTCAGAAAGCCTTTGATAAAGTCCCACATAGGAGATTAGTGGGCAAAATTAGGGCACATGGTATTGGGGGCAGAGTATTGACATGGATTGAAAATTGGCTGGCTGACAGAAAACAAAGAGTAGCCATTAATGGGTCCCTTTTGGAATGGCGGGCGGTGACCAGTGGGGTACCGCAGAGTTCAGTGCTGGGACCTCAGCTGTTTACAATATATATTAATGATTTAGATGAGAGAATTAAAAGTAACATTAGCAAATTTGCCGATGATACAAAGCTGGGTGGCAGTGTGAAATGTGCGGAGGATGTTGTGATAATGCAGGGTGACTTGGACAGGCTGGGTGAGTGGGCAGATGCATGGCAGATGCAGTTTAATGTGGATAAATGTGAGGTTATCCACTTTGGTGGTAAGAATGGGAAGGCAAATTATTATCTAAATGGAGTTAAGTTAGGAAAAGGGGAAGCACAACGAGATCTAGGTGTTCTTGTACATCAGTCACTTGAAAGCAAGCATGCAAGTACAGCAGGCAGTGAAGAAAGCTAATGGCATGCTGGCCTTCATAACAAGGGGAATTGAGTATAAGAGCAAAGAGGTCCTTCTGCAGCTGTACAGGGCCCTGGTGAGACCACACCTGGAGTACTGTGTGCAGTTTTGGTCTCCAAATTTGAAGAAGGACATTCTTGCTATTGACGGAGTGCAGCGTAGGTTCACAAGGTTAATTCCTGGGATGGCGGGACTGTCATATGTGGAAAGGTTGGAGCGACTGGTCTTGTATACTCTGGAATTTAGAAGGCTGAGAGGGGATCTTATTGAAACATATAAGATTATTAAGGGATTGGACACACTGGAGGCAGGAAGCATGTTCCCGCTGATGGGTGAGTCCAAAACTAGAGGCTACAGTTTAAGAATAAGGGGTAGGCCATTTAGAATGGAGTTGAGGAAAAACTTTTTCACCCAGAGAGTGGTGGATATATGGAATGCTCTGCCCCAGAAGGCTGTGGAGGCCAAGTCTCTGGATGCTTTCAAGAAAGAGATGGATAGCGCTCTTAAAGATAGTGGAATTAAAGGTTATGGGGATAAGGCAGGAACTGGATACTGATTGCGGATGATCAGCCATGATCACAGTGAATGGCGGTGCTGGCTCGAAGGGCCGAATGGCCTACTCCTGCATCTATTGCCTATTGTCTGAATACCATCACATCATGCGCCAAAGGGCCTGTACTGTTCCAAAGTTGTTCTCAACCTTTAAAACTCCAAAGTTTCTCCCGACTTTCCACATAACTGAGGGTCTTACTATTTTCCTAAAGTATGGCATGTAGAACTGAACATTCTCTTTAAATAAGATTAGTTAGCTGCTATAAATTCTGAGCATAATTTCTTTGTTTTTGTATGATTTCAAAAGGGAAAGAAATACCCTCAGTGGCCAGTTTATTAGGTACCTACTGTACCTAATAAAGTGGCCACTGAGTGTATGTCCATGGTCTTCTGCTGCTGTGGCCCATCCACCTCAAAGTTCAATGTGTTGTGTGTTCAGAGATGCTCATCTGCACACCACTGTTGTAACACGTGGTCATTTGAGTTACTGTACTGTTGCCTTGTTGTCAGCTTGAATCAGTCTGGCCATTTTCCTCTGACTCTCTCATTAATAAGGCACTTTTGCCCACAGAATTTGCCTCTCATTTGGATGTTATTTCTTTTGTTTTTACACACCATCCACTGTAAACTTTAAAGTTTGTTGTGTGTTTGGTCTAAACAACTGAACCTTTTGACCGTGCCTGTATGCTTTTACACATTGAGTTGCTGCCACATGATTGACAGATTAGATATTTGCATTAATAAGCAGGTGCACAGATGTACTGCACCTAATAAAATGGCCACCAAGTGTACTTGGCTTTATTGTCTTCTGAACTTGCCACTTTCAAAGACATAATCATGCCTCCAGTTTCTTGTACCATTTAGGTCAAATTTAGTTCTCCCTCATTTTAAAATGCTTCACTTATCCACATTATACTTATCTGCTCTACCTTTCAGTTTTCCCAATCTATGCTCTACTAAGGTCGATTATACCCCTTGTCAAGTTTTACAGTGAAGGAGGAATAAATGAAGGAAGAGGATGCTCAAGCAGAACATACATGCAATGAATGGGCCAAATGGCCTTTTTGTGTGCTGCATGTACTCAACTATTTACCTACAAATGGGAAGCATGATGTTGATTATTTAATCTAATTAAATAAGTATTGCGATCTATGTTCATGATTAATTGTTATTAATCTACATTTTGGTGTATTTTCATGGTTCACTGGCTAAACAATTAGGTACGATTTTAGTTATGGTCTAGCCCTAGGGTTCTGATAGAGGGAGCTGAAAAGATTGTGAAGGCACAAGTAATGATCTTTAAAGAATCACTGGATTCTGGAATTGTTCCACAGAACAGGAAAATTGCAAGTGTCACTACACTCTAAGAAAGGAGAGAGGCAGAAGAATGGAAATTTCGCCCGACTTCAGTGATTGGAAAGATCTTGGAGTCCATTGTTCAGGATTAGGCTTCAGGGTACTAGGAGGCATATGATAAACTAGGCCAAAGTCAGCATGGTTTCCTAAGCAAAAATCTTGCTGAGAAATCCACTGAAATTCATTGGGAAAGTAACAGGCAGGATAGACAAAGATCTAGTGGATGTTGTTCACTTGGATTTTCAGAAAGGCTTTGATAAGGTGCCACACATGAGGATGCTTAACAATAGCCCATAGTATTACAGGAAAGATACTAGCATGGATAGAAGATAGGCTGACTGGTAGGAGGCAAAGAGTGGGGCTGAAGGGGGGCTGTTCTGGTTGGCTGCCAGTGAGTAGTATTCCATAGGGACCGCTTCCTTTCATGTTATATGTCAATGATCTGGATGGTGAAGTTGATAGCTTCATGACCAAGTACATGGACGATACAAAGATATCTGGAGGTGCAGGCAGTGTTGAGGAAGCAAGGAGTCTGCAGTTTGGACTTTGACAGATTGGGATAATGGGCAAAGAAATGGCAGATGGAATATACTATAGTGAAGTGTAAGGTCATGCACTTTGATAGAAGGAATAAGGTGTAGATTATTTTCTAAGCGTGGAGAAAATTCAAAAATCATGGGTGCAAAGTGATTTGGGAATGCTTGTGCAAGATTCCTACAGGTTAACTTGTAGGTTGAATCAGTGGTAAGGAAGGCAAATGCATTGTTGTATTCTATTTCTCTCAGAATGAATTCTAAGAGCAAGGATGTAATGCTGAGGGTACTTAAGGTATTGGTCAGACCACACTTGGAGTACAAAGTACATTTACTATCAAAGTATGTATACTATATACATCCAACATATACAAAATGCTGGAGGTCCTCAGTAGGCCAGGTGAGAGAGATACAGAGCTGGAGAAAGGGGAATCTTATAGGAGAGGACAGAAGGCCAAGGAGGAAAGAAAAGGGCAATGAGCACCAGAGGGAAGCAATGGGTGGGCAGGTAAGGAGATGTGAGAGAGGGAAATGGGATGGGAAATGTAGAAGGAGAAGTGGGGCCATTACTGGAAGTTTGAGAAATCGATGTTCATGCCACCAGGTTGGAGACTACCATGATGGAACATAAGGTGTTGCTCCTCCAACCTGATTGTGGGCTTATCACAACAGTAGAGGAGGCCTTGGGTTGACATGTCAGAATGTGAATGGGACGTAGAATCAAAATAGGTGGCTACTAGAAGATCCCACCTTTTCTGGTGGATGGAGTGTAGGTGCTCGGTGGAGTGGTCTCCCAATCCACGTCGGGTCTCGCCAATATACAGGAGGCCACACTGGGAGCACCAGACACAGTAGATGCCCCCACATACTCACAGGTGAAGTATCACCTCACTTGGAAGGACTGTTTGGGGCCCTGAATGGTAGTGAGGGAGGAGGTGTAGGGGCAGATGTAGCACTTGTTCTGCTTACGAGGATAAGTGCCAGGAGGGAGATCAGTGGGGACAGAAAAATGAACAAGGGAGTCACGTAGGAACCGATTCCTGCAGAAAGCAGAAAGTCCGGAGGAGTGGGGGGGGGGAGGGAAAGATGTGCTTGGTGGTGGGATTCCGTTGGAGATGGCAGAAATTACGGAGAATAATGTACTGGACACAGAGGCTGGTGGGGTGGTAGGTGAGGACAAGAGGAACCCTATCCCTGGTGGGATGGTGGGGTGGTGGGAGGATGAGGTGAGGACAGACATGCGTGAAATGGAAGAGATGTGGTTGAGGGCAGAGTTGACGGTGGAGGAAGGGAAGCCCCTTTCTTTGAAGAAGAGGGACATCTCCTTTGATCCTGCCTGTCCAGGTAGACCCATTGTTTCAGCTTGTTCCTGACCCACTGAACTCATATCTGCATACCTCAACTCAGTTTTATCACCCCCACTCTCACCCCCGGTTCAGTCCCTTCCTACCTGCATCCGTGACACTTCATTCGCTCCTGATCTTTACAATGATTTCAAGCTCCCTGGCCCCAAGCATCTTATTTTCACCATGGATATCTAGCCCCTATACACCACCAAGCCCCACCAGGAAGGCCTCAAAGTTCTCATTACTTACTGGACAGCAGACCCAACCCGTTCCACTCCACCACCAGTCTCTTCCATCTAACAGAATGTCCTCACTCTCAATAACTTCTCCTTTGGCTCCTCCCAGTTCCTTCCTTCAAACAAAAGGGCACTCGCACAAGTCCCAGCTATGCCCACCTTTTATCGGCTATGTGAAACAGTCCAGGTTCCAAGCCTACATTGGTGTCACTCCCCTACTTTTCGTACACAACATCGATGACTGCATTGGTGCTGCTTCCTTCACCCATGCTGAGTTTGTCAACTTCTTCAATATTGCCTCCACTTCCACCCTACCCTTAAAATTTTCTTGGTCCATTTCTAACACTTCCCTCCCCTTTCACAATCTCTCGCTCTCTCTCTCTCTCTCTCTGAAGACAGCTTATCTACTGAATTCTGTTATAAATCCACTGATTCTCACAGCTACCTGGACTATACCTCTTTCCACCCTGTTACTTGAACAAAATGCCACCCCCTTCTCTCAATTCCTCTGTCTCCACTGCATCTGCTCTCAGGATGAGGCCTTTCATTCCAGAATGAAGGAGATATCCTCTTCCTTCAAGGAATGGGGCTTTCCTTCCTCCACCATCACCACTGCCCACATTGGTTCACACTCCCTTCTTTTGGGAAGTTGTGAACAGTTTTGGGCCCTTTATCACAGTAAAGAAATGCTGGTATTGGAAAGGGTCCAGAGGAGGCCCACAAGGATGATTATGGGAATGAAAGGATTAAGATATGAGGAGCGTTTGATGCCTCTGGGCCAGTACTCACTGAAGTTTAGAAGAATGAGGGGGATCTTATTGAACCAACTGAATATTGAAAGGCTTAGATAGAGTGGATATGGAGAGGATGTTTCCTTTAGTGGGGCGAGTCTGTGACTAGGGGGTAGAGTCTCAGAATAGAGGATCTTCCCTTTAGAATAGAGATGAGAAGGAATTTCTTGAGCCAGAGGGTAGTGAATTTATGGAATTCATTGCTATGGAGGCCAAATCATTAAGTATATTTAAAGCGGAGGTTTTAGATTAGTCAGGACATCAAAGGTTACAGAGCGAATGCAGGAAAATGACTTTGAGGGGGATAATAAATCACCCATGGTGAAGCATACTTGACGGGCCAAATGACCTAATTCTTCTCCTGTGTCATATTGTCTTATAAGTTGTAAAGGGTCCTTCAAAGTGAGTCTGTAGGTCATAAAATCAGTTCAGAGTAGTGTGAGTAAAGTTATGCACACTGGTACAGGAGCTTGACTGTTGTAGGGTAATAACTACACCTGAACCTCGTGGTGTGGGACCTAAGGCTTCTGTACCTCCTGCCTGATTGTAGTCTGGATGATGGAGACCTTTGAAAGAAAGAGATAAAGATTAGAATTATTTGTTGCATATACAATGAAATGGTTCATTTTGCATCAACGACCACAGTCTGAGGATTGTGCTAGGGCAACCTGCAAGCATCACTACGCTTCCCATGCTAACAGAGCACACCCACAACTCACCATATGTCTTTAGAATGTGGGAAGAAACTGTAGCATCCGGAGAAAGTCACAGGGAGAACATATAAACTTGTTAGAGACAGTGGCAGGAATCGAACTCCAACTGATCATCACTAACTCTATAAAGCGATTGCTCTAATTGATACACTATCATCCCACCTTTCCCCTGCCCCCACCCAGCCCCTTTCCATTGATGATGGATGCTGATTTCTTGCGGCAGTGCTCCACGCAAATGTATTCAGTGGTGAGAAGGGCCTGTGATGGACTGGGCTGTGTCCTCCACTTTCTGCAGCCTTTTCCATTCCTGGGCATTGGTGTTTCCATACCAGGTCGTGATGCAACCAGTCTCCACTGTGCATCTATAGAAGTTTGTCAAAGTTTGTGGTGATTATCAAATCTATGCAAACTTCTAAGAAAGCAGAGGCGTTGTCGTGTCTTCTCTGTGATGACACTTACATGCTGGTCGCAAGACAGATCCTCTGATATGTCACCTGCCATTACCCATTGCTTTGTTCAATCTTCCTCACTGCAATTATGCTCGTCACATCCAATAAATTTCCCAATGAATTGGGGAAATCAGAGCATCCACTGATTAAAAGGTAACCCCAACTTTGATCAATGAATTGCAGAATATAGGTGACACTTGAATATGCACAGATTTGGTGGTTGAGCTCCAAGACACTTTTTACTTTTTTATTAAAAAGTATGGAAAAAGTCTTCACAATCAACATCTGCAAAACAGATTCCTTTGCCTACCTGACAACAAAGCCCATAAAAACAGACAAATTCCCACTCTCTTGGAAGCCAACTCCCAGAAAGGCATACATTGATAACTAACAGCAACATTGCCTTCAGTACCTCAGCAGAGCTATGAGGAAAATAAAAGTTGAAGATGTTGTAGCAATCATCATCATAAAGGGCAAGGCAATGGAAAAGGGTAATGGGACTATTGGCAGCTAAATTGACAGGTTTCAGCAGTCTATTCCCAGGGATTTAAAAGGAAGCTGCTGCAGAGCATGTGGAGTCATTGGTTAAGGCTTTACCAGAGTTCTGGAAAGTTACTAGCAGATTGCGAACTGGACAATGGGACTCTACTGCTCAAGAAGACAACAGAAAGCTGGTAACTCTAGGTTTGTAAGCTTAACGTTTGTTGAATCCACACACAGTGGCCACTTTATTAAGTATGTCCTGTACCTAATAATCTGGACCTGATGAAGGGTCTTGGCCCTAAATGTCGACTGTTTATTCATTTCCATAAATGCTGTCTGCCAAGTTCCTCCAGAATTTTGTGTGTGAGGCAGTGGAAATTGTCCTTATCTGCCAATGACATGAAAATAGATGGGAGGGAGCATTGCAATGAGAATATCTAGACTCTGCAAAAGGATGAAGAAAGGTTGAATGAGTGAGTTAAAAAATGGTAAATTGAGTTTAATGTTGGAAAATAGGAGATCATGCACTTCAGTAAGAGGAAGCTAGAGGCAGACTGTTATATAAAAGGAGGCAGTCTGCAGATGAACAAAGTATATAAGGATCTAAGTGTTCTTGTGCACAAATTGCAAAATGTTTACAGGCAGGTGCAGCAAATAGTGAGGGAAGTAAGTGGCATATTGGCTGTTACTGCAATTTAGAAGGTTGCTTAGAAAGTGGAAAACTTAGAAAGAGAAGGGTTTGATTACATTTACACTGGATATTGATGAGGCCGTATCTGGAGTATGTACAGTTTTAGTCTTTAGTATGCACAATACTCAGTACTTCTGTATGTGCAGTTTCAGTTTTAGTCCTCTTTCTAAGAAAGTACATACTGGTATTGGTAATCTAAAAAAGTTTCACTGGGCTAATTCCTGGAAATGAGAGTATTGTCCTATCACAAGTGGCTGAAGAAAGAAAATCCACATACAATGTATATCTTCATGTGAGGCTTAACATGCAAGAGGTATTTGATGCCTCTGGGCCTGTGCAGAAAGATGAGGAGGGGATCTCATTGAAATCTACCAATATTGAAAAGCTAAATAAAGTAGACACGGCTGTTTCTGTTAGTAGAGGAGTCTAGGATCTGAGGATACAGCTGCGGAATAAAGGGATGATCTTTCAAAACTGAAATGATGCTGAATTTCTTCAACCAACAGGCATGGGTCTGTGGAATTTGTTGGCACAAATCACTGCAAGGCCAAGTCCTTGGGTGTAATTAGGGCAGAGAATGATAGGTTCTTCATTGGCAAGGGGTTTATAGGTTACAGGGAGAAGGTGGGAGAATGATGTTTAAAAAATAATGAGCCATGACTGAATGGGCTAAATGGCCTAATTCTGCTCCTATATCTCGTGGTGTTATTGTGTACATTCTTTAAATGCATGATCTCCCATTTTCCCAACATTGCTTCCACTAGTAAAAGATTCTCAAATAAGGGGTCATAATTAAAAGGGACAGTCTTTTAAAGCTGAAGTACACAGAAATTTCTTTCCACAGGGGTGGTGAGTCATGTTCTACCCAAATAGGTTGCTTAACTTGGATCATGGGGCTTATTTAATAAAATTGGTAATTTTGAGAAGGATCCGGCAACTGTAGGCTATGGGGAACTAGCACAGAGTAGGAGATGATGCTTTGAGCAGATCACATTAAATAGTTCAGCAGGCTGAAGGGGTGTTTGAAATGGCCAACCCCTTACACTATTTTCTTATGATCTCTGATCTTAAACCAACAGGAGACTTGATGATCGCTGCCATCCCCTATGTTCTGAAACATGAGCTATTTACAACAGACAGCTCAAAGCATTCAACTGCTGATGATTTTTGTTTGTACTCAGTGTCTGAGGCTTCTCACTTCACTTAAGTGTCCAACAATAATCAGCCAGCATTGATGGATTCCAGCTGCCCTGACACTGTTTCTCCATGATTTCATTGTCCTGGTGAACACTTTCACCATGCTCATCACTGACAGCGCCAAGATCTGCAGGGAAGAAGTCTAAATGGGAATGCAGAAAATGAATCTTTAGCAACATGTTGCATTTCATGTTTTTGTATGCTTGAAGCATGTTGTCAACCAGCTGCACATAGTTTGGTGTTCTGTAGTTGCCAAGAACATATTCAACAACATCCTTGAATGACTTCCATCTGATTTTCTCTGGTCCCACTAGATGTCCTTCAAATTGCCATTGACAGCAACACACACACAAAACGCTGGAGAAATTCAGCAGGTCCAGTGGCATCTATGGAAAAGAGTAAACAGTCGACATTTTGGGCCGAGACCCTTCTTCATTGATGACATGTTTGATTTGTGGACCAAGAAAAATGCCTTCCTTAATCATGGCATCAGTTATTCTGGGAAACATCAGTGCCTGGTGACAGCAGATTCCATCTTTGCAGTCTTGAACCCAGCATCTGCAGATTATTTTGTGTTGAACCCAGTAATTCTGCTTTTGACTTTGACAAACCCAAGTCTCTGACCAGCTCATTTAACTGAGATTGAGTTATCAGATGAAGCTCACTCAATGTAAGGGGTTCAAAATCTGTATCAGTATCATTTTCTATTCCTGGCTTGTGCATCATGGCATCTTCGCCTGCCTCCTCTAGACTTCACGTTTCTGGTGGCTTTGGTACTATTGTCATGTGGCATGGGTTTCATGGCTGAAAAGAAGTTGGGGTATTCGATGGATTTCTTGTTTCTAGCATTAAAAAAAAGACACACTGGTCAGACAGAAGTAGCAGTCTGTTACATAATCCTTCTGCTTTTGCTATCATTGGGACAGCAAACGACATTGACTTCTGAGCACCTCTGGGCCAAACTCTGAGTTCTGACCTCGGTGGTTGGGAAGATGTTAGACTCAACTGTTAAGGAAAAGGTGATGGAGTACTTGGTGATACAGGCCAAGATAGTACAAAGTCAGTATGGTTTCCTTCAGGGAAAATTCTGCCTGATGAACCTGTTGGACTTCTTTGAGGAGATTGCAAGTAGGATAGATAAAGGGGATGGAGAGGATGTTGTATATTTGGACTTTCAGAAGGCCTTTGACAAGGTGCCACACATGAGACTGCTTATCAAGTTATGAGCCAATGGTATTACAGGAAAGTTACTAACGTGGTTAGAGCATTGGCTGATTGGTAGAAGGCAGCAAGTGGGAATAAAAAGGTCCTTTTCTGGTTGTCTGCCGGTAATTAGTGGTGTTCCGCCGGGGTCGGTGTTGGGACCACTTCTATTTATGCTGTTTATTAGATAGATTTGTTGCCAAGTTTGCAGATGATACGAAGATTGGTGGAGGGGCAGGTAGTGTTGAGGAAAAAGGTAGGATGCAAAAGAACTTAGACAGATTAGGAGAATGGGCAAAAAAGCAGCAAAAGAAATACAATGTTGGAAAATGCATGGGCATTCACTTTGGTAGTAGAAATAAATGTACGGACTATTTTCTAAATGGGGAGAAAATCCAGGAATCTGAGATGCAGAGGGACTTGGGAGTCCTTGTGCAGAACACCTTGAAGATTAACTTGCAGGTTGAGTCAGTGGTAAGGAAGGCAATTCATTTCAAGAGGTCTAGAATACAAGAGCAAGGAGGTGATGCTGAGGCTTTATAAGGCACTGGTGAGGCTTCACCTTGACTATTGTGAACAGTTTTGGGCCCCTCATCTTAGAAACGATGTGTTGGCATTGGAGAGGGTCCACAGGAAGTTCACAAGGGTGATTCCAGGAATGAAAGGGTTATCATATGAGGAATGTTTGATGGCTCTGGGTCTGTACTCACTGGAATTCAGAAGGATGAGGGGGGATCTCATTGAAACCTTTTGAATGTTGAAAGGCCTAGACAGAGTAGATATGGAAAGGATGTTTCCTATGGTGGGAAGAGTCTAGAAAAGGGCACAGCCTCAAGTTAGAGGGGCACCCTTTCAAAACAGAGATGAGGAGAAATTTCTTTAGCTAAAGGGTGATGAACTTGTGGAATTTGTTGCCACTTGCAGCTATGGAGGCCAGGTCATTGGGAGTATTTAAGACAGAGATTCATAGGTTCTTGATTGGACATGGCAGCAAAGGTTACAGCTGGGAACTGGGGTTGAGGAGATTTCAAAAAAAAAGGATCTTACGATTGAATGGCAGAGCAGATGGTCCAGATGGCCTAATTCTGCTCCTATGTCTTATGGTCTAAGATTGACAGCACATGTTGTGCAAAAAATGTGACAATCCTAGGCTTCGTCTTGGTCACCAACCTTACACCCAAAGTAGAGCTCATAGGCTTTTTAATGAGGAGTCATTCCCAGTCTTTGATATTTAAGTGTATACTCGCCTATATATACAACACAGAAAACTTTTCAGCTTACGTTGTAGGCAACATTTTAATTGACTTGAATTATGAATTGAAATAACAAATATAGATGATTTCAAAAAAATGGTGCATGATAGGGAAATTTCATGGTGCTTTTCATGATCAGCAGCCCAAAATCCATTAGATACACCCAAAAGTATTCAGGAAGTAAAGTATTTATTGCCCAATGTAATCAGGTCAGCTTGCACGCTGAACACCAGAATCCTAAAGCAAATAATCTGAGTTTTGTCACCAAAAGAGATTCCCATATGGACAACAGAAGTGTTTAAGTATGTTTTTAAGTCTCCCTTCAAAAGTATATCTCCAACTTGTACGTATCGCTATCCATGACCATTCAAAATAGAGATGGAACATTCTCCTGTCCATTGATGGAGCACTCAGAAGCCCAGTGTAAATGCAGAGAGATACAGCTTCCTGAACTAATCATCAATTGTCCTGCCATCTACCTCCTAGACTTCCTCCGGCAGAGTCCATTTCCCACAGTGCTCTCGCCTGCAAACCCACAGAAATCGTATAGAAGTAAGTCATCCTCTACTAGGGAAGGGGAAAATTCTCACAAAATTCACACGCAGCTGGCACAATTAAAATTCCCCAAAAGAAATCAAAACCTATTCTTGGTATCAGAAATATCTACGTTTGGAAGCTGTAGAATGGTCTGATTATAATCAGTCCTACAAAAGCAATTTTCACTCCCAGCTTAATACACAGTTTCACAATGTTAATTAAAAAGATATAAACAGGAATTTAGATGAACCAAACTGATTCGCAGTTTTTTTCCATACATTGTCAAGGCGATACTAATGATTTTCTGCAGGAGTTTAAGTAAGTGGGTGGTCGGCGGTGATGGAGGCGCTCGACCAACTTTTCTCCCCCTCTTCCAGCTGATAGTGAACGCTCTCAACTCAACAGCAGCCTGCAGCTCACTTCATTTCTCACATGAGTGCCCTTCTTTAGCCTCTTTTCTCTTCCGCACTTTATATCGGCTTCATTACACGACCGATTCATTTGTAATGTAAATTCAGAAACTTAGGGAAGTTTTCCTTCGCCCTTGTCTGAAAGGATACTGAAAAGGTATTCAATACGTATTAACACAAATCAGTGGTAACAGTAAAGCAAATCTCCTTAGCAACATAATCTTGATTGCAAAAGGAGAGCCGAGTGTCACGGCGAGAGCATTTAAGATCCAACAGGCCACATGGAATGGGCATTTATCTGTGAGAATGCTACACAATACCTAGCAGGCAGACAGACTATGAAAAATTCAAAATTAACTCACAGAATTGTTACTCTTTTTCACACGTTAGACAATCGGTTACATTAAATCGATCGTGCAACTTTTCTTCTCAGCCACATTACGCCACACCCCAGTTAACCGAGAGCTAGGCCACTAATGAATAATGCTGCCGCGGCTTCTCTCCTGACAGGGTCGCCCCCAAAGACCGTCATCGAAAGGGCAAAACCTCCTAAAACTTTTTAAAACAAACGTTCACTTCACTTTTTAATAACAACACGTGGTCGAAATTTAATTATGTTACTGCTTTGTTCGTGTTTTCTTTGCAATATTTCAACATTTCCTTATACACCAAAGAGCTTTACCAGATATAGGTTAGCAGTAATAAATAATCCGCGTTTCCCAAATTTGTATTCTCAAAACACTGCATTTGTGCAAGAACACTACTTTAATTAAACTTGCAATTTTTACATTTCTCATAATTAGTGAAACACATTCCAGGAAGATCGATTGAAAGCCTGACTATATTTTGCTTCTGAAAGAATAGATAAGGAAAAACTTCCAGTACACATAATATTTAAAGAAAAGAGTATTCCCCCTAAGTTGTAATTACTTTGTTTCCTATCTATAAAATAGGCTGACGATAAAATACGCTGTTTGCAATTGCCCAATTACAAGCCCCACAACCCAATCGGAATGAGAATTTCTTCACTGGCAACGTCAAACAAGGAATCTGGAGAACGTTCCCTCGCCCAACCTCCTCCAAATAAGTCTAACATCTAAATAGCACTACCACTAAATAAAACAAAATGATTCAACCGTTTGCCTTCAAAGTATCAGAATGCAACGAGTCATAAGAATATCGGCACCTGCTTCTCTTCAACGGATTTTAACATTTAAGGACAAACACGTGGTGAAAAACTTAATCCGAGAAGTATGGCCGCTAAATGGTTAGAAACAAAATATGTTTATCTTCTATCCAGGTCCAACAGCTTAATAGGCACATATTAAAAATAGTAGATGTTTGATCATATTTCAGTCGTGAATCAGATTCTTTATCAGACTTTCAAATAAAGGAACATCGTGTTTTATAACCACGCCAGAACGGATGAAAATACGTAAGTCGGGTCTAAAACAATATACTTAGACGCAACATAATCACATCAGAATTGATGGAAATATAAATCAAGTTCCAGAATCGAGAAAAAAACTGCAATTAAACAAGTGGTAAAGCTCTATGAGAACCTCCCTCCACAAGCACTCCTCAGCACAGGATCTCAAATTCAGGCTGCCATTCTGTTAGCACAACTACATACCGCCAGCCTTACAGCATGGAAGCAGGCTCCTTAGCCCCATTTGTCTATGCTGACCAAGTTACCTAGCAGGGCTAGTCTCATTTCACACAAAATGAGTGGATCTGCAGGGAGCAGCTTGCAACTAATCACTATACTCTAGCACCATCTTGCATCACACATCACTCGACCAAGTCATGCATAGTGTAGCTTGGATATACACACAGTGGTGATTTTGGGTATTTTATTAATGAACAGTTATACCTAATAATCAGCCAAACATGTGGCAGCAAACCAATGTATAAAAGCATGTAGCCATGGACAGAACATCAGAAAGGGGAAGAAATATTATCTAAGTGACTTGGAACTTGGAATGATTGTTGGTGGTAGACAGGGTGATCTGAGTATCTCAAAAACTGCTGACCTGGGATTTCCACACACAACAGTCTCTAGAGCAGGGGTTCCCGACCTGTTTCTTATGCCATGGACCCCTACTGTTAACCAGAGAATAGTGTGAAATAAACATCCACTGAGTGGCAGTGCTTTGGGCAAAAATGCCCTGTTCATGAGAGAGGTCAGAGGAGAATGGCCAGACTGGTTCAAGCTGACCGGAAGGTGACAATAACTCGGAATCACGTGTTACTACAGTGTTGTGCTCAACAGCATCTCTGAATGCACATGTTGAAATTTGAAATTGTTAGGCTACAGAGGACTATAAACATACAACTCAGTGGCCACCTTATTAGGTACAGGAAGTACCTAATAAAGTGGTCCTAAGTGTATATCACTGGTCTTTCATCATCATTGGGTCTAAATCCTGGAACTCCTTCCCCATTAGCACTGTGGGAGCACCTTCCCCATGCGGACTATGATGGTTGAAGGTGGCAGTCCTTCCCGTCTTCTGTGGGCCAACTAGTGATGGGCAATTACTGCTGGCCTGCAAAGTCCATATTTGAAGACAGTGACTTGTTTTCTGATCTCCCTTTCTCTCTTCTGATACAGTAAAATTCCCATTAATGCAACACACCTGGGAATTAAGGATTAAAGTTTTAAATATCACCAGAAATAGCAACTCCAAATTTCTCATCTACAATAAGTGATTAACGTAGGTTTAGCAAATAGAGAAGAATAAATTTTTTAAAATACAAGATGTTAGTACAATCGTGCTTGTATGAATGGACTGCTGGACTCTACCTGAAAATAGTGTGAGTTCAGCACAAAAAAGAGATCTTGAAGATTGGGATCCAACTTTCAGTACCTTTGTGTTCCATTTTATTTTGAAAGTGAAATAAAACCATAAGACATAGGAGCAGAATTAGGCCATCTGGACCATAGAAGCTGCTCCACCATTCAAATCATGGTCTATCCTTTTTTTTAAAAAAATCTCCTCCTCAACCTCAGTTCCCAGCCTTCTCCCCATATCCTTTGATGCCATGTCCAACCAAGAACCTATCAATCTCTGCCTTAAATACACCCAACAGCCTGGTCTCCACAGCTGCATGTGGTAACAAATTCCACAAATTCATTACCCTTTGGCTAAAGAAATTTCTCTGCATCACTGTTTTGAAAGGGCGCCTCTCTATCCTGATGCTGTGCCCTCTTCTCCTAGACTCTCCCACCATAGGAAGCATCCTTTCCAATACTCTGTCTAGGCCTTTCAACATTCGAAAGGTTCAATGAGATTCCCCCCTCATCCTTCTGAATTCCAGCGAGTACAGACCCAGAGCCAAACGTTCCTCGTATGATAACCCTTTCATTCCTGGAATCATCCTTGTGGACCTCCCCTGGACCCTCTCCAATGCCAGCATATTTTTTCCAAGATGAAGGGCCCAAAAAGGTCCACAATACTCAAGGTGAGTGCCTTATAAAGCCTCAGCATCACATTCTTGCTCTTGTATTCTAGACCTCTTGAAATGAATGCTAACATGGCAGTTGCCTGCATCACCACCTACTCAGCCTGCAAGTTCACCTTCAAGGTGTTCTGTACAGGACTCCTCTGCATCTCAGATTCGTGGATTTTCTGCTTATTTAGAAAATAGTCCTCACTTTTGTTTCTAATACCAAAGAGCAGGACCACGCATTTTCCAACATTATATTTCATTTGCCACTTTCTTGCCCGTTCTCCTAATCTAAGTCCTTCTGCATCCTACCTGTTTCCTCAACACTACCTGTCCCTTCTATATCCAGTTGCACATACAGTACATACTTCTATGACATAGTTCATGAATTGTAACATACCTTATTTGCAAATGATATAAATAACTGTACTAGTTAAATTTTGGATAGACACATACTCAATACAATTAGTTTCACCTGGTTAACTGTGCCGTTGTTACTTTATTAAGATAATTAAATAATGGCCTCCATACCTCCTTGTGAAACTGGATCCTCGATTTCCTCACTTGCAAACCCCACTCTGCTCGGATTGACATCATCTCCACAATCATCATCAGCACAGGTGCACAAGGTTCTGTACTCAACACTCACTGCGCCACTTGTTTTTTACTTATTGACCATGAGGCTAACTACAGCTCCAATGCTATGTTTAAGTTTGAGGACAATGCAAAGATATGACAAATCGGTATATAGGAGGGAGATAGAAAGTGTGGCTGAATAGTGCCACAACTACTTCTCACTCAATGTCAGCAAAACCAAAGAACTGATCATTGAGTACAGGAGGAGGAAATCAAAGGTTCATTAGCCAATCTTCATTAGGGGATAGGTGGTGTAGGGGATCAGTAACGTTAAATTCCTTGACGTTATCATTTCAGACGATCTCTCCTGGGACCAACAGGTGAGTGCAATTATAAACGGATGACAACACCTCTAATTCCTTATAAGTTTGCGGAGATTCAGCAGGTCATCCAAAACTAACAAACTTCTATAGATGCATAGTAGAGAGTATCATACAACCTGAAAGGTTTTGGCCTGAAATGTCAACTGTACTCCTTTTCTATTGATGCTGCCTAGCCTGCTGAGTTCCTCCAGTATTTTGTGTGTAGCTTGGATTTCCACCATCTGCAGGTTTTCTCGTTTGCCAGTGGAAAGTATTCTAGCTGGTTATATCACAGCCTGGTATGAAAACAGCAATGGCCAAGAATGGAAAAGCCTAAAAAATGTAGTACAGCCCAATCCATCAAGGGAAAAACCCTCTCCACCATTGAGCACATCTACAATGAGCATGACAACAAGAAAGCAGAATCCATCATCAAGAACTCCCACCATCCAGGACTTCTTGCTCCTACCAACAAGGTGGTACAGGAGCCTTAGGTTCCATACAACTAGGTTTCGCCTTCAACCATCAGGTGGATAACTTAACTCTCAACACTGTACTGATTCCACGACCTATGGACTCACCTTCAAGTACTGTACAACTCACATTCTCAGAATTATTTATTTAGATATTTATTTATTATTTGTTGGTGTGTATTTATTATCATTGATTCTATTGCATTTCTTTGTTCCACTGTGAATGCGGACAAGAAAACGAATCTCAGGATAATACTGTATATGGTGGCATATGTATACTTTGATAATTTACAGATAACTTTGATAACTACACAGTTAACCAAGTATATAGGGCTAAAGTCATTTATGAGGAAGATTCAAAGCAAAAGCTGGTAACCAGAGAGATGTAGGGATTTGTAATTGGCTTTAAAAGTTCACAATCCATGGCACAAGATCAAGACCATAAGATATAGAAGTAGAATGAGGCCATTTGGCCCATCAAAGTCTACTCCGCCATTTCATCATGGCTGATCCAATTTTCCTCTCAGCCCCAATCTCCTGCCTTTTTCCCCATATCCCTTCATACCCAGACTTGGCCTCCACAGGTGCCTGTGGCAACAAATTCCATATATTCGCCAAGCTCTGGCTAAAGAAATTCCTCATCTCCATCCTAAAAGGGCACCCCTCTCTTCTGAGGCTGTGTCCTCTGGTCTTAGACTCCCACCAAAGGAAACATCTTCTTGACATCCACTCTGTCAAGGCTTTTCACCATTTGATGGGTTTCAATGAGGTCATCCTTCATTTTTCTGAATTCCAGTGAATACAGACCCAGGGCATCAAATGTTCTTCATATGACAAGCCGTTCAAAGTGACAGAAGTTAGAATGCTTCAATATAGAACATAAAAAGACCATCATTGTCCTTCAGGAGGTTAAATTTAAAAGGTTAATATACAGTAAATAGCAAAATTCTTGGGTGCATTGATGTACAAGGGATCTTGGAGTACAGCTCCATAACTCTTTGAAAGCAGCAACATAAGTAGATGGGGTGGGTATCACACACTTGCTTTCATCAGCCAGAGAAGAACTTGGGAGATACAGACCACATGCATGTAGATGGGATTAGTTCAAATTAGCATCATAGTCAACATACATTGGGGGCCGGAGAACCTGGTTCTTTGTTGTGCTGTTCTATATTCTAAAAGTTTGATTGCACCTCATCAAGAATACGATGTCCTATTTTAAAGGATGGACTCCTCTAGCACCTATGAAGTAAATTCTTAAGCAGCTACTGGGTGGATGCCAGTTTAAAAATCACTGGTTATCACAAAAGGTTTTCAGGCTGAGTTTTAAATCTAGAAAATAGTCTACATTATTTGAAAGCTACTGACTAAGTCTCCCTACATAAACAACAGAAAATCTGCAGATGCTGGAAGTCCAAGCAACAGCCCTTCGGCAGGTTTCAGCTTGAAACGTCGACTGTGCTCTTTTCTGTAGATGCTGCCTGGCCTGCTGAGTTCCTCCAGCATTTTGTGTGTGTGACTACATCTCACTATAGACTCTCCAGGTAACTTAGTCAATAGCTTTCAAATAACAAAAGAAAAATTGGAATTATGTTCATATGGATAATTATGCTTGAGATGTATAGAACACAACTTACATGTCAGCAGATGGACCTTATAGCAATGAATAGTCCTTGGAATACATTTCTGGCTCATGTAAGGAATACAGATTTTTGTAAAAATTCAAGAGTGCTATACAAGGATCTCAAGCCATTATTCAGCTCTTCCAAAGTCTCATGATTTTGCTGCTGAGTGCAGTTCACCACCTTCTCAATTCCTCTCAGCCTCATTCTGTTTCCAGTCCTATAAAGTTTGAAATAAAAAATATGGAATATAGCTCATTTTCAGCAAGGGAATATACATCCATTTATATATTAAGGTACCGACCAAGAGAGGATGAATGGGTGGGAAAGAGAGCAGAGGAGAAATCTTCCTTTTCCAGATTGTTGAGGCAGGACTATTATGTATTAATTTGCATTTACAAATGAAAATAAATTTAAAACTACAAAATGACATTTAATTATGCAAATTTTGAAACAAGATGATGTTACCTTGAAGCAAGTGGTCTCAATACAGAAGTCATTTGCAAACATTTTGGATACATCTCAGGCAAGGCTTACTTCCTGGTCCTTTCCACCAAGCAGTTGTCTACAAGCTCCCAGAAACCTGGACTGCTGTGTGCTTTGGAAGCTGGCCAACCACTCGTCAGAAGGAACAAAGGCAGTGACCATACACTCCAGCTTCAAGTAAAGCTCCACAGAAAGCTGACAAACAAATTAAAATCCCAATAGCTCTTAGCTCTTTAAGAACCACCTAAAGGCTACAGGAACTACTACTTTCAGCCCCAGCATCCTTGATTTAATTCTGAGCTCCAATGCTGTCTGTTTGGAATTTGCGCATTTGTCTGACAGCCTGGATTTCTTCTGAGTGTTCCAGTTTCCGCCCTCCTCACATTGTAAATTGCCTGAAGTTTATGAGAGAGTTGTAGGCATGGTGGGGGGTGGGGGGTGGGGAGAGTTAGTATGGAGTTGGTGTAACAATACATTTCTTATGCTTAAATAAAACTAATCATTCTTAACTTAGCATTGGATTTTGGTGCACTAGAAAAAATAACTGTCTCATACTTAGCACATTATCTCTCATTGACTTAGAATTCCTTTCAATGATGGTGACAAATCAGTCCAGACTTTACACCATTCACGTCAACAACTGGTGAATGCAACAGGATCTAGATAGGCAAAGCAAGCCATATCCATCGATTTCTTTCACATCATAGTTACATTTATAGAGTGAGGAAGCTACCTTCAGGCTGCAATTTTTTAAAAAATCTGCCAAACAAAATTCAACTTCCAAGCATCACGAATGTTCATTACAAGATGTCCACAACTTTGATGAAATCACAAGAAATTTACATTCAAATTAGCAGAATTAATATAACAGCATTAAGTCAGTCTTTTATTTCAGAAATAACTAGTTCTTATTTAACCATCCGCAGAAATTGCTTTTTTTTTCCTCTGTAGATGTTTTCCCTAGGAGAATCACATGCAGAAACATTCAAGAGAATTTGAAGTAAATGAGCACAACTCGAAACTAATGCAACAAAAACAGTGAACATATGACAAGTTGTACATGTATTATCTGACTGAAAATTAGGCAGCAAATTGCTGTAGGCAAAATAAACTTCAATAGAGATGTTACTGATTATAGAAAACTATGCCATTAATCCACTGATTATACAGTAGTGTTTCTTGGGAGATACTAAATGTGCCTTTTAACCACAGAAAATATTTAACTATCAAACAATGTTGTATCAACACTGAGTTTGGTTTATGAGGTTATGGTAACTTTTAGACAGATTAAACTAAACATATCTTTCCTCCTTTATCAAAGCAGAATAAAAACTTTTTATTCAAAATTAATGTGTGAAGCAACTTGGTGAATTTACTTCACAATCTGTGCCTTTGATCTCAATTTCAGATTTGTGCAATGCACATTGACTAAAATGATCAAGGCAAAGAAGTGTTTTGTTGTAGTAATTCAGAAATTATAGCATGCGCTGGATAATCTCACACATCAGGAAATTATATATAACTTTTATATATTACAAATTGAATTTCACTAGTATATGCTGGGCACAAAAACAAGAAAAAGTTAATTGTATACATTTTTTCAATGGCAACAAGACGGATACTAAGTAGGACATGGAAATTTATTAAAGATCATCCCTCATGTTTCAGTTATTACATTTAATAAGAGCTGGTCCTTCAAAACCAAGGGCCTATTTTAAAGTAATAAATTGACTTTCTAAAAGTCAGAGTAAAACTAATAATTAAAAATGCTAAAAAAATAATCTGCACCATAATTTCTGCCAATATGCAATGAAGTGCCAAAAATGAAAGCACCTCTCCAAATATAATTTACAGGTTCCACAATCCAGAGTGCAGAATAAAACTATTTGGCCTGACCCAAGAATCTGTTGAATATACAGTCTACTTTATAATTATAAACAGGAAAAATCAAAACATCTACATGTAAACCTAAATTGTTCAGGACAAAGTAAACATAGTAACAGAAGTCATAAAGCCATCACATATGACAGTTAGTGAACAAAATGTTCATTTTATGTTTGCAAACCTGCTGCATTTTCCATGGTCCTGGCTCCTAGTGACCTTACAATGCATGCAAAAGCCTTCATCTATTTTTGCTACATTATTAATTCAATGTATTCTTTTCCATTTGGATTGTGTTAAAATGTTTAGGAAGTAGCCAGAGCCATTTGACATTGCTTCTTCACTCAGACTTCTTCATATTTGTGACTTCGATATCGCAGAAGAGTTTATGTTCCTGAATAAGTGCACAGTAGGTTTCAAGTTCAAATTTCATGGACAGAAATAAAGGACATTAAAACTAAATTTTTAGTGGGACAACACTACAATACTATTTGTTCCACATGTATCAGATACAGAATTTAATACGAAGTGTATTGCTTCTAATAAATACAGCTAACAATTTCAATCTACTATTGAAAATTCTGGGATGATTCACAAGCATTATCAGTAAAATCAATTTGTTAATAATCTTTTCATACATAATTTTAGTGAATGTTGTAAAATGGTTGAGTGTACAAAAGAAAGTATGTATCAACAATCATTAAAAAGAGCAAAATAATAATCTTAAAGTTTTTTTGGGGGGAGGTTAGTTACGATGAATCACAATATGAAACAGATCGGAAGTCTGGAATGCAACTGTTATTAAAAAGTTAGCAAAAATATCTGGACGGACTAGTGAGCAGATGGAGTGAAAAACTGGATAGCAGGTGTTACAAGTGTCAGATTTTTCACAATCTTCACTAGGAAGTACCATGCAAGGCACCATTGGAAGGACAACACACTAAGACACGTCTCTAAAAAGAAAATCTTATTCTAATCTGGTCGAAATATTGGTGTCTTCGGTAAAAACTCTATTAAGATGACCTGCAAAGGAAACAAAACAAAATAAGTACAAAATTCTACTGTTTTCTTAATAGTTTTATCTGAACATCACTTAAAATAAATGCCAGGTACTCCTCCCAAAAAAGGTCCCAGAAATGGAGATACCAGTTCTTTATCTTGAAGATCATGTACCAAAATGCCACTAACAGCCAGTAATATCCACCTCATATGTTAACTCATTTCCAGCTTCTGTGCCTGTGCAGTGCATCACACGTCAAATGAGCAAGTCCTCTTCCTCTGCCCTAGGGCACACCATGAATTGCAGGACAGAGGAATAATACTTTCTTTCAGTTTCAACAATGCAACTTTTCAAATTTTTAATAATTATATTTAAACTTATTTAAACTGTTTTTACATGGTTCTTATTTCCAGAAACAAATAAAAGGCCTCCGACAGCTGCAAAAGACTACTAGAGATTCAGAACCCACTACCTTGAGGCTGGTTACCACCTATGGTCACTCTACTATGAGGAAGAGCAACAGAAGCAAGACAGAGCTTGGTTGGAATTGCTGAACTGGAAAATGTAACTGCAATTGTGGGATTTATGTGGGCCATGTGATTAACAACAGTCGTTAGATTTTAATACCGATGCAATAACACTTACAGGGTGCTGAGTTACCAACTATCTATCAATTATTTGTCAATTTTAATGGATTAGAGCCAGGTGAAACTCAATTAATATTTAAAATGTACCAAAGTTCAAATGCCCCAAGTAAGACATGTTATAGCCATTTGATGTAAATAACAAAAAAGGATATGAAACAACTCCCAAGTTTCTTTATCTAATATTAATTGCAGGAAGGAGACCTGCTAAATACTCAAACATTAATATGGTTTATGTAGTGTAAATAGGGAAAGAATATTTCCACTGTCCAGACATTCAGTAACTATAGTGAATAATTTTCACACAAAAGAAAAACAAATAACCCTATGTAGTGCAAGTGCTGTGCCCAATGACTTTTAAGGGTAAAGAAACGGCATATTTGAAGAAAAAAATTAAAGCAGTTTGGAAAAAAGTAAGGAAATGGAACTTGAAGGAGGAGTGCTCAGCATAGTAGTGATAGCTTAAAAGGTTTTCTTTAAGGGAATAACTGAGTCTTGAACCTCATCCATTGTTGGCCATTTGCAGGCCAATTCCTGACTTCTTTCTAAAATTCCTCAAGATGTATTGTTATTATAAAATCACTATATGAATGTAAGTTTTTAGCAGACTGCACATGTCCAGAATAAATGAATTCATATAACATTCAGTTTTGATGGCGGCAGCAATTTGGCATGATAATGCTGCTTACATGGGGGGGGGGGGGAAGCAGAACAAATAAAGTTAGCACTTGTCAAAGCTTGAGCTGTTTGGTGGGTGGGCTCTAAACAGATCGTACTCATTACAGGAAAAAAACAGTTTCTTTCATTTAAGTGATGACACCAAAATTATGAGCTTTGGATTTTCTATTTGGCAATACGCAAATGACTTTCATCTTTATGGATTCAAACCAGAGATAGAAATGTATAGGTAATCCTGAAGTTAATATGGGAAGGAAAAACTTTATATTATTTAGTATTTGTAGGGATACAAGAAAATCTTGAGCCGTAATGATGGAGACTGTTTTCTCAGTAAAGAGTACATCCTGATTCAAACTTTTCGTATGTTTGACATCTAGAAATAGGAAGATGCTATCTGAAAATAGAAGAATCCTTCAACAACTCACTCAGGTCCTCCTGCTTTGCATTACAAAAAGCTCTTCACGTGCCTTTCACATTCTCATAAATCAACATGTTTGATAGTTACTGATGTTGCAAATAATCTATAGCAACCAATTCAGCAAAAGGATGCTGTTCACACAAAAAAGCCTTTTTGAAAGGCCTTTGTTATCTTGCAGACCTTGGTTTCAAATAGGGTTTTCAATAAGGTTAACAGCAAGAAAGGTGATGGGAAAAGCTAATTAAATAAGGCATTTAATAGAAATTAACTAAGATTTTCAATTTCCAAAGGGAAAGAGTTTGCAAAGTTATAATTTGCAAATGAAACTGCTACCACACCTCAATGGTTTTCACAATTAAAAAAAAATACAATGTTCAAAAGAGGTGGTGTTAGACATGAAAAAGTCTTGAAAATAATTTTGAGCTTAAAGTGCATGTTCAAACTGAAAACAGCAATCAGTAAGAGTTCAGAAAGAATGAAAAATTGTGTGTCTTCGTGCATCACATCAAGAGCTTTATAAAATAACACATTCAATATGCAACGGATACCATGTAAAGGAACTACAGTGGGATATAATAACAACAGCTTGTATTGATGTGGCACCTTAATACAGCAAAGCATTCTCATGATGTATCTTGAAAATATTATCAAATAAAATTTAACACTAAACCACAATGACATTGCAAAGCACTGTCAAGAGTGGTTCTAAAGGGAATCTTAAGAGTAGGATAGGGAAGTGGAGAAATATTGGAAAGTTCCAGAGCTTAGTATCTTGGTTGCTGCCGGCATGGTCATGAATTGATTAAACATAGGGATGTTCAAGGAGCCAGAAGAAAAGGAACATGTTTTTGCAGGGTTGCAGCAAAGAAGGAAGTTGCAGATTCAGAGGGGACAATGTACTGAGATGTTTCAAAACAAAGGGTGAAAACGTTGGAAACACTGCTTAACTGAAAGCCAACCCAAGTCAAAAAACATTGGAATAATGGGTAAACAAGTCAAGTGCTGTGGCACCAGAATTTTGGAAGATTTCAAATTTCTTTGGGAGCAAAGCTAGAAATATGTTGGAATTCTAAGTTTCAGATTAACAACAGCATAAATCAGGGTGATTGAGCAAATGATTAGATAGACAGAGCTGGACTTGCATGTTAATTAGGTGGAAATAGGTAATCTAAGTGATGGTGAAAAAAACAAACAAGTATGTGAATTGAATAATACAAAATGATTTAGGACAACAATTATTGGAGGAATTGTTTTTAACTTAACTGTTCAATATTAAAATGTATCAAATGCTTTACTGACTATGCAACAATAATTCTACGTAGAACTGAGCTTGCAAACACAAGTTTCAGGAAAAAAGTTCAAAAACAGCCTGGTGCTTTATTGACACATGACTAGATTAAGTGAATAAACTTCTTTTCTGAGTTTACAAAGCAAACATGTAATACAATTTTGTCTTTACCTTTGCATGTGTTCTATTTTTGTTTTATCTAATCACTGAACACAACAATCTTTTTAATGGGTTCTCCTGCAAAACACAACTTATACATGGAGTATTATTCTAGCTATTGCTAATTTCTTCTTTTGTGCTTTCTCACGTGTGCATGAAAAAGAGATAATCTTATTTTGTAGAATTAAACTAAAACAAGTTAAAGGATTTTTGTGATGAACTCAAAGATTCTTTATTTCAGAAACACAGTAACCCTTCAATACATCAGAGTTAATTCATTCTGGCAATTAATTTATTATTTTCAGAACACAGTACAAGCCTTGTTTTCAGGCCTTTCATAACTTTATAAATCTGCCTTGCACGTGAATACGTGCATCTGTGGACCATAATAAATTTTTCCACTCAAGCGACTAAGTAGCCTGACACCTTTCTGATTAATAACTGCTAAAAGAATAAGATCAGAAGCAAAATAAATGATCATTTAATAGAGAAAGTAACAAAACAGCCCTTTAACTTACATATTCCATCATGTTATTGGTTTCACATTTCCTTTTACTCAGTCTCCAGTGCAAGCACAGCTGGAAAAGAAATAGAGAAAAGAAAGAAAAATGACTTCCATTTTACTCCTGCATCCAGACAAACCCATTTATCCATCTTTCATATTTTTCTACCAACAAAAGCATCTGTTTCCATACTGTGCAATTCAGACCCCAATGGTCTGAACCCCATGCTAAAGTTGCTCCCTGCTGCACTCACCTTGTGGTATAACCTATTGTTTTCCCATTCTAATAACTTCTCGATCGATCTTCGTGTCTGGAAGACAAATGAGGTAGAATTTTACTCTTGACTGACTTCTGAAAAACTTTGTAGTGCAGCTGCTTGTGTGAATGGAAAATACAGAGGTGTGGGGACAGTGACTGAATACAGGGTGGTCCTATAGCACAGGCTATGAAAGCACCTTTTAGTATTAGACAGCAACTAAAAATAGTTCTTTCTTCCACACCCTTCTACTTTTCCACCAACAACGTTTTAAGAGGCTTTTAGTAATGACAAAAGAGAAAGTTATTATTAAGTAACAAAATTCTACACCACATTAGTTACTATAGGACATCCAAAAATCCTAAACACAAAACCAAATAATAAATGGAGATTATGAATACAAACAACTTGTAAAATTCATTCATACTTAGTGCCAAAATCTATAATACCCAAATATTAAGCTTCCAAAATGCAGAGCACTTTTAAAATTCTGCAGAAATTCTCAAATTGTGAATTAACTCAAACACTGCATATTATATTTTAGAAATAATGTTGAACATTTTGGGAAGTATACCAAATTGGGGGGGAGGGGGGGAGGAATGAGCTACAAGGATAAAATACCATATTTACAATTAGTTTCCATTAATAAAGTTAATTTCTTGTTTCAGCTACACATAAATTACAAAGTACTAATTTGATTTTAAACAAAAGTTAAAAAACTAGATTACTTGTTGAAGCTTGTTAAAACATATATTTAATTATGTACCCTAACGTCTGCTTATTTCAATGCAGAGTACTAAAGCCAATGGACTATAAAATTTGTATTTAGTATCATTTCTCAAAACAAACCCGTTTATTTGGTGTTCATTCATCCGGTTTAATTGTGCAAAGTGAAAAGAATGCATCTTCTTCAGTGGTGCCCAAGTCCAGCACTAAGCTGAGAAGCTAGTGCTCACACTCTGTTTGAACCAAAGTTAGAACATAGCACTGGAAATATTGCTTCTAATTGAGAAAGAATGACAAAAGAATCCCTACTGACTATCCCTTTTCATATCACTAACATCTATATATCAACAGGAATTGGACTCAAGAAAGGAGAGAAAAATTGTTCTTTTTAAAAAGGAAGGGGGAAGGGTAAATAAGTGATGATGCCAGGTGTCAAAATAAGCTTCTATAGCTGCAGGTGCAGAAAAGCCATTAAACATTGCCCTACAGTTCAAATGCACTACCGATGCAGCTGCTGCTCAGAAACCAAAACGCATCATTGTTTAAAACCATGTCAGGAAACAAAAACAGGTAAGAGTTATACTGCAGTCTTTCCTGTTCTGACTTATAACTGAAGCTGCAGAGTATTAATTACAAAATATTGCAATCATTATGTAACTGGAAATCATATATTCCCATTGAAATCTGTTATGGAGCAACAATCCCTTAAAGCTAAATTTTGGTCAATCCAGAAAGGTGTCTATCCCTGTTCACTGCAACAACAGTGAAAATTAAGGCATTAATGATAGGAACTAAATTTGCTTTGAAAATTACATTTAATTATATTTTTGGTATTTTAAAAAAATTCTTGATTTGTGAAGCCATTTTTGATTATATTCAACTTTTACATAATAATACAAATGCAACAAGATCTTTGTTTTAAAATGTACTGTTAATAATCCGATTCCATGATTTGACCATAACAAACAAGACTCTTTTACTAATTTTACTAAATACTATGGAACATTGGGTAATATGTTCAAAATTTGCAAACACAGAACCACCATAAACAAGCCAAAACGTTTTTTTAAGCTAGGAAACAAATCTAATTAGGTGCTTGAATATCATTTTATTTACAGATCTTTTAAAATCTGAATCAATTCCAAAAAAAACTCTGGGGGTGGTGACTCAGCAATAGGCTTAAAAATTTGACAGCCAACTTGGATTTGAAATACCACTTAATGCTATTAGTTTATTTTCATGACTATAGTAGAGATAAATATACAGATCACAATTAATTTTAAATTTTGCTACATGAAGTGTCTCATAAATCAACAGTGGTTCACAAGTAGAAAGATTATATTTTGAAAACAAAAATATCCTTGGGGAATCTTTAATTCTATATTTAACCATTACATCAGATGTCCAGATGCAGACTTTTCAGTTATTAAACAGTCAAAGACGAGCATCTTCTAGTACCTGCCTGCCACGAAAACAATCTATAATGAAAAAGTACAGAACAGGATGTCATTTTTTAAAGCAAAAGTTTAATATGACAGATTTCAAACCTGAACTTTTCAAATGTTCCCAGTCCAGATCATAAATATAATATAGTACGTGTATTTTCAATCAACCACAGATATTTTGATATTGCTGTTTATCAATGCCTGACCACACTTGCATGTAAAAGATATAGCAATTTATGGTCACACATTTAATTTTGCTTGCAAGTCAATGTGGAAAAGAAAATAAGGTTGTGGAGTGTAATTAACATTCACTTCAGTCATTTTGGCCCTTGTCTAGCCCCCAAGCTTTGTTAAAATTTACCATTCTGAAGGCTGAAGGGAAATCGATTTGATTCTAATGGTACCATGAAAAGAACATGATCTAACTGCTTTCAGCCCTCCGTAAATCTGTACTTGGTCTTTATCACAATGCTACCCCAATTTAAAAAGCACTGAATGTCTCGTCAATGACTTTGTGAAACAGACAAGGAGCGGACATAAAAATTCCAATAGTTGTTTAAGCAGCAAAGTTCATTTGCATCACAGCGAATTTGAAAAGGCCTGACCTCTCAAACCGCCTCTCAGGTCTATGAAGTTGTAGCCTTGACAAGCTTGCATTGACAGAGCTCATTGACTCTGAAAGGCTACTTTATCAATGGAAAAAGACGGTACTACGTTCTTCTACTTCAAACTGGCATCTGCCTGCCCACCCGCTGCTGATTTGAAGGTGACACTAATACAAAACTACAGATTTTACTCTCCAACATCCCTTTAGTGCAGACATTAAGTGCAGGATATACTTCATTTCTGTGTTTTTTTTCAATGCTGGCTGGCCACATTCTGCAATGGTTGTACTTCTTAACAAAAGTACAAATGGAACTACTGGGTGTGATCACATTATAGACTAGAACAAAAAACTTCGAACACAAGCTGGAAGACTGCTCAGCCTTGTCAACAGAAGCTGTACAGATCACAAATTTCAATGTCATGCCCTCATAAAAGGAAGTTTCACTAATTATGGTCTTGTTTCCAGCAAACCTGCTAATACCTATTAAACTAAATATTTGTTAATGTTACAAGCATATTTATCATTTATCTACAAGGACAATTTTACTAATATTAAATTTGAATGCACTGTTGCATTTCTCAAGTTATAAATTCAAAATGCTTGTAAGTAAATATACTTCTGTACTGCTCAGCTTTTATACACCCCATCCCCCCACTATCTAAATGTACATTTTGTTTGTGAGAAAGTGTTAAATCTTCAAAGGTCCCTGACACTCATTGGAGAGAGAACAAGACAGGAGTGTAGTCTGGTCATTTACAAGAAGGATATGGATGCTTAGGAGGGTGCAAAAGAGCTTCATCAGGATGTTGCCTGGATTATAAGGAGAGGTTGGACAAACTTGAATTGCTTTTTTTGAAGCATTTGAGGTTGAGGGGTATATGACAGGTATAGATTGGGCAGTCAGTTTTTCTCCCCCAGGGTGAAAATGTCAAATACTGGAAAGCACAGTTTTAAGGTAGGAGGGGTGGAGGTTTAAAACAGTTATAAGCCAAGTTTTTTTTTTAGCAGAGATTGGTATGTGCACGGAATGTGCTACCAAGGGAAGTGATGGAAGCAGTATTAATATCAACACTAACAGGCATCTAGGTGAGCACATGAAAAGGAAGGGAAATTACCCATGCACAGGCAGATGAGATTAGTGTGAATTGGCATCATGGGTCGAATGACCTGTTCCTTTGCTTTATTGTTGCATGCTCTAAGACCAACATGTCAGGTTCCCGTATATCATTGCTTCTGAGAGTGATTATGGACTGGGCAAAATTATGGATTCACCTACTTGTATGGCTGTGATCAGCTAGCTCGGCATTAAAGACTTGGTGCTCTACAAATTTCAGCTTTTCATTTAATAAATTCACTGATGGATCAAAGAAGTTAAAATAGTCTCTGAAACAAAGCCTAAAAAGGGTGTTCAAGAAGCTGCACTTAGAGGCTGCTGCTGAGAAATTCAGCTCTAATTGTATCAATGTTTTCACGTGACTGCCAAAAAGCTCCCATGTTTACATACAGATTCAAATACTTTTGCATCAATTTCTAAATTTGAGGTTAGCGAAGTTTAGAATACTTGGATTTTTATACACGGTAGATCATTTAAGAGAATGATGGGGAGGAAAGAAGGAAAACCGGGAAACTACAAAGGATGACACTTTAATTCCTCTCTGATATACATGTCCTGTTTTGGAAAAAAAGCAAAAATTTCACTTAAAATACTGGGTGTGAGGTGTAACGTTCAAGCAACTTATTTGGCAAAATGCAACTTTGGTTAGATATGCCTTGCCTCCTTCTTTCCTGTTAATTGTTCATTCCAAGATGTTGCCCGACTAGCTGGGTGCTTCCAGCATTTACGGCTTTTGTTTAAGATTTCCAGCATCTGCACTTTTTTTTGACTGTGTCAAAATTAGAGGAATATTTCTACAGTTTTGTTCACTCCTGAGTAGCTACTATATAAGATGGAGTTTATCCAGTATGTGTTGCCAGAATTTTAGACACTCAAAGACACTCACTATCATTAACTTGGAAAAATATTGAAGGTGGTGTTTTCTTGTAAAATCCATTCCATTGTTTTTTAATGCTGATGTTAGTCACTTTAATAAGCACCACTTCTCTCCTGCTCCCACAACCCATCACTATCTTGCAACTTCGCAATTAAAAAATCTGTAAACATGAACAAATGCACCACAGACTACTGAAAGAAAAAATTTTAAAGTTCCTTTATTAAAATTTGAGACCTTATTTTTGTGTTTGCTTTATTAAATCACTGATTAATTGTGTATGCAGTTCTCTTCATCACATGCCAGGAAGGCAGACAAATGGCATTAGTGTAGATGAACAAAACGGTGGCATGGACATGGTGGGCTGAATGGCCCATTTCTGTGTTGCATAACTCTATTAAGCTGATCCAATAATGACATCAAGACTTTGGCACAGCTGCATTACATTGCGTTAAATGCATGATAAACCAATCTGTTGCTAGTCTAAGGAATGAAACTATGTCATATCAATGATAAATTGAACTTTAATAATACATCCCTTCATGTGTGTTGGGTTTTTAGTTAAAAGTCTTTGCAAGGAGGTACTAGTAGCCAAAGAACAGACTTAGTGATTTTGATTCATGTTATTTATACTGAGCTCTATAGAGAAATGTTCTTTGATGGCAAATTATAAAGACCAATGGAAATAAATTTGAGAAGTTAATGTGAGCTAATATTTCTTCAAATAACATGTTAATATACAAAAATTTGCATAAAGCAGGTAAAGAAATCAGACCATTAATTGTTTTAACTAATAGCCAGCCTTTGGGAGCCAAGATTCAAGTCTATACCTGAAGCTACTAAAAACAAAAGAAGAAAATTTGTGCAAACTACTCTATATGTAGTCCATGAAACTATGAACTGAAAGGGCACTTCAGTCTCTAATAATGTATTTCTTTACAATGTGACAGGTGACAAAAAACACTTGCACGTGCAGCCTAATTAATCACAACACTTGATGTCTTAGTGATTTACAGTGAGAAGCAGGTGAAAAAGCACAAAACAAAATAGGAAACATTTGGGTTTTAGTTAATGGAGGGGAATGTCACTAAATCACAGACAATCTAAGTGGCATGGTGAATACAAAAAGAATCGCCAGACCAAAAAGAAACTCTTAACAAAGCTACTAAAGATTACTTTTGGAACAGGCATTTAAACTACACTATTGTTCTAAAATCATGATTATATACGTACATAAGAAAGGCTTAGACCGAATGTATTTTTTTTGCAAAGTTTTTGATTACGTGGTTCTTTTAAGTTGGATTCATATGACTTTTTTGTTATTTGACAAAATGACAAGTTCTAAACTCTAATGTGCTGGCACACTAAAAACCAGGACATTCAGTGGCAGAGCATAAACTTAAAAATAACTTAAGTTCTTTAGAAAAAAATGTTCCACTTTAGTTGTGTATTTAAATACAATGAAATTTCATCTCAACACTTGTTGCACAGAACTTAATAGTGATTAAGGCAGTATATAGGAAACTTATCATTATTAACTAAGGAGTGAAATGCAAGAGCAGAGAGGTTACGGTGCAATGATACAAATCATTAGTGAGACAATAGTTGGAATACTGTATGCAAATCTGGTTACACTCTATAGTGTGTTGTGATTGCATTGGCCAAGGCATAGTGGTGATACAGTAGGATGTTGCCCAGGATAGAGCATTTCAGCTATGAAGAGAGACTGGATTAGCCTCTCATTGTTTTGATTCCACCACTGTTGGCAGGATTCTTAACTGTGCCTATTTCATTTCTCGCTTTACTCTTCACCCCCTCACCTCTCACCTACATTAAGGATATACAGTTCCTTGAAGTACAGCCTCCACTAATATTTTCATTTTACTTCATTTTCTAAATTTAAAATATATTGAAGTAGGATTTTGAGTTAATCTACAACATCGTGCATCATGTCAAATCAAAAGAAAATTCCAAAACCTGTCAACAATTTACTAAAAATTAATTGAGGCTGAAAAAGTATTCATCCCCCTTTAATTACTATGCTAACTTTCCTTAGAGGTAATATATAGTATTAGCTTATCCACTCACCTAATTTGTCAATGTAGAAAATCACCTTTTTTTCAATGAATTCATAAGAGTAAGTACCCCTTCTCTCTGTAAGGTGCAACAGTATGGTAAATTTTCAACAGACCAAACCAAAATGAAGACAAGTCAGGGAAATGATAATAGAGAAGCACAAATCTGGGGAAGGGCACAAGACCATCTCAAAGGCACTGAACACACCTCACAGCACAGTGCAGTCCACTGTGGAAAAGGTGAAAAAAATATGAAACCACAGCCACACTGCTTAGGTCAAGCCATCCCTCAAAACTTAGTCACTGGAGAAAAATGGCACATGTAAGAGAGGCTACTGTGACACCAACAGTTACTCTGAGTAAGCTGCAGAAGCCAGTCTCTACAATTGGAGCGAAGCTCATGGCTCCATAATCTCCAAGGCCTTGCACAGAAAGGGTATTTATAGAAGAATGCAAGGAAAAGGCCTCAGCTTAAAAAAAACGCATATCCTTGCCTGTAAACTTTGCAAAGATGTGGAAGAAGCTTTTCAACAGCAGGCACAGGAAATCTGGTCAGGATTGATGGGAAGATGAATGCTGCTAAATACAGAGAGATCCTGGGTGAAAATCTGCTAACCTCTGCCAGAAAGCGCAAACTGGGGAAGAAATTCATCCTTCAGCAGGACAACTACCCAAAACGCACTCTCAGAGCAACCATGGAATGGTTTCAAATGAAGAACATTGATGCCCTTGAGTGGCCCAGTCAGAGTCCTGACCTTAACCCAATCAAACATCTCTGGTAAGATCTCAATATAACTGTCCACTGCCACTCCCCAACTAACCTGGCACAGCTTGAGCAATTCTGCAAGGAGGAGTGAACAAATCTTGCTCCGTCATGTTGTGCAAATCTAATAGAGACTTATCCAAAAAGACTACTGACTATAATAACTGCGAAAGGTGGTTTAACTAAATACTGAGCAAAGGGGGTGAATACTTTTTGAACTGCTGATATTTCAGCTTTTTAGCTTTTAGTTTCTTGAGCTTAACAATTTTCTGAGTCTTTTGGGCTCTTTAGTGAAAACGGAGCATATGATTCACAAATAAAAGTTCTCAATTAAATTGATCAAATGTATGTGAAGTTAGGCGTTGAATACTTTTACAAGGCACCGTAGTTTTTCCCTGGTTCTCACCTTCCATCCCACAAGTCTACATGTTCTGTAATTCTCATCACCTTCAACTTCATCCTACCACCAAAAACTCATCTTCCCCTCTTCCCTTGGCATTTCGAAAGGACCATTTTCTCCGTGACTCACTGATTTATTCTTTCATTGCTACTAACACCAACAATCCCACTCCCCAACACCTCCCCCACCCTACAACACTTTCCCTTGTAAACACAAGGGATCCAATAACTGCACTTTTACCTTCTTTTCCACCATCCAAAGAGCAAGCTTCAACAACTGGCATGCCATGCCTTCAATTTTGTTAGCTGCAAAAGTTGGGAATTTCATTTAATGGTTTTTAATGTTCCACGCAGATGTTTAAAAAAACATTGAAAAAATGGCAAAAAAATTTAAAACATGATAAAAATAGCTAGAATGCTTCAAAGAAATAGATACAAAAATGTCGAACCTGGCACAAGCAGGACCTATGTGATGACTCACCAGCACTAATGCTAGGGATCCTCAGCTGGTTAGACTTTTGCTACTGGATTCTGTGTGCACTTCTGCAGCAAAGCAAACCAAACCAATAGATTTGACTTTCCAAATCTGATCACTAGTTCTGGTCTTTGTTTGTCAATACACCTGCTGAAATCCTGAAGTTTCTCAAATCAAGACAGGTAATTGCCAGTGGTACCAGTAAGATTTTGGCCAATGCAGCTGTCTCCTTAAGCGATGTAAAGCTTATTAATATCAGGATGCCTGAGTGTGCTGAATTAGCACCTCAACTTGTTTTGCAGCAGATTTAAAGAGAATGTGATCACTGTTCCTCAAATAAATGTGTTTTCATTATTGAATTATGCCAAAAGTTGAATTATTTTAGCCCAGAGATGTGAATCTGCTCACCACATTGAGGATTACTTAAGATGTGCTTGTTTTCCAGGCTTTCTAAATTCTGATGAAAGGTACTTGATTTGAATCATTTACTGTTTTCTTCTCTATAAATGCTGGCTGATCTCCTGACCATTTAGAGCATTGCCTACTTTTATTTCAGTTTTCCAACATCTGCAGTTTTTTAAAATTTGAATCTTCCAAGTGTTTTTTTCAAATCCATGAACAATACTCACAGACATTTCCTTTTTACTATTTTAGGTGGTTGGATAAGCAATTAATGTGGAAAAGTTAATTTCTAAATTAAAGTAATAGTAATACATTTTTGGAGAGGCTTTCCTCTTCCTGCCAGAGAAATCCTACTGGGAAACCTGCCAGTTTTCACTATTCAGTAAAACATGCCCCATTCCAGTAGTTACTGGGGACTAGTTTCAAGTCCTTTAAATGCTTTTAACTCATAAGAAGGCCTTTTATTGCACTGAAAGAAATTTAAGCCCCTTTACAAATCTCTTCAAAGTGTGGCTTAGTTTATGGTTAGAGCAATGCTAGCATGGTTAGAGCAGCGGAGCACACTTTTCACAGGGAGGATTAGGTTTACAATCCAAACTTAGAAGGCACCTCAAAAAAGTGTTTTCATTTTACCACACATAACAATAATAAAAACTAGTGATGACATGTTAAAAGGACACATGCCTTAGTTCTTGCCTCCCCTTAATAATGTCAACTCATTGTCCCCTTACTGCTCCACTCAAGCCTCTCATGCTCCTTGCTAGATGTGTATCCATCAGTAATGCACCAGGAGACCTGTATCTATCACTTCAGTACCTATTTTACAATGACCCATGCCCGTCAGCACAGTACATATGGGTCTAAAGCTGGATATTGTCCTGAATATAAATTCATACCCAGGTGATCTAAGTGGGCCACATATGGCCCATGGACTCCCTTACAGAAATTTCTGCTCATTTGGGATCTGGCACTGGAGTGGCCTTACAGATCTGATATTAAGAGATGCAAGCAGATGGAAGTAAACCTTTAGAGGATGGTGTGGGTACGGGAAAAAGTTCAGTTTAACATGGATCGTTAGCCACAGCAGCATTCACCTGGTGCTGAGGTGTTTTACCTAATGACACCACTGATGGCTCTCTTTAAGAATTGCAGCCCTTTTGGGAACAGAAACTGGCTTACAAGACAGCGTTGCTGACGTTATAAAGAAACTCACAACACCTCCAAGGCAGAGGATGGGATAACTGAGGCCAACTTTGGAGAATTATAGGATTCAATGTAATGGAGGAAAAATTACTTTTGAAAGAAAGGTGTTACAAGAACTACAATGAAGTTTACAAGCACTCTATGCCACAACACATTTTTCAATATTCTAAAACATAGAGCATCATATATTTATACATTTGTATATCTGTGCAAGTAGTTTGAAACCAACTATTCTCTTACATATAGGTGCAGTTACAAAGGCAGCATCTTGTAACAAAGGATTTTTTTATAGTATTAACACAATTTGACTTACAATGTTACAATTTCATAGCTAAGTGATACTTCTCATGAATAAGTCAATATCATGATTATTGTTAGCCTTCTAACCAAAGAGTCAAGTTTTGTGCATTATTTTTTTGGTTGTTCCCAGTTTTTCAATGGCTGGATACAAATTAAATCAAATGTGTGAAAAATCCTATGCTATTCCCATGCTGCCACTTCTTGTTCAAAAGTTAATTGACAGCCAAATAAAACTGGTCATTAATTATGGTCAATACATTCTGTCAAGAAGGTTACATTTTACATAAAGAGAGCATTCAGAACTTTAGAAATAGATAGAAGCGACTGCATTGAATCTCTTTTTCAAGGCCTCAGTTATCTGGTTGAAAGACTAATTATACATGGTGAACAATGTAATTTAAAACAAGGAATGTTCCACATATCATATAGTTTTGCCAGTTTATATTCACAAGTGCAATTTATTTGGTGATTGAAAAGATTAGTGGATTATTTTAAATGGAAAGAATTTTTCTATCAAGGAATACATTCTGCGCAAGTTTCCTCTTCTATTTATGTCAGATATAAAATTTTCTAAATGAAGGATTACAAGGGACAAAATTGGTCCACCAGAAGAATAGTAATCCACGTGTGGATCCAAAAGAGATGGGGGAGAATGAATTTTTTGCATATGCATTTACTCAGGAGACAGACACAGAGTCTATAGAAGACAGGCAAAGCACCATCAACTTCATGGACCCTATAGATCACAGAGGAGGAGGTGTTTGCTGTTCTGTGGCAAATTAGGATCAATAAATCCCCAGGGCCTGATAAGGCGCTTCCCCCGGAAGACAAGTGCAGAAATTGCAGGGGCTCTAGCGGAGATATTTAAATCATCCTTAGTGACAGGTGAGGTATCGAAGGATTGGAGACTAACTAATGTTGTTCTGCTGTTTAAGAAAGGTATTGGAAGGTACTCTAATGGACAGGACATATGCGTATTTGGATAGACATGGACTGATTAGGGACAGTCAGCATGGCTTTGAGTGTGGTAGGTTGTGTATAACCAATCATATAGGGTTTTTTGAGGAGGTTACCAGGAAAGTTGATGAAGGCAAGGCAGTAGATGTTATCTACAAGGACTTTAGTAAGGCACTTGACAAGGTCCTGCGTGGGAGGTTGGTCAAAGAAGGTTTGGACACTTGGCACTGAAGATAAGGTAATAAGTTGGATTTGTGGGAGAAGCTAGTGGAAGTAAATAGTTACCCCTCTGACCGGAGGCATGTGACTAGTGAAATGCTGCAGGGATTGGTGCTGGGTCCATTGTTGTTCATCATCTATGTCAATGATCTGGATGATAATGTGGTTAGATCAGATCAGATCATTCAATGATCTGATGACACCTGGATCAGTAAATTTGTGGGTGACACCAAGATCGGGAGGTGTAGTGGACAGACAGGAAGACCATCATAAATTTTAGTGGGACCCAGACAAGCTGCAAAAATGGACTGAAAAATGGCATGTGTGAGGTTATTTTATTTTAGTAGGACCAACCAGGATAGGTCTTATACAGTGAACACTAGAGCACTGAACAGTGCTGTGAAACAAAGAGATCTGGGAATACAGGTCCATAATTCATTGAAAGTGGCATCACAGGTAGATAGGGTTGTAGAGAAAGCTTTTGACACATTAGCTTTCATAAATCAAAGTACTGAGTACAAGAGATAGGATGTTATGCTGAAGTTGTATAAAACATAGGTGATGCCTAATTTAGAGTATTGTGTGCTGTTTTGGTCCTCTACCTACAGGAAAGATGTAAATAAGATTGAAAGAGAACAGAGAAAATTTACAAGGATGTTTCCAGGATTTGAGGACCTGAGTTATAAGGAAGGATCAAATAGATTAGGGCTTTATTCCTTGGAACGTAGAAGATTAAGGAAAGATTTGATAGAGATATACAAAATTATGAGGGGATGAGGTTGTGTGGGACTACAACTAGAGGTCATGGATTAGGGTGAAAAGTGAAAAGTTTAAGAGGAATATGAAGGGAAATTTCTTCATTCAGCGGACTGAGAGTGTGTGGAAGTTGTGCATGCCAGCTTGATTTCAACATTCAGGAGAAGTTTGAATAGGTACATGGATGGTAGGGATATGGATGGCTGTGGTCCTGGTGCAGGTCAATGGGAGCAGTCCGGTTAAATGGTTCTGCACGGACTACATAGGCAGAAAGGCCCATTTCTGTGCTTTCCTTTTCTATGATTCTAAGAATGCTATTTATATTTGAATACTGAAGCCATTGACCATTTTAAATCTAAAGGTGTCTGAATAAAAATAAATATATTTTTGACTGTTTTCATGGATAACAATACTTCACAAGAGCTGGGCAGGCTGGGGCCATCACTCTTGGTATTAAGATCTGGGGTTCCGAGCAGTGTCCTGACCAACATAGAGAATTTAGGCTATTACCAAAGGAAATCAGTAACTGTTGTTTGTATTGACATCATATGGTCTCTCCCATCACTTCTTGGATATAGTGTAAGCTGCTGTTAGCCCTCTCTGTTTAATTGCTTGCGCTAGCCTACCATCAAAACCCAGATCTTGCATGTCAACTCTGGGGTTCACTCACATCAAACCACATGAAGAAGAAATTACTTTAACCATTTATTGCTGCAAGAATGCCAGTAGATGGCCGAGTCCCCTTCAAGGCTCCCAGGACAGCTGCAGGGTAGGTAATGGTTCACTCAATTTTACTGACATAGCAGTGTAGTTGTGAATATATCTCTACACATAATGCTATAATCACTACTTTTAGCAGTGAATCCATCAGCACTGGCATTCTTGGAACTCAAGAGGACTGTTAGTCTACTGCAAACTCAAACGTACTAGCTACTCTGAACTGCTGAATGCTTACTGAGTTCCTTGCAGAGAATTTCTTCAAAACTGAATCCAACTCAATGTAATTGAATCATATTATAGAGACAGAGATCAATTTGCATGACAGAGGTATTTTACCTAATGCACAATTGATTTTCAACTCCTGAGATAGCAGCCAGGGATGACATTAAAACTTTCCAAATTCAGACCCAAATCCAAACAAACCATTTCTGGATTTAACCTAGAGATGCAGGCAGCCTTCCTGCTCATTAAAGAGGACAGCTGACCCCCAAATCTCAGGTTATGCATCAGTTAAAAAGAAGATGAAAACAAATGCCTTTTAAGAAACTGCTTGTGTGAACTTCACCCTCACTGCTGAGGCTACCACACTCCACACCATGCCCAACACGAATCATACCTGTTTAATTCAGCTCAGCCAATACACAGAGAGCAAAGGGGTCTGAAGCTTTGCCCCTCATCCAGTAAAGACAGCTAATATTTTGAAGGATTTCCCCAGACATTCAAGCCACTTTACAGGAAATCCATTAATTTTACATTAAACTACTTTAATACCACTTTATAAATTTTAAATAGTATGGCTTTCAAAGAGAAAATTACTTGTGCTTATATCCTGACCTGACCTATAACCTGATTTACAATCTATTGCAAACCACGAATATTACATATTTACTTACTTAGATGAATAACAGGAATACTATGCTGAACTATTATCAGAATTCTATCCTAAAATTAAAATTCCAAGCTCTGTATCACAAGGATTATATATTAGTATAGCTATACATTTCAAAGTCAAATTAATAACTTCAGGATAAAAGCTTGTGTACCAAAGCATTTGCTTTTGTGGTGATAATTAGTTTAAAAGGTATTTTGAAATTTTGTTGGAATTTTGAATATTCAGATATCTTTAATTGAAAAGATTTAAGGTTCAAAGTAACCTGCATGATTTAAAATCAACAAATCAAGAAATCAATTTCAATCACTACTTAAATCTGAACATCATTTAAAGTTGAACTTAACACCCTACTTTGCATTCCATGATTTCTAACACAGATTAGAATCTATTTCAAGTAATAGAAGAATTTCCAAAAACTTCCGATAGTATAGACTTCTAATTACCAACTTTTCAAAATGATCTTTTCAAGAAATATATAAAAGTTCAACTGATCCTGGACAAGATGAACAAGATGATTCTGTGATTACCATTGACAGTTATAAACTATCAAGTTCTCCAAAAATACTAATCCCAAATTTAAAATTTAATCAAATTTGTGAAAGTATGCTGTTGGCAATAAATAGGACAAATTGAGAATTTCTCAAAGGACACTTAAGAAGCACTTGGACAGGTACATCAGATACATGGAGGGGGCAGTCTTGGAGGGATATGGGCCAAATGCAGGAAATTAGCTGGGTTGACAACATGGTTGGCATGGACTCATTACGCCACAGGGCCTGTATCTCCCAGTGGCCACACATTTTAATTCCACATCCCATTCTGATACGTCTATCCACGGCCTCCTCTGCTGTAAAGATGAAGCCACAGTCAGGTTGGAGGAACAACACCTTATATTCCGTCTGGGTAGCCTCCAACCTGATGGCATGAACATTGGCTTCTCAAACTTCCTCTAATGCCCCACCTCCCCCTCGTACCCCATCCGTTATTTATTTATTTACACACATTCTTTTTCTTTTTCTCTCTCTTCTTTTTCTCCCTCTGTCCTTCTCACTATACCCCTTGCCCATCCTCTGGGTTTTTCCCCCCTCCCCCTTTTCTTTCTCCCTAGGCCTCCTGTCCCATGATCCTCTCATATCCCTTTTGCCAATCACCTGTCCAGCTCTTGGCTCCATCCCTCCCCTTCCTGTCTCCTCCTATCATTTTGGATCTCCCTCTCCCCCTCCCACTTTCAAATCTCCTACTAGCTCTTCTTTCAGTTAGCCCTGACGAAGGGCCGCGGCCTGAAACGTCAACTGTACCTCTTCCTAGAGATGCTGCCTGGCCTGCTGCGTTCACCAGCAACTTTGATGTGTGTTGCCTGTATCCGTGCTGTATTGTTCTGAGCCTGTGATAACCAACAGAGGAAAACTTCACGTTGGTAGGGGTAGAGGTGTTCTCTATTGTTGGGATGAAGTATTTATAGAGTGAAGTAAGCATTGATTTGCAATTATAATCCTGTAACCAGAAAAGCAGCATGATGCTGACTGATAAGAAACTTTAGTTAACATTCTTCACATGAACTAAATTTTATGCTGAACAATAGGCACAAAGGCATCTTAAAGACTAAGAAAACTTACTCTTTTACTGAGACAAATTACTGGCCACATGCTGCAGCCCAAAGTACAACAACAACACAAGCAGCCACAGAGTAGCCATCGCACATTGACAGGAAGATTCTTCTTTAAACAGCCATTAATGCGACCAATGCTGGCTTTGAATTCCTCTGGCGCAACCTGTTGAAGCAAAAAAAAAAGTTTAAATTTATAAATTCAATTCCAAACTTTTCCAAAGATATCATTTGTAGCACTATACAAAATCAAAATATTATGGAAGCTGGAAATCTAAGACCAAGGTTAGAAAAAACTCAGATACGAGAGAGAGAAAAATCTTATATTTAAAGGTTAACGATCTTCACTTTCCACTGCAAAAAGTGGTAAGCGAGGGAAAAAAATGAGAAAAATGAGGAGTGGAGAAAAAAACTGAGTAGTGAATGGATATTGTAGCAGCATTAAATAGAAAATTATGTTGCAGAACAAAAAAAGGGCAATTGGAATAGGGGAATCATTTACAACAGCTGTTGTTTAATAACCAACCTAAAAGTTTTGATTTTAATGATGAGTCTGAAAGGTTGCACAAAGATAGGGTGCTGCCCCTCAAGCATATAAGGCAGAGACATTCAAATCGGATTCGGGAATTAAATGACAGACAACTAGTAATTTCGCGGTCACAACAGACCCTGAAAAATCGAACACCAAATTTGCATTTGTCACCCTAACACAGAAACTACAAGTTGCAAAGTATACTTTAAATAGTAAATTACTGTTTCAGTCATGAAGCATATTAAGGGCTTTAGTCTGTGGAAAGAAAAGAGGTAAAGGGGTAGGTGCTGCACTTTCAACAGGAGAAAAGGATAACTGTGGCAAGGATCAAGATACGGTGAAAGGAAAGACCCATTTTGTAGGAGATAGGAAGGAGATATTAGCTTTGTGGTGGTTTCATGCTAGCAGTGGCAGAAATATGATGCACAATGTGGAGTCTGATGTGAAAAAGGGTTCTGGTACTTAAAGGAAAAGGTTAAGAAGCAGAAGTGCAGCCAATGGTCCTGTCTACCGTAACAGTGAATGAGAGAGGGAAAATAAACAGATTGAGTAAAGATATGAAAATTGGCTTCCAAGAATAGCTGATGGATGATTTGGAAAAAGTTGGAGAATGATATAAAATCCTTACAGGAAACAGATGGAAGTGTAACCGGTCTATTAAGGAGTCTGTAGTTATATTGAATATTGGTCAATAGCCATCCAGCCACAACTGTTAATAATAATCTCACCATTTCCATTAATTATTTCAGATTTTTAACGACATATTACCATTCTCTCTCTGACTCCCAAGTTTTGATAAACTTGGGAACTTGGCTCCTCTTGTAAAATCGAAGTAACAAGCCTGGGTATTATCCTTGGCTCAAGATTTGAATTTTAAATCCCACATTAAGAAAGTGACCACAGCAGTATTTCTACACTTAAGAAATATTGCAAGGGTACATCCACTTCTGTCACATAAGGATGGTGGAAAACTAATTCATGCCTTTATATCAAATACTCTAGATTACTGCAATGTAATTTTTACTGGCCTTTCAAAGCAATCTACTGACAAACTTCAACTCATTCAGAATGCCACTGCTAGATTTTTAACTAAAACCAGGATGATGGAGTATATATTACTGCTGCCCTAACTACTGTGCATTGGCTTCCTCGGTCTTTTAGAATTGATCTTAATGTTCTCTTACTTGCTTTTAAAGTTCTCAGTGGCCTGGGATGGAGTACATCACAGAATTGCTTTTGTCTTATAATCCTTCTCAAGCTCTAAGGTCTTCTTCCGCCAGTCTCTTAAATTCAAACAATCTCACTCAAAAGAAAACTGTCAGGTCAGCCTTTTTTTTAAAAAAACTTTGCTCTTAAACTGTGGAACTCAATATTTAAAACTATAAGGGAAGAAGACTCAGTTGACACTTTTAAATGCTAGCTCAAAACCTATTTATTTAACTTTGCTTTTAATTAACATCATTTTGTCTTTTATTTTGTTTGCACTTTATCCCTTTGTAAAGCACTTTGAACAACATCGTTTGTATGAAAAGTGCTCCATAAATAAGGTTTTATTATTAATTAAACCATAATGCTCTAACACAATGGTTCCTAAACTTCTGTGGGTCACTGCCTTCTTGGCTCCCAGACCACATCCCTGGTGCCACGCCCCCCCTTGCTAGCCATTACATAAAAACCATAATATTTTGTCTTGTGATGCACAGTGAAAGAAAATAGGAATTGCACATCCAAAGTAGTTACAAATAATTGCAAAAAATATTCAAATCTATTTAAAGCTACAAATAAAAATTTTATAATTACAGTAAAAATAATTTACATCATCAATTTTAGAGCATATACTCGTAGCCCAACTATTCACTATTTCATAGTTTTTTTTTTAACTTTTCAATGAGATGAATGACCTTGATGCAGTGATATCAGCTTCTCAACATCTGGCTGAGTGTCATTCAGGAGTCTCAGATCTCCATGTTCATTAATTTGCAGTCTGTTTTGTTGTTTTGAAATAAGTTGGGTGATTGTACTGAAACTGAAACTGTGCTCCGCTAAGTATGATGTTGGAAAGTCAATAAAGAACATCTTGACATTTTCCAGTGTAGAGTAGAATTCAGCAATTTCTTTCTGAAGTCAACAGTTTTGATATGATTTTTTGAACCTCAGTTTCATTTCAAAGTCATGTTGTGGTAAGATCAGTTCTTCCTCCATCCTTTATGTTAATTCCTCATTACAAGAAGATAGCGCCAACAAACAATGCGACCAAGGGCAATTCATCCAGATGGGTCATGCCTTCTTTTTCTTTCAAAAGTGGTTCTACTACTGTTGGAACCTGTGATCTACATTTTGGTGGTGTGTTTTCTGGCCAACTGACCAATTTGGTGTTTGGCTGCCTCCGAGGGTGGTGCATGGCATTGAAGCCAAGAAGCTGAGACGGGAGTGTGAGCCCATGATCGACTCCATTTCTCACCAATTTTGCCGATTAAAGTATAGAGGAAGATTGAAATCACTGAGGTGAGAGCGGAATGCAAACCGGTGTTCAGGGCCGTCCACCAGCCTTTCACTCACTGCTGCTGGAGGAAGGAGTCTGCGTATGACTGTCTTCTTTCTCACTGTTCAAATGGCCCACCTCTCCCTCGATGCTGTTGGAGGATAGTGCTGGAGTCCTAGGTCTTGGGCAAGGTTTGATCAATGTAACTGAGGATTGAACTCTGCAGTTCACATTACGATGTGTTTCCTTTTCTTGTTGCTATTTTGTGTGATTTTGATCAGGGCAGCCGCAGATAATGAATGACACAGTGCTAGATTGAAGTAGAACTGAGCAGAAACTGAACTTGCCCCAATTCTTTTGATGACTTTTGTGGGTTGGTGTTTTATATTGTGTTTTTTACTTTTTTATTGCCCTTTGTGCGATTTGGTTTTTTTTGGGTGGGGAGGGTTGTCAGGTGTTTTTCTTTGAACGGGTTCATGGTTTTCCTTCGTTGCGTGGCTGTCTGTGGGAAGATGAAATCTCAGGGTTGTATACTTGGTTAAAAATGTACTTTGAGCTTGAACTGCAATGTTCAGGAATGGATTTATTACCCAATCTTGAATTTGGAATGTGTCTCCGGGAGTTTCTCTCTGACAGCCATTTGACTTCATCATTCTCAGTACAAAGCTCTCAAAACAGTCGAGAATTGAGAGCATACGAGTTGATTTTATTTATTCCTGTGATAACGGTATTTAACGGTTAGTGTGGCCGATCACTTATGCTTTTTGCGACAAAATGATGTCTGTGAATTACACAGTGAATGGTAAATATGTTAGGTACAGCATTTTTTTTTCCTAAGTAAGTAATAACCCCACGGTAGCCTCTTGTCATTGATGATGCGCTATCTGTTGCATAAGAAAGAATGTTGGTGAGCAGAATGTCCTTCTCTTTGAAAAATTGCTCAACTTGAAATATTGACACCTCCTTCTTATCTGTTTTTAGCCCCATTTGCAAATAACAACTCTTGAACCATGCTTTCATCTTTTATGAAGTGAACATAACCAAGGAGCAAAGATTTGTTGTCTGGCAAACTTGATTCACCAACTGCAGAGTAAATTCGGTTCTCTGAAGTATGTTGCACAATATGTCTTCTACATTCTCAGAAATTACATCTATTCATCCTTGAGCAGAGTTGTTGCTGAGCAGAACTGCTTTAATTATTTGGTCTGCTGACTTATGGAAAACCATTCTCAGAAACTCCCTTACTGCTGACAGAATCAGTTCTTCTCCAACTGTATAGGGCTTTCCAGATTTAGCAATAAGATGTTGTATGAAGTACACAAACCATCACTGTTTTATTGTGAACTACTGGCAAACATGTTTTGAAGTGTTTCTTGTATCTGAAAGTTTTCACTATGTATCTGAAAATAAATCAATTTCTTGTTTGCTTTCTCTTCAAATGTTTAGGAAGCCTGGACAATTTCATTCCCTCATTTGAAAAAACCTTTCACACAACAAACACACTGGCTGCTGTTGGTTGCTTGGTGCTGGTATAAATCTGTATGTCAGATACTCCACACTACACTGTCTACACTTTGTTTTTGTTTGGTCTGCTTCTGCCATTTTCGTTATGGATTAATGACCAAGATAAATTGGCTATTGCTTAAGTGTAACATCAAGCATTGCGATCAATAAAGGGTAAAGTTATAAAGTCATAACTGCTCAGGCAAAACCTGACTCTCTGCCTGAAGGTACATAAAGTGGGGCAGTGCTATCTTGGTTGGGCCATGGGCTAGCGAAATGCAGTCAAGACCATTCGAAAGAGCAGATTCTAAACTTTACCCCATTCAACATTACACCCTAATTCACAGGAATTGCATCACTGTATGATTAGACTATGGAAATCATTCTACTTAACACTGTACTACAGTAGTGAATGACAATAATGTGCAGGCTGGGAAATAATACAATTTCTTCAGTCCAGATTTCTCATGATATGCCAAATACAAAAGTGTCACATTGCTTTTCAATGCGCTAATGCGCTTCGAGCAAAGTCTAAGAGAACAGTGGGCTAGCAAAAGCTGAGGAGATTATGTAATCATTGTAATCAATTATGAGACAATGAAGACCAAATGTTTATAATAAGCAATTCATTTCTTAAATTAAGCCTGTAATCCTCTAGCTGCCCCCTTGCTAATGAGCACCCCCACTGCCATCTTTATCTTTATCCTTATTGCCCCCTTAGAAACTCACACTGCACCCAGGAGTGGGGGTGGGCAATATCACCCATTTTAGGAACCACTGCTCTCTCATATTTTCCTCTTTTGTCTCCTCTCATGCTTCCTATACATTTAAAATCTACAACATACCAGAGGTTTTGCTCAACTTAGATGAAAGACCAGGCACTTAATCCATTCACTTAACCTACTGAATATTTCCAGTGCAATGTCCATAATATTAACTTTGCTTTTAAACAAAAATATGGAATATTTCAAAGCTAGGCTTCTGAAGATTTTAGATAATATTCCATGATCTGATACAATACTATAATAAAAAATACCCAAATGCCTTTATTAATCATGCTGGCATCAGTGCTGGAGAAAGAGAGCTATTCTTTTGGGATGCAGCAGTAAAGCAGTGATGATCATATCTAATAAGATCAACATTAAAGTAGCCAGTATTGCAAAAGTACAATTTAGTGGTGTTAAAGCATACAATACCATATACAAATTACTCAAAAACTACTTTAAGCAACTGTAAGGATAAAACAGAGAACATAAAATATTTTCTCAATTTTTGTATCATTAACTTATTTTAATGTTATCAATTTTAAAGATTTGCACAACTCCACACAGAGTAACTTAGCTCTAAGATGTTCTAAGCTTTAAGGAGCAAAGGGAGAAGTAGGTATCCAAATTTACTACAGTAGAAATTCAGCTGAGTTTGACTAAAACTAATTTATTTAACACCTGGGATTTATCCCAAATAATGCAGAAAACAAGCAAGAAAGATTCTCAATGATCAACAAAATATTTATTTATATCTTTTTGACCTGATGACTCAAGGGTTACAGCTCAAATTTGTGCACAATGTGTCTACTGTTGATAGATCACTTCACATTAAAGCCATGCTATTAATAGGTTTACTTCCAAAACAAATTATCACTGTTAGGTACATTTGTTAAGTAAACTTATTTACTTGTTCAAATGCAGTTTTACCCTCAATAACAGCAAAAAGATTAATTGGAGAAGAGAAATAAAAAGATTCACCTTTCCTGTTAATGGCGAAGGAAATTCAAATTCAAATTTGTTGCTCAAACCAAACCTGAAATTACAAAAAAAAACAATGCAATGCACACAATTCTTAAACTCTTTAGGAACTAAGTTTGGCTTTGTGGTATAATGGATCAAAAAATATACACATTCAAGACATGCAGAACAGAGTATTATTGCTCGTTGATTAAGACAGCAGAGCATAGCATTCCCAAATACTTCCATTCGAAATGGAAGATTTTTTCCTAAGTTAACCTCAAGAATTTATTGTAGCAGAACATCCTACAAAACTTTATTGGCTTATTACCAAACAAAATTTGACACCAAGCCATATAAGGAGATATTAAAGCAGATGTCCAAAATTTTTAAAATGGAACCAAATTTTAAAGAATGTCTTTAACTGAGAAAGACTGGGAGTCATTAAATCTGGCAATGATAATGAGATCAGAATTGAAGCACAGATGTTGAAATAAGAGGTAGCGAGCGATGAGGTCACAGCAGTTATTTGAAATCAAGGTTGAGAATCCTTAAATCAAAGTACTGATAACTCAGAGCCAAGTTTATTAGCTTCGGGTGATGAGGCTACAGGTCTTAGTGCTATGTTAGGATGATCTGCAGTTTGTAAGAGGTAAAGTGAGGAAGTTTAGATGTGCATTTGTCTAGCCAAATATAAGGGCAAGAAAAGAATGTATGATAACATCATTAGATGTTATGGAGGCAACTACTCATAGTGATAGCATAGTGTGGTTGAAAGGTTACCTTGGATTCACACATGACACCAACGCTATGGACAGTCTAGCTGAGCTTGAGACACGTCAGTGAGAGAATAGAAAAAAGAAAATACTGGCAGTACTCATCGGGCCAGAAGAAATAGAGGTAATGTTCTTTAACCTATGGACTCACTTTCAAGGATTTTTGATCTCATGTTCTTGATATTTATTGTTTATTTATTATTAGTGTTTCTTTTTTGTATTTGCATAGTTTGTTGTTTTTTATACACTGGTTGTCTGTCCGTCCTGTTGGGTGCGGTCTCTCATTGGTTCTACTGTGTTTCTTGTATTTACCGTGAATGCACACATGAAAATGAATCTCAGCATTGTACATGGTGACACATATGGTATATTTAGAGGATAAGGAGACTTGGCAGGCATTTTAGGAATAATATTTTTCCTCCATCCAAAAGGTGCTCAAAGATGATGGAAACAGGTACTCTCACAAGATTTATCGTTAATGATGTTGTTGAACCACCAATGCACAGGAAGCTACACATTAGTGCAGATAGCTGCACACTACGGCTAGCAGAGACACTGAGGTAAAGATTATTGCAAGTTATTGCTTGATATCTTGACACCTCTGTTACACCCTGTCCACTTTAATTCCAATTACATCTGCAACATATGATGTTTTCTGCTCCTTCATTATTTTCCAACTGGCATACTTTCATCAGAGATTGGATCTCTTGCCATTCATTCAACTCAGTCCCTCCCAACCAAAGATACAGCTATGGGATCTACACGGGTTCAGATTATGCTTATTTCTGACAGAAGTGTGGAACATTATTACTCAGGCTGCCTCCCTCACCATTGCTTCTCGTACATTGATGGCTCTATTGTTGTCGCTTCATACTCATATAAGAATTTGCAAGTTTCACTAGAGCTACTGATTTTCAGCAAGGTCTCTCACATTGTAAACTCCATCTCCATTTCAGCAGGTTAGTGATCAAGATAAATTGCAAGATCAATTTAGGGCACATTCCAAGCCATCCTCCTTGTTTCTCATACTCCATCATATCTGTGTTTTTAACAACATAATCCATAAATGGAGTAATCCTACAGGAGGAAGAAACCAGAGATCCATGAGCCAATTGTCATCAAGGATTCAGAGGAGGAGTATATTGACTGGTTGTATTGCAGCCTGCTATGGAAACACCAATGTCCTTGAATGGAAAATCCTACAAAAAGTTGTGGATGCAGCGTGGTCCATCATCGGTAAAGCCCTCCCTACCATTGAACACATCTACACAGAGCGCTGTCACGGGAAAGCAGCATCCATCATCAAGGACCCATACGACCCAGGCTATGCTACTGCCATTAGGAAGGTGGTACAGGAGCCTTAGGACACATGCCACCAAGTTCGGGAATGGCTACCCATCAATCATCAGGGGTTAACTTCAGTCATTTTCACTTGCCCCATCACTGAACTGTTTCCACAACCTACAGATACACTCTCAAGGACTCTTCATCTCATGTTCTTGATATTTATTGCTCATTTATCCATTATTATTATTATTATCTCTTTTGCTTTGGTGTTTGTGTGTTATTAGTTCAGGCAGATTGTGTTTGTCTATTATTGTGACTTAGATGAAAATCAGACCACATTTTATGAGTAACTAACACATAAAACCAGATAACTGCAAAGTGTTCGCAAACATTTTTTTGCAACTGTATGTACTTTGACAATAAATTTACTTTGAACTAGAATGCCAATTTTAACCTTCCCTTTCTTTAAAGCTTTGAAGGTGGGGCAGCCGCCCAAATTCATGCCCATCTTTTTCAGTACTATTTTATTCCTTTATTGAGATACAATGCAGAATAGGCCCTTCGAGCCATGCCACCCAGCAATTCTCCTATTTAATCCTAGCCTAATCACGGTTCAATTTACAATGGGCAATTAAAATTCCAACTGATATGTCTTTGGGCTATGGGAGGAAACCAAGGCACCTGGAGGAAACACACTTGGTCACAGGGAGAACATACAAACTCCTTACAGGCAGCAGTGGGAAATTAACCCGGGTTGTCAAACTCACTCTTTCTAGCTCAGTCTTATTACCAAATGACTCTATCAAAAGTACATGGGTAGAAAGGGTTTTCTTGCTTTCATGTGATCTTCTGAAGGAAAAGAAAATGAATGAAGAGGGAAAGAAAGAGAAAAGGTCAATAGAAGGCAAAGCTACTGCACGATTCTCAAGCTGTAACTGACACATAAAAATGGAAGAAGGGTGAGTGCAATCCCTGTAGTATAAAAGCAGCAGAGACTCAAAGTCCTGACGAAGGGTCTCGGCCTGAAACGTCGACTGCGCCTCTTCCTATAGATGCTGCTTGGCCTGCTGCGTTCACCAGCAACTTTGATGTATGAGACTCAAAGGAAGATGTTCATAGTCATAGCCATACTTTATTGATCCCGGAGGAAATTGGTTTTCGTTACAGTTGCACCATAAATAATAAATAGTAATAGAACCATAAATAGTTAAATAGTAATATGTAAATTATGCTAGGAAATTATGAAATAAGTCCAGGACCAGCCTATCGGCTCAGGGTGTCTGACCCTCCAAGGGAGGAGTTGTAAAGTTTGATGGCCACAGGCAGGAATGACTTCCTATAACGCTCTGTGCTGCATCTCGGAGGAATGAGTCTCTGGCTGAATGTACTCCTGTGCCCACCCAGTACATTATGTAGTGGATGGGAAACATTGACCAAGATGGCATGCAACTTAGACAGCATCCTTTTTTCAGACACCACCGTGAGAGAGTTCAGTTCCATCCCTACAATATAACTGGCCTTACGAATGAGTTGTGGTTGCACGAATGAAGTTGTGGTTAACCATGACAAAGATGCATTAATATTAACATTTTTCTTCCAGAGCACTTAAATTCTCCACAGAAACATCTGAAGAGTCTGTTCTACACAGAAGACATAACCAAATCTCTTCAAAAACTGCTTTGATAAGAATCTTAAAATATAATTTAAGCAATTATCTAAACTTTCTTACGTGATTTGGTATCAAAACTTTGTTCGTTGGGTTGCCTGTGAGGCACTTTGGAAGAATAAAAACACTGTTACATAAATATTGCTCAATATAAAGCTAATAATACTGATAAGTCTTTAAGAAATATTAAAAATTCAATTTATATGTTATTGGACTAACTTTCTAAGGTTGCACTATTTTGTGCTGCTTTTGCATAATCCTAGGGAAGGAGTAAAAAAGATAAAGCTGCCAAAAGTTTCAATGAGATTTACAGGAAAATGTTGTTTCCTGCTTGGCATAACTGCCTGCCACACTTCCAACATCGTCCTTAGGTCAGCTGCAGGGTCATCAGTCAGGGACCACCACTCACTGATGATAACTAGATAACTAAAACAATTATCAATCCAAAGAATTAAGGGTCACTTAGCTTTTGAAGTTTAAGCTAGTGCAATCACTTTCATATCATTATTTCAGTTTGATCTAAAAGTGATGGACTTTCAGAACTTATCACTATGACTATGATCAGATTAGAAGTTTTCATTATGTAGAATATATCTATAAGAAATTATTTAATATTTTACAAAATTAGACTCATTAGTTTTCAAAACTGGGAAAATTAAAAACTTATATAAATGTAATATTTAAGTACAAGGACACTTGCATCAATATTTGGGGTAGAAAGTGCAACTTCTGTTGCCAGAAGCCACAGACTGGAAGTGAAATGTTAAAAAAGGAGTATGTTTCAGCCCTGCTCTACATTTTCCAACAAATTACAATACTCAAGCGTTAAATATCTTTCAAATGAACATGGGGAAATTAGAAGTGATTTATGATTAGGTTGCTGCTACCACCTGTGATTTATAAATAATTTGGGCTCTGTTGAGATCAAGATAAATAACTTCACAAATTTACACAACAGTGGGATAATTCAGCAAAAAATTCTGAAAATGTGGGTGTTATGGAAAATTGTGGGATCTTATACTCTCCTGAATGTGGACACACCATCTCCATGTCTTCTCTATCCAGGTCTTTCAGCATTCGGTGGATTCTACTAATCTTTCTGAACTGGATTGAGTGTAGGCCTAGAGTTAAGCACTCATGCATTGAGCCTTTCATTCCCAGGATCATAACTGTGAACATTCTCTGGACCTACTCCAGGGCCTGTACATCTTGGGTTAGACATGGGGTTCAAAACTGCTCATAATATTCCAAATGCACTGTGCCTTATATTTTCATCCTCTAGAAATGAATGTTAACAGTGCATTTGCCTTTCTTACTACCAACTCAACCTAAACAATAACGTTAACTGAATCCTGAACAAGTCATAGTCATACTTTATTGATCCCGGGGGAAATTGGTTTTCATTACAGTTGCACCATAAATAATAAATAGTAATAAAACCATAAATAGTTAAATAGTAATATGTAAATTATGCCAGGAAATAATAAGTCCAGGACCAGCCTATTGGCTCAGGGTGTCTGACCCTCCAAGGGAGGAATTGTAAAGTTTGATGGCCACAGGCAGGAATGAATTCCTATGACACTCTGTGCTGCATCTCGGTGGAATGAGTTTCTGGCTGAATGTACTCCTGTGCCCACCCAGTAAATTATGTAGTGGATGGGAAACATTGACCAAGATGGCATGCAACTTAGACAGCACCCTCTTTTCAGACACCACCATGAGAGAGTTCAGTTCCATCCCCACAACATCACTGGCCTTACAGATGAGTTTGTTGATTCTGTTGGTGTCTGCTACCTTCAGCCTGCTGCCCCAGCACACAACGGCAAACATGATATCACTGGCCACCACAGACTCGTAGAACATCCTCAGCATCATCCGGCAGATGTTAAAGGACCTCAGTCTCCTCAAGAAATAGAGACGGCTCTGACCCTTCTTGTAGACAGCCTCAGTGTTCTTTGACCAGTCCAGTTTATTGTCAATTCGTATCCCCAGGTATTTGTAATCCTCCACCATATCCACACCGACCCCCTGGATGGAAACAGGGGTCACTGGTACCTTAGCTCTCCTCAGGTCTACCACCAGCTCCTTAGTCTTTTTCACATTAAGCTGCAGATAATCCTGCTTACACCATGTGACAAAGTTTTCTACCATAGCCCTGTACTCAGCCTCATCTCCCTTGCTGATGCATCCAACTATGGCAGAGTCATCCGAAAACTTCTGAAGATGACAAGACTCTGTGCAGTAGTTGAAGTCCGAGGTGTAAATGGTGAAGAGAAAGGGAGACAAGTCAGTCCCCTGTGGAGCCCCAGTGCTGCTGATCACTCTCTCGGACACACAGTGTTGCAAGCACACGTACTGTGGTCTGTCAGTCAGGTAATCAAGGATCCATGATACCAGGGAAGCATCCACCTGCATCGCTGTCAGCTTCTCCCCCAGCAGAGCAGGGTGGATGCTGTTGGACGCACTGGAGAAGTCAAAAAACATGACCCTCACAGTGCTCGCTGGCTTGTCCAGGTGGGCACAGACATGTTTCAGCAGGTAGACAAGTGCATCCTCAACTCCTAGTCGGGGCTGGTAGGCGAACTGGAGGGGATCTAAGTGTGGCCTGAACTTCAACTTAGAAGTAAGGACTTCTAAGTTGATTTGCATATCTGACATTCTACAGATGAGCTCCTACATTCAGTTAAACTTGCTTGGCTCTTCTTAGAGCAATTGTAAAAATATGCTAACACACACAAAATGCTGGAGGAACTCAGCAGGTCAGACAGCATCTATGGAAGTGCATGTTTCAAGCTGAGACCCTTCTTCAGTACTGGAAAGAAAGGGGAAAGACACCTGAATAAAAAGTTGGGGGGGGGGGAAGGAGGAGAATAGCTTAAAGGTGATAGGTGAAGCCAGGTGGGTAGGAAAGATAAAGGGCTGGAAAGGAAGGAATCTGAAAACACAATGGGTAGTAGAAGGAGGCGGAACCATGAGGGAGGGGATAGGCAGCTGGGGGAGGGGGCAGAATGACATAGGGATAGAGGAAGGGAGGGGCAGGGAATTACTGGAAGTTGGAGAATTCTATGTTCATACCAAGGGTCTGGAGACTACCTAGACGGTATATGAGGTGTTGCTCCTCCAACCTGAGTTTAGCCTCATCATGGCAGTAGAGGAGGCCATGTATGGACATATCCGAATGGGAGTGGGAAGCAGAGTTGAAGTGGGTGGCTACTGGGAGACCTTGTCTGTTGTGTTTTCGCATATTCCTTCTTCACCTTTCCTGCCCATCACCTCCCTGCTTCCCCTCCCCCACCCCTTTATCTTTCCCCTTACTGGTTTTTCCACTTTGAACCTACCAGCCTTCTCCTTCCCGCACTTCCCCCACCTTCTTTATAGGGCCTCTGCCCCTTCCCTCTTCAGTCCTGACAAAGGGTTCCAGCCCGAAATGTCGACCGATGTTTTCCACGGATGCTGCCCGACCTGCTGAGTTCCTCCAGCGTGTTGTGAGTGTTGCTTTGACCCCAGCATCTGCAGATTATTTTGTGTTATCAGGTGAAGTGTCGTCTCATCTGGAAGGGCTATTTGGGGCCCTGAATGGCCGCAAGGGAGGAGGTGAATGGGTAGGTGTAGCACTTAGGCCACTTGCAAGGATAAGTGCCGGGAGGGAGGTTAGTGAGGAGGGATGAACGGAGAAGGGAATCATGGAGCAATCCCTGCTGAAAGCAGAGAGAGGGGGTGAGGTAAAGTTATATTTGGTGGAAGGATCCCTTTGGAGATGGCAAGAATTGTGAGGGATGATGCATTGGATGTGGAGGCTTATAGGGTGGTAGGCAAGGACAAGAGGAACTCTATGACTGTTAAGGCGGCGAGAAGGTGGGGTAAGCAAGTGTAATGCCTTGTTTAAGATCTTACTGTAATGCTGTAGGTATTTCATTTTAGCAGTTCTGCAAGAGCAGTCTATTCTGTTTTCGGCTTGTTTGGGTTTCAGCTAAGATAAGAGGCTTGTTATTCAACTTAGGAATGTGCTGTCAGCCAATCAGGATAGTGGAATTGGGAGAAGGTTCTGAAGAACACTGGGTTGAAGGTCTTTGTTGGCGATAGCTGGGAGAAGACAGGGGATACGATGACTGAGGATGCTGTCCCTGTTGCACAAGGTGCTTTGTGTAAATGAATGACTTCGAGGAGAAAGGACTAAAACTCCTGTGGGAGATCCGTTTGTTCGAGATGGATTTTGAGTGACTTTCGGAAGGTGGTGTATTTTCATGCAGACCGAGGGTCCAGCGCGCGAGTGACAGACAAGTTCAAGAGGTGCTCCAACTTAAGTACACATTTGACTGCTTAATTATAAGATCAAAAGACATAGCAGCAGAATTAGACCATTTGGCCCTTTGAGTCTGCTCCACCATTCAATAAGTGTTGATCCTATTTTTTGCTCCTCCTCAACTCCAGTTCCTGGCCTTCTCCCCAAAATCTTTGATGCCATGTCCAAACAAGAACCCATCAATCTCTGCCTTAAATACATCCAATGACATGGCCTCCACAGCTGCATGTGGCAACAAATTTCACAAATTCACCACCCTTTGGCTAAAGAAATTTCTCCGCATCTGTGTTTTGAAAGGGCACCCCTCTATCCTGAGGCTGTGCCCTCTTGTCCTAGACTCTCCCACCATGGGAAATATCCTTTCCACATCTACTCTGTCTAGGCCTTTCAACATTCGAAAAGTTTCAATGAGATACCCCCCACCATCCTTCTGAATTCCAGCGAGTACAGACCCAAAGCCATCAAACGTTCCACGTATGATAACCTATTTATTCCTGGAATCATCCTTGTGAACCTCCTCTGGACCCTCACCAATGCCAGCACACCTTTTCTAAGATGAGGAGCCCAAAACTCTTCATAATACTGAAGGTGAGGCCTCACCAGTGCCTTATAAAGCCTCAGCATCACATCCTTGCTCTTGTATTCTAGACCTCTTGAAATGAATGCTAATAAGCCCTTTTTGATTTTTTTCTTTACTAATTTTTTGGTTATCGTTCACAAATACATTTCTTTATAATTGTATGCAATGTGCGATCTGTTATTTCATGCTGATGGGCTACTGCAGGCAGTAAATCACACAGCATTCACACAAACTAGGGTTTGGGTGGGAGACGCATCCCATTCTCATGGATTTGGCAGGGCCAAAGTTGTTACGAAGCTGGAGGAAGGTAGGTTTATCACCATGGAATCCAGTGGCTGTTAGCAAGGGGCTAACGGGCCAAATTTCCAGAGACGCCCAGTAGAAGGGAGATTCATGTGGATATTCAGGAAATGGAAGAAATGCAGAGAGGGCAGCATCAATGGTGAAGGAAGGGAAACCCTGTTCTTTGAAGGAGGACATCTCTGATGTCCTGGAAAGGAAAGGAAAGCCGCAATTGTTTACAATAAATTAATTTCAAGTCTAATTTCAATTCTCAGCCCTTGTCAATATTAACATTACTTTCACTAGATAGCATTTGCAATAATAATCACTTAATATAAGTACTTTAAGGTAAAGATATTGCTTTTTGAAGAACTACCAGCAGACATTCTATGTATTTCAAGATTAAATAGTTTGCAAAATTTCACGTAATTCTCAGAACTCCCACCAATGTTTCTTTACCATCCAATGGACAACTTAATTTTAAAACCTATAACTTATAAACTTTCAGAAATGCTTTTAAAATGGAGGCAGTTCCTCAAGATGAATGAAGCTGACAGTGCTTACATAACAAAATATAATCAGCGATTAACTTCAAAGGGGGCTTGAGCGTTAACACTTTTTAGTTGCATTGTTAGTAATTGGCCTACACAAAAATACAAACTACATCAAGGCATAACACATCTATCAACAGTCAAAGTAGATGCAGGAACAGAGCAGGTCAAGCTGATACAACTGTTGTCATCTCAATTGCTTGTGGAGTTTGGCAGATGCATATTGGTAGCATCTTTTCCCTCTCTTAAGACATTGACAACACTTTAAAAGTATTTATTTGGCTGCATAGTATATCGGGTTATCCTTAGATTCTATGAGATGCCTTATAATTACAAGATAGTTACATTTATAATGTCAAAAATACTTTTTAAAATAAAAAAAGAGGGACAATATACAAAAGCAAAGGCAATACAGTAGTCCCTCAGTATCAGCCGAGGATTGGCTCCAGGACCCCTCCCAGATACCAAAATCCGCGGATGCTCGGGTCCCTTATATAAAATGGCGTAGTATTTGCATATAACCTACACACATCCTCCCGTATACTTTAAGTCATTTCTAGATTACTTATAATACCTAATACAGTGTAAATGCTATGTAAGTAGATGTTATGCTGTATTGTTTAGGGAATAATGACAAGAAAAAAAATGTCTGTACATGTTCAGTACAGACGCTCTTCTCGGAATGCTGATGCTGCCTCGGCATCAGCCAATGCCGATTCTCCCGTGATCTCTAAGTTCTTAAGGCTGTAGCGCTTTACATAGCTAGCCAGCCATCTCTTACTAGCCTTAAACTCCTTCCTCTCACTCACAACACAAGTAGCGAATGAATGAGATGCGAGGCGAACAATGCTCAAACAACGAGTGCTGGAGAGAGACTGAGGATCTGTGAAATGGCGGGAGGCTACAGCAGGGTATGCCTACACATCACTTTATTCGCGTGGATTCAGCGTAGTGCTTGACGCATGGCAAATTCAAGTTTTGCTTTTTGGAACTTTCTGGAATTTTTTTTCTGAATGTTTTCGATCCGCAGTTGGTTGAATCCGCAGATGTGGAGGGTAGACTGTATTCTCTACTTTGCAGGCTGGGCTTTAGCAAAAGGCTTAGTTTTTCAGTTAGCAGCAAGCCATTTGTTCTGTACACTAACAACCCGCTGACACAACCAGTGGTTATTTTTTTGTCAAATTGAAAATTAAACCTATTAATATCCAGATTCCAAATGGAAGTCCAAGTTGTGGATAAGCAAACAAGTTTTATAATTTCTTTCCCTCATTTAATTGGTTATCTTTTCAATTCAATGCAGTTGTGAACAGTAGCCCTTTTGATAAAGTTAAAGAAGCTGCCTCATCATGAAACAATAAATAAATTTACATAAAAAGAATGTGGCAGAAAGTTCCAATATAGCTTTGAATCTTTGATATTTCCAAACTTTAGATCATTTAACAACTTCCTTAGGCCAATGCCTTTAAGTCAGAATATCTTGTTAAACTTTCATTCACAATGTAACAAACTCAATTATTACACTTATTATCTGGTGGTATTATTCTTACGTTCCTTAGAGCATCATTGTCTTAAATCAACTTACAAATAATTGCAATGAATTTTGCACATGAACTTAATGGTAAGTGACTACACTGTCATATTGGAATTTCAAATCCAAAAACTCTGAAATGAAACGAAAACATCAATCCTTAAAGTTATTTTTCAAATATTTTTCTGTACACAGCTGTAATTCTTTGAAATTGCAGGAACTCACTATTATACCTGAGCAACTTCTCAAAGGTTCAAAAAAAATCTACTACCTTCATTCGTTCTTGGTAGTTCAAGCTACTTAAATTCATGACTGCTTCATCAGGTTTACAGGATTTAACAAATTGAATGTGGAAGCAAAATCCCAGCTGCTATATATGAGACAAAATCAAACTGCATATTCATACAAAAATATTAAAGCAAAAAGTCTTGAAACACTTTTAGGAAGTTCACCAAAAATCCAGTTGGTTGGTCTGTTTAAAAACTCTCTGTAAGTACTGAATTTAAGACAACTGGCGGTATAAAATTAAACAAGTGTACGAAACTTATGCTTCCCTCAAAGTTCAAATACATTCCTGATTTTCTTTACAAATTACTCAATTCCTCATCAATTGTTTCTATTAAAATCTCTGCTGTGTATCTATTAGCATGGGCTGATAACAGGAAAATGTTCGTGTCTATTTCACTCGTCATTCACTATCTAGATCAATCCAAGCGAAATAGGCCATCCATGCTACTTAATGTTTTTAAAGTTGCAGGTCAATTAATCAACTTTTCAATTTAATATTACTTTTATGTGCTCACAGTTTAAATGTTCTAAAAACCCAGAAGCAAATTAGTGATACTTCTTTCAATCAACTTTGGCACATCATCCTTCCTCATTTCTGCCAGACGAAACAGGATCCCACCAATCATCATCTCTAACCCCCTTCTCCAATCTGTCCCATATCCCAATGACTCACCCTTCCAATGACCCCCCACCCTGCTGGTTTCACCCACTTACGACCTACACTCCTTACTCATCTCCAGTTGACCCAAGGGGCCTTCTCCAATGCTATACAACTTTATCAGAACCTCTTCCCCAAATGAAATGTGCTGCGAGTGGAGGTGATGGAAGCAAACAACAATGCAGCTGTTAAAAAGTATTTAGACAGACATGACAACAGCAAGGAATAGGAGATGGCTACACTAAACAGAAGGGGTAGAGTTGGATTGGCATCAGCTATGTTGACATTGCTGTTGTGGGCCGAATCAAAGGTGGTGACAAATCAGCATATAGAAATCTGACAGGGTGCTGCCACAACAACAAACTCTTACTCAACGTCAACAAGACCAAGGCGCTGATTATTGACTTTAGGGGGAGGAAATAATCCATTCCTCATTGGAGGATCAGAAGTGGAGCGGGTCAGCAACTTTAAATTCCTCAGTGTTATCATTTCAGAGGACCCGGCTTGGGCCCAGCACGCAAGTACAATTACAAAGAAAGTGCAGCAGCACTTCCACCTCCTTACGAGTTTGTGATGATTCAGCATGATATCCAAAACTTTGACAAATTTCCAGAGCTGTTTGGAAGGTACAGGAGATATACATCCCAAAAGAAGAAGTAGTATTCTAAAGGCAGGATGACACAATATTAAATAGGGTACAGAAGTTTTTTCAGATATATAAAGTGTAAAAGAGAAGCGAGAGTAGATATCAGACCACTGGAAAATAATGCTGAAGAGGTAGTAATGGGGGACAAGAAAATGGTGGACAAAGCAAGTAAGTATTTTGCATCAGTCTTCACTGTGGAAAACAGTAGCAGTATGACAGAAGTTTCAGAGTTTTGGGGCAGAAGTTGTTAAATTGTCATTACTAGGGAGAAGGTATTTGGTCTGTAGGTAAATAAGTCACCTGTACCAGGTGGTCAGCATCCCAGGGTTCTGAAAGAGGTGCCTGAAGATGTCGAGATGGCATCAGTAATGATCTTTCAAAAATCAATGGATTCTGGCATGGTTCAGGAGGACTGGAACATTGCAAATGTTGCTCCACTCTTCAAGAAGGGAAAGAGGCAGAAGAAAGGAAATTACAGACCAGTCAATCTGACCTCAGTGGTTGGGAAGCTGTTGAAAGCATTTGTTAAGAATGTAGTTTTGGGGTACTTGGAGGCACATGATAAAATAGGCCATAATCAGCATGGTTTCCTCAAGGGAATATCTTCCCTGGCAAATCCACTGGAATTCTTTGAAGAAAAAGTAAACAGACAAAAGAGAATCAGTGGATGTTGTGTATGTGGATTTTCAGAAGCTAACCATGAGGCTGCTTAACAAGTTAAGAGCCCATGGTATTACAGGAAGGACACTGGCATGGATAGAGCATTTGCTGAATGGCAAGAGACAAAGAGAGGGAATAAAGGGAGCCTTTTCTGGTTAGCTGATGGTGACTGATGGTGTTCCACGGGGGGTTTGTGTTGGGACCGCTTCTTTTTACGTGATATCTATTGACAGAATTGACGGCTTTGTGGCCAAGTTTGCAGACGATACAAAGGTAGGTGGAAGGACAGGTAATTTTGAGAAAGCAGCGAGGCTACAGAAGGACATAAAACAGATTAGAAGAATGGGCAAAGTAGTAGACGGAATACAGTGTCAGGAAGTTTTGGTAGAAGATGACCATTTTCCAAATGCAGAGAAAATACAAAAATCTGAGACAAAGGAACTTGGGAGTCCTTGTGTAGGATTCCGTAAAGGGTAATTTGCAGGTTGAGTCGGTGGTGAGGAAAGTAAATGCGATGTTAGCATCATTTTGAGAAGACCAGAATATAAAAGCAAGGATGTAATGTTGAAGCTTTATAAAGCATTGGTGAGGCCTCACTTAAGAGTATCGTGAGGAGTTTTGGGCCTCTTATCTTAGAAAGGATGTGCTGAAACTGGAGAGGGTTCAAAGGAGGTTCACAGAAATGATTCCGGGATTGAAAGGCTTGTAATATGAGGAGCTTTTAATGGCTCTAGGCCTCTAATCACTGGCCTAATTCTGCTCTTCTATCTCATGGTCTTATGTGTGGAGGAGTACATTAACTGCTTGCATCACAGCCTAGAGATACACCAATGACCTTGAATAGAAAATCCAATAAAAAGGTAGTGGATACGGCCCACTCCATCATGAATCAAGCCCTCTCCACGACTGAGCAAATCTACAAAGAGTTCTGCAGCAGGAAAGCAGCATCCATCAAGCACCTCCTCCACCCAGGTCATGCTTTGTTCTTACTGTTGCCATGAGGAAGAGGGTAAAGAAGCCTGGGGGCTCACAACCAGGTTCAGGAACAGTTATTACCTCAAAAAAAAAGAGAATAACTTCACTCAACTTTATTTGCCCTATCACTGAAATGTTCTCAAAACCTATGGACTTGCTTTCAAGGACTCTTCATCACATGTTCTCGATATTTATTATTTATATATTATTATCACTACTACTACTTCCTTTTGTATTTGCAATTTGTTGTCTTTTGCACACTGGTTGAACGCTCAGTTGGTGAGGTCTTTCATTGATTCTGTTACATTTATTACTCTATTATGGATTTATTGAGTATGCCCTCAAGAAAATACATCTCATGGTTGCATATGATGATATATATGTACTTTGATAATAAATTTACTTTGAACTTTGTACTATCTATATTCTGTGCTAATAAGTAAAATTCTCAACTTGCAGAGATAAAGTGATTAAATTCATATACACACATTTTCAGGATTGGACAAGCAGACAATTCTCATATTTTCTTGTCATGCAAAAGGTAATCTGACCCATCTGGTCTGTGCTCTCTCTCAGAGCAATCCCACTCCCCCTTTAATTTCCTGTAATCTATTCTCTCTCTCTATATGCCATAAACTCTTCCCTTATTGTCCTACCACCTATCTACACCAAGCATAATCTACAGCAGCCAAGTAAACTATCGATCAGCTCATCCTTAACATGAGAGGAAACTGAAGCAAACAGGCAAAAACTATGCAGTCATGGAGAACCTGCAAAATTCACACAGTTTGGATTGAACCCAAGTTCCTGGAGCTGTGAGACAGCAGTCACTGTGCTGTATAGTGCAGAACACAAAGGAGAAGGAGAAAGATCAAGAATATGAAAACATTCTTTTTTTCAAAATCATGGTATTACTTAACTATGAATCAACTGCTTTACCATACAGCCAACTCAGGATAGATAACTATGGATGTAAAGGTTTCAAAGTACATTTAGAGTCAGGAAACTACAGCACAGAAACAGACCCTTTGATCCATCTAGTCCAGCAGTCCCCAACCACCGGGCCGCAAAGCATGTGCTACTGGGCCGCAAGGAGACGATACGAGTCAGCTGCATCTTTCCTCATTCCCTGCCACGCATCGTTGAACTTGAACATAGGGTTGCCAACTGTCCCGTATTTTGGGCTAAATTGGTTTGTTCCATACGGGCCACCCTTGTCCCCTATTCCTCCCGCAAAGGTAGAGTGTTCCTATGACACCTTTTGTGCCGAGATGGCGTAAAGCGAAGAAGCAATTATCATTAATTTATATGGGAAAAATTTTTCAGCATTCCCAGACCCAAAAAATAACCTACCAAATAACACATAAAAGCAGGAATGACATGATAAATACACAGCCTATATAAAGTAGAAATAATATATGTACAGTGTAGTCAGGAAGATTAAGCCAAAACCGATCTGTGGGAAAAGAATTCGACACGTACGCGCATGCGCACTCAGGTGCCCATGCAAGGCTTCATGGTCATAGTAGTCTTTCCTGGGGTAAACACAAGTGTCCCGTATTTGTTGCTACTTTTGTCCCTTATTTGGGCGTGAGAAAGTTGGCAACCCTAACTGTAAAAGACATGTTGAGGTGAGTTAAACTCTACTTGAACACCAGCGCCCCCCCCCCCCGGTGCGCAAGAATATTGTCAATATTAAACTGGTCCGCGGTGCAAAAAAGGTTGGGGACCCCTGATCTAGTCCATGCCGAACAATTTAAACAGTGTAGTTCTATTGACCTGTACCCAGACCATAACACTCCATACCCCTCCCAGCCATGTACCTATCCAAACTTCTCTTAAACATTGAAATCTAAATTGCATCCACCACTTGTGCTGTTCCACACTCTCACCACATCCTGAGTGAAGTAGTTTCCCCTAATGTTCCCCTTAAAACCATAAAACATAGCAGCAGAATTAGGCCATTCAGCCCATCGAGCCTGCTCTGCCATTCCATCATGGCTGATTGTGGATCCTACTCAACCCCATCCACCTGCCTTCCCACCATATCCTTTGATGCTCTGACCAATCAGGAAATTATCAATTTTCATTTTAAGTATACCCACGGTCTTGGTCTCCACAGCTGTCTGTGGAGAGCATTCCACAGATTCACTACACTCTGGCTAAAAAAATTCTCCTTACCTCCCTTCTAAAAAGTCGCCCCCTCAATTTTGAGGCTGTGTCCTCTAATCTTGGACACTCCCACCACAGGAAACATCCTCTCCACATCCACCATATCTAGTCCTTTTAACATTCAGCAGTTTTCAATGAGATCCCCTCACTTTCTTCTAAATTCCAGTGAGTAAAATCCCAAAGCTGCCAAACGCTCCTCATATGTTAACCCCTTCATTCCCAGAATCATCCTCATGAACCTCCTCTGGACTTTCTCCAATTGCAACACATCCTTTCTGAGATATGGGGCCCAAAACTGTTGACAATACTCCAAGTGCAGCCTGACTAGTGGTTTATAAGGTCTCAGCATTATCTCCTAGTTTTTATATTCTATTCTCCTTGAAATGAATGCCTACATTGCATTTGCCTTCTTTACTACAGACTCAACCTGTAAATTAACCTTCAGTGAGTCTTGCACAAAGGCTCCCAAGTCCCTTTGCACCTCTGCTGTTTGAATTTTCTCCCCATTTACATAATAGTCTGCACTTTTGGTCCCTTTACTGAAATGCATTATCATATATTTCACAACACTGTATTCCATCTGAGACTTCTTTTGCCCATTCTTTCAATTTGTCTAAGTCCTTCTGCAATTGCATTGCCTCCTTAGCACTACCTACCCCTCCATCTAGCTTTGCATCATTGGCAAACTTTGCCTCAAAGTCATCAAGTCCATTATCCAAATCATTGACAAACAATGTGAAATACTGACCCCTAAGGAACACCATTAGTCACTGGCAGCCAACCAGAAAAGGCCCCTTTTATTCCTACTCACTGCCTCTTGCCTGTCAGCCTTTCCTCTATCCATGCCAGTATATTTCCTGTAATGCCATGGGAAATTATCTTTTTAAGCAGCCTCATGTGTGGCACCTTATCAAATACGTCTGAAAATCAAAGTAAATGACATCCACTGCCTCTCCTTTGTCCACCTGCTTGTTACTTCCCTGACGAATTCTAACAGATTTGTCAGGCAAGATTTCCCTTCAGAGAAACCATGCAGACTTTGACTTATTTTATCATTAGTCTCCTAGTACCCCGAAATCGCATCCTGAATAATAGACTCCAACTTTCCCTATCACTGAAGTTAGGCTAACTGGCCTATAATTTCCTTTCTTTTGCCTTCTTCCTTTCTTAAAGAGTGGAGTGACATTTGCAATCTTCTCTGGGACCATGCCAGAATCAGGTGATTCTTGAGGATCATCACCAATGCATCTGTTATCTCTTCAGCAATCTCTTTCAGGACTCTGGAATGTAGTCCATCTGGTCCAGGTGACTTGTCCACTTTAAGACCTTTTGAGTTTGCCGATCACTTTTTTCCTTTGTAATAGCAATGGCACTCAGGATTATTACAACACCCAATCTAAGATAGCCTTTCCCCAAGTAGGCTCCAGCACAACCTGCTCTAAAAAGCCATCTCGTAGACATTCAACAATTTAAACATTTTACCTATCACCCTTAACCCATGTCCTCTAGTTGTAGTCTCACCCAACCTCATTATTATGCATCTCTATCAAATCTCCCCTCAAACTTCAACGTTCTAGGAAATAAAGTTCTAACCCATTCAATCTTTCCTTATAACTCAGGTCCTCCAATCCCAACAACATCCTTGTAGATTTTCTCCATACGCTTTCAATCTTATTTACATCTTTGCTATAGGTAGGTGACCAAAAATGTACACAATACTCTAAATCAGGCCTCACCAACATTTTGTAGAACTTCAACGTAACATCTCAACTCCTGTGCTCAATACTTTGATCTATGAAGGCCAATGTGCCAACAGCTTTCTTAATGACCTTATCCACCTGTGATGCCACTTTCATGAATTAGTTATAGTCATAAACATACTTTATTGATCCCAGGGGAAATTGGTTTTCGTTACAGTGGCACCATAAATAATAAATAGTAATAAAACCATAAATAGTTAAATAGTAATATGTAAATTATGCCAGGAAATAATAAGTCCAGGACCAGCCTATTGGCTCAGGGTGTCTGACCCTCCAAGGGAGGAGTTGTAAAGTTTGATGGCCACAGGCAGGAATGACTTCCTATGACGCTCTGTGTTGCATCTCGGTGGAATGAGTCTCTGGCTGAATGTACTCCTGTGCCCACCCAGTACATTATGTAGTGGATGGAAGACATTGTCCAAGATGGCATGCAACTTGGACAGCATCCTCTTTTCAGACACCACTGTCAGAGAGTCCAGTACCATCCCCACAACATCACTGGCCTTACAAATGAGTTTGTTGATTCTGTTGGTGTCTGCTACCCTCAGCCTGCTGCCCCAGCACACAACAGCAAACATGATAGCACTGGCCACCACAGACTCGTAAAACATCTTCAGCATCATCCGGCAGATGTCAAAGGACCTCAGTCTCCTCAGGAAATAGAGACGGCTCTGACCCTTCTTGTAGACAGCCTCAGTGTTCTTTGACCAGTCCAGTTTATTGTCAACTCGTATCCCTAGGTATTTGTAATCCTCCACCATGTCCACACTGACCCCCTGGATGGAAACAGGGGTCACTGGTACCTTAGCTCCCCTCAGGTCTACCACCAGCTCCTTAGTCTTTTTCACATTAAGCTGCAGATAATCCTGCTTACACCATGTGACAAAGTTTCCTACCGTGGCCCTGTACTCAGCCTCATCTCCCTTGCTGATGCATCCAACTATGGCAGAGTCATCAGAAAACTTCTGAAGATGACAAGACTCTGTGCAGTAGTTGAAGTCCAAGGTGTAAATGGTGAAGAGAAAGGGAGACAAGACAGTCCCCTGTGGAGACCCTGCGCTGCGCTGCTGATCACTCTGTCGGACACACAGTGTTGCAAGCACACGTACTGTGGTCTGCCAGTCAGGTAATCAAGAATCCATGACACCAGGGAAGCATCCACCTGCATCGCTGTCAGCTTCTCCCCCAGCAGAGCAGGGCGGATGGTGTTGAATGCACTGGAGAAGTCAAAAAACATGACCCTCACAGTGCTCGCTGGCTTGTCCAGGTGGGCGTAGACACGGTTCAGCAGGTAGATGATGGCATCCTCAACTCCTAGGGCTGGTAGGCGAACTGGAGGGGATCTAAGTATGGCCTGACCGTAGGTCAGAGCAGCTCCAGAACAAGTCTCTCCAGAGTCTTCATGATGTGGGAGGTCAATGCCACCGGTCTATAGTCATTGAGGCCGCTGGGGCGCGGCGTCTTCGGCACAGGGACGAGGCAGGACGTCTTCCACAGCACAGGAACCCTCCGGAGCCTCAGGCTCAGGTTGAAGACATGGCGAAGTACTCCACATAGCTGAGGGGCACAGGCTTTGAGCACCCTGGTACTGACACCATCCGGTCCTGCAGCCTTGCTTGGGTCGAGACGTTTCAGCTGTCTTCTCAACTGGTGTTATGGACCTGTATTCCCAGATCATATTTTTTCTACCACACTGCTCACTGTGTAAGATCTACCTTCGGTGGTCCTCCCAAACCTCACACTTTCATGCAATAATTTCCCTCTGGCATTTTCTACCCTATTTTTCCAACTGGTTCAGATACTGCTGCGAGCCACAATAGTCTTCCTCACTGTCCACTGCACCCCCAATCTTGCTGTCACCCACAAATTTGCTGATCCAGTGAACCACATTATCATCCAGATCAATGATATAGATGATCTTGTCAAACAACAATGGAATCAGCAGTGATCCCTGTGGCACACCCCTAGTCACGGGCCTTCAGTCAGAGAGGCAAACATCTACTACCACTCTCTGGCTTCTCCCACAAAGCCAATGTTGAATCCAATTTACTACCTCATCTTGAATGCCAAGCGACTGAATCTTCTTCACCAACCTCCCATGTGGGACCTTGTCAAATGTCTTGCTGAAGTCCATGTAGACAACATCCACTGCTTTGCCTTCAACAACTTTCTTAGTAACTTCCTCAAAAAACTCTGAAGTTGGTCAGACATGACCTACCATGCATAAAGCCATGCTAACTATCCCTAATCAGTCACCAACTATCCAAATACTCATATATCCTGTCCCTTAGAATACCTTCCAATAACTTCCCCACTACTGATAAAGCTCAACAGCCTATAATTTCCTGGTTTATTCTTAGAGCCTTTCTTAAACAGCGGAACACATTAGCTATCCTCCAATAATTCACCTGCCTCAAAGGATGATTTAAATATCTCTGCTAGGGCCCCTGCAATTTCTGCACTTGCCTCCCACAGGGTCCAAAGGAACCTGGGGATTTGTCCACCCTAATTTGCCTCAAGACAGCAAACACCTCCTCTTCTGTAACCTGTATAGAGTCCATGCACTTGATGCTGCTTTGCCTCACTTCTATAGACTCAGTGGCTTTCTCCCAAGTAAATACTGATGTAAAAAAATCCATTTAAAATCTCCAGCCATCTCTTTTGGCTCCACACGTAGATTACCACTCTGATTTTCCAATTTTATCCTTTGCATTCCTTTTGCTCTCAACTTATCTATAGAATCCCTTAAGATTCTCCTTCACCTTGTCTGCTACAGCAGCCTCATGTCTTCTTTTAGCCCTCCTGTTTTCTTTAAGTTTTCTCTTGTATTTCTCATACTCCTCAAGTACTTCATTTGTTTCTACCGACCTATACCTGTTATGCATCTCCTTTTACTTAACCGGACCTTAACGTCTCTTGAAAATGAAGGTTCCCTAAACCTGTTATCCTTGCGTTTTATTCTGACAGGCACATATAGCCTTGTACTCTCAAAATCTCACTTTTGAAGCCTTGCCACTTACCAAATACACCTTTGCCAGAAAACAGTCTATCCCAATCCACACTTGCCAGATCCTTTCTGATATCATCAAAATTGGCCATTCTCCAATTTAGAATCTCAACCCAAGGACCAGATCTGCCTTTTTTTTTGTAGTTACCTTGTAACTTATGGCATTATGATCATGAGATACAATTTGTTCCTCTACACAAACTTGTCACCTGCTCTATCTCACTCCCTAATAGAAGATCATGTATTTCAAATTCTCTCATTGAGACTTCTATGTACTGATTAAGAAACCATTCCTGAGCACAATTGACAAACTCTATCCCATCTAGTCCTTTTACAGTATGGGAGTCCCAGTCAATACGTGGAAAGTTAAAATCACCTACTATCACAATCTTATGTTTCTTGCAACAGTCAGTGATCTCTCTACAAATTTGTTCCTCTGAATCCTGGGCACTGTCAAGTGGACTAGAATATAGGCCATTAACATGGTCCTATCTTTCCTATTCCCCAATTCCATCCATAGAGCTTCACTAGACGAATTCTAAATTTCAGAATAAATTTCAAACAATTCTGAGATTTTGACATTTTAAAATACACGTTTGAAAAATAGTAACACTTATAATGTTAAATACATTGATATACTTGTGATGATGGGACTCATGCAGCCTAATTGTGGTCAAAGTTTACTGCACTGAAGTTATGATAAGAGATTACTGTAAGAATGGCTCCTATCAATTTGACAGTACTTCATAATTTACTGCTATTTTATCAACAGTTGGCTCAAGCTCAGTTATTGTTCCATTTCCCAGTTTAGCACAATTAGGTGAGACGATTAAGTTGCAGGAATGTTTTGCTGCTGAAGACTGGTTCCAGTTCTTTTCAATACAATACCAGGATGACCCACATTTTGGAATACTACATGAGGCACATGTTTTAAACCAACTAGTTTGACAGCTGAAAGAAAGTGAAACCAAAATATATTTACTCTCTCCATTACGCTTTTATAAAAGGGAGCAATTTTCCAGAACTCCATATAGCTTCCACTCCATTAATCTGTCAGTAATTTAAGAAATTTCATTTTTGAATTGCACTTATTATGTACTGACTGGTTGAAGTGGACCCTGCTGAATAATCTAAATCTGAGAAAAAAGCAGTCCAAACTTTATATTACCTTGAAATAGATATGTGTAAATGAACAAAATAATAGAATTTTAGCCTAACGTTCAGGTAATGAAGAACTTATGAATTATACCACCTGTGGCTGCTGCCTGCAATTCCACTCTTGCCCCATTTATATTTAGAAACATAGAAAACCTACAGCACAATACAGGCCCTTCAGCCCACAATGCTGTGCCGAACACGTACTTACTTTAGAAATTACCTAGGGTTACCCATAGTCCTTTATTTTTCTAAGCTCCATGTACCTATCCAGGAGTCTCTTAAAAGACCCTATCATATCCGCCCTATCATATCATATACCGTAGCCGGCAGCCCATTCTACGCATTCACCACTCTCTGTGTAAAAAAAATTACCCCTGACATCTTCTCTGTACTTACTTCCAAGCACCTTAAAATTGTACCCTTAAATTTGATGGTACATCAACTAGAATTTGAATTATTAGTTTCACTTGTACCTAGGTCCAGTGAAAAGCTTCTCTTGCATACTGATCATACAGATCAATTTATTACACAGTGAAGTAGTACAAGGTAAAACAAAGCAAGATATAGTACAGAGGAAGTGCATTGCAAGTCAACAGTAGTCTACTTAGTTATAATAGTCTTATAACAGTGTGATAGCTGCCCTGTGCCTGGTATACATGCTTTAAGGCTTTTATACCTATTGCCCAATGGGAGGGAGAGGAGAGGAGAGAATATCAGGAATTGATGGGGTCTTTGATTATATTGGCTGCTTTACTGAGGTAGCAAGAAGTGCAAAGAGAGTCCATGGACGTTAGGCTGCTTTTTGAGATGTGCTGAACTGTACCCACAACTCCGCAGTTTTTTGTGTTCATGTCCAGAGCTGTGGCATATCAAGTCATGATGCATCCAGATAGAATGCTGTCTATGGTGTATAAATAAAAATTGGTAAGGGTTGATGGAAACAGGCCCAATTTCTTTAGCTTTCTGAGGAAATAGAGATGTTGGTCTATGCGTCTAAATCAGGATAGGCTACTGGTGATGTTCACCCCCAGAAGCTTGAAGCTCTCAAATCTCTTGAGCACCATTGATGCAGACAAGAACATGTGCATCACCCACTTCCTTAAGTCAATGATTAGGTTTTTCTTTACATTGAGGAAAAAGATGTTGTCATGTCACTATGTTACTAGGTTCTCTACCTCCTTACTGCACTGAAGACTAATTAATATTTGATATACAACCCACTATGGTGGTATCATCTGCAAACTTGTAGATGGAGTTGGAGCAAAGATTGCCGGAATGACATGGATGCTTAGGGAGTAGAGTAAGGGGCTAAGAGTGTAGCCTCATGGAGCACCAGCTTTGAGAATAATCAAGGCAGAGGTGTTGCTGTCTGTCCTTACTGAGGTTACTTACTGTTAATCATTTTGTTATAGTTCATGGATTGTAACAAACAATTAAATATATTCATGCACTAACCTCCATCATTAGATACTGAAGTGGATCCCAAAAACTACCTTAGTGCAAGCTTGCAATAATAACGATCTTTGAAATTTAAAATGACAGCTGATCAAGCTGTACAGATCACTCTTGGTATGTCTCCCTCCATCAACACCCCCTCAACACAAAAATAGTGACTGAGGGGGGAAATTGGAAAAATAAAACAGATAAATTTTGTTATGCACAGATACAAGGGTTAAACAATTCTTTAGGTTCAGTCCAGATGACGACAGACAGGTACTTGAAGAGCTGAATGATGACTCATGATCTTATGATGATTATTTTAATGATGCAATCAAATCCCATTTACACTTATATAAACAGCTAATGTCAACAACTGGCATAGACAACATGTTTCTGAACATTTTCTTTTCTGCTTTTACTTGTTGTGTTACTGAATACATATAAAGATAGAAATTAGGAGATGTAAGTCACCAGGCCTCTCAAACCCACCGCACCATTTAATGAGAAAACACGATCTGAATGCAATCTCAACTCCACATTCCCATTTACCCATAGTAACTTTTCTAATTTACCACCTGTCTCCGCCTTAAAAATGTTCAAAGATTCTGTTATCACCACTCTTTGAAAAAGAGCTTTCAGGGACTTGCAGTCCTCAAAACAAAATCATATCATCCCCTCTCAAATGGGTAAATATTTAAAAATGATTAAGCTCTAGTTCTAGATAAAAAGGAAACATCCAAAAGTTATAGGTACAGCCCAAAAACAGGCCATTTAGTCCACAATGTCCAGGTTGACCACCAACCCATTTACATTGATGATGATGACGACGTTGACTCAGGCCTGAGAGGCCAGCGTCGGGCATTTTCATGCCTTACAAGGCACGGACTGGAAGGCCATGTGGGGCGCCACTCCTCGCACAGACAAAAATTCATCTCATTTGTTTTTATTCTCATCAATTTTCATCACCTTCGCTCTGATTCTATGACTCATTAACACACTCTAGGCAATTTACAATGGTCAATTAAACTACATTCTGCATGTCTTTGAGATTTGGGAGGAAACTGAAGTATGCAGAGCAAACCCACATGTTCACATGCAAATTCACAGAGTACCCAAGGTCAAGAGGGAACCTCAGTCTCTGGCACTGAGAAGCAACAGGTCTACTAACTAACCGTCTCTCCTCCATCAATCTTCATTCATTCTTCTAAACTTGAACATATACAAACTTACCCCATCCAACCTTTCATCATAAAAGCTTCCTTTCTCTTAACTGCTTCCAAGGTATGAACATTTATCCTTAAACAAGGAGACCCATACTGTACACAATTCTCCAGACGCAGTCTCACCAAAGTCATAATTAACTGCAGAAGTGTATAACCTTCCAGCTCTTGTATCCTATTACCTCAGCAATAAATAGGAACACCTTGTTAAAACTCTAACCTTTTGTGAATCATACTCTTGGAAACTCAAATATGACAAGACCTTATTAAATCAATACTTAGAAGTTACTGAAATCAATATTATGAAAGAGCTTAAGTTTTCCAAATACCATTGCCCATAATACTGCAATTGACTGTATCTGATATCTAATTGGTGATGACATTAATTTAACTCCAGGAAATCACCCTTTGACAATCCACTCATTTATCAAAGTGGACGAAGGATTCAGTTTGAATAGGAACCAAAGGAAATTAAAGAATAGCTAAATTGTAACAGAATTTGACTATTTACAAATCTTATAATACATTACCAGTTGTAAAATCAGCACCTACATCTACAGTTGCAAATTTGCAGTGCTGTACCATGCATTGTTACCCTAACACTGTAAAAGTTTTGTAATCTCACTTTGTATTCATGACACAGTTTGACTTGGGACAAAGGGTCCATTTCCATGTTGTACGACTTTATTACTGGTGCAACTTAAAATTTTTAATTCTTCCTGCTGGCTTTTTATTTGTTCTCCTCAACAGCAATTCCATCCTTCATGAAATAACCATCTCCTTTGTGAAGTAAATCTTCCATGCCTGCCCGACATAATCCAGTACTTCACCTATTAAGACACACCCTGCGGATGAATCCCAACAAGCTGCTGACTAAATATTTGATACAAAGCTCAAATCACACCTATGTCACTATTGTCAGAAAACTGCTTCTGGATTTCTGTTTGGCTTTCAACACATTGTCCCACAGATCAAACACCTACTCCTTGATTTAAATACACCACTGTGCAGCAGGGTGTCGGATTTCCAAACCAAAAAACCTCAGATGATCAGGATAAACAAATCCTTAACACGGGGCTGTGTGTTGAGCTCATTGCTGTAAACTCTGTTCACATATGGCCGCATGGCCAAACACCCAAGTAATCACATTTGTCAAATTCATCAATGACATGACAGTGATTGGTCTCATCTACAACAACGATGAGATGGCCTGCAGAGAGAAGGTGGAAGAGTTCAAGGGCTGGTACTAGGTAAATACAGGTCGACCTTCACTAATCCGGCACCATTGGGACCTGAGGAATGCTGGTTTAGTGAAAACACCGAATTACAGAAGGATTACATTAAGCATAATCAGTGCCGGATTATCGAAGGAACCGGATTACAGGTAGTCAGATTAGTGAAGGTCGACCTGTAATCTCTTCCTCAATATCACCAAGACCAAGGAGGTAATTATCCACTTCAGAAAAACTTGCACAACTCATAGCCTTCTTTACTTTGGCAGCACAGCAGTCAAAACCGCGAGCAGTTTCAAACTCCTACGAGTGCACATCTCATACAACCTCTCATGGGTCCAGAACACATCCTACACAATCAAGAAAGCTCACCAACAACTTTACTTCCTGAGGAGGCTGAAGAGAGCTGGGCTATGCACATCTATACTCACATCCTTCTACAGATGTCCAGTATAGAGTACCGCTGCATGGTATGGAAACTGCACTGTGATGGATGGGAAGGCTCTACAACAGGTAGTCAAAACTGCCCAAAGCATCACTGGCACCAACTATCTGCCATCAAGGACATACGTAAAGAAAGGTGTCGAAGGCGGCCAGTAACATCATGAATGATCCCACCCACCCTGCTCATAGACTGGTTGTCCCACTCTCATCAGGCAGGAGGTTACGTAGCATCCATGCCAGGACCACCTGACTCAAAAACAATTACTTTCCCCAAACAGTAAGGCTGATCAACACTGCTACCCACTAACCCACCACCGCTACTTTCTTATTTCTCGTCAGTCACCTTATGTACAGACACTCCTGTGCCTAGTGTCACTTTATGGACATGCAATCAATGTATATAAGCTACCATGATCCTCTCGTATCCCCTTTTACCTATCCCATGATCCTCTCGTATCCCCTTTAGCCTATCACCTGTCCAGCTCTTGGCTCCATCCCTCCCCCTCCTGTCTTCTCCTATCATTTTGGATCTCCTCCTCCCCCTCCAATTTTCAAATCCCTTACTCACTCTTCCTTCAGTAAGTCCTGACGAAGGGTCTCGGCCTGAAACGTCGACTGCACCTCTTCCTACAGATGCTGCTTGGCCTGCTGCGTTCACCAGCAACTTTGATGTGCGTTGCTTGAATTTCCAGCATCTGCAGAATTCCTGTTGTTTGCGTTTAAGGTACCTTATGTATTTTTTTTTATTATTGCACTCTTTATTTTATTCTGTTTCTTTTGGTGCTGCATCGGGTCTGGAGTACAATTATTTCATTCTCCTTTATACTTGTATACAGGAAATGACATTAAGCAATTTTGCCTCATATTCGTATCTGACTAAAACAATATAAATATACAATTAACAAATTTCTTCTCACCATTTAGTCTACGGTAACCCCCCCAAAGTATTTTTATGCATATTGATACAATATTTACTAATTCAGTTCACTGAACGAAATCGAAATCAACATCCAACCAAAGTCAATGTTTTAGCCTACATCATACTGATTTACTCATAATATTCTAACTATGTTAGCTACATTATCAATTTCCTGGTTACTCCGCACCGAGTAATCCAGCTGAGAGAAGCCACTCTGCCGCGAATTGACAAGAGCAGTCACGTCATTCATTATCTCACACTGTTGAAGCAACACAGCGGTAACAATCCCATCTACTTTTCTCCCCGTGTAAAAAAAACCTAGAGAACTGAGGAAGGACTGTCACCACAGGCCCGGATCTACATCGCTTGAACTCCCAATACATTTGACTCGAAGCCCCAGGTGACTCGGCAGCTTCGTCCGGGCCCGGCTCCGTAAGTCACTAACTCGGTGCCGCCTGCCCACCAACCCCAACGCGGTTTTCCGTTCGGTCTTACACAGTGACGTGTCCCGAGCCCCGAACCACCACTGGGTCGGGCGCGTACTTCAGCAGCTGCTCCTCCACAGCCCGCTCCTCATCCTCCTCCTCTTCCTCATAGATCGCATCGAAATCCGCCATCATGCCGGAGGCCGCCAATTCCATAGAGACACCGCGCACAGCGCAATGGAGCAACCAGAAATCGCGAGAGTAGTCGTGCTGACAGCTGCTCCCCGGCCCGCTCGCGGAGGAAGGAAGTGACGTGTCCCGCCGACTCTGCTGTGGAGATGCCGAGACTCGACTATTAGTGGTTTCAAATTCATTAATCGCGTTGTGATGTATGTAAAATATCAGCACAATAATCGCAATTAAATCTCTGGATCGTTGCGCCCGCCCATATTTTATCACAAATCTCTTCATAAATGTCGGTTACGTTCTCCACCAATACGTACTTGTAAGTCATCGTAGATTTAGCTCACTGAAGTATGGGAAAGGATGTACTTTGCACTGAACGTAGAACTCCAAAGGCTTTTTAATAATATATTCCCGCTGCAGAACATCTCTTCCCAGTTGTAGTGTGACAAGACCCTGGACCACTTTCAATATCTTGGGAGACACCTCTCAGGCAAACATTGATGGTAAAATTCGCTACACTTTCTGGCCTTTTGAGGAAAAGGATATCCAAAGGTCAAGGCTTCAAATCAGGAATGAAGCTCATATTCGAACGGACAGGTAATCCCAGTTACGTAAATTGTAGATATGTGGACTAACAGGCACCTTAAAAGACTGGAGATATACCACCAACTTTATCCTGATAAAATACTCCAAATGTACTGGTAGACAACTTTAACCTAGTACTTGCCATTGAAGATCCAGTTGTATTCATTTTGCTCCGACGGTTGTTTATGTGCTCAACATTAAACTCCTGAAGCAGCTATTCATTCTACTCCAGGAAAATGGAAATTTATCACAACAAAAAGTTACCAGGGGACGGTGGCCATAAACTCAAAATCATTTTTAAATCTTTCTTGAAAAAGTGCAACATATTTACTATCTCAAGGGAATCAACCCTTGGTCTTGCCCACTCAAAATGGAGAAGGAACTCTGAGAATGCCAGCAATCAAGGTTGGTATTTTTGTTAGGTACACAAAAAGACCAATGAAAGAAGTAGAAGGACCACATTACCCACTCCTCCCATAAAACACCACATTACCCACTCATCCCATAAAGCATCTTCTTTTCTACATATTGAATAGTCTGTGGATTCCACATTACCCTCATTAGTCATTAAACTTGTCAAACACAACATGTCCTGGGGAAGTTTTTAAATATTTTTCTTTAGCAGAGCAAACAGTCCGGATTCTGAGATAGCCAAGTGTGTTGGACCTACTTTCTTCAACCAATTGAAATTGATTAGTTGAGCTAACCTCAATGTCAGCCATTTTCTCCATATTGGTTTATCTAGCATGACATCAAAGGCTGAGGTATTTTGCCTGTATTAAATGCCATTTTAAATAAATAATGCATTGTACATTAGGCAAGGAAGTAAAGTACACACAACACACACTTCAAAGAAATGTCTTCATATTATATTTAGACTTTTTATTTTGGTGATAATAGACACATTATTTGGTATTCTTACCCTGTAAATGAATTTTAAAATCATTGTTAATATCCTAAAAAATGCAATTATTCACATCTAGATTCGTAAATAATCTTGTGTGACTATAGGTTGATGTATGTCAATCATTGTATTAGACCTACTGCTGCACTATCTGGAAAATTCCAAAATCCAATTTTTTTGGGGAAGTGTGGCTTCTTTAGTATATCACCTAATTTCTATTTGGTTACGACATTGCTGGATGATTAGGCCATCTCAGATGCTTTGTTCTTTCATTATTTCACTAGATGTACACATCACTACCAAAATCATCTCCGATTGAGTGGTTAGTTCATTTCATGAACATTACTTTATTGACAGGAGACAAAAAAAAACTGGACTAGCCAACAAGAATGGTTCATTTCTATTCATGAAGGATGTAGGTGAACCAGACGTGTTGCGATAACAATCTGGTCTTTTAAAAATTTCTGGATAGTTAAGTTAATTTAAATTCCCCAGATGGCTTGGCAGGATTTCAAATTATATTTCTTAATCGTTTATTTAAGCTTCAGGATTACTGGTCTAATAATAGCTGATGTGCCACCATCACTCTGCTTTAATGCCATTTGGTGGCAGTATGCAGTCTAAATTGTCTGTACTTTAAGCTTTGGTGCTAATAATCTTGCAGTATTACAAAATTGCATTTTAATTGGTAATAACATGGATATATTACGGGATAGTTGAATAAACATGAAGTAGCTAAATAAATATGAAAGAAAAAGAAATCAAAGGCCATGTTGATAGCTAAGGCCAGGAGGAGGCTTTTGTGAAAATGCAAACAAGAACATTGATCAGCTAGAACAAATACTCATGGCTGCACATTTTGTACATCTGCACAACCTTTCAATAATTTGTGTTGGAAAAATCTTTTCTGATCTGGAGCTTTAGTTTTCTCCCCATTAAATAAATATTTCTGTTTTTCTTATATTTAAATTGGATGGCTTCTGACTTTCCCACACTAAACTACAATAATTATTACAAACTCTCTTCTCTCTCTTTGCTTTATTATGATTTTCAACTTTGTGGGATCAAGAATTTTCTATGCGTAAATTAATTCACTTATTTATGGAACTTAAATATATTATATTGGAAATCTTAAGAAAATCATGAATGACCAAAATGATTAATGAGTTGTTTATTTTCTGTAAGTAAAGCAGAATAAATAACCTTCCTCCCCGAGTCTATTCTGCAATCCAATTTACAATTCAATAATGTAAGCAATTTATAAAATTGCTGATTTATAATGTTCTTGACAAATTTTGAGAATGGAATGTAAAACAGAATTCCAGTTAAATGATCCCACTGCGGGTGACATTGAGACCTTCAGAAACAATTTGGGTGATTCTGTAGCCAGAACGTCTGTAGTTTAGCGATGCAGATCAACCATCCACCTACACTACATAGTAGTAGTCCTCTCTCCACACTAAACATCTGGAGATTGTCTATTCTTTAAGATGTTTACAATTAATCAGCAGGCTACTGCTTGCAGCAATGTGAAACTTGCATGATGCTCTTTCATTTCACAATATCTGATGTACCCTCTGTGATTCTACCCTGGACAAAACTCCCACTCAAACACACAGCATTTCTAATCATGGACACACCAATTCAACTGTTGTCAATCACAGCAGAATGAAACAATGGGAGCAGAAACCTCTGTCATATATAAGAAAACAACCCCTTTATTCATACCAGAAATTTTGTTTTCAAAACAGATGTCAAAAGGTTCAAGTGAATATGGAACACATTTAATAGAACTGTTTTCCTGCAATTGATTGTCCATTCTTAAGATCTTTTAATTAATCAAACATGATAAATTAAAATAACTTCCAAGTAGGAGCAAAATCCGCTTTGACATTTTAAAACATTTCTTAATCTTATTTCTGTTACCCTCACATGACAAATTATCACTGTAAGCCATGTTAGTTCAAGATATAGGCTTATATCCACATTAGTAGCAAATGTAGTTGCATTTTCAAAGCATTATCAATTGTATGCACATTAGATTAGATTAGATTCAACTTTATTGTTATTGTGCTGAGTACAGATACAAAGCCAATGAAATGCAGTTAGCATCTAACCAGAAATGCAAAGAATAGTGTTATTTACAAAATAACTGCGAATAAAAAGTACAAGATGCGATGAAGCTGCTGCAATTTATACTGCTTTGCTGACAGCATTTAAAGACTGAAGCTCACGAGATAGGCAATAGTAATATTTTAAGTAGCAAACTGTAATACTGTAGTGGCAATTCTGCCAATATTTACTCCTCATATTCTCAAATATGTAAGAACTAAATGTTCTGCAACTAACATAGGCTAAGAATTATACCAGTTACCATTGCAGTTTGCATGAGTATTCACTGATTTAAAACAGTAAATAACATGGTAACAATTCAGATATTACTGGGTCATCTTTTACAGTAAGGCAAACCTGAATATCATACTGGAGATAAAAATGCATAGGTGATGTACCCCAATAAATGTGGCTAGAAAGTTTTGCTGTTGGCCTTCCCAATGTTTATATGGCTGGGCAAGAAAAAATTACAGATGCTGGAAAAAAGGAAATAAAGCAAAACATGCTGGAAGCTTTCAATATGTCAGGCAGCATCTGTGGCAAGAAAACCCAACTTAATATTTCAGGCAAGGACCAATTTGATTTAAATATTTCTGACATGAGCTAGCACTGCAAGGGATATATCTAATGAACCTGTCTGTAGAGTCTGATAGATATTGTAAAGCCTGTGGGGATGTGGATGGAGTGGGTTGGAACCATTTAGAAGAGAATGCTATTGTAATCTATATCTCCTTTTAATATCTGAGTCATGGATTTTTTATTCTGCTGGTCTTATTTAGTGCAAGTAATGTCTTCACCTCTAACAACTCCAAATAATAGCATCAATGCAGAAGCAGGACCTGGAAAGGCTAAACTGTAGACTCATAGCGCATTTACTCTGAAGTTACTGTGCAGATGTAACTGTGGCAGATGTTTGGTCACACTAATTAGCTTTTATTGTTTTCAATTACTGTATATGACATTACAAGCTCCTTAACAATATTCCAGATTATTGTTTTCTTCCTTAAAACAAAATACTGTTATTAAGACACAGAAGAGAAGTTATTCCATTGAGGATGACTCTTGGGAGTTGTTCATTAGTATCCGAATTTTCCAAGTTGAATGGAGCTGCAGATCGGGCCTAGAACCAGGCGGGGGGGGGGGGGGGCGGGGTTGCTGGTGGTGATGGTGGTTCCAGCCTGGGGTCCATCAACACCTTGGTTAATGGTAGGTGTCCATGGAATTAAAATGGTTCAGAACCCCTGGACTAGAGTAATTAAATTTAGTTAAATCTATAAATTGGTGTAATGGGTCACATGAACACAGAAATTGAACAAGTAATTCCAAGTCTTTGAAATACTCTATCAAAATTGAGTTACAGTCCTGTAAGGAATTTTATTTCAGTTTTTAAAATCCAGAAGTAAAATTCTGCTATATATATTGCTTTGGAAGTTCACTAAAGTCCATTAGGGAGAGATGTCATCCTTTGCTGGTCTAGCCTGGTTGAGACTTTAACTCTATATCATGCTGTGGTATATTATATTCATGCCTGAGGTATATTATATTCTGCAGATCTGCTTTCCCTACCTAAGGAACAATATTTTGTCCTTGCAACAAAGCTTCACCAAATTGAATTCAAGATTGGTGAATTTGGCCCTTGTGGATAGATTAAGCAGACTGAGATTATATTCTCTTGAGATTAGATGAATAAAATGTAGTCTAATTGAAACACATAAAAAATTATTATTGGCCTTAATAGAGTATGCTTTTAGCTGTGGCTTGGATGTTTAGTACAATGGTCACCATTGGAAAAAAAATAGTTAGCTAGAGAGGAGAAACAATGTCTTCACCCCTAAGTGTGGCAAATTCATGAAACGTTCTACTCAAAAGAATAGTGGAAACTGTGTAGTTGAATAAGGTCAAAACAGAGCTGAGTGAATTTTTGGCTGCTAAGGAAATGAAAGGATGAGGGATTAGTACAGCTGAGGTAAAGAATCAACCATAAACTCACTAAATTGTGAAACAGGCAAGAGGAAATGTAAGTCACACTTCTGCTTTTATTTATTTTTTTCTTTTGTTTCATACCAAAGTGGTTGGTTCCTAATGAATCTTCAACACAGTCTAGTAAATCACTCAGATGTATCCAAATAATATCATACTCAAGATAACTCAGCATTAACTGTTGACTTTGCCCATACTTTTAAGAATGAACAGTAAAAGAATTTGATTTCCATTTCTGCAGGTAAATTTGTGATGAGAGGCTACAATGCAATGCCAATTTTCCTACCATGTGCAGGAAGTTGAAAATATAGTCCATTTTCTATTCTCCATCTGCAATATTTCACAATTATTAGTTTTAAATTGATTTTGCCATTTGTCTGTCTAATTGAATAACTGCTGATTAACTGGATCATTTGTCTGTATTACTCTCCCCTATTTTGGAACGATCATCAATTTATAGTAGACTATATTAAAGCAGGGCAAGCTATTATATTCTCATTGTTCTCCTTTGCATCACCCTGAAATTGCATGTCAGATGTTTTTCATTAAAATACGGTTCTATTATTATTTTGCTAACAATCAACAGGGCAAAACATTCCCAGCAGAAGAATTGGAAGCTTTAAAAACTCAGCTTATAAAGTCTGTTTATTCTAGTTCTTTTCTTCCTTAACAATTGCAATGTTGAATTTATATTATAGGCTAGGCAATATTGGTTAAAATATCACAGCTATACTTTTTTTGTATTACTGGAGAGCCAATAAACCTGTATAAAGTGAAAAATGCAAAGTAACCAGCATTTTTCAAAGTTTGAAATATCAATATGTAGAAAATGCATCTACCCTCAATGTCAAGGATGAAATGCATTTGCTTAGGGTGCTTCAAAGTAATCTATGTTCTCACTTTTAGTTTACACATAGAATCTACCAGGTGCCCAAGAAGGATGTGACCTCATCCCCATTGTCTTTTTAACTGAAACCAATTTTAAAAGCATGCTTCATGGTCACTTTGCCATCCATTGCACTACAGCTGCAAACCTATCATCAGTCTGCAGCTGATTTACTCTCGTAAGTGAGGCAGAGTGAATTTAGGGTAACATTTCTCACCTCCTATCAACCAATAAAAAGAAGACTGTGAATAAGAGAGCATCTATGAAACAAGTCAGCTGTTTTTGTTTTGTCTATCACAAAGGAAATAAAGGGCAGAATGTTTGGGAGGGAGTTTCAATGAACGTGGCGAATAGGTCTGAGGAACCACATAAAATCTGCAAGGTTCCATTCAGATACTTTGCAAACTGTGATTCACAAATGCAATTGGGCATCCATGTTTACTTTCTATTGAACATGCGATTCCGACTTTAAATTATCTCAGGTGCTACGTATAGAAAGACAAACGATTGGATGTTGATAAGAATCATCTGAACTAATCTGGATTGGCTTCAAAATAAATAGATGGACTAATGCATCTTTTATTGCAATTTGGTGAAATTGATGTGGATAATAGACAATTGTCGTTTAGTGTGCTTTTATACTTGACTGCAAAGAACAGCAAAACGATGCTTTTATTTTAAAATCGTAGTGTCGAGCAAGAAATAAGTGTTTAAAATCGGGGTACAATCACATTTTTCAACTACAATATGTGCCTATGAAAAGAAAAGAATTATAGATTCATATCTTTAGTAGTTCCTGTTATTTCAAACCATATAAATACGGTTTATAAATACGGTGGTTGGGGGTTGGCTAGTGGTGAAGAGAAGGGGTTCAATTCTTTCCAGAAATGAGCTGTCTGAAATGAACACATTTACAACCATTCCCGGTGTCACGCGCTTTCCACTTTGTTTGTTTCCTGACGCCTTTGAAATGTTTCAATGGACGAACCGCCCAACGTTGACACTTTGGGACAGATCCCATAACGCCTGACTTCATATTTTCGATCTTAATTATACATCAAACACGCCTAAACGCCCATTTTCTGCCGTGCTGGTTGTTTTTGTGCAAATCTGAAATTTTATTACCCAAACACAAATTTTTCATGCAAATCGCTAGAAGCGAACATAATAAATAAAGCAAAATAAGAATATCAGAGACCCTTTTTTGAATGGATAACTGAAGAATAATTGCTTGTGAAAAGTCACCCCAGTGGCATTTTGTTGTCTCTTTGATCATTGTCCTTTTTCACTATTATTGAAGACTTTTTTTGAAGTTTAGAGGACAGCAGACTGAGCGGTTCTTTTCAATTTTTGTTATTCAAGAACTGTTGCCTAGTAACAAAAACTTAACAAATTACAAGTGTATTTTACGGTAAATATCGCAAAATAACATTTAAGATTTTTAGAAAAGTTTGATACAAATTAATAACATCAGTTCACCTGTTCAGCTCCAGGACGACTAACCACATAATTTTGGTCAACATTTGGAAAATTTGATTAAATTGCACTTTTAGGCAAGTAAATACAATCGTTTAAAAAGCAATGTTTTAAAGTAAACAATATAATATATTGAATATACATACTGTTTTTCCGGCTGAATGTCATCTTAAACAAAGCTTTGGCGCGAGTTCTTTTTGAAGCAGTAATTTGAAGCGTTTGAAAATACAACAGATTAGACTTGGTTTAAGATAAACAAGAAGTGTCCCAATACGAATACTTATGTCGGCGATGGACTTACAGCTACAACTTGTAGAATGAAATAGCAACATTCATTTCTCGAGATTGCAGAATTTGTTGTTTTGGTGGGAATTCATGAATGAAAAAAATTGAAGCTTTTTAATCAACTGTATGTAAACTCGATGTATGTTGACAAAGGAGAAAAGAATCGTAATGCTGGTTCATCCATTTCTCCTTCAAATATCAGTCAAAGGCTTTACAGCAAAGACAAGTCCACGTTCATGACGTTCCATGGAGGGTCATATATACTGGAAAAATTGCTTAAATATATGCATCTCATCACAAATACAAGTAGCACACACAGTATTTCAATAATACTTAAGTCACTGAAATGATACAAAACTTTTCTTCAGACATTTTCCAAGAAGTTTTGAATTTATTTCCTGTTGTGTGACAGCTTATTTAGAATTAATAAGAAAACCAATGAAAAAAAAACCCAGAACAGACAGCAGCCCCCTCCAACGCAGTGCACTATCGTTCTTTTTTGCTCTTTAGAAACCGGAATCACAAAAGAGCAATTTTGTTATATTCGCATTTTTACACAGGCTTAACCAACACAGACAAAGCTACTTTGTCACCCGAGTAGAATAAACGGATTCAAAAAGATTTCCCTTAAATAGGCTAATTTTATACTTGAATTATGAAAGTAATGTTCAGGTAACAGTCGGCGCTCTGTACCAGCCGCTTAATTCCTCTTAAGTCCTTACACGTGTCTTGGCTAGTCGAGGCAATTTGACCTCATTATAGGCTCATAACCACTCTCATTCCCGGGATTACTTCATGAACAATGAAATTTTATTGGTTATAATTATAGAAAATAATATTGTAACGAGGGCTATGCGATGTGGGCGCGCGCCTTGCATCATTCCGCCTGGCTTAGACATTCTTGCATTTTATTTCACTGTAATCATTGTTTTTTTTTTCCAGCGCGCTGCTTCTGTAATATCGTTCACTGGCTTTATTAGTACAATTACAAAGCTGCCTAGTGATTTGATTGAGGCTACCTGACCTCCATTCAGCTAACTCACTGCGAAACTTTCCTGGATCGAGTTTTATGACCATCCCAAGTGACCACTGAATTTTACATGCTTCCCCTCACTATTTAGCCCTTGTGGAAATCTTGCGAATAGAGCGAAAAAAAAACAAAAGACGTTGAAAATCCTTATTATGTTTTAGTGCGAAAGAGGTTGTGCGTCACTTGAAAAACAAAAGTTTTATGTTTAAGGGAACCATAGCTAGGCCATTCCAATGTACGTCACTTATATTTTTATTATCTTGTATGGTTTTGTCTTGATATAGAGAGCAGTGAAAGAAATTGATGCTGGGTTAAACCAGCCCTGCTGCTGGCTTTGTTTACGGAAGTGCTGAGCAATACTGTACTTCGTGGCGTTCAAATTGCTGAGAACACACGTGGATTTTGTCTCAAGACGGTGAAAGGTTTGAAGAAAATATCTGCTCACAGCATTAACATGGAATAATAACACGAGACGGATGTACTAAATTATTGACATTTATTATTTAATGTAATAGCATTTTTGTGCAGTAGGGAAGTGGTTTTCTTGAACAGGTTCTCATCGATGTTCACTTTATCGGAATTCATTCTTCTCTTTAGAACAGAGACGAGGAAGAATTTTTTAGCCAGACGGTGGCGAATCTGTGGCGTTCATTGCCACAGATGGCTGTGGATGCCAAGTCAAGGTTGATAGGTCCGTGATTAGTAAAGGTGACAGAAGTATGGGGAGAAGACAGGAGAATGAACCATGATGGAAAGACGGATCAGACTCGATGGGCCGAATAGCCTGGTTCTTCTACGACTTACGATCTTTCAGTGTACTTTACTCTGATTAGTTGCAAGGAAGCTTCGTCGGGGCACAAGGACGGTGAACCCCATTACAACGAAGACAATATAAAGTTCATTTTACGAACAGGGAACTGGAGCGTCGTTGTTTGAAAACACGAAATTAATTAAATGGGTTGAAATTTTACTTATTTGCCCCAAAGCGTCTCGAAAATCTTGATTTTCAGATTATTTGTCTTTTTTTTTTGCAAGTTGCAGAAATTCGTGTTGGAGGTCTTTTCCTTTAAGACGTGTGAAGTCCCAAATTGACTCGCCAGGACCTTGACGGAGACCAAAAATCCCTAATAATTGTCACAAGATCTAGGATTAACACATAGCAGGCAGCTAACAATCTCAGCAAATATTCGCTAATCCAGTGCATAATAAATACTTACTGATTGAACAATAATCGCAAACAAATAGCGCAATCATCAGTCACTGTGCTAATTCACGAAATAGTGAATTGTCGCCCATAAGTGATACTTCTCATAGACCCCAATCTTGTAGCTCGAAGTATAGGATCAATTATTTAATATATTTGCAATTGTTAGCTGTAATTGTAGCAAGGAGATTGAAAATAAATGTTAAATTGACGAGCAGTTTCCACTAAGTACCTTTCCATTGAATATACTGTATGTAACAACCTAAAAGATAGGGCTTGCTATTTAATAACATTTATGTTAAATTCAGGTGCTTCCCTACGAAATTGTATCGCATATTTTAACTGACTTTATCGTCAGAGAGGGAAAAAGGATAACCTGAATTCCATGACTAATTTTCGGAATTGTTACTCTTTACTAATAACTATAATCTGGATATTGTCGCCACTGGTGGCATTGGTATCTGTTAATGAGATGTTTCAGTGTAGATTCCAGAGTCACTTCTAAACTCCTCGTTGGTTATTCAAACGATATGAGTACTTAACATAATAACAGAAATTAATGATTTTTTGAGGATTTCATATTCTATTTGTCCAATGGTGACATATACTGCGTAAAGTAGATGTTTCATTCGCCACGGGTACGCTCACATTAGAAGGCACCTGCTTCTTACCAATTTTATATTCAAATAATAATGTACGTTTATGAACTGTGTCCAGGATCAATTTTCTGCACCATGCTAAGATTAGTACTTAGAAAATACGATTTTCCCTTGGTTATGGTGGGGCATATCGTATCCGGTAATGCTAATATAAATTGATATACCATTCCTTTGTTCGGGTGCAGTTAAAATAAATGCCCTCGATTTCTTTTATGCTGATCCAACCACTGAATAGAACAGACAAATAAGGTCAACTGCGATTCCATCGATTATAAATAACTCAGATGTGTAATAAAACAACATTAGCGTAAGACATTGCGTAAAACTCGAGCGCCCACTCGTTGGATACGCGACCCTTCACCCCTTGTCCCTTCAAACTGACCCACTGGGGGATGAACTGGTGTATTTCTAAATCAAGACACACTTTGCAGATCGTTAAGAGTGTGCTTTGTCTTTCAATGTATCAATAGCCTGGATATATTATGCATTTCGGATACTGAAGCACATGCTGAGGAACTACATTTATAACCAGATAATTCTAAATTGAAGTAAGAATCATTTTGAGTCTAGATTTGTCAGTCGGTGGAGTCATAACATTATCATGAACGCACGCCATGTATGAAAAATTAATTATATGTTTATAATAATACATTTGGTTTGCTGCCAGAGTCCAGAAAAATAAAGTAAATGTTCAATGGAATGACTTCTATGTTGCATTGGAGACGCCTGCACATGCGACAAAGCATTCACAAAGGTCCAGAAAGTTTCACTAGATTAAACCATTCCCTTGCTCGGTGAGTCAATTGAAAGTGATTTTAAATCTCATGACAATGACACTGTTAACGGCAGCTGGTTAACTTGTGGTGTATCCGTCTTAAGTCAGCTGTGGAGCTTTCCTTTTCCACACAGAAAAATTACAAAACATTCACTTAAAAAGTTTTTTGTTTCTTGTTTTGTCAGACTTTGATAGTGCGTCTCAAGGGATTGCCTGACAAATGGGGAAATGTTGATCTCGCCCCGCTTTATAATCACGTGTTAATAGTTCACTGGCAGCACTTTTTTTTAAAAGCTCTGGAATAGGGCGCACACGTGGGTGACGTTCAGACCAACCATCGTCTGAGACCCTTTTGTTTAGCCTCCAAACATAAGCACCTTCTGACTCTCTCCCTGCGCAGTGTTTACTGAACCAGGAATCCAGCAAAGCCAGAAAGAACCAAGAAGAATACACAATGTCTCGATCTTTTTATGTTGATTCCTTGATCATCAAAGACTCTTCAGTAAGACCATCTCCCGTCTTGAACGACCACGGCCAAGACTTTCTAATTCCTATTAGCGTTCATTCACCAACAATGATGTCCGTTTCTGGTCCCGTCTGTCCGTCCAGAAAGACGGGTACTTTCTGCGTCTGCCCCCTCTGTGTCACGTCCCATATTCACTCATCTCGAAGTGGGATCCCACTGCTGAAAAGCCAGTTCCCAAATGGAGATCCACAATACTGTCAACGAATTAACCAGCAGTCAAACCCTGGGCTCGGGCATCCACCTGTTTGCACACCTACTTACAGCGTAACAGACCCTAGAAGATATCACTGTCTTTCCGTGGGTAAGTTTTAAAAGGAACTAATACATCAGACACTTGAATACAGGTTTCATGTTTAGCGAGATATGTGCTTGGGAGAGAAGTGATGGCTTATGGCCAAAAGTTCATTGCTACTTTAATTTCAAATGGGAAGCTCAGAGTTGCATATACACATCCAATACTTCAAAGTGGTGATGTTATTTCGAAGAAAACATTAAGATGTTTTCTGCTTTCATCTTAAAGATTAAATCGAACGTTTACAATAATTGTTAGAGATAAATGGTTGCAGAATCGACACCGTGCTTCAGAATTAATATGATTAATAGGATAGAATATTTACTGTGTCCTAACTATACGAGCAATGTAAATATTAACAACAAATTTAATTTTAAAAGATGGGGTTAACACAAAGCACATTTAGTTATAGGCGCTGTTGATATTTAATACTGAGAAGGCTAGAACAGTTTGGACTTGATTCGGGACTGGGGGAGACATTATACAGATATCTACTTTGGCGGGATTATGTTGATGTCGAACTGACGGCGGGTAAGCATGATATGTTTGATGCTTTTTCTTTCTTTCATTTGGTAATGTTGCAGTATCATTACGTGTTCATAGGTCCTGAAAGCAACAGTCACTTACAAAACGGCAAGCGGATGAGAACAGCCTTTACGAGCACACAACTCTTAGAGCTCGAGAGGGAGTTCGCCTCAAACATGTATCTGTCGAGGCTTCGCAGGATTGAAATTGCTACTTACCTGAACCTATCCGAGAAGCAGGTGAAGATCTGGTTCCAGAACCGGCGCGTCAAGCACAAAAAAGAGGGCAAAGGGACCCCGCGGAACGCGCACAGCATTTGTAAATGTAGCAGCCAAGGTCACTGTCTGCGCTCCGAGGACGAGGAATCCCTCTCACCGATATCATCTGGCAAAGAAGACAAAGATATGTCACCCGCATAGTCATCAGGAACAGAACTGCAACGTTTTAGAGTTTACAGCCATTTGCAGTTCTACATCCCTTCGACGTACCTATCTCCTCATTCGTTTAGCATTTAAAAGAAATCCGAAGTCGAGTTGTATTTGCCTGCTCGCCCTGCTAGCATGAATAGATCCATTGTAGAATTGTACTAGGATGGAACACGCAACCGTCCTATGAGCACTGTTTTCATAAGTGCAAGTACTTTAGTTGAAGTGCTGCCGTTTGAGGCTAACATGATTTGTCTGAATCATTCAGGGTTTCTTTTCTCCAAATGGTGAAGTAATATTCATGCACTGGCTTTTTTGAAAATCCAAGTGAATTATGTAAATATTGTATTTTATACTCTGTTAAAACTTGTAAAAAGAAAAAAAGTAGACATTTATGTAAATGCGCCAGACTTAAAAAACAAAAGTAGTTTGAGCGGGGAAAATAACTGTAAATAGTTAGCTATTGGTACATTACTGTAAAATGGTGAGGTTGAAGTTCATTCGTTACGAATAGTTTTATATGACATTTATATTTATATTTATTTAAAATAAAATGTTGGGATCTTTGAAAAAAATACTTTTAGCTAATAATGTAACTCGATAGACATAAAAATGTAAAGGAAAAAAGGAAACCAAGAAGTGCTGAGACATTTCTCACGAATTATATTCTTCTCCCTTCATTTCAATAATCAGGAAGCAGTGGTTTCTGAAATACACCTTAATATAAGCAGCAGCGGATCCGGGAAAGCCTCCCACTTCACAACACAGCAAACAAGAAGCAAATCCTGAGAGATCGATTAATTGATTGTGTAATAATAATTCGTGGTACACATTCTTGCTCTTTCCCAGACAAAACAAGTCGTGTGTGTTTGTGTGTGTGTGTGTGTGTGTGTGTGTGTGTGTGTGTGTGTTTTTGCTTGGTCACTGGGAAAAGAGGGTGGAGTTAGGGGAGAAGGGAGGTTCATTCAATGCTTCCTATGGAAAATAACGTGGTCGTAATATTGAAGGTTAAGATACCAGTATATAAAATCGATATGATTATGAGGAATGATTGATTATCTGTCATCTTTGAATGCAAGTGTGGATGATAAAATATATGAATTTCCATTCTGTATTACATCACCGCTTCACTGGATAGATTATAGATCCTTCAGAAGGAAGTAGCCATTTCAAATCTGGTTCTGCAATGCACATGTTCATCTGTTGGTACATGCTGCAGAAAACCTCAGGCACAGCGAAGTGAGTGTTATCATCTTCATTCATGAGCACGCGAAATAAAAACCTATTTGTACCCGTAACCCACCCTTCCCTTCTCATCCAAGAAACAAAAGTCTAATTTATCACTGACAGTAATAAATAATTATCGCCAAGAAAGTCTACAGTTGCTTTGGATGTCAAGAGGCCTACTGACCGAGATCATCTTTTGTAATTTCCCACCATGACAAGAAACATTTCCAATCATTTTCGTCCCTGTGTATGTTTCTTGTAGGTGGCACGTTCACTGCGAACTTGTCACGAGCAGATGAAGGGAGAAATGGAGAATGTTTCTACTGAAAATAAGCAACGATTATGTGAGAGGCTGCTAATGATTCGAGAAATGTTAATTTTAATACGTGGGGTGACTATCTGATGTCAGTTACAGGCAAATCCCAATGAATATATTTAGTTGCTCCTGTCATAAGTGTCTTGTCAATTGGGACGGACGTTATGGATTGCGGAGTACATCAGTGGTTTCTGGAAATAAGTGCTATATTTTACACCTTAATTACAATGAAAAAATGTACTAATAAACACGAGAAATTGCGCAGATGCTGAAAACCCAAAGCAACACACACACACAAGATGCTGGAGGAACACAGCAGGCCAGGCAACATCTATGAAAATAAGTAAACAGTCAACGTTTCGGGCCGAGACACTTCTTCGGCCCAGGTTCGAGTGCGTGCACTTACAAGTATCTCAGAAGTATGCTGGTCTTTGTCTCACTTTCAAAAATATCACCCACGTATTTTAAAATAGATCCAGCTTACATAAGGGACCACAGCATTTGTGCAACGCATAGCTTGTAAAGAAGACCAGCGCAATTGTGTACATAAATCTGCAAGTCCAAGACACCCAACTTAAGATATCTGCTAGAAAATGCACTTGGAATTTTAGGGCCAGGTTTGGTTGTGTAGGGCTCTTGTTAATTCTATTGCAACTTTCAACTGAGCATAGGCTATCAGTTTCTCGAATTCTGCCATCGCCCAAACAACAGACAGTCCTTCGGGCACTTCGCAGAATTGTTAGGGCAATAAGAGAAGATAAATTGGAACATTATTCATTGGCAGCATGGAGAAAATAGCCACAGATTAATGAACTATTGACAATTTCCATCTGTTGAAAGGCCGAAGTTGGCAATGTCCGGGACTGAGCGTGGAGAGCCCGGCGGAGCTCGCTGTGGCGAAGGGCGCATTGTGTATTTTTTCTATGCAAGCGACAATGATGGATAGGAAAGCATTGAGGGACCCAGAGGAGTGATTCAGCAACTCGTAAACCAGTGTCACTGTTAGACATGGCCCGAGGTGCTTTTATGATGCCTTATTAGCCCTATCTATACAATATCGGTCAAAGATATATGACTTTGACGTCCTTTTAATTGACTTTAAACCAAATGCAGTTGGGTGTACAATAAGCATGTGTCTTTTCTGTAAAATGGATGACATTCATTGGCAAAAAGTTGAAGCCTTCATTTTTAACAGTGCTATTAATGTTCATGTAAAAAAGGAAAAGTTTAGAAATGATCTATACCCTGAATTGGATCGTCAAAGTTAATGTTGGTTTCAATAAAATTTCTTTTCTAGTTCGTTTCTTAATGTTAAACTATCAACGCACATTTAATAGTAAAATGTTGTCTAGGAACTTTTATTAACAAAAGACGTCGTATGGGAGGCTTTGATTGTTGGTCTTTAATATATTTGATTGTTTAACATCTTGTGTATTTTTAATAAGTGCGATTTCTGGATATTAAAGTCACCAAGTTCACTGCTTTGATCTTTCAGCGTTATTAAATTTTCATTTTGTACATGGTTCAGAACTGTGTAGAGCCTGTATTGCGCAGTCGCCACATGTTTAGTCTGAAGAACATGAGTAACGTTGACAACTTTATCCAAACGGCGCCGTTTATTTTCAGTTTCAATGCACTAAAAGGTTTATATATTTCTCTCGCGCTTGGAACCTCTGTAAAAGCAGAAAAAAAGACTACGTTCACCAAAAGAACGCTTTGACAGGTATTCTGCTGCCAAAGACTTGCATTGCATTGAGTGGGACCCCCGACGGTTGCAAACCCAGAGCCTTTGAACACGGAGCTGAAGGGCTCCAATGTCGGCTTAGTGAACGATTTAGTCACTGTTTCATTAAGCAGTATTTGAACCTTACAACATGTGGTAATTTCTAGGGGCAAGTTAACCGCCGTAAAAAAGAAGGATTATGTGGTAGGGACACAAGAAAATTAGCGAACGGTTAATTTAACTCGTTTCTGGCAGAACTTTCGATACATTCCTAATTGCCTAGGGAGGCAGGTGAAGTTGAAGCCCAAGCACATTCAATCTCGCATTTAGGATGGGAATAAATAGGTCCCATTTAACTCGCTGTTGACAATTTATCTTTGCAGAAAGACGCAGAATAACAATTAGTTTAAATTTTCATTAATTAAATTAGATCCTGTCTCGCAGGTGGAGAGATCAAAGCCATCCTATCAACTTGTAAGTATTACTACTAATAATTAAAAAAACAGATCCTATTTGCTGGGTTGTGGGCCTCAGTTTTAAGATTTCGGACCAGCTGCTGGGACCATACCGCTCTTTGTAGGCAGCAAATGAAAATCCCACAGAATGAGGAGAACTGTCAAAACAAGGCACAGAGGAGAAATTCAGCGCTGATTAGCGTCAATCAACCAGCGCTCAGCAGCCAGCGCGGCAAATTAATAGCAATTATTTCTACCTTTTGTTCCCCTCAGTGGCTTGCAATATTGATTGTAGTAAGTTTTCCAAAAGTTTGTATGATACACCTGACAAATGCGTTTGCTTTCGTGGCTACACTTCCTATTATTACCGCCAAAGACGCGTCGTCGGGAAGAACCCAAATTGATACTAATTCCGCAAAGGGGGCTATTGACTCCGTTGAATTTAACTTCTCCAAGCAAACAAGAGATGGAAATGGCAATAAAGAAATTACTTAAGAACAGCTTGAGCAAACGGGGTCGCTTATAATCTGGCCAGCACACCGTTTAGTTCCCAGCACAAAGCGCAAAACGCGCCGCCTCTATCTCGCCGCCAGCTTTAGAGGGTTTTTTTTGTTAAACAATGTTCAGATTTTAAAAGTTTCTCAAACTTGCTGTGTAGGATTGAAAAGGCAGCTTGTAATAAATCAGATCCTTTAGTTAAGAAGCCTTCGGGACACACAATAGAACCAGAACTTAGTACCTGTGTCTGGTAGACGAGGTGATATATGCAAATGACAATATTCGCAAGGAAAAATACTCGAATCCTCCAAATGCTTCTTTTGTGAGTTTCTTTAGAAATCAAGGAATTCTGCATGACAAAGAACAATTAATAAGCCGTCTTTTCACGAGCTAGCAGCTGGTACCCCGTGGGGAAAGTAGGGGAAAATCAGAGATGAATGCGCGCAAAAGTTTTATTTTGCGCACCGACATCTACTGTTTGGAACTGCGGCCACCTGAACAATGTTGATCAAAAAAGAACACTTGTGAAGGATCAGGAGCTTATAATAAGCATAAAACATCTCGAATCAAATGCAGGAGCTTTAGAAAACCCTTTGGTCGGAGGTGGTTATGTTGGAGAAGGTTGGACACGTGGCGGATCAGTTTGGAGACGGAATTACGCGGCAAGCGCCGCACCAGCGCAGTGCGTTTCTTCTCCCTATTTCACTCCTTTGAAACAAACTTTATCGTAAAATATAAGAATAGCGTGGAGCATGTTGAAGATTTGCATGTTTATTTAGCTAAGATATGAATTATATTGGCAATATTGCATTTAAACTGGAAATACTTTATATGCGTACTTTTGCTTGAAAGAAGCTGGACCTGTTGTGCTAAGGGAGCCCGACCAATGAATCTGCTTAATGTTATTTATTTTTCTTTTGTAAGAATTGAAGGCCATCGTCTCCAACATCCCCCCCCCCCGCCACCACCACCACCACCACCACCACCACACTCCAAACACCGCTAGCTTACTTACATGCACCGTGCAACCCAGAAGTATATTACGGTAACGTATTAACAAATGGCCGATAAAAGTCTTTATTTTATACTTTTATATTCGAATAATTTTAAGAACTCCGCGTTACTTGTGTGGACTAAAGGAAATCAGAACTTCGATATGCAGTTTCTATTGCTCTAAACAGTTTTTAATTACTTCAATAGAAGAACTGTATGTTAACAATAAGAAAACAATAGGAATTAGAAAGTGCGGAAGAAAAGATTATAAGAAAGAATGTAATTCCAATAAATTAAACCAAAATAGTAGTCAAAGGGTTATAGATATGGTTGAGGCGAATCTTACGACAATCGTACACATAAAGGTTAATTAGCAGATGTTGTAATACTTTATTGCCAGCACAATTACATTGTTTGTTGGAAGATATAAATGCTTCATGGGACGCCGTTGAAGTGGCACTGTAGCTAGTTTGTGGGTACAATAATGCGCTCCGTCCTCCTGCGGTAGTTTTGTCAATTTGAATATATATCCAGCAAAAATAAGAACTCAGAATTCTTGTAAATATGGACACATAGTAGCACTGCCGTCCTAAAAATCGGCGCAGAGGCGTGTGAACCCTATTTGAATATTAGTTTTGTTAATTTAACTTTACCTAAGAGACCCGTCTTTAAAGATTACAAAGTATATTGTGCAATCATGCCCTGAAGAACTTGGACTGCATAATGCTGTCATATCGGCCGCAACCTCTCTTAACCTTAAACGGTCTTCTCTGCGTGGTCACGTATACTTCCCCGCAGCAGCTCTGAGTTCGAGGCGCTTTGCGCCATGCTCTCCACGCATTGCCACAGCTGTAGATATGTCCAAGCAAAGAGAATGGTAACATAGATCTAAAATAAATGGTGGTGTGATCCTCCTATGCAGAACTTAGCAAATAAAAATAATTTATTACAGTGAGCCGAACTGTATCTACGAGACTTGTTAATTTATGTTGCATTTAAAGGCCGAGCTCCAGATCATCAGTAAAATCTTATGTGCGGCTGATACTCCACACAAACTTTCATATTTTCTATGTTAGGTTGCAACTTTGAAGGCATCGTTTTAAACGTATATTAACGTCTGTTGTGATTTCAGAAAGTGTGTCGGAAAGAGAGGGATTCTGAAAAGGTGCGGAAGTGCATCTGCTTCTGAGCTAAAATCAAATGTGGTAGAGTTCCTTGTGTTCTTGGTAATCGAATTGGTCCATATTCAACATGTGCCTTTTTGTACAGGTACAATTTTATATACCTGACGTCGATTGGTTATGAACTAGATAAAAATGCAAGGTTTTGTGAATTATCTTATAATTGTAATAAATATGTTGGAATAGAACATTACGCACTTGGAAGAGTGTTTATGTAGTGCTGACAGCGTTTTCACAATGGTCCTTTACACATCTGATACCTCATGGCAGCTTGTCGTAAGAGCAAGGATACAAATAAATCACATAAATGTATCGGCACAAGGGCACGTTAGCGGGCGCTCTCCAAATTGTAATCTGGTCCAATGAATCAGATATTTACAGACCCCACAGAAAAGCATTAGGGAAGTGAAACGTAGAGGTTAGCCTTCAGATATTCCATTCAGAGGAAAATTGACCCTTTGTCTAATACAGAGGTAAACGGGGCTTTTTTTTTCTTGCTTAAATGCGCAGCGGATTTGACTGTGCACAGGCAAGACCAGCTACAAGACTGGGGTTTGTTCAGCGATCTTTTCGACACTCAGTTTGCCAAGGGGCGTAACTCCAACCAAAGCAAAGTTTCACATCACCGGCAATTATTGGTGAACTATAACTACAGTCTACTGAGAAGTTATATTTAAACGTCATTTTTTCCATTTTCTTAATGCAGTTGAATATTGGTATACATGTAATGGAAATTACAAATCATTCGTTTAATCAGAACACGTCTCTATTTCTCGCATGCAGAGTGTAATTGCAAGAGCTAATTGTACAATAATTGTTCATCACTCCGCATTGCACCATATTCTTGACTCTGTCCCATATCGGTAGTTAAACTACGAAATAGTCGGTTAAATGCAATAATCACTCGACAATGATCATTTTCATTAAATATATAGCTCTGAAAACTATGGTTGATAGTCACAGTTACGAGAATATGCAGAAGGACCAGGGCATAGTGGAATAACTAGTAAAGTGGTGACCTCAGTTCCAACGACCTGCGGTCAGTCCTGACCCCCACTGCCTGAGTGAAGATTATGGGTTTCCCTTTTCACCCGTGGGTTTCTCCGGGTGTGCTCAGATTTCCTCCCACAGGCCAACGACGTACGGTTAGTTGGCCTCCGTAAATTGTTGCTAGAGTATGGGTGGAGAGGGTGAGTTATTTTTGGAGGGAAGAGTAAGGAATGGATTGACGGAAATGGAGGGAAGAGTTAAAAATAAAGTTGTTGATCGGTACTCTACGGTTCCTGTACAGTATGAATCTAAATAGGTGTAGTTTTGCAATTGTTTTGAAAAGCAAATGTGCGTGTTTGAACCATTATTCCTTGCATTCCCCTCCATCCATTTAAAATGGTATGAGAATATTAGAATGAGGTAAGTAGTTAATGAATATATATATTCATTAAATATACTCCAAGTTTAAGTTTTAATTTAACTCTCATTTAACTAACGTTTTGATCCATCCAGGGTGATGAGTTTTGAGGAGTATTGCACTTCGCATTGACCATGGCTGACGAATAGGCAATGTTATTTAGTAACTGCCTTTTTATTTTGTAAGGCAACTCTCGCTCTTAAGTTATGAATGAGGGCCTCCGCTTTGATTCTCCCAGAACTGATCAGGGACACGTTATAAAATATCAGGTTGCTCCAACCATCCGTCCAATAACGTGCAATCCACCCAATTTCTTAAAACGCGTGTTAGAGCACCTTGATGGAATTACTCCCCGGGTAATCATAGAAACATACAAAACGGAAACATGCTCTTCAGCCCCACCGACTCCACCCTCGACCAACCACCCGTTTGAACAGTTAATCTTATATTTTATTCTCCCCACATTCTCAACATTCTTCGCAAAATTTGACCAATCACCTTGGAGCAGCAAAGTAACCTATCAACCCGCGCATCTTTGAAATGAGGGAGAAAATCAGAGCACCCGAAGGAAAATCAGGCAGTCACCGATACAACCTGTACAAGCCATGCAAACAGCATTGAAGGTCGTCGTTGATCGCCGGGCTTTCTGTTGTGAGTTAATAGGTCTGCTCCGTGCGCCTTCTTCACAAACTGACTCTGCTAATACTTTGTGTTGGAATGATATGATTTGAGCTTTAATTTTAATTTTTGGCATTCAATGACATATATAACGATCGGCGAACGGTTGAAAAGCATTATCTTGCCATTAAAATGCAGTTTAATACAAACTTCGAGTGTGTATACTGGTTTGGATACAGTTGGGGGACGACCTCTCAGGGGAAAGCCGCAGCGACCCATATCCCTGGCACTGTCGAACTCTGTGGTTCAGAAGGGGAGGGGAAAGGGAGAAGGAGAAGAGAGGAGCAGTAACGATAGGAAATTTAATAGCCTGGAGATTCTGTGGATATGAGATTTCTGGATGATGTGTTGCGTCCCGGGTGCCAGGGTCAGGGATGTCTCAGATCGGGTCCTCAGTGGACTTAAGGGTGAGCAGCTAGGAGCCGTGCTGCATGTTGGTAACAACGATGTCGAATGGGCAAAGGGTTGAGCTCCTGAAAAGCAAATGTAGGAAGCTATGAAAGAAATTGAAAAGCAAGACCTCAGGGGTTGTAATCTATGGATTTCTGCTTATGCCACGTGTATTTGAGGGGAAGAATATGGCAGATGAACGTGCAGCTGAAGATTTGGTGCAGGGGGCAACGTTTCAGATTTGTGGATCATTGTGATCTCTTCTGGGGAAGGTATGACCTGTACAGAAGGGATGGGCTACACTTGAATTTGAGGGGGACTTATATCCTTCTGGCCAGGTTTGCTACAGGTGTTGGGGAGGGTCTAAAATAGACTGGCAGGGAGATGGGAAGCAAAGTGTTAGGTCAGAGGTTGGAACAATTACTGTTAAGGTAGATGCAATGTGTAGATAGACTATGAGGAAGGAATAGCAGTGGATAGGGTACAAAAACCAGGCAGATAGATGGGTTAAAATATGTCTATTTTAATGCCAGAAGTATCAAGCAAGGTTAATAAACTTAGAGCCAGGGTCATTACATGGAACTATGACGTTGTGGCCATTATGCAGACCTGGCTGTCACAAGAAATGAAATAGCTGCTGATCATTGTGTTGTTTAGTTGTTTCAAATGGGACAGGGATGGAGGCAAAAGAGGTGGGGAGTTGCATTGCTAATCAAGGATAGTATTGCAGCTGCAGAAAGGGTGGACGTAGTGGACAGATTGGCTATTAAGTCAGTGTGGTTGGAAGTCAGAAACAAGAGGGAAGCAATCATTCTATTGGGTGTGTTCTTTATACCCTGCAATAGCAACAGAGACACTGAAGACTAGACTGGGAGGCAGATTCTGGAAAAGAAAAAAGAAAAAAATTAACAAGGTTGTAGTCATAGGTGACTTCATCTTCCCAAGTATTCCTAGTGCAAAAGGTTTAGATAGGATGGAATTTGTTAGGTGTGTCCAGGGCTATTAGGCAGGGAAGCATTAATTGGAAACAGATGTAGTCAGTAAAATGTTCAATGTGGAGGCTGTTTAGGGAGCATTTGCATGGGGTTTTGGATAGATTTGTCCCACTGACGTAGGGAAAGGATGGTACAGTGAAGGAACAAGAGATGTGGATCATCTAGTCAAGAGGGAAAAAGAAAAATCAAGAGAAGGAAGCATACTGATAGTTTAGGAAACAAGTATCAGACAGGGAACTGGACCGAGGAGAAGGCCTTGGTAAGTAAGATTCAGGAAATGCTTTCTATATGTTGATGAAGAACAGGAGAATAATTAGAGTGAGTGTAGGAGTGATCAGAAGTAGAAGAAGAAAAATGTGCCTGGAGTCAGCAGAGGCTGGGAGGTTATTATTCAATATTTTACTATGGTCGCCGGATGGTGGTGTAGTGACATGAATGCCGGACTTTGGAGCGAAGGCTCCCGAGTTCAAATTCAGCCGGTTCCCTTGCATGCTTTCCATCTGTGCTGGGTTGAGCGTTGAGCTAGCAACTCAGTCTCAAAAATAAGAGAGCCTGCTAAAACAATGCCGTCATGACGGCGTCCCAGTGACTCCACTCGGAGATAAAGGGCTTTCTTCTCTTCTTTGCTATGGTATTTACCAGTGAGAGTGTCATACGGGTGGGGGGCGGGGGCGCTGAAGGCGGACCCAAATGCAAGACACAGACACTGAAGTACTAGGAACAGGACTTGACTAGAGAGCTGGAACAAGAACACAGATTTTGGCTAGGACATTGGCTAGACAAGCGGGACCAGGACTAGGAACTGGGAACTAGGAGCCTGGGCTTGGACTCCGAGCCAGAGACTGGACAAGGACCCAGAACCTGGATCTTGACTCGGGCTCAGACCCTGGAACGAGCTGCGGACATGACGGGGCTTGGGTTCGGACTCCGAGCCGCGGACATGACGGGGCTTGGGTTTGGACTCCGAGCCGCGGACATGACGGGGCTTGGGTTCGGACTCCGAGCCGCGGACATGATGGGGCTTGGTTTCGGACTCCGAGCCGTGGACATGACGGGGCTTGGGTTCGGACTCCGAGCCGCGGACATGACAAGGACCCAGAACTTAGTTCTTGACTCGGGCTCGGACTCCGGAACTAGGCGAAGACATGACATGGTCTTGGGAGACAGAAACCTTGGAACATAAAGCCGGAAGCCTTGACTTGGTTTTGGGGAGGACAGGAACACAGAGCCTTGGACTTGAGAGACAGGCACATGAAACACAGAGCCAGGACCCCTCCTTTGGAACAGGATGTAGGGCTGGGACTCATACACAGAAGGCTGAACACAATGAGATGGTTCCAAACACTAGGTAGCGGCAAACATCTGAACCTACCTAGTGAAGGTGTGGACACAGAGATGGTTCCCAACACTAGGTAGTGGCAAACGGCCGGACCTACCCAGCGAGGGCGTGGACACAGAGACAGTTCCAGACAACAATAGACAGTTCCTTATCTAGACACAGCAAGGCTCCGGTCTTGCTCCGGTGGTAGAACTTGACAAGGTTGCAGGCAAGGCTCCAGGCACAGGTTGTGGGCAAGGCTCCAGAAGGAAGGGGAAGGGAAGGGAATGGTCCAGCCTCAGGGTAACAGCAAAGCCAGCCTGACTTACCCCACAGAGGCAAGGACAGGATACTGATAAGACAAACCAGCAACCACACTCAACCCCAGGGCCACTTATATTCCCAGTCCCAAGACGAGCATCAGGTGCCTATGAATAAGCCCAACTGAAACAAGGGACAGCTGGAAGACCCGGAGTCTGGAGCCCACGGACCAGACCATGAACCGGAACGTGGACTTCACGGACTGGACCATGACAGAGAGGGGCCTTGATATTAATCTATTTTATCATGTATTGCATCATACTGCTGCTGCAAAATTAACAAATTTCATGACATATGCCAGTGATGTTAAACCTGATTCTGATACATGATAAATAAAAAAAGGAACTGAATTACAGTAAGTAGTTTATATGTCTATTAAATAGTTAAATTAAGACATGTAATGCAAAAAAAAAGGCATTAAAAAAGGTCATGAGGTAAGATTCATGGGTTCAATATCCATTTGAGAGTCAGATGGCAGAGGGGAAGAAGCAGTTCCCGAATTGCTGAATGTGTGCCTAAGTGGTGGGGTTCTGTGATGATAAAAGCCACTTTTCTGATTCACCACTCCTTGATGATGCCTTGGATACTACAGAGGCTATAGCCCATGACGAAGCTGGCTAATTTTACAACTCGTTGCATCTTACTATGATCCTGTACAAGTAGCTCCCTTCCCCCCAATACTAGACAATGATGTGGCTAGTCAGAATATTCTCCTCAGTACATCTGTAGAAGTTTCTATGTGTTATAGGTGATAAACCAAATCTCCTCAATCTCCTGATGAAATATAGCCACTGTCTTGCCTTCTTCATAGTTGCATCAATATGTTGGGACCAGGTTAGAGCCTCAGACATATTGACACCCAGGAACTTGAAATTGCTCTCTCTCTCTCTCCATTCCTGATCTCTTTATGAGGATTGGTTTGTGTTCCCTCGTCTTACCCTTTCTGAAGTCCTCAATCAACTCTTCGGTCTTACTGACGTCCAGTGCAAGGTTGTTATTGTGACACCACTCAACTAATTGGGGTATCTCACTCCTGTATGCACTCTTGTCTCCATCTGAGATTCTGAGAACAATAATTGTATTGTCAGCAAATTTATCGATGGCATTTGAGCTATGCCTAGCCACACAGAAAGAGGATGTACTGGAATGTTTGAAAAACATTAGGATAGATAAGTCCCTGGGGTAGGACAGGATATACCCCAAGTTACTAGGAAGAGGGAAGAGATTACTGATCCTTTGGAAATGATCTTTACATCCTTGCTGCCCACAGGAGTAGTAACAAAAGACTGGAGGGTGGCAGATGATGTTCATTTATTCAAGATAATCCTGGGAGATATAGACCAGTGAGCCTGACATCAGCTCTGGGCAAACTTTTGAATTGGATTCTTAGAGATAGGAGCATTTGGAGCTTTGTTGATTAGGATTAGTCAGCATGGCTTTATAAGGAGCAGGTCATGCCTAAGGAGTCTAATTGAATACTTCAGGGAAGCGACAGGGCAAGTTGATGAAGGTAGAGCAATGGATGTAGTGTATATGGATTTTAGTAAGGAATTTGATGAGGTTCCCCATGGCAGGCTTATTTGGAAAGTTAGGAGGCATGGGGTCCAAGAAAACCTGGCTGCATGGACTCAGGATTTGTTTGCCCACATGAGGCAGAGGGTGGTAGTAGAGGGAGTGTATTCTGTTTAGAGGTCAGTGACAAGTGGGGTTCTGCAGGGATATGTTTTGAGTCCCCTGCTCTTTATGGTTTTTATAAATGACTTGGATGAGGAAGTTGAAGGGTGGGTTAGTAAGTTTTCCAATGACCTAAAGGTTGGTAGTGTTGCGGGTAGTGTGTATAAGTATAGAAGGTTGACATATGATACAGAGCTGGCTGAAAAGTGACAGATGGAGTTCATAAAGTAACACTTGGCAATGAGTTGCATCAGGAGATATTACACCAGATAACCTAAATCTTAGTAATCTTTAAAGAAAGGAATAGAAGAAAAGAAGTAAGTATGCTGAAGGAAGAGATTCCAGAAGTTATTGCAACAACAGCTAAAGACAAACTGCCAATTGACAATAGACAATAGACAATAGGTGCAGAAGTAGACCATTCGGCCCCTCAAGCCTGCACCGCCATTCTGAGATCATGGCTGATCATCTACTATCAATACCCGGTTCCTGCCTTGTCCCCATAACCCTGGATTCCCCTATCCATAAGATACCTATCTAGCTCCTTCTTGAAAGCATCCAGAGAATTGGCCTCCATTGCCTTCCGAGGCAGCACATTCCAGACCTCCACAACTCTCTGGGAGAAGAAGTTCCTCCTCAACTCTGTCCTAAATGACCTACCCCTTATTCTTAAACCATGCCCTCTGGTACTGGACTCTCCCAGCATCTGGAACATATTTCCTGCCTCTATCTTGTCCAATCCGTTAATAATCTTATACGTCTCAATCAGATCCCCCCTCAATCTCCTTAATTCCAACGTGTACAAGCCCAGTCTCTCTAACCTCTCTGCGTTAGACAGTCCAGACATCCCAGGAATTAACCTGGTGAACCTACGCTGCACCTCCTCCACAGCCAGGATGTCCTTCCTTAACCCTGGAGACCAAAACTGCACACAATACTCCAGGTGTGGTCCCACCAGGGCCCTGTACAAATGCAAAAGGATTTCCTTGCTCTTGTACTCCATTCCCTTTGTAATAAAGGCCAACATTCCATTAGCCTTCTTCACTGCCTGCTGCACTTGCTCATTCACCTTCAGAGACAAGTACTCCTAGATCTCTTTGTATTTCTCCCTTACCTAACTCCACACCGTTCAAATAATAATCTGCCCTCCTGTTCTTGCTCCCAAAGTGAATAACCTCACACTTATTCACATTAAACGCCATCTGCCAAGTTTCTGCCCACTCATCCAGCCTATCCAAGTCACCTTGAATTCTCCTAACATCCTCATCACATGTCACACTGCCACCCAGCTTAGTATCATCAGCAAAATTGCTGATGTTATTCACAATGCCTTCCTCTAAATCATTGACGTAAATCGTAAACAGCTGTGGTCCCAATACCGAGCCCTGTGGCACCCCACTAGTCACCACCTGCCATTCCAAGAAACACCCATTCACTGCTACCCTTTGCTTTCTATCTGCCAACCAGTTTTCTATCCATGTCAATATCCTCCCCCCAATGCCATGAGCTCTGATTTTACCCACCAATCTCCTATGTGGTACCTTATCGAATGCCTTCTGAAAGTCAAGGTACACCACATCCAGTGGACCTTCCGTGTCTATCTTCCCGGTTACATCCTCAAAAAACTCCAATAGATTAGTCAAGCATGATTTGCCCTTGGTAAATCCATGCTGGCTCGGCCCAATCCTATCACTGCTATCAAGATATGCCGCTATTTCATCTTTAATAATGGACTCTAGCATCTTCCTCACTACTGATGTTAGGCTAACAGGGCAATAGTTCTCTGTTTTCTCCCTCCCTCCTTTCTTAAAAAGTGGGATAACATTAGCCATTCGCCAATCCTCAGGAACTGATCCTGAATCTAAGGAACATTGGAAAATGATCACCAATGCATCTGCAATTTCCAGAGCCACCTCCTTTAGTACCCTAGGATGCAGACCATCTGGACCTGGGGATTTGTTAGCCTTCAGTCCCATCAGTCTACTCATCACTGTTTCCTTCCTAATGTCAATCTGTTTCAGTTCCTCTGTTACCCTATGTCCTTGGCCCATCCATACATCTGGAAGATTGCTTATGTCTTCCCTGGTGAAGACAGATCCAAAGTACTTATTAAATTCGTCTGCCATTTCTCTGTTTCCCATAACAATTTCTCCCAATTCATTCTTCAAGGGCCCAACATTGTTCTTAACTATCTTCCTTCTCTTCACATACCTAAAAAAACTTTTGCTATCCTCCTTTATATTCCTAGCTAGCTTGCGTTCATACCTAATTTTTTCTCCTCGTATTGCCTTTTCAGTTAAGTTCTGTTGCTCCTTAAAAATTTTCCAATCATCCCACTCACCTTAGCTCTGTTATACTTCTTTTTTAATGCTATGCTATCTCTGACTTCCTTTGTCAACCACTGTGGCCACTTTCCCCCCTTTGAATCCTTCCTTCTCTGGGGGATGAACTGATTTTGCACCTTGTGCATTATTCTCAAGATTACCTGCCATTGCTGTTCCACTGTCTTTTCCGCTAGGATATCCGACCAGTCAACTTTGGCCAGCTCCTCCCTCATGGCTCCATAGTCTCCTTTGTTCAACTGCAATACTGACACTTCTAATCTGCCCTTATCCCTCTCAACTTGCAGATAAAAACTTATCATATTATGGTCACTACCTCCTAATGGCTCCTTTACTTCAAGATCACTTATCAAATCCTGTTCATTGCACAACACTAAATCCAGAATAGCCTTATCCCTGGTCGGCTCTCATACAAGCTGCTCCAAAAATGCATCCCACAGGCACTCTACAAACTTCCTATCCTGGTGTCCAGTACCAACCTGATTTTCCCAGTTCACCTGCATGTTGAAATCCCCCATAACTACTGCGACATTTCCTTTGCCACATGCCATTGTTATCTCCCTATTCAACTTGCACCCAATATCCTTGCTACTGTTTGGGGGCCTGTAGGTAACACCTATTAGGGTCTTTTTGCCCTTACTGTTCCTCAGTTCTATCCACACTGACTCTACTTCTCCTGATTCTATGTCCCCCCTTGCAAGGGATTGAATCTCATTCTTCACCAACAGGGCCACCCCACCCCCTCTGCCCACCTTTCTGTCCCTTCGATAGCACGTATACCCTTGTTCATTCAATTCCCAGGTCTGATCCCCCTGCAGCCATGTCTCCGTTATCCCAACAACATCATAGTTACCCATTCGCACCTGAGCTTCAAGCTCATCCGCCTTATTTCTGACACTTCGTGCATTCAGATATAGAATTTTTAACCCATTTCTGCTCTCTCTGTTTAAATCACTGCCTATTGTGCATAACCCAGCTCCCCGAGCTCTCACCGGGCTATATGCCCCTTGAATTTTGTTGTCCTTCTTAAATTTACTTACTCTTTCTGCACATTTAACTCCATGCTCCGTCAGACCATCCCTCTGCACATGCATCCTCCTTATCACTCGTTCCGCCTCAACTTTCTCTATTTCACACTTAATATTCCGGAACTGTGTAGTCCCCACCTGTCCTTTATACTTCATCTCGCTATCCTCTCTCACATTTTGGATCCCTGCCCCCTGCAAATTTAGTTTAAACCCCCCCCCCCCCAAGCAGCACTAGCAAACTTTCCTGCAAGAATGTTTGTACCCCTCCAGTTCATGTGTAAACCGTCCCGTCGGAACAGATCCCACCTTCCCTGGAACAAAGCCCAATTATCTAAAAACCTGAAGCCCTCCCTCCTGCACCATTCTCTCAGCCACATATTGATCTGTTTAATCCTTCTGTTCCTCACCTCACTCACACGTGGCACAGGTAGCAATCCTGAGATTGTTACCCTGGAGGTCCTGCCCTTCAGCTTCGCACCTAATTCCCTGAACTCAGTACACAGGACCCCCTCACTCTTCCTACTCACGTCATTGGTCCTTACATGGACCACAACATCTAGATTCTTGCCCTCCCTCTCGAGAATAACCTGCACCCGATCTGAGATGTCCCGGACCCCGGCACCAGAGAGACAACATACCATCCGAGACTCCCAATCTCCCCCATAAAATCTCCTATCTGCCCCCCAGACTATAGAATCCCCTATCACTACAGCTGCGTTGACCCTGACCTCCGACATACTGCATACGGAGCACACCATTGCTCTAACTATCTCCCCCATGACCTGATCCCAGATTAATCAGAATAAATGAAAAAGTACCTACCGACCTTACCTTTTTTCCTCAGCAAGCACGTACTCAGGCTCACCGATTACCTCTCACTGAAGACCCCCTTACACCGAAGCCCACTGAGCCAAAGACAGCACTCTGCTCCTGCGCACTCCGCTGCCTGCACCGAAGCTGCCCGCGCCTGAAAGTGGGCCTCTCTTTAAACTCCGCGCTCGCCGCTGATGTCACCCGCGCCTGCACAGTTTTACCTTCCTCCTCAGGTAATGTCTAGGTAGTCCCGATCTTCCTCGGCCTACCTACAACGGCTGATCCTCCGATCTCCAGTCGTCCGTCGACCTCGAGCACTCCTTGCTCCCGCACCGATGCTGCATTTAAATGAGAAGCATTTAAATTTATAGCTATAAAAGCCAGAGGAGCTTAAAAGATTGTTGAAAGGTTTTAAAACTGGATGACATTAGACTGATATGGGGAAGCAATGCCATGGATATATTGGAAAATAAGAATGAAAGTTATAAAAATTCTGCCATTGCTTAAGGTACAGTTGATCAGCAAGTTGGGAATGGTGTTGGTTTGCCAATTAAATTGCTAAATTGATAATGCAAAGATCTCAGCTAACAGTCTCAGGAACCTGAGTTCAAATACACCCGTGGCAGTTAGTAACACTTTTTTTTTACAAAAACTTTTATTAATAATGATGACTGAGGGAATTGCACCATTTCTGGAATATATAACCAGAAGGGACGACGGAAGGACCAGTAATTTACTTTTACCTGCTCTGCCGAGAACAATTGTAGCAAACTTCTCATTTCTTAAAATAGGTCATACTATGAAACAATGTACATTACCAATGAAGACGTTTTCTCTTCTAAATCTCCTGAATGCCTAGATGGCAAGTATTAGTAGACAACTCATTAGACATAAAACTGCATGATACTGAAGAATTAGCAATAGCTTTTTATTTACACTATCTGGGACCCGTGAGCTGCTTATACAAGATCTTGTTACGTGCTTTATAATGATTAAAGCAGTTGCAGTGTTTTAGGACATCCGGTTCAGTGAAGATATGATTCCTCACCCAAATCAGGTGCTCGAATCACATGGAGCAGACCAATTGGAATTCTCTTTTCTGGCTCTTGGTCACGTCAAAGTTCACTTTGCAATTCGGTGCACTCACACCTTCCACACTGATGAGTTGCTACATCCTTTACAATATACCCATTATAAAGCTCTAAGGGATCATAATTTCTGCTCAAAGTGAAAACACACAGCAGAACAACTGAAGTTGAGAAATGTGCGATAGCCACTGGTACACTCAGATAGGGATAACAATCTACTTCCTCAGAATAATTGTTGCGTTATGCACTGTGCAGTTACCAACCTTTCATAAGCTCAAGTTCTGTTATTAGGTAATATATTCATTAGGACTAAAAAAAAATTATCACTTACCTAAAAATGCTGTTATGAGACCACTAGAACTGGCAGAAATGTTCATGCTTGTAATTATTTTGTCCCTTTGTTCTACTGCACTTTCACTGGTGCAGTGTACTTTGTGTTTCTTGCATTCTTAATCTTTTACTCCTCTATAGTGGTTATTCATTTTTAGGTAGCTGTGGAGCTTATAGCTGAACTTTAGAATTGGCACTCTCAAGGACTCAAATGACATGGTTCGCCAAACCTGATCCCATTACACGAGCTGCTCACGATATCTTGTTGAGCCCAGGTGGCTGTGATGGAAATAAACTGTAATTTTCATGAGAAGCAGCAACATTCATTCATTCACAAGATCACAAGACAAAGGAACAGAAGTAGGCCATTTGGCCCACTCTCCGCAGCTCCCCCATGAGCTAAACTATTCACCCATCTAGTTCCAATTTCTGCCTTTTTCCCCATATCCCTTGATACCCTGACTAATTAGATACCTGTCAATCTCCTCCTTAAACACCCTCAATGATCGGGCCTCCACAGCTGTATGCGGCAACGAATTCCACAAATCCATGACCCTCTGGTTAAAAAAATTTCTCCTCATCTCTGTTTTAACTGGGTACCCTCTAATTCTAAGACTATGGCCTCTTGTCCTGGACTCACCCACCAAGGAAAACAACCTTTCCACATCTACTCTGTCCAACCCTTTCAACATTCAAAACGTTTCTATGAGATCCCCTCTCATTCTTCTATACTCTAATGAATACAATCCAAGAGCCGACAGACGCTCCTCATATGTTAGCCCCTGCATTCCAGGAATCATCCTCGTAAATCTTCTCTGAACTCTCTCCAACATCAGTACATCCTTTCTAAGATAGGGAGCCCAAAACGGCACACAGTATTCCAAATGAGGTCTCACTAATGCCCCATAGAGCCTCATCAACACCTCCTTACTCTTGTACACTATTCCTCTTGAAATGAATGCCAACATAGCATTCGCTTTCCTTACCGCCAATCCAACTTGGTGGTTAACCTTTAGGGAATCCTGCATGAGGACCCCCAAGTCCCTTTGCACTTCCGATTTTTGAATTTTCTCCCCATCTAAATAATAATCTGCCAAATTATTTCTTCTTCCGAAATGTACAACCGTACATTTGTCAACGTTGTATCTCATCTGCCATTTCTTTGCCCACTCTCCTAAACTGACTAAGTCTCTCTGCAACCTTTCCGTTTCTTCAACATTTCCTGCTCCTTCACCTATTTTGGTGTCATCCGCAAACTTGGCCACAAAACCATTTAATCCATAATCCAAATCATCGATATACATCGTAAAAAGAAGCGGCCCCACCACCGACCCCTGCGGAACACCACTAGTAACTGGCAACCAATCAGAATAGGATCCCTTTATTCCCACCCTTTGCTTTCTGCCTATCAGCCAATGCTCCACCCATTTCAATATCTTTCCTATAATTCCATGGGCTCTCATCTTATTAAGCAGCCTCATATGCGGCACCTTATCGAAGGCCTTTTGAAAATCCAAATACACAACATCCACAGCCTCTCCCTTGTCAATGTTATTCGCGATTACCTCAAAAAATTCCAATAAGTTGGTAAGGCAGGATCTTCCCTTCATGAAACCATGCTGGCTTCGGCCTATCTTGTCATGCACCTCGAGGTATTTCATAATCTCGTCCTTGAGGATTGACTCCAATATCTTTCCAACCACCGATGTCAGACTAATAGGTCTGTAATTTTCTTTTTGCTCTCTCCTTCCTTTCTTAAATAGCGGAACTACATTTGCGACCTTCCTGTCCTCCGGAACCATGCCAGAGTCTATTGATTCCTGGAAGATCATTTCCAATGCTTCCACAATCTCCAAAGCCACCTCCTTCAGAACCCTTGGGTGCACGTCATCCCGGCCGGGAGACTTATCTATTCTTAGTCCACTTAGCTTCCCAAGCACTTTCTCTCTAGTTATCTTGACTGTACTTAATTCTATTCCCTCATACCTCTGGCTATCAGGTATATTGCTCATGTCTTCCACTGTGAAGACTGATGCAAAATACTCATTCAGTTCCTCCACCATCTCTTTGTTATCCATTATAATTACTCCAGCATCATTTTCAATCGGTCCCATATCTACCCTTGTCACTCTTTTACTCTTCCTATATTTAAAAAAACTCTTAGCATCCTTTTTTATGTTAATCGCCAACTTCCTTTCATAATTCATGTTTTCTTTCCTATTGACTTTCTTAGTTCCTTTCTGTAAGTTTTTAAAGGTCTTCCAGTCCTCATTTTCCCCACTAATTTTTGCTTCCTTGTACGCCGTTTCTTTTGCTTTTATTTTTGCCTTAACCTCTCTCGTTAGCCACATTTGTGCCATTTTTCCATTCATGATTTTCTTTTTTCTTGGAATATATTTTTCCTGCATTTTCCTTATTTCTTGTAGGAATTTCATCCAATTCTGCTCTGCCGTCCCTCCATTTAGTTTACTTTTCCAATCGACTTGGGCCAGTTCCTCTCTCATACCACTGTAATTTCCCCTGTTCCACTGAAATATCGATACACCTGATACCAGCTTCTCCTTTTCAAATTTGAAACTGAACTCAATCATATTATGATCACTACTTCCAAGAGGTTCCTTTACCTCCAGCTCCCTAATCGCCTCAGGTTTGTTACACAGCACCCAATCCAAAACAACCAGTCCCCTGGTGGGCTTCTGGACAAGTTGCTCCAAAAAGCCATCCTGTAGGCATTCTACAAGCTCCCTCTCCTGAGATCCATTACCTTCCCAACTTTCCCAATCCACTTTCATATTAAAATCCCCCATAATTATCTTGACATTGTCCTTCTGACACGCTTTTTCTATTTCCAGCTGCAACTTGTAGTCCACATCCCGACTGCTGTTTGGAGGCCTGTATATAACTGCTATTAGTGTCTTTTTACCCTTGCCATTTCTTAATTCTACCCATAAGGATTCTACCTCTTCTGATCCTATGTCCCTTCTTTCTATTGATTTGATATCGTTACTTACCATCAGGGCCATGCCGCCCCCTTTACCTACCTTCCTATCCATCCTGTACACTGTGTATCCTGGGATATTCAGCTCCCAATCACATCCATCATTTAGCCATGACTCGGTGATGGGCACAATGTCATATCTTTTAACCTGCAGCTGTGCAGCAAGGTCATCCCCTTTATTTCTAATGCTGCGTGCATTTAAGTACAGTACATTTAGATCGGTACCTGTTGCCACTTGCGCTATATTTCTATTTTGCAGCAAATTATCCTGTATATTCACCGGCCTGTCCTTCTTACCATCTTTGCTGCACAGTATTTTTGACTTATTTCTATTTTCCTCTTCCTCAAACCTAACACCTTGGTTCCCTTCCCCTTGCCAACTTAGTTTAAACCCTCCCTAACAGCTATATTAAACAATCCCGCTAGGATATTAGTACCTTTTGAGTTCAGGTGTAATCCATCTTTTTTGTACAAGTCATACCTTCCTCAAAATTTCCACTTCATTAAGTGCTTAAATATCAGCATATCTAGTATGCTCCAAGATGCTTCCGTGTGATTGCCTAGGATCTGTATTCATAGAACATAGAACATTACAGCACAGTACAGGCCCTTCAGCCTGTGATGCTGTGCCATCCTTTTTATCCTACTCTGAGATCTAACCATTGCCTCCTCCATTGTAACCATCCACATGCTTGCCTCAGAGATTCTTAAATGTCTTTAATGAATCTGCCTCTACCACCAACCGTGGCAAGGTGTTCTAGGCACCCACCACGCTCTGTATTAAATAACTTACCTCTGCCGTCCCCTCTGTACATTCCTCCAATCACTTTCAAATGGTGCTCCCTCACTTAAGTCATTTCCATCCTGGGAAGAAGTCTCTGGCTATCCACTCAATCTATACCACTTATCTTGTACACCTTTATCAAGTCAGCTCTTATCCTGCTTCACTCCATTTAGCTCTTATCCTGCTGCTTCACTCCATTAAATGAAATTAATGAGGAAGAGCAACAAAAGTCAGTACTGTATTACTCTTTATCACACTCAAAACTGCCCTTAGTAATTTCAGAATCAGTATCAGAATTAGTTTCATTATCACTGACAAATGTCATGACATTTGTCCTTTTGCAGCAGCAGCACAGTGCAAGACATAAATCTACCGTAACTTTAAAAAAAAATGCAAAAGCAAAACAGTGAGGCAGTGTTTGTGCACTGTTTAGAAATCTGTTGGCAGAGGGTAAGAAGCTGTTCCTAAAACATTGAGTGTGGGTCTTCAGGCTTCTCTACCTCCTCCCTGATGATAGTAATGTCTCCAGATGTGAGGGTCCTTAATGATGGACCTCAATGATGGTGGAAATACTATTTCCTCTGCTTCAACCCTTCATGACTTAAATGCAAAGCTACTTCTCTATATCTTCTGAATATACACACACAAGCACACTCTTCTGTGTGCACTGCATAAAAGCTGACATTCTGTAATATCTGGCAACTTGCACTGTCGGTAATTATTCCACCACTGTTGCTTCACTTTATTTTATATTACTCCCAATTCCTTGGGTGTTCCCCTATATTCCCTACATTTGATCAGGTACCCCATGCCAGGCTTATTGAGAAAGTAAGGGAACATTGATCCAAGGGGACATTGCTTTGTGGATCCAGAACTAGCTTGTCCACAGAAGACGAAGAGTGGTTGTAGACGGGTCATATTCTGCATGGAAGTCAGTGACCAGTGGTGTGCCTCAGGGATCTGTTCTGGGACCCATACTCTTTGTGATTTTTATAAATGACCCGGATGAGGAAGTGGAGGGGTGGGTTAGTAAATTTGCTGATGACATAAAGGTTGTGGGTGTTGTGGATAGTGTGGAGGGCTGTCAGAGGTTACAGTGGGATATTGATAGGATGCAAAACTGAGCTGAGAAGTGGCAAATGGAGTTCAACCCAGGTAATTGTGAAGTGGTTCATTTTGGTACATCAAATATGATGGCAGAATATAGTACTAATGGTCAGACTCTTGGGCAGTGGGGAGGATCAGATGGATCTTGGGATCCGAGTCCATAGGACACTCAAAGCTGCTGCACCAGTCTGTGGTTAAGAAGGCATACAGTGCATTGGCCGCCTTCAATCGTGGGATTGAGCTTGAGAGCAGAGGTAATGTTGCAGCTATATAGGACCATGGTCAGAGCAAACTTGTGTTCAGTTCTGGTCGCTTCACTACAGGAAGGATGTGGAAAGCATAGAAAGGGTGCAGAGGAGATTTACAAGGATGTTGCCTGGATTGGGGAGCATACCTTATGTGAATAGGTTGAGTGAACTCGGCTTTCTCTCCTTGGAGAGACGGAGGATGAGAGGTGACCTGATAGAGGTGTATAAGATGATGAGAGGCATTGAACATATGAATATTCAGAGGCTTTTTCCCAGGGCTGAAATGAAAGGCATGAAGGGGCACAGTTTTAAGGTGCTTGGAAGTAGGTACAGAGGAGATGGGGGAGGTTCTGGAGGACTGGAGGGTTGTAAATGTTGTTTCTTTATTCAAGAAAGGGAGTAGAGATAGCCCAGGAAATTATATATCAGTGAGTCTTACCTCAGTAGTTGATAAATTGATGGAGAAGATCCTGAAAGGATCTGTGAACATTTGGAGAGGTATAATATGATTAGGAGTAGTCAGCATGGCTTTGTCAAGGGCAGGTCATGCCTTACGAGCCTGATTGAATTTTTTGAGGATGTGACTAAACACATTGATGAAGGAAGAGCAGTAGATGTAGTGTATATGGATTTCAGCAAGGCATTTGATAAGGTACTCCATGCAAGGCTTATTGAGAAAGTAAAGAGGCAAGGGATCCAAGGGGACATTGCTTTGTGGATCCAGAACTGGCTTGCCCACAGAAAGCAAAGAGTGGTTGTAGATGGGTCATATTCTGCATTGAGGTTGGTCACCAGTGGTGTGCCTCAGCGATCTGTTCTGGGACCCTTACTCTTCATGATTTTTTTAAATGACCTGGATGAGGAAGTGGAGGGATGGGTTAGTAAGTTTGCTGATGACACAAAGGTTGGAGGTGTTGTAGATAGTGTGGAGGGCTGTCAGAGGTTACAGCGGGACATTGATAGGATACAAAACTGAGAAGTGGCAGATGGAGTTCAATCCAGATAAGTGTGAGGTGGTTCATTTTGGTAGGTCAAATATGATGGCAGAATATAGTATTAATGGTAAGACTCTTGGCAGTGTGGAGGATCAGAGGGATCTGGGGGTCCAAGTCCATAGGACACTCAAAGCAGCTGCGCTGTTTGACTCTGTGGTTAAGAAGGTGTACGGTGTATTGGCCTTCATCAATTGTGGAACTGAATTTAGGAGCCGAGAGGTAATATTGCAGCTATATAGGACCATGGTCAGACCCCACTTGGAGTACTGTGCTCAGTTCTGGTTGCCTCACTACAGGAAGGATGTGGAAGTCATAGAAAGGGTGCAGAGGAGATTTCCAAGGATGTTCTCTGGATTGGGGAGCATGCCTTATGAGAATAGGTTGAGTGAACTCGGCCTTTTCTCCTTGGATCGACAGAGGATGAGATGCGACCTGATAGATGTGTATAAAATGATGAGAGGCATTGATGGTGTGGATAGTCAGAGGCTTTTTCCCAGGGCTGAAATGGTTGGCACAAGAGGACACAAGTTTAAGGTGCTGGGGAGTAGGTACAGAGGAGATGTCAGGGGTATGTTTTTTACTCAGAGAGTGGTGAGTGCGTGGAATGGGCTGCCGGCAACCGTGGTGGAGGCAGATACGACAGGGTCTTTTAGGAGACATCTAGATAGGTACATGGAGCTTAGTAAAATAGGGGGCTATAGGTAAGCCTAGTAATTTCTAAGGTAGGGTCATGTCCGGCACAACTTTGTGGGCCGAAGGGCCTGTATTGTGCTGTAGGTTTCCTATGTTCTATGAGATGTCAGGGGTAAGTTTTTTATGCAGACAGTGGTGAGTGCGTGGAATGGGCTGCTGGCGACAGTGGTGGAGACGGATATGTTAGGGTCTTTCAAGAGACTCCTGGTTAAGTACATGGAGCTTAGAAAAATAGAGGGCTATTGGAAACCCTAGGTAATTTCTAAAGTAAGGACATGTTCGGCACAGGTTTGTGGGCCAAAGGGCCTGTATTGTGCTGTAGGTTTTCTATGTTTCTATTCCTGCAATATTTTTCATATTGTTTATGTAACTTCAATTTGAAAGTTATTATTCAAACTGTTTCTAGTACTCTTTGTCTGTGCATTCCAGATGGTAACAACTCCATGTGTGAAAAAAGGGCCTATATACTGTCAGATACATTTTAATATGTTTGAGTCAGTTATCCCCAAGAAATAAATATTAGACATTGAAAAAGACCCAGTGTAATGGAAGAACTCATTATATCAGTCAGCAACTCTGATCTGTGGGGGTAATAGTTCTAAGTTAACTTTTCAGGTCAAGACCCTCCTTGCATCAAGCACTGTCAGGGAATGGCAGCACATGGCACTACCAAGGGGTGGAAATGGTGTGGGGGAAGCGGGATAGAAGCTGCTCGTTACAGGGTAGAACCATGTAGGGAAGGACTGATAGACAGATTGGACCAGGTGTAGGGGGTGGATGAGAAAGTTGAACAAAAGGAGAAGAAAACTGAATCAACAGGTGACCGTGGATGGAGAACAGATTCTCTCCGTCACAATGCATGAGACATGTCTTTGTGGGAGCGGCAAGGAGTGTTACAATATCAGCCAATTGGAATCTCAAGATAGCAGACTGTGCTCAGGTGCTCTGCAAAAATAGTTGCCTGGTATAAACAAGAGTTTCACCGTTGTAGAAGAGGCCACATAATGAGCACCAAATGCAGTAGACCAGCTTGGAAGAAGTGCAGGTGAATATTTGTCTCACTTGAATGTTTGTGCCCCTGGATGGTGGTGATGGTGAAGATAAAGCTACAGTTATTGCTCCTATGCTAGGAGGAGAAGGCTCCAGCGAATGGGAAGGGATGGTGAGAAAGGATGAACCAACCAGCGAGAAAGCAGAATATGGGAGAGGGAGAAAGATGTCATGATCACATTGGATCTGCTGTAAATAGTGAAGGATGATTTATTGGATGGCGGGGCTGGTGGAGTAAAGGGTGAGGACCAAGAGAACTGCATTGCCTCTATTGCTACTTTGTCCGGATGTAGATTGATGGTGAAAACAGATGAGCAGGAAACAGAGGAAGTGTGTAATAGCTCCATCAACTATAGTAGAGGGGAAGCAACAATTTTAGAAGAAGGAAGACATTTCAGAAGCTCTAGAGCAGAATGCCTCATCTTGAGAATAGATGTTGTACATCAGAAAAATTGGAAAAAAAATTCCATCCTTACATGAGGGGGGGGGGGAAGTAGCAGTAGGAGGTAGTGAGTTTATGTAAGATATTAATGGCAAGTCTGTCTCCTAAGATGGTGACAGTGAGATTTTAAAAAAGCGCGTTGTCAGAGATGGTCCAGAAGAGCTTAAGGACAAATTCGAAGCTGGTAGCGAAGGTGGTGAAATCGACGAATGCTGCATTACCACAGGAAGCATCATCATAGGCATGGCACAAGGATTGTTTCACTTCGCCAGTAGAATGATAGGCACAGCTGGGGCTCATGCCATTGCCAATGTCCACCCCTTTGATTTGTCTGACATGGAAGGCAGGCAGAAACATAGGGGATGAATGGACAATTAATGATCATACTGAAACTCCATCCCAACCGTACACTGGACACCTCTGTGTCATACCTGACATTCACCCACTCCATTTCCAATTGCTGATATGACATTGACCATCCCGACTTCTCCATTCCCCTGCCCAAATCCAATCTCATCTTCTCTGAATGCATAATCTCTGCTTACTTCTGACTATCATCAAACCTGCAGACAAGATGTGCCTTGGTAGTCTGGCGCATAGACCCCTACCTTGCAGAGACTGTACACTAGCTTATTGACAGCTCTTTCTACCTTTCTCTGCACCATGACTCCTCTGATGAACACCAGGACACCAATATTACAGATTCGTCATGTCAGGATCTCTCTACTCCACCGTCTCCAATGTCACAGTCCTCCAAACCCACACTGCCTGCTTCTAACTTTTAGTAAAGATACATAAACAGGATTGTTGTGGTAGGATCATTGTTTTGCCTAACCTAGCCCCGCTGAATTATTTCTTCATACCTAGACTCCATTCTACCTTGCTCCATACCTACCCATTTATATCTAGGACATACTGAAGCCTTCATCATTCCAAAAACTTCCAATTACCTGGTCCCAACCGGCTCATCTTTACCATGGACATCAAGTTCCTATACACCTGTCACCCATCAGGAAGGTCTTACCATCATTTGTTTCTCGTATGTCTCCATATGTTTCCTTTCACTAACGCTCTCAACTGCTTGGAAGAATTTTCCCTTCTCCTCAACAATGTCTCTTTTGATTCTCCCCCACTTTCCTCTCACCTTCTGCTGATCAACGGAGTAGCCGCAGGCCCTTGCAAAGGTTCAGTTATGCAGGGGCCCATGGCTTTGTTGACCAAGTGGAACAGTTCTTGTTCCAAGCTTATTCCAACACACCCTAACTCTTTCTCTGGTACATCAATGACATTCAGTGCTGCCTCCTGCACTTGTGCAGAACTCAGTAGCCTATGCAAGAGCTCACTTTGGCTGGAATCATGTACCAGAATATGAAGATGTTCAAATCAGGTGACCCTGACCTTTACAGGAAATCAAAATATGACTTCTGTACAGCTACAAGAGAAGCCGAGAGACAAGATAGAATCACAGGTCGGCCATCATTTGTGGTAGGGCCTATATGCTATAATGAGCTACAAAATGAAGTTAGACAGCATCACTGACAACACTGTATCTCTTCTTGATGAGCTTAAGCATTCTATGCATGTTTTGAACAGACATGGATTGGAATGTCACCACCAACCAACAGCCTCCAACGCGCTTGAACCCACAGTCATCTCTGTAGATGTAAGATTAGTCTTCTGGACAGTGAACCCATAAAAAGCAACTGGTCCATATTGAGTCCTTGGTTGTGTCCTTAGATGTTCAGATCAGCTGGCAGGGTTAATTGCAGACATTTTTAACCCCTCCCTGCTTCAATCTGAGATTCCACCTGCATTGCGAAGAATACTATTATCCTGGTATCAAAGACCAACAAGATAATCTGTTTTAATGAGTATTGCTGGTGGCTCTGACATCCACCGTCATGAAGTGCTTCAAGAGGATAGTCATGGCGCACATTAACTTCAGCTTTACCGACAACCTTGATCTATGACGGAAGAAATCACAGTTAAAAACAATTTCTTGTTGCTGCAACACAAATTAAATTCTCTGACTTGGATAGTTTATCTGACTCATGTGACATAAGCTGCTCAGTATATGAAATGGTTGATTCTTTCATCAACAACTTGACAAAGACAGCATGTTAAACACAGTGACCCCACTTAGGTTATAAAGAAATCACTTAGTGAAACATGACCATGGTTAAACAATTCTGTCTATGAGCTCAAGAGATCATGCAGAGTGGCTGAGAGAAAATGGAGGAACACTATGCTGGAAGACCACATTAATATTTTCAAGGAAAAACTACCTTTCTTTAATGCTGCTATACGCTCTGCAATAAGAGCCCATTTTCCCAAGATTATTACAGAGAATAGTGGCAATTCAAGAATGTTGTTCTCAACTATAAACCAACTGTTGAGCCCTGCAGTAACCTATAATATCCTCACTCATACATCTGCCATAAGATGTGAGGAATCACAATATTTTTTTTAAATAAAATTACTTTCAATAGGAAGAGTATAGCTATAGATACTGGTAACCTTTATAGCCAAACTCGTAAAAAGATGGCAACCATGTCAAAATTTACAAGTATTCCCAATTCAGAACTACAAACGTGTATATAAGATTGTAACAAAGAGTGAACCGTTTACTTGCTGTATTGACCCTGTCCCTACCACATCTTTTAAGGAATCTTTTCATAAGAGTTTTCAATACTGTTAGAAAAAAATATTACCACATCCCTTGAAAGTGAAGTTTCCCAGATGCCTTCAAAACTGCAGCTGTCAAACCCCTACTTAAAAAGCCAAACCTAGCTAACTGCAGGCCTATATCAAATCTTCCCTTTCTGGGTAAGATTCTTGAGAAAGACATTTTCATCTGACTCAACAACATTCTGAATGAGAACAATATTCTAGAAATGATTTTAAAGTTCTCTTACTTGTTTTTAAAGATCACAATTGTCTGGGACTGGAGTGCATCAAAGAATCACTTTTGGTTTATATCCTGCTTTAGGTTTCAGGTTTTCTTCTGCTGGACTCTTAAATTTAAATAATTTTTCTCAAAAGGTAATTGGCAGGTAAGTTTTTTTGAACTACGAAACTGTGAAACTCAATACTTAAATCTACAAAGGATGCCGATCCAGTTGATACATTTAAACACCAAAAACCTGTTCATTTAACCTTGCTTTTAATTTTCAAGATTGCACTTTATCCCATTGTAAAGCACTTTGAACTATATCATTTGTATAAAAAGTGACGCATAAATAAGTTGATATTATTATTATTAATTTGCCTATTGATAATTCACCCATCTCACTGTCCCTATGCTCATCTCTGGAGTATTTGGACAGTAACAGCATTGATGTTAGGTTGTTGTATATTGACTACAACTCTGCCTTTAATACTATAATTCCAAATAAACACATCTCCGAACACCCAAACATGGGACTCAACACGTCTCTTTGCAACTGGACCAACAGACTGCAATCAGGAAGGATAGGCAGCAACAGGTCTGCCATGATTATTCTTAGCACTGGTGCGCCACGAGACTGTGACCTCCACCTCCTACCCTATGTGCTCGAAAGCTTGTGAATATTCTCTATTTCTGCATAAATGTAACCTAAAATGTGATCAGATCTTCACGTATGTCCTAAAACTAGATAAAGAGAACCCAATTAAATAAATAACACAAAAACATTATACTTGTTCATTCACTTATTGAGAAAAATGATCCAATATTACATGTATATTTGGAAAAAGATTGTGAACCTTTGCTTTCAGTAACTGTTGTGACCCCCTTGTACAGCAATAACTTCAACCAAACATTTCTATTAACTGTTGTTCAGTCCTGCACATCGTTTGGAAAAATTTTAGACCATTCTGAGATATTTCTAATATTTCTGAGATGTCTTGGATGAACAGCCCTCTTCAGATCATGGCAGAGGATCTCAGTTGGGGCAAGATCTGGACTCTGACTTGGCCATTTCAAAAGATGAATTTCTTCTCTTTAAACCATTTTGTCATTGATTTACTCTTGTGTTTTGGATCATTGTTGTGTTGTATTAGCTAACTTCTATTAAGTTTCAGGTGACGGACCACTACCCTGATATTCTCCTGTAAGATATCTTCATGCAATTTTGAATTCATTGCTCCCTCAATGATTGGAAGCTGTCCTGGCCCTGAGGCAGCAAAGCAGCGCAAAACCGTGATGCTCCTTTCACCATGCTTCACAGCTGGACTGAGGTTTGGTATTGGTGTGCAGTGCTCTTTTCCCTCCAAACATAGCAGTGTGCATTTCTGCCAAAAAGTTCAACTATTGTCTCATCTGGCCACAGAATATTGTCCCAGAAGCATTGTGGGACATCCGGGTGGTCTTTGCAAACTTTAGACATGCAGCAATGTTTTTTTTTGGAGAGCTGTGGTTTCCTTCATGGTGTACTTCCCTGAACACCATTCTTGTTCAGTGTTTTTTTTCTTATAGTGAACACATGAACAGAAACTTTAGCAAGTTCTGGATGTTTTCTGCACATCTTTTGCTGTTACCCCTGGGTTCTTCTTCACCTCCTTCAGCATTGCACATTGTGATCTTGGTGTGATCTTTGCTGGGCAATACTCCCGGGGAGAGTAGCAAAATTACTTAATTTCCTCCATTTGGAGACAATTTCTCTTACTATGGACTAATGAAAACTCCAGCCCTTAGAAATGCTTTTGTTGCCTTTTCCAGCTTCATGCATCCCTACAATTCTTCTAATGATCTCTGAAAGTTGTTGTGAACAAAGCATGGTGCACGCGAAGAAATCTTTCTTGAGAAGCACAGGCTCTGTCAGTAACCTGACTTTGTGTGTATATTTTTTAAAGGGTAAGGCACATTTTCAACCCACACCTCCAATCTCACCTGACTCCAAATAGCTTTTGTAGAAAGCATTACCCCAGAGGTTCACATACTTATTTTGAACCTAGAAACATAGAAACATAGAAAATCTAGAGCACAATACAGGCCTTTCGGCCCACACTGCTATGCCGAACATGTACTTACTTTAGAAATTACCTAGGATTACCATAGCCCTCTATTCTTCTAAACTACATGTACCTATCCAAGAGTCTCTTAAAAGACCTTTTTCTACCTGCCTCCACCACCATTGCTGGCAGCCCATTCCACGCACTCACCACTCTCTGCATAAAAAAAACTTAACCCTGACATCTCCTCTGTACCTACTTCCAGGCACCATAAAACTCTCATGTCAGCCATTTCAGCCCTGGGAAAAAGCCTCTGACTATCCACATGATCAATGCCTCTCATCATCTTATATACCTCTATCAGGTCTCCTCTTATCCTCCGTCGCTCCAAGGAGAAAAGGCCAAGTTCACTCAACCTATTCTCATAAGGCATGATCCCCAATCTGGGCAACATCCCTGTAAATCTCCTCTGCACCCTTTCTATAGTTTCCACATCCTTCCTGTGGTGAGGTGACCAGAACTGAGCACAGTAGTCCTAGTGGGCTCTGACTAGGGTCCTATATAGACTGATTGTTTAAATGGTGTATTCAGTAATGATGAGAAGAAGTACAACTGTTTGTGTGTTATTAGTTTAGGCAGATTGTATTTGTCCATTATTGTGATTTAGGTGAAAAATGCTGAAAACCAGGTAATTGCAAAGGGTTTACAAACTTTTTCTTGCAGCTCTATACTCATAACTGCATGGCCAGATTCTACTCTTAATTCCATCCACAAGTTTACAGATGATACCATCATAATAGGTTATATCTTAGGTAATGATGAATCGGAATACTGGAAGGCAGTAGTGACGTGGTGTCATGACAACAACCTTTTCTTCAAAGTCAGCAAAACAAAAGAGCTGGCAGTTGACTTCAGAAGTGGGTGGTGTGGTGATGTACTTGCTCCTGTTTACATCAACGATGCTGAGGTTGAGCAGGTTGAGAGTTTCAAGTTCCTAGAAGTGAACATCACCAATAGTCTCTCCTGGTCCAATTATATGATGTCATGGCCAAGAAATCTCACCAGCAACCCTACATCCTCAGGAGGCTAAAGAAATTAGGTGTGCCCCTTTGACCCTCACCAATTTTGAATGAGGCACCATATAAAATATCTTTTCAGGATGAATATCGGCTAGTATGGTAACTGTTTTGTCCATGACCACAACAAACTGCAGAGAGTTGCTTAGCTCAGCACATCACAATTCATTAGTATGATAACATCGTCTCTTTACACACTATCTAACTCATCATAACCTTGCAAGATCTGATTGCACTTCATTTTCCCTGTTCTGCACCCTTTTATTGTTTTGTCTTGTTCTATTTCAGTGCACTATTGTAATGAATTGATCTGGAGGTATGACATGTTTTTCAATGTACCTCAACATACAGTATGTAACAGTAATAAACCAATTTGCCACTCTATTTTCCTTTTGAATTGCCTTCCAGCATACAATAATTAGCCTGTTTCTAACTGCATTTTTTCACCTGGAATGTGAGATACACTGTTCTCTATTCATCATCTCCTTGATTCATCCAGGGAATTTTTACTTTATTTTTATCTTTTTCCCTTCTGGAAATGTACCTCTAAGGTTGCAGATAATATCAGAGGAAGAGGCAATGCAGAACAAAAACATATCACTCATAATTAACCAATGACAGAATGGAACAGCATCTGCCTACTGACAGAATAAACACTCCATCACCGGCCAAGTCCTCCCCACCATTGATTACATTTAGTACATGGAGTGATGCCACAAGAAAGCAACATCCATCATCAAAGACATCCACCATTCAGGATATGCCATCTTCTCATCTCTACAATCTGGCAAGAGGTACAGAATCTTTAGGTCCCGCAACACCAGGTTCAGGAACAGTTATTGCCCTGCAACCATCACGTTGCTAAACCTGCACGGCTAACTTCAATCGCCACTACTCTGAAGTGGTTCAACAACACACAGGATCACTTTCAGGACTCTTTATAACTCGTGTTCTCTGTATTATTTTTTATTTGCACAGTTTGTCTTCTTTTGCACATTGGTTGTTTGTCAGTTTTTAAGTATAATTTTTCAAAATCTATTGTATTTCTGTTTCTCCTGTAAATGCCTGCAAGAAAATGAAACTCAAGGTAGTGTACTGTAGCATATAAGTGCTTTGATAATAAATTTACTTTGAACTACTACTTATATGTTGCAACTGGTACAAGCCATATTAATTCAAATTAACATTGGAAAGCTAAATGACTTAGGAATGATTTCCATACGCAGTAGTTGTCCTAAAAGGTTAACTTTTTTTTCTCTCTCTGCAACTGCTGCCTAATCTTCCAAGTATTTCCACTTCATTCCACTTTTCATTATAAATTTTAAATATATACAGCCTTGGTGGAGCTTCAATGTTGCAATTTTGCTTCCTAGTCCATCCTGATGTTTTATGCATGAAAACCTTGGAAGTGGACAAGGTAGTCTCCAGATAAACACACAAAAAAATGAAGAAACCGTCTTTATTCTTTTTGTGATCCCTAATGTTATCCACTCAGCCTGTGGGTTGGAAAAATTGTTCCTCTGTTTTAGCAGGGAATTTTGCAAAACCCACACCGGAATCCTTAAATTCCAATTGCGGTGGCAATATCTGTTAACATTAATCGCTTCAATTTACTACTTAATCTCCAAAGGAAGATAAATCTCACCAGATCACATCTAGTACTGAGCATGCTGGAAGTGAGTTGAGTGTTGAATTTGTCACTTCTGACAATTTAACCTATTCATGCCCATTTTTGGAGTTTCAGAACCACTCCCACAATTTTCCAAATTGATTCAGTTCCCCTTGAATCGCGGAAGTAATTCTAGAAAGATATACTATTGGACTTGAGTTTTTGGGGACAATTCAATCTTTACCAGTATTGGAGGATGCAAATGGTAAATTTGTCCACAATGGTTTGTTAATAATTTCCCTTTGAAATTCAACGTTATAATTAAGAAATAAACCTTACTGGAAACAGTTCCAACGTCTCATTGGTCTCTATTTCATGGAGGTAAGGTAACAACAGAATAGGTAATATATATGTTCCACTAGATCATAGATACAGTAATTACTGACTTCATTAAATTAACTATTTTCTTTGTGTCTTTCTAAAACTGATGAGAAATAGACACAGTACCCAGCTTCACAATGCTCCAAAAGGCTGGTAAATTAACTAGATCTGCCAAATGAAACATTTCTTGCATTACCAAGTTAAAGTATGACCATGTTAAAACATAGAAACATAGAAAACCTCCTGCACAATACAGGCCCTTCAGCCCACAAAGCTGTGCCTGTCATAAGGGGACATTTAGAGTGGACCCAAATGCAAGACACAGACACTGAAGTACTAAGAACAGGACTAGGTTTGTCAAGGAAGCAAGGGAAGAAACAATGCTGGACATTGACAAGACTAGGATTCAGGGCCTGGGTTAGGACTTGGACTAGAAGCACGGGACCCGGACCTGGAACGAGGAGCAAGAAGCCCGGACTAGGAACTCGGAACTCTGAAACCAGAGTCTGGACAAGGACCCGGAATCTAGGTGTTGACTCAGAACCAGAACCTGGAACCCGGATCTTGGCAAGGACTCAGGACTAGGAGCTTGGCAAGGACAGGATGTGGCTACAGCACAGGATGAGGAATCTCCAGCACCAGGCTGGGCGAGGTACTCCTGGACTAGGTTTGGCTCGGCTCTTGGACTCAGCTTGGTTCGGCTCTTGGGTACAGAGCCGGGGCTCCTCGGGTACAGAGCCGGGGCTCCTCGGGTACAGAGCCGGGGCTCCTCCTAGGAGCACAGGGCCGGGACCCTTCCTGGGACACAGGGTCGGGATGACTGCCGAGGTAAACTGCCGAGTATTCAGATGAGGAATCTCCAGCACAGGATGAGGAACCTCGAGCACCGGGCTGGGCGAGGTACTCCTGGGCTGGAAGAGGCACCAGAACTGGATGAGGACACGAAGCTCAGACTTAGACAGGGCTGGAGCACGGTGCCTGGACTGGAGCACAGGAACACAGAGCCTTGGACTGGAGCACAGGAACACAGATCACAGAGCTGGGAACCCTCTTTGGGGAGCACAGGACGTAAGGCCAGGACTCGTACACAGAACACAGACACTAAACATGAGGACACAAAGAGACAGTTCCAAACTCAATGATAGATAGTTCCTTGTCTTGGCATGGCAAGGCAAGGCAAGGCAAGGCTCTGGTCTCACTCTGGCGGTTGAACTTGATGGGGCTACAGACGAGGTTGCAGGCAGAGGTTCAGAAGGGAAGGAAAGGGAACAGTCCAGCAAACAATCCCTGGTTTGCAGAGGAATTTATGTGCCAGACCAAAATGAGAATCAGGTGCCTCAATTAAGGCACTCAATGGAACAACGGAGGAAACAGGAAAACCTGGAACAAGGATCAATGGCCCGAACCATGAACCAGAATGCGGACTTTATGGAGTGGACCATGACAGTGCTGAACCTGGCCTCACCTTAGAAATTACCTGGAGTTACCCATAGCCCTCTATTTTTCTAAGTTCCATGTACCTGTCCAGGATTTTTTTTGCGTAACAATATTTTAATAATCGATCAGACAGACTGAAGGATCAATTTACCTTCAATTACAAATTAAGATTAATATTGTGATCATTTTGTAAGTGGAAGGTGCATTTTATATTTTGTACAAGTTTTGAAAATTATGGACTGCTTTTGTGAAGTTCTGTAATCTGACATTTTAAAATTAGAAATAAAAGAAGCCAAAAATAGCATTTATTAATTTGTATTTTGAATTGAATTGAATTGACTTTATTACTTACTTACATCCTTCATATTCATGAGGAGTAAAAATCTACGTTAGGTCTCTGTCTAAAAGTGCAATTATTCAATTTATAGTAATTTCTAATAAATAGTATGAACAACAGGATAGTCAATATAACACTGAAATACAAAATGGAAGGAGTTTGGTACTTGCTGGTAAATCTGCATTTGCTGGTAAATAATATCTGAATAATAGAATTCAGTGGAATCGCAATTATTATAACGAGCAGGTTTCTCGGTAGAGGAAGAGGACGCTGTTTTCCAGATGATAGTTTTGTATTAAGCCGTTAGTCCACCGACTTTGCTATTCAACCTTGTTTTGTCACAACTGCAGTCATTGTCATTATTATCATATATTCTGGAAATGTTAGCGTCGTGCTATTACAGCGTGGAGCGTTGGAGATCGGAGTTCAATTCCGACGTCATCTGTAGGGTGTCTGTACGTTCAAGCTGTGGAATGTGTGGATTTTCCCCAGGTGCTCAGGTTTCCTCCCAAAGTTCAAAGACGTACCGGTTAGTAGGTTAATTGGTCGATGTAAATTGTCCCGTGTTTGGTTAGACTGTGTTTAAAACGGAAATTGCTGGGTGGCGCAGTTCGAATGGCCGGACGGTCTATTCCGCGTTGTATGTCAAAGTGAATGAATGAATGAACGAATAAATAAATAAATACATAAAGAAGTAAACAGCTAGCTAGCTAGATAGATAGATAAACAAATGAATAGATAAATAGATAAATCAATAAATAAATTTCCAGCAGGCCAGGCCACAGCCGAGAAGAGAGTTTTGGTGAAAGATTTTTGACCTGAGCTGCAAATGCGTAACAGAGCAGATATGTTTTTTTAATCCCTATTTTGTTTAATTGGAAATAGAGTGTATTGTTTAAGGTCCATGAACGGCTCTCAGAAGTATCCGATGGTAATATTGAAAACATCTGAGTCAACTTATTATGAATTTTCAGTGCGCTCGATCACTGTTCGTACTTGTGTTTTTGTAAAGGTCGATTGCGCACAGTTTAAATCCATAACCACTTGGTGCCAGAATTGAACTGCAAACGAACTACTCTAGCATGATGCAATTAATCAGATACCTTTCGCCGCTGAGGTGGTTAACGCTTGAAACATAACACACATTAAAAATCCTTTTAAAATTACCCTACAGAATTGCATATCACAATTACCCGCAGCATTTATTATAAGGGTTGTCCCACCGAAAAGGAACAGTTAGCAACTCATCTTTCTTGAAGTCCCCGACATTCAATCTCAGCGACGAGATGTACTTAACTTCTTGTCAATGAAGGCAAGCAAGATGAATGCAGTTTCAAATTATGCTAATACGAGGGGGGCTTAATTTTAAAGTGATTGGAGGAAAGTATGGGGAGTGTCAGAGGGAATTGTTTTTGCACTGCGAGTGGTGGGTTTGGGGAAACGTACCGCCAGGAATGGTGGTTGAGGTAGATACATTAGGAACATTTGAGAAACTCTAACTGTATATAGGCACATGGATGAGAGAAAAATGGAGTTGTATGTAGGAGGGAAGGGTTAGAATCTTAAGAGTAGGTTAAAAGGTCGGCAGAACATCGTGGGTCCACGACCAGTGATAAGCAGTGTGATGTTCTATGATTCCATTATTCCATTTGCTCACCGTAGGAAAGGCTATCTGAGATGAATCCATCGGGGCTGTAAGTGCCAGTTGTCTGAAGTTTTTTGTTGTTCGCGCGCAACCTCTTTGAAACAATTGAAGGGAAGATACGATGACCATATTTCATTTGTCAGCAACATTTTTAAGAATTGATTATGTAAAGCAAATCGCTTTTTGAATATTATAATCAATATTCCAATATTAACTAGAAAATATGTTTCAGAAACTGGTCATTTAAAATTTTGCGCATTCTTTGCTTTTTAGTTCCCTTGCACACGCTTTTGTTTAACGAGATACTGGTAGGCAAACTGAGCACGCATGTCTAGCTTTGAGATCTGCGTCAACTGGAAATCACGAGTCAACAAAATGACTTAGATTTAACTTTATTAACATTTAAATTACTCATAGCTTGCAGGATGTCGTATATGGGAACCGTTTAACAAATATGACTTGTTTTGAAATTTACGAAGACAAAGGGCAACCAACAAACTTCATTCATAGGCAAACGCGATCGCTCAAATAGATGTCAGTTGGTATTGAAACTGCATTTACCCAGCGGACATCAACCTCAATACGAATCCGAAATGTTAACGGTTTCTGTTTCTGCAGATTCACTTAGCCCTGCTAGGTGTTTTCAACAATTTCTACTTTCATGTTTAGATTTTCAGCTTCTGGGATTTATTTTTAATGAATTTCAGCCACAAAATGTAGTTACAAAAGTACAATGAATGGAGTTAATCTAGAAGAAAGCCAGCAAAGGTTCCTTTTCTCTAAACATTGAACCAGTTTGTGTAGGTGTTTGCAAAACAAACAAAAGGTCCCACAAAAATTAACAAGCTCTATACTATATCTTTACCAAAATCAACTCGAATTTAGTGGATTCTATAGCAAACCCGTGATGAAGAAAAAGCATTATATATCGACAAATCAGATGTAAGAGTTCTCGGAAATGGCAAACAGATAAAGAATATAATTCATATTTAAATCATTCTACAGAACAAAAAAAGATTGGTGCTTAAGAGTGGAACTCAAATATTGAAACAAAACTTATGAAAAGTAATAATGAATTTTCTATTGCTTTTGACATTCTAAAATTGCAACATTTATCAAGATCACAATTTGTTCAGCAGTATTTTGCACATTGTTAACAATTCTATTACGCTGAGTTAAGCTGATTTAATTTTTTCATTGGACTTTGCATTGAGAGTTCTAGGCAAATGGTTAAAATCGATGGAAAATTATTGATTCCGATATAGATTTGATCTACAAAGACACAAAACAACACAGCTCAAATGACTACATGATATCACTGACAGCAGTTTCTAGCTTTGTGCACTTAAGTACGCATTTTGGTTACACACGACTTGTTCATTTTTTCCATAACATTTCTGAGTACTTTTCAATACTGGATAGTCAGGGCACTCTAGAACATAAATCTTGACTTAAATTATCAGTTCAATGCAAATGGGAAACTAGTTATAAAGATTAACTACTTATACAAAAAGTGCAGTCTGTCACGGAGATTGCTGATTTCCCATTGCATATTATCACAGAACATAGAATAGTACAGCACAGTACAGGCCCTTCGGCCCACAATGTTGTGCCGACCCTCAAACCCTGCCTCCCATATAAGCCCCCACCTTAGATTCCTCCATATACCTGTCTAGTAGTCTCTTAAACTTCACTAGTGTAGCTGCCTCCACCACTGACTCAGGCAGTGTATTCCATGCACCAACCACTCTCTGAGTGAAAAACCTTCCTCTAATATCCCCCTTGAACTTCCCACCCCTTACCTTAAAGCCATGTCCTCTTGTATTGAGCAGTGGTGCCCTGGGGGAGAGGCGCTGGCTATCCACTCTATCTATTCCTCTTATTATCTTATATACCTCTATCATGTCTCCTCTCATCCTCCTTCTCTCCAAAGAGTAAAGCCCTAGCTCCCTTAATCTCCGATCATAATGCATACTCTCTAAACCAGGCAGCATCCTGGTAAATCTCCTCTGTACCCTTTCCAATGCTTCCACATCCTTCCTATAGTGAGCTGACCAGAACTGGACACAGTACTCCAAGTGTGGCCTAACCAGAGTTTTATAGAGCTGCATCATTACATCGCGACTCTTAAACTCTATCCCTCGACTTATCAACCATCTCTGCCCTGCTTCAGACCATCTTAAATTCCTATTCAAGCCTGTATCACGTTCAAAACTCAACCAAAACTATGGCATTATAGTCAGCCTCTCATTCTTCAAGCCTTTTCAAAGTTCAATATATCTAAAATTCTCACATCTCTGTTATTGATTCTGTAATTGAATGTAGATACACATGGTCTTCATCTTCCCCCAATGCTATCAATTTAAACTCTTCATAGATCCCCATCTCTTTATAACCTGTCAGCTCTAACCTCTGCCTAGGTTATGATATTTACGGTTCATCTTGTACATTTTTCCTCCCCTTACTCCACTATTCATGGGCAATCTTTCAGCATTCTGTGGACAAACTTCCGTAGAGGTGTGATGGAGAGTATACGGACTGCCTGCATCACAAACTGGTATGGAAACACCAAAGGCCTTGAATGGAAAATCCTACAAAATGTAATGAATATGGGCCAGCCCATCATGGTTAAAGCCCTCTCCACCACTGAGCACATCTACATGGAGTGTTGTCACAGGAAAGCAGCATCCATCATCAAGGAGCCTCACCATCCAGGTCATGCTCTCTTCTCTATACTCACTGCTTACCTATAATCTTCCCTTAATATAGGGAATATTAAGATTAGTACCTTAATCTTCCCTCTACTTCCAGCTTTCAGTTCATTAACATCCTTCCTTAAATAAGGAAGCTGCTATTATAGACCATAGTCCTAAAGCCTTATTTAACTGAAAGTTAATATCCCTGCTTTTGTATTCTTTTATCCAGGCAATAAACCATAATATTAGTTTTCCTAATTACTTCATTCTTGAATTGTCCTGCCAAAATGGACGATTTCATCTGTTCCAAAGTTTTCATTATTAGTAATCTTTGTCTAATCACTTAACCTATCTATGCATTTTATAGTCTCCTTATATCTTTCTCTTTGCTTACTTCACTTCTTATTTTTGTATCATCAGTGAATTTAGCCACTACAACTTCAGTGCCTTCAACGAATTTATATAATTTGTGAGAAGTTGAGGTCCCAGCACTACCCTGTGGCACATAATTCCAACCAGATAGAAAAGACCCATTTATGCTAATTTTCCAATTAGCTAACCAATCTTCTATCATAGTAATATGTTACTTCTAATACTATGCACTATTATTTACCTCAATAACCTTTCATCTGGTACCTTATTAAATGCCTTCTGGATGTCTACATATCTACTGGTTGTCCTTTAGCCACAGTACATGCTACTTCTTCAAGATGAAGGGATATAACAGGAATAAGTAATGAGACCATGAAATAACAAGATAAAAAATCCTTAGTGAGATCATTGGTTGTAGGAACACCTCAATGGATGGGCAAGTGAGTGTAGTTATCTCCTTTTGTTCAAGAACCTGATGGCTGAGGCATAGTGACTTTTCTTGAATCTGGTGGTACAGGTCCTGAGGCATTTTTACCTTCTATCTGATGGCAGCAGTGAGAAAAAGAGCATGGCCTGGATGGCAAGGATCTCAGATGATGGATACTGCTTTCCTACAAAGGCATTTTGTGTAGATGTGCTCAATGGTTGGGAGGGCTTTACCAGTGAAGTACTGGGCCAAATCCACTGTTCAAAGGCAGTGTTTATATACCAGACCTTGATGCAGCTAGTCAATACATTCTCCACTACACACCGATAGAAGTCTGTCAAAGTTTCAGATGTCATGCTGAATCTCCGCAGACTCCTAAGGAAGCAGAGGCACTGCGGTGCTTTCTTTGCAATTGCACTTATGTGCTACATCCAGGACACGTCCTCTGAAATAGTAACACACTATAGCTTGTCCTGGTTCAGCTTCATAGATGCTATGGCCAAGAAAGCACACAGTGCATCCACTTCTTCAGAAGGTTAAGAGAATTCAGCATGTCCCCATTGACCCTCACCAATTTTTACAGAGACATCACAGTACACATCCGATCTAGATGCATCTCTGCTTGGTGTGGCAACTGCTCTGCCAAGACTGCAATTACTTGTAGAGAGTTGTGCATGCAGCCCATTCCATCGAGAAAAACAACCTTGGTCCATATTGTCTTAGAAGTACATCCGCCATAACTGAATACCAATACCGCTTTGGACATTCTCTCTTCTCCTGCCTTCTATTGAGTAAAATATACAAAAGCTTGAAACTGCACACCAACCAGACTCAGGATAACATAGTTTCCACTACTATAAGGTGACTAAATGGACTTCTTTTGTAATAAGGATGAACTCTTGGCCTCACTGACTGAAAATCAGTTCAAGAGTGTTTGCTTTCACTTCAGATTACGTTAGCAGCAATTTTCTTTTTTTTTCAGAACAATCTTATATAATCTATATCAGAGTGTGTTAAACATTTTAAGAAGGAAATAATTCCCTTCTTATTCTTAGGATGCAACAGAACCTATTTCAAAAATGAAAGTAATTGTACAAAAATAAGTCACCTGCAATGTGATATGTAAAATGATGTTGTCCTTTGGGAGTACTTTTGATATTTTAATATAAATTTTTTTTGGTAATTAACTTTATCTATCATTCCATTATCCATTCTACAGCTGTCGAATCTCTGCTCCTGACCCTCTTTTTCTGACTAACAGTCCAGAAAGTGGGATGGTGTATGGGTGTGTGTGTGTGAGAGAGAGAGGGGGTGGGTGGGGGAGACAGAGTAAGAGATAGACAGATGGGGGCGGGAGTGGGGTGGATGTGGATGGATAGAAAATGTGTGAAGGAGTGGTTCGGTTGACACTCGGTAATGATAGTCCAAGCCAATAGTTTCGGTAGAAACATAACATAGCAGAATCTACTATATCCAGACATATCTATTCATATTCTCTTTCGAATCACGAGCTGTTCTGTTATATACTTTTGGGGTTCCAAAAAATGTACAGTAACATATTCTTGAAATTTTCTTTCAATTACAAAAAATGGAATTTATGAAAGAGCTACCCAGATCAGGTAGCATTTCTAAACAAATAGTGCAGCGACGCAGCAAATTTCTTTCTCTGTAATCTTTGTTCAAGACCACCTTATCATTCTTTGGTATCCAAGTCAACCTGTATATTGCTGCCCGATAGCGGGTCAAAGGGTTATTTATTTCTACTGTGCACACAGGATACTGAATAAACTGGAGACAATCAATACCTTCGTCACGAAGGCAGAATACCTTAGACCGAACTTTAGTTAAATGAAAGGTGTGTTCTTAATCTGGCGGTAAATGGCACCAGATGCAATAGCTTGGCTAACATTGTTATTTCACAATCTCAGTGTGTTGGTGGGGTGGAGTAACGGGTGTGGAGGAAACAAAACTATCTGCTGTGTTGAACAGAGGTCACTGGTAAAAATAACACTCTTTTAATCAGTATAGCCCTGTTATAAACCAACAGTTGGCATTTGGGTAATGTTGTAAACTCTTTCTAATCCATTGTTAGTTATTTTGAAATGTGCTACTGTGCTGACTGAGTGGAAACCTATAGTCAGCACTTAAATCCACTGACCGGCTTTAAAGGTCCGCAGAATGACTCCCGGTTTGGAAAAAAGCAAATCTAATCCCGCTCGATGAAGTGATAATGTTGTGGAAAGGCTCAAAACAATTCTACTGCGGATTAACACATGAAAAAACAGGTTTATGTGTCTTTGTGTCTCACAGTCCTATTATGAATGTAAATTGCATTACCATTAATATATTTAGACTGCTATGAGTTGTTTTGAGGAAAGCTCGCTGAGTGGAAACGTTGACTGAATTCTCCTTCCACAGAGAATGCTCTTCTGAGTTCGTCCAGCACCTCTGCTTTCATATCACAAATGTATTTTTGTTTTGTGTTACAAATCCACCGATCGGACATTGGACGCAATAAGTGAACTGAGCTTGGGAGAATTAAATGGCATCTCATTGAAAAGAGCAACATTCTGACAGGCGAGACAGACGTGAATGCGGAGAGAATGTTTCCCTTGACTACAGAGAACGGCGTCTACAACGAGAGGTCATGATCTGAGGATTGGGAATAAAACATACAGGGCGAAATTGACGAGACATTTCCTCACTCAGAGAACCTGTAGACTTATCTACCGGGAAGGCGGTGGAGACAAATTGTCGGATATTTTAAGAGATTGGTGGACTTCTCGACACAAAAGACACGCGGAGCTATGGGATATGGAAGTGGGGGAAGAGCAAGGATATGTTATCAAATAGAAGGAAATGAATGGCATTGCAGGCTCGAAGGGCCTGTAACCAACTCCCACTCTTAATTTCTATGTTTCACTGTTTTGTTTTTATCTGGCACCTGATTTTAGCGCATGTCAAACATATTTGATCTATAGAGGTGCACTTCCACATCCTTCCATATCAACATTCTATTCACCACACATCAAAGTTGCTGGTGAATAGAAGGGTCTCGGCCTGAAACGTCGACTGCGCCTCTTCCTATAGATGCTGCCTGGCCTGCTGCGTTCACCAGCAACTTTGATGTGTGTTGCTTGAATTTCCAGCATCTGCAGAATTCCTGCTGTTTGCGTTTAAATTCTATTCACCACGGCGCGTTTGTATTCCTTCTTACCTGAGTTTTGCAAAAGAGATTATGTTAGTCCATAGGATCTTCGAATTTTCCGCTTGCAAATTCTGATATAACTCTTTCTACTTTACAACCGAAAGACAAGGTGTTGCAGTATGATCAACTGAATATAACAAATTCCGCATTCTTCATCAGATAGTGCAGTGAGAATGGCTCCAGGGGCTGTGTTGTGTTCTTTGTGTGAGATGTGGGAACTCTGGGAGACCTCCAGCCTCCCGGATAACCACAGCTGCTCCAGGTGCACCGAGATGCAGTTCCTCATGAATGTTTTAGAGAACCGGAGCAACTCTCGATGACCTTCGGCTCATACCGGAAAGTAAGGAACTGATAGATAGGAGCTACAGAGAGGTAGTTACCCCTAAGTTGCAGGAGACGGGTACCTGGGTGACTGTCAGGAGAGGGAAAGGAAATGGGCTGTCCGTGTAGTGTACCCCTGTGGCCGTTCCCCTCAATAATAAGTACTGTATACCACTTTGGATACTGTTGGGGGGTGGGGGTCGACGTACTAGAGGAGAAGCTGCAGTGACTGGATCATTGTCACTGAATCTGGCGCTGTGGCATAGAAGGGAAGTGGGGGAGAAAAGGGCTGCCTTAGTGATAGGAGGTTCCATATTAGAAGAGCAGACATGATATTTTGTGGACGTGAAAGACGGTATGCAGCCTCGGAGGTGCCAGAGTCAGGGACGTCTTGAATATTGCCCATGCCATTCTAAAGTTGGAGAGTGTACAGCTAGAAGTCTTGGTACATACTGACCTCAATGATATAGGTAAGAAAAGGGTGGAGGTCCCGAAGACAGAATTTAGGGAGTTGAGCAGAAAGCTGAAAAGCAGGACCTCCGCGGCAGTAATACGTGAATTGTTGCCTGTGTCATGCGTCAGTGAGAGTAAGAATAGGATGACTTGGCAGATGAATGTGTGGCTGAGAAACTGGTGCAGGGGGCAGAGCCTGAGATTTCTGGTTCATTGGGATTTCTTCTGGGTAAGGTGTGGCCTGTACACAAGGGACGGATTACACCTATACCCGACGAGGACCAATATCCTTGCTGGCAGGTTTGCTAGAGCTGTTGAGGAGGGTTTAAACTAAATTGGTAGGGGTTGAAAACCAGAATGACAGGGCTGAGGATGGGGCACTTAGTATAGAACTATAGAACAGTATGTAATGAGACTGTCAGGAAGGACAGGCAGAAGACAGGGCAAAATTGCAGTCAGTGGGATGATTTGCAGTGTAACACGGGGACAAAAGCAAGAAGGGTGACGAATACAGTTCTGAAGGTGTTATATTTGAATGCACGCAGTATACAGAATAAAGTAGATGATCTTGTAGCGCAGATAAAAATTGGCAGGTAGAAGCTGTGGGCATCAATGTGTCGTGGCTGAAAGAAGATCATAGTTAGGAGCTTAACGCCCAAGGATACACATTACTTTGAATGGACAGGCAGGTAGACAGAGAGGGTGGCATGAACCTATTGGTAAAAAAATGAAATCAAATATTTAGGAAGAGGTGACATATGATTGGAAGACATAGAATTTTTGTGGGTAGGGTTAAGAAACTGAAAGTGTAAAAAGACCCTGATGGGAGTTATGTTCAGGCCACGGAACAGTAGCCAGGATGTGAGCTACAAATGACAGCGGAAGATAGAAAACACATGTCAAAAGTGCAATGTTAGGATAGTCGTGAGTGATTTCAATGTGCAGATAGATTGGGAAATCCGGATTGGTGCTGAATCCTAAATTAGAAGATCTTTTAGAATGCCTACAAGATCGCTTTTTAGAGCAGCGTGTGGTTGAGCCCCACTAGGGGAAAGGTTATTCTGGATTGGCTGCTGTGCAATGAACCATATTGGATTAGGGTCCTAAGGTAAAGGAACCTTTAGGAGATAGAGATCATAGTATGGTGGAATTTTACCTGTAGCGCGAGAGGGAGAAGATAAAGCCAGGTGTATCAGTATCACAGTGGAGTAACGGGTATTAAAGAAGAGTGAGAGAGGATCTGGCCAAAGTTAGTTGGAAGGGGACACCAGCAAGGATGATGGCAGAACGGCAATGGCTGGAGTTTCTGGGAGAAAATCGGAAAGCAAAGGATAGATACATCACAAGGAAGAAGATGTATTCTAAATACAGGATGACACAGCTGTGGCTGACAAGGGAAATCAAAAATAACATAAAAGCAAAAGGGAGAGCATATTACAGAGCAAAACACAATGGGAGGTTAGAGGATTGGGAAGCAGAAGGCAACTAGAAAAGCCATAAGAGGGAAAAGATGGAATATAAATGTAAGCTAGCCAATAATATCAAAGAAGATACCAAAAGTTTTTTTTTCAGATAGAGTATATAAAGAGTGAAAGAGAGGCGAGAGTGGATATTGGATCATTGGAAAATGATGCTGGAGAGGTAGTAATGGGGACTAGAAAATGGAGGATGAAGTAAATAAGTATTCTGCATCCATCTTCACTGTGGAAGACACTAGCAGTATGTTGGAAGTTCGAGAGTGTCAGAGGGCAGAAGTGAGTACAATTGCTATTACTAGGGAGAAGGTGCTTGGGAAGCTGAACGCTCTAAAAGTGTATAAGTCACCTGGACCAGATTGGCTGCACCCTAGATTCAGGAAGGGTGGCTGGGGAGGCTGTGGAGTCAATGGTAATGACCTGTCGAGGATCTATTAATTCCCAGCTTTCTGGAAAATTGCACGTCTATCCACTCTTCAAGGAGGGAGGGAGGCAAAAGAAAAGAAAGTATAAACCAGTTAGCCTGACCTCAGTGGTTGACAAGAAATTGGAGTCAAATGTTATGGATGAGATCTTAGGGTATTAGGAGGTACATGACTAAATTGGGCAAATTCAGTATGTTTCCTTAAGAGGAAGTGTTGCCTGACAAAACTGTTGAAATTCTTTGAGGAAATAACAAGTGGGATAGACAAAGGTGGATGTTGTACACTTGGATTTTCAGAAGACTTTTGACAAGGTGCTGCAGATGAGGCTGCTTAACAAGAGCCCATGAAATTACAGTGAAGATACTAGCATAGATAGAGGATTGGCTGATTGGAGGCAAAGAGTGGGAGTAAAGGGATTCTTTTCTGGTTGGCTGTCGGTATCAATTGGTACTCTGCACAGGTCCGTGTTAGGACAACTTCTATTTACATTATGTCAATGATTTTGATGACATGCTTGATGGCTTTGTGGCCAGGTTTGCGGACAACAGGAAGATAGGTGGAGGGGCGGGTAGTGTTGAGGTAGTAGGGAGGCTGCAGAAGTACATGGGCAGATTAGAGAATGGGCAAAGAAGTGGCAGATGGGTTATTATTTTAGGAAATGTATGGTTCTACACTTTAGTAGAAGGAACAGAAGTGTGGACTATTTTCTAAATGGGCCGAAAAATCAAAAATCTGAGGTGCAAGGAGACTTGAGAGTCCTTGTGGAGGATTCTCTAATGATTAACTTACAGGTTGTGTAGATGGTGAGGAAGGCAAATAGAATGTTAACATTCATTTCTAGAGGACTAGAATATAAAAGCAAGGATGTAATGCTTAGGCTTCATAAGACACTGGTGAGGCCTCACTTGGAGTATTGCAAGCTCTTTTGGGTCCCTATCTAAGAAAAGGGTTGCTGACATTGGAGAGGGTGCAGAGGAGGTTCACAAGAGTGATTGCGGGAATGAAGAGTTATGGTATCACGAGCGTTTTTATGACTCTGGGTCTGTACTAGCTGGGATTTAGAAGAATGAGGGGGTATCTCATTGAAAACTATCGAATGTTGAAAGGCCTAGATGGAGTGGATGTGGAGCGGACGGGTCCTCTAGTGGGAAATCGAGGAGCAGAGGGAACAATCCATTTAGAATGAAGGTGGAGAGGAATTGCTTTAGCCAGAGGTTGGTGAATTTGTGAAATTCGTTACCACAGGCGACTGTGGAGGCCAGGCCACTGGTATATTTACGGCGGATGTTGATAGGTTCTTGATTCGTCAGGGCGTGAAAGGCTTCCGGAGAAGGCCGGAGAATGGTGCTGAGAGGGAAAATGGTGCTGAGAGGGAAAATGGATCAGCCATGATGAAATGGCGGAGCAGCTTAGTTGGGCCGAATGGCCCAATTCTTCTCCTATCTCTTATGGCTTTATTGTCTATACGGGAACTCAGCATACCTATATTTATCACCCAAAATGTAGTTGCTCATTACAGCAGGTCAAATAAGACTTTTTCAAAAAAACAGTAAACGTTGGTTTGCTCTCTACCTACCAATCGTTGACTTCAAATTAATCACATGACAAGGAAACAGGTAGAGAGTTTCAGACCAGGTGTGAGCGTTCATTGTACACGAGACTGTGGAAAAACAAAGTTTATAGAAACTTGGCCATAACACCTCCCAGATATTAGAAACCATCTCGGCTATGGATTGTGACGTGGTCTACTTCGAAAGTGCTTGCCAGTACCAGGGACCAGATTACGCGCAGAATCCACCTGCCTGTATCTACGCCAGAAATCCGCAGTCGCCTCTCCTCAGGTCGTGTTTCGGCGATTTAAACGAGCATAGCGTGACGGATTTCACCCACTGTGAAGGTCTTCCGGATCTGAACTGCGGTCAACTTCCTCAAGCGAATTTTGCCCATACTGAATACGGGGATAACCGCGAGCTTCGGGGGTGCTACCCATTCCCCTGGGTGAGAAATACAAAATCGCATGCCGGTGCTTGGAGGGATCAGTGGACAGGTACGGTCACAAGAAAATCAGGTATTATTTTCAGTGCTTGGTAAGTGGAATTAACGAAACGTCAACAGTTCTTAGCTATAATACCTACAGCTTTTCTTATAGCGTGTGATATTTACTGAGAAATATTATTAATATTTAAATTAATTGTGCTTCACGAAGGTACTATTAGTTTTGTGTGTGTGTGTGTGTGTGTGTGTGTGTGTAGCATAGGGAATGGCACATTCCAACATACTTTACACCCGAAGGTAAGTGTAACTAAAAAAATCCATTCAAATCGATGACCATAAAAATATCATTTGTTTCCTTTGATCTTCTCGAACTATAAAGGCCAATATTAAACCGGATACAAAATAATTTTTAAAAACTCAACTTCGTTTGTGTTGTAACCAAAGAAATTCATTGGGCATATGTCGAAAGCTACTTTGTTGAATTCGATGCAGATCGGACTAAGGCTACAAGAAGAGTGGGTAATGATCGATTGGTGTTGAATATATTGCTCGCTTTGCTGTAGGTTTTCACCTCTTCCGTGGTTGAAGTAGACAAACTGCAGAATATGGCGAATTAAAAATCATCGACACAAAAGCAGCTGAGTGGGCCCGAAGTCCTTCTCTCCTCTGATTTCTTATAAACATTTTAAGCCTTATCGAGACACCAAATGCTAACCGGTGCTTTCAAGATACAAATTTCTGCGATATGGTAGTTGCAGAAATGTCGCTAGGTAATTATTGTAATAAGAAAAACACAATTCCCTTTGTCCTCTGCACATTTCTTACGAAAAATGTTATGCGGAAGTTCAGAAGTCGCTCGATTTTAAAATGCGCTGGATTATACAGTATTAATTTTAGTCCTATCGTTTCCTAGGAATTTTCCTGCCACCAGGTCATAATATTTAGTGACTTCTGATGACATGTCAATGAATGATTGAGGATAAGACTGGAATTCAGATCTGTCCTGTAAAGGATGAGTGCAAAATAAGTTACAGCGGATTTCCATTACAGAAGTATGAATCAATATAAAAAGCCATTGTGACTAAAAGTAGCAATATTAGTTTCTCTGCGCATAATATCAGTGCCGACAGCGAGGAGCTGCGTAAATTAGTATGCAGCTTCATTTACTAGCCACCCATTCTTTTGTTTTTTTTTATCTTATTCAAATAATTTTTACCATTTCTACAAATTAACACGTAAAACTTTATTACCGGTCAATGAATTATGGAAAATATTCCGTTTCGGCCTGGAATGACTATTTATGGTTGGGTGTTGAAATGAACCAATTCAGCATATGCATTGTCAGATTGAATCCATATTAAAAATTAGCCATGTTCCTAAAATAAGGAGATTACAGAGTTACAGGTTAAAAAAACTCAAATGGTAAAAATGAAACTATTTAATGCTGTACTGAAAATAAACCCCAACTGTTTTCAATGGACGGATAAAAGCTCGCACAAATAAATGCACGTACGTCTCAGCAGTTAAAAGACTACATCAATGCATATTTCCGATCTTAATTCTAAAACGCAATTACGTTTAGAGAACCAAGATTTTCATATTCTCTTAAACCACCTACTTTGGTCAATTAAAGGAAATCTTTTTTATTTATTCACCGATTTTTGACCAGGGACTCAATATAACAGTAAGCGATTTCTTTGGTGCCAATGCGTGGGTATTAGTATTTAAATACAAGAGAAGTTATAGCGCACATAGCATACAGTATCTGTTTATGACTGCAATTAGATGCCATATTTTCACAATATACCAAAGTAGAATTGTGTACAAGTCTGGAACTTGCATGTCGACATTTTGGAAGTCTGGAATTCTTCTGTAAATAACTTTAACGTTAAATCTGACGTGTAGATTTTGATTAAACCCAGGTTTTAGTAACTATATGTTACCTACCAAATATCAAAGTTCAAAGTAAATTTATTATCAAAGTGTATATGTCACCATATACAACCGTAAGGTTCGCTTTCTTGCGGGTACACTCAGTGAATCCATAATAGAAATAAGAAAGACTGCACCCAACAGGGCCTTCAAACAACCGGTGTGCAAAATACAAAAAAATTGTGCATTTACAAAAGAGAAAACCAATCAATATTGAGAACATGAGATGAAGAGTCCTTGAAAGTGAGTACTGTACATAGTTCAGTGATGGGGCAAGTGAAGCTGAATGAAGTTATCCCCGTTGGTTCAAGGGCCTGATGTTTGAGGGGAAATAAGTGCCCCTGTACCTGGTAGTGCGAGTCCTGAGGCTCCTGAGCCTTCTTCCTGATGGCAGCAGCGAGAAGAAAGCATGGCCCGGGTGGTTCGGGTCCCTGATGATGGATGCTGCGACAGCACTAATTAATATAACTAGAGCACAGATCAACGACGATATTACTTAGCTATGAACAAAAGATGTTGAATAGCCAAGCATATTCCAATTTTCCGATTGTTTTATATTATATTATTCACGATTCCGCAGGTACTTATGATAAAGGATTTGGGTCATATACAATCGAGATATCGGTGGGCTGTTAACATTTTTTTTCTGGAATAAGATGCCCACTTGTAATTCCAGAATTATGTTTATATTAGACACAACTACCCTGGCAATGTGGGTTTCACCTCGATTGGACTTCCACTGTTTTCGGGAAAACTGTGCTGTTTTCTGAGCGCTTTATTTACGCACAGCCGAATGCGGATTTGTCTGAAGCCTTGAGATGCCCTGAACTCCTTAAAATATTTGTACCTATTTGTACCTGCTAGAAACAGAAAAGCGAAATAATGCCTTGCTTGAATCAGTTAACGATTCTCAAGGCTCCTGAGGATTTCAAGATATTTTTGTTTAAGAGAAAAAAATACATAGGAAGCCATTTTTGGCACAAGAAAAAAAAAACAAAGGCCGTAATTAGAAGGCTTTTTCAGCATTTTTATTTTAAGCGTTCAAAAGATACCAACCTCTCAGAGAAGTAAGGAGAACTTGTCCATTAGGGCAAATAGTATATCTTAGGCACATTATATATGCACGGTTGATGGTAGAGTACCTGTGGTTCTTACAATGTTTCAGACTAAGTTCAGCGAGGTTTGTTAGTGCTGTTGGGGAGGCTTTAAACTAGATTTGCAGGGGGATGGGAACCAGAGTGCCAGAGCTGACAGTGTGGCTGGGGTGAAAATAAATGATGTTGAAGGTTTAAGCAAATCCGCTGATAGAAAGGTTGTGAGTGGTGATAAAAATCTTCTGAGGTGTATATATTTCAATGCTAGGAGTATTGCGGGGAAGGCGGATGAGTTGAGGGCATGGATTGACACGTGGAATTATGACGTTGTACCAATTAGTGAAACTTGGCTACAGGAAGGGCAGGACTGGCAGCTTAATATTCCAGGGTTCTGATGTTTCAGATGTGATCGAGGCAGAGGAATGAAAGGTGGGGGAGTAGCACTGCTTGTTAGGGAAAATATTACAGCAGTGCTCAGGCAGGACAGATTAGAGGGCTTGTCTACTGAGTCCTTATGTGTGGAGCTGAGAAACAGGAAAGGTATGGCCACATTAGTGGGATTGTATTACAGACCACCCAATAGTCAACGAGACTTGGAAGAGCAAATCTGCAGAGAGATAGCAGGCAACTGCAGGAAACATAAAGTTGTGGTGGTAGGGGATTTTAATTTTCCATACATTGATTAGGACTCCCATACTGTTAGGGGTCTAGATGGTTTAGAGTTTGTAAAATGTGTTCAGGAAAGTTTTCTAAATCAATATATAGAGGGACCAATTAGAGGGGATGCAATATTGGATCTCCTGTTAGGAAACGAATTAGGGCAAGTGACGGAAGTCTGTGTAGGGGAGCACTTTGGTTCCAGTGATCATAACACCATTAGTTTCAATTTGATCATGGACAAGGATAGATCTGGTCCTAGGGTTGAGGTTCTGAACTGGAAGAAGGCCAAATTTGAAGCAATGAGAAAGGATCTAAAAAGCGTGGATTGGGACAGGTTGTTCTCTGGCGAAGATGTGATTGGTAGGTGGGAAGCCTTCAAAGGGGAAATTTTGAGAGTGCAGAGTTTGTATGTTCCTGTCAGGATTAAAGGCAAATTGAATAGGAATAAGGAACCTTGGTTCTCAAGGGATATTGCAACTCTGATAAAGAAGAAGAGGGAGTTGTATGAAATGTATAGGAAACAGGGGGTAAATCAGGTGCTTGAGTATAAGAAGTGCAAGAAAATACTTAAGAAAGAAATCAGGAGGGCTAAAAGAAGACATGAGGTTGCCTTGGCAGTCAAAGTGAAGGATAATCCAAAGAGCTTTTACAGGTATATTAAGAGCAAAAGGATTGTAAAGGATAAAATTGGTCCTCTTGAAGATCAGAGTGGTCGGCTTTGTGCGGAACCAAAGGAAATGGGGGAGATCTTAAATAGGCTTTTTGCGTCTGTATTTACTAAGGAAGCTGGCATGAAATCTATGGAATTGAGGGAATCAAGTAGTGAGACCATGGAAACTGTACAGATTGAAAAGGAGGAGGTGCTTGCTGTCTTGAGGAAAATTAAAGTGGATAAATCCCCGGGACCTGACAGAGTGTTCCCTTGGACCTTGAAGGAGACTAGTGTTGAAATTGCGGAGGCCCTGGCAGAAATATCTAAAATGTCGCTGTCTATGGGTGAAGTGCCGGAGGATTGGAGAGTGGCTCATGTTGTTCCATTGTTTAAAAAAGGATCAAAAAGTAATCCAGGAAATTATAGGCCGGTGAGTTTAACGTCAGTAGTAGGTAAGTTATTGGAGGGAGTACTAAGAGACAGAATATACAAGCATTTGGATAGACAGGGGCTTATTAGGGAGAGTTAACATGGCTTTGTGCATGGTAGGTCATGTTTGACCAATCTGTTGGATTTTTCCGAGGAGGTTACCAGGAAAGTGGATAAAGGGAAGGCAGTGGATATTGTCTACATGGACTTCAGTAAGGCCTTTGACAAGGTCCCGCATGGGAGGTTAGTTAGGAAAATTCAGTTGCTAGGTATACGTGGAGAGGTGGTAAATTGGATTAGACATTGGCTCGATGGAAGAAGCTAGAGGGTGGTCGTAGAGAATTGCTTCTCTGAGTGGAGGCCTGTGACTAGTGGTGTGCCACAGGGATCAGTGCTGGGTCCATTGTTATTTGTCATCTATATCAATGATCTGGATGATAATGTGGTAAATTGGATCAGCAAGTTTGCTGATGATACAAAGATTGGAGGTGTAGTAGACAGTGAGGAAGGTTTTCAGAGCCTGCAGAGGGACTTGGACCAGCTGGAAAAATGGGCTGAAAAATGGCAGATGGAGGTTAATACTGACAAGTGTGAGGTATTGCACGTTGGAAGGACAAACCAATGTAGAACATACAGGGTTAATTAATGGTAAGGCACTGAGGAGTGCAGTGGAACAGAGGGATCTGGGAATACAGATACAAAATTCCCTAAATGTGTCGTCACAGGTAGATAGGGTCGTAAAGAGAGCTTTTGGTACATTGGCCTTTATTAATCGAAGTATTGAGTATAAGAGCTGGAATGTTATGATGAGGTTGTATAAGGCATTGGTGAGGCCGAATCTGGAGTATTGTGTTCAGTTTTGGTCACCAAATTACAGGAAGGATATAAATAAGGTTGAAAGAGTGCAGAGAAGGTTCACAAGGATGTTGCCGGGACTTGAGAAACTCAGTTACAGAGAAAGGTTGAATAGGTTAGGACTTTATTCCCTGGAGCGTAGAAGAATGAGGGGAGATTTGATAGAAGTATATAAAATTATGATGGGTATAGATAGAGTGAATGCAAGCAGGCTTTTTCCACTGAGGCAAGGGGAGAAAAAAACCAGAGGACATGGGTTAAGGGTGAGGGGGGAAAAGTTTAAAGGGAACATTAGGGGGGGCTTCTTCACACAGTGAGTGGTGGGAGTATGGAATGAGCTGCCGGAGGAGGTGGTAAATGCAGGTTCTTTTGTAACATTTAAGAATAAATTGGACAGATACATGGATGGGAGGTGTATGGAGGGATATGGTCCGTGTGCAGGTCAGTGGGATGAGGCAGAAAATGGTTCGGCACAGCCAAGAAGGGCCAAAAGGCCTGTTTCTGTGCTGTAGTTTCTATGGTTTCTATGGTAAGTCTCTCATCTGAGGCCCTCCTTTGGTTGGGGTTGACCATAGATGCTGCGTCTCAGCTGTCTAGATATGCAAGCCACGGCAGTAGGATATGGAGAGCAACCTGTTGCCCGTGTAACAAGCTCCCCTTCTCCACGCCGCCGATGAATCTAAAGGAACACAGAAACCGATACAGTTTGGCATCAGCAGCATCGCAGGAGTTGTCAGTCGGCATTGAACTCAACGCCTTAGGGACTCTAGCTCTGGAGTTTTCCTCGGGGTTTACTCCTGAAGCCTTCCCCATTAGTGGGTGTAGCCGCAAGGCAGTGGAGGTAACCTCCAACCTGATGGCATGAACATTGACTTCTCTAACTTCTGTTAATGCCCCACCTCCCCCTCGTACCCCATCCCTTATTTTCGCTCTCTCCTTTCTCTCCCTCTGTCCCTCTCACTGTACCCCTTGCCATCCTCTGGGTTCCCTCCCCCTTTTCCTTCTTCCTGGACCCCCTGTCCCACGATCCTCTCATATCCCTTTTGCCAATCACCTGTCCAGCTCTTGGCTCCATCCTTCCCCCTCCTGTCTTCTCCTATCATTTTGGATCTCCCCCTCCCCCTCCCACTTTCAAATCCCTTACTAGCTCTTTCTTCAGTTAGTCCTGACGAAGGGTCTCGGCCCGAAACGTCGACTGATACCTCTTCCTAGAGATGCTGCCTGGCCTGCTGCGTTCACCAGCAACTTTTAAGTGTGTTGCTGGAGGTTTTCCTTCACTGAGACGAGCTGACGAGCCCCATCTGCCCGAAACTACTGGTTGTAAGGTGACAATAACCAGCCCTTGCCCATTCCCCTGTCAGTCCAAATGGTTCTGCCGGCCTTAGTACCTAAGCCACACATGAAGGCCAGGAATTGGACGTGGTTGTCAGAGTCTATTTGAGACGCATGCCATTGGGAGCATTTAATAGGTAGTGGGAGCTTATCCGCACTACCATCCTGGCTATAAAACCCTTAAGGAACACTGTCATTATCTAATAGTGTGGTATGGATTTAGTTTACCACTGTTATGGGCCAGATTCCACACTAAAGGTTAACCTTCCGTAGAAAAACGCTGCTTAATATGTTGTTATGACGGACGATAATACGAGTAGCTACGATGACTTTAAGACGCTCAAAGTTAATTAATCCTTGGAGAATTTCAGAATGTCTTGAGCGTTATTAAATTTCCACAAACAAAATCTACATAATTTTTCGAAAAATTTTCGAGGTGTCATCGACCGTGAATACGCTCAATTTTCAGAATGCTTCTTCTGAAATTTGACTTTTCTGAACGGTCAACAGATCCTGACCCAGGGAACTAAAATGTCAATCTGCAGACATCATTAAGCTTTCAGTTAATACTTGATTTCCTTGCAGGAAACAACAATCCGATAGATGCGGATGAGACCAAGAGAACCCGAACAGCCTACAGCAGAAGTCAGCTTGTGGAACTGGAGAAGGAGTTCCATTTCAACAAGTACATCTCCAGACCACGGCGCATAGAACTCGCAGTGATGTTGAACCTCACCGAGAGACACATCAAAATCTGGTTCCAAAACAGAAGGATGAAGTGGAAGAAGGAAGAAGCGAAAGGGCGAGCAAAGGTATCCGCAGACAAAGCAGCAGCTACGTTGTGCGGAAACTATGCAGGAGAGGCCGAAGGCAGTTACTCCGGAGATTCTTTCAAAACGACATCATGATTTTCCTGATATTGCAATCAATATCCCGATACTGGACATCTACCATTGGCATAGGAATAATTTTTAACACATTCTTCTGAATAAAATATCCTGATTATTGATATTGTAAGCTGGGAAATGTGTAGCATATTTTAAACACAAACCAACATAACCACACATATCATTTAAAATATTTAATATATTGCAATAAATAAATGTAGTCTTCAATTTAAACGTGCTATGCATTTTTTTATCTGACAATGGCGATTACTTCGGTCAGAGGCAGTTTCCTCAAGCACATCTAAGATATCAATGAATGCATAAAATCAGAGATACGTTGTTTACAATAGTTTCCGTTAATTGCCTTCTCTGTTGGGTTAACACTTCAAACCTACAGCAGTAAAATAAAATATAAAGAAATATAATGACATCCGAATTAGCGTACATTACCAACTTTCTCAAGGACATATTAAGCAAACGACGGTTCAAATGAAACGTTAGTACACTCAACCAGCAACGCCGAGTTAATTGGGAAGAAAATTGTAAAAAAAAATGGTAGTTTAAATATGGGTCCCTGATATGCTCAGAGTCAGAGAAAGAGCAGTATATGCGCGTATGTTGTAAAGCTGTTGGCGAATTACTCAAAATGAACCTTCACTGATCCATCAGAGGCGAGGCCTATGTGATGTGGCACGGTTTTACTCACAGTCACCTTGCTTATTATATCTTTGCAACACTGTTACCAGGAAAATACCACTCGAAACGCAAAAGACTTCGGGGTTGAGAGCACATGATCTATAGAATTATTTACTGAGCCCGGGGGGGGGGGGGGGGGGGAATTGGCGGTTAAATTTCGGGTTTGCTGTGTTCCGAATGCTCAAAAGCGTTTAACAAAGAAGAAATAGGATTAGATTCAATTGACCATTGACCTGACGTATCCTAAAGGGCAAGCGCCCTCTCAATCTTTCAAAGCATAAACGTGAACTAAAGCCATGTTTACATGTCAGTATTTGCACAGCACACTTTATGCAAACATGTATTGGCACTTATAAACAACAGGTTGAATATCATTAAATAATTGATACCAAACATATTTTATTGATTTTACATATCAATTAATAAATAAATTAATAAAAACAATAAATTAAATAATAAAAAATTGCAAAACTATACAATGCGATATCACGTAAGGAGGACTCCCGACAGTCCTCAAAAATCAACACTAATGGAATGCATACATCAAATAATTAGTGAGAAATGGGCTTTATTAGTTACTGGATAAATATTAACGACATAGGTTTAGGGCGACAGGAGAAGATATAAAGGGAGTCTGGGAAGCAACTTATTCACAGGGAGATTGATGGAGCGAACCGCCATAAGGTGATGGATGCAACTGCATCGTTTAAAAGACACTTGGGCAAGGCTGTCGTTAGGAAAGGTTTTGGGGGATATGGGGCAAACGCAGACAAATGGGATTGGCAGAGCCAGTCTTCTTGGTCGGCAGGGACGAATGGAGCTGAAGGGTTCTTTTTCCTTGCCGTATAATTTTATGTATCTAGGAACAGATGCCGACGGGTTGAGTATTTGACGTGGATTATTATGCAGCACGATGCTTGTTATTGCCGGAATGTGATAAATTGATGTTCATCAAAACAAAATCCTTTAGTTTCTTTAAAATATCCAAATATTACATTTGAATAGATGCATAAATACGGTTAATTTAAGAGGATATAAGACAAGTGATATTGGTCAGGAAAACACTAAACTCATTGAGGGTTGTGATGTGTAATTTCATGCAGAGTACAAACAATATTCGCCACAAACGTAGAATGTAAACGTAACTACGTAACTAGAGCGGGACATTGTAATTGGAAAGCATATTCGGTCCGGCTTTGAAGAGACGCAATGGGGGCTTCAAATTTCTTTTATCAACTGTAAGATAATAGTCTAGTTTATTCTGTTTCGCTTAACTTAAATGATTTCCTGTCCATTTGTTACACCAGCTAGTATTTCCGCCTTGTATTTGCCGTGTTTTAGTCTTACGGGTCAGTACCAGAAAAGTAACTTGAACAGCAGCGGACTGTAAACACGAATGCATTTGGATATTAAAATGAATACTGCAATTCTCCTGAATACAACCAGAGAAGAAATAAATCCTATGGCCCGAATTTCTCTCCTAAGATACATAACAGCTTGACGATAGGACGATAGGATATCACTGAATAAAATGACCAAGGACTGCTGGGACGGAGCCCAAACATCCATCTTCATATACACTGATCACCGACTGTTCGTCATACAGTTATTGTCTGGACTATTATGTCTGTGAAGAAATGGATAACTAGCATTATTTGGACTATTATATCTGTGAAGAAATAGATAACTAGTATTATTTGGACTATTATATCTGTGAAGAAATAGATAACTAGTATTTTATTTACTATGCCCAAGGACCACGGTGAAAATTTTAAACTAAAAATCCTCAACTGGCCTTCCTGCTAAAACTAAAAGATTCGACTGAACACAGTTCGGTACGATTTCATTAGTGAGGATCTTCAGCGAAGCGAAGTGTTCGATCTATAGAACCTATCGACCGCGGCTCTCTGGCTCTCAGTGGTGCCTTGTCACTTCTACCTCGCTATATACATTACCCTCCCACTCATTCCATCGCCAGCAGCAAGCCTGAATACGGTAACCACTTTCTGCACAGTGCCACACCACCAGACAGGGTCAGTTCAATTTGCCTTGTGCTCCATTCACTTTCAGAAGGAACAGGTGGTACTTATCAGGCAGCACCTCCTTCCAATGAAAGCAACCGATTCAGTATAGACTGGAGATAGATCCAAGACCATCGGGATCTGCGGCGTCATACATTGAATAGGTTTGCTGAGTGTGGGACTGGCGGTGGAGCGAGTGGAACTGGGCGAGTACCTCAGATAATTATTATGTGGGGATTTGTGGCAAATATGATTCTATACAATATCTGAAATACTTCTTATGAAAATGTTTGCTTGATGATGAACTCAAATAAAAAATAAATTACAAAAAAAAGAAACAGCGCATGAAATCTCAAGCCCCATACACAAATAACCATCAATCCAATTATGCATTAATAGCCACGTTTCTTCATTCATAACTGGCAACTAAACATTTCTACCCAATTTCAAATTAATATAGCCTCGACTGAATAATTTATAATATTTGTTCGAGTGGTCTCTAAATGATGAGCCCGTAGCATCAATTTAGCGCGTGTATTTTCCAAAGTCTCATTTGCATTTCGGTTTATTGATGTCCCTGTTGTCATTTCACTATCCCTTTGAACATGATCTCTCTTGTTGACACATTTATTCCTGTACATGCGATTCTAGGGGTGAGATTGAGTTTTTCACCTCGAGATCATCAGTCCAATTCTCTTCTTCTTGGGACCGAAGGAGACATAAATTCACTTCCGAAAGATTGAAGATATCCGTGCAGAATTCTCTTTCATGTGGACAGCCGTTGTACGCTAGCGTGGTCCGGAGGTCTTAATCCAGTGGGAAGGAGCTTCAAGACGGCTGCAAAGTTTAAACACACGCATGTCCTGGATCTGAGAGTAAGAGGAGCGTAAAAGTATCACCTGTGTGTTGGTTATACAGCTTTATTCCCATAATGTGAAATGATTTTACATCACCCACTTCAAGTATTTCACAATTCCTATTATCCTTGGAATTATGTAAACAAGCGTGCAATCTCGGGCAAAGTTGCCGATAACTGATTTTGGAATATTGCAATAATAATATATTTCTACTTTTAAACCTTGTATGATGCTGGGGGTAGGGGGAGTGAGGTGGCCTCACTTTTCAAAGAAGGGTGGAATTAGTTGAATGGAACATTTCTAACCACTTAACTAATTATTGTAAATTTAGGAGATAATGTGTAAATGTCGTTAGACTTTCTTGAAATAAGATCAAAAACCCTTGAATTTTTTATTACGTTATATATCTCAAAACTGACAGGACCTGCGACTGAGAGCTGCGACCAAACGGAAGTTGCAGAGCAAAATTGACTTTTGCCCTTGAATCTTGTGTAAACAGTAAAAAAGCAACCTAAAGGTTATGTTAAATATTCCGTTTCACATGGCAACAAAGCAAAACACACTAAAGCACTTTGGACAGTTGAATAATTTGATCCGATCATCATATTAAAGAGGGGGAAGGGTTTAAAGTACATTTGTACCGATGGATTTGAGAATTTGAGATTATTGAATCATGCCATTTCCTACTGTTACATGAGTAAACACTGAGAATGCATGCAGCAACAGCATGTGGCCAAGTCAACACAAATATAATTAGGCAACACCTCAGTTCCCAACAATGTAATAGCTGAGTGCAAGAATGCAAATATGCATTAAAATTATTTTCTAACAATAATTTTGAACCATTAAACTGAACATTGTTTGGAAAGCTAATGAAAGTGTATAGCTACTCCTGTGTGGGAGAATAGTTTGACCTGTGAAATATTTCAATGAAATATTTTGTTACGTAGTCTTTATCTGACATGCCAGCACATTTTACATGGCATTGCTCAGGTGACCTAGATAACATTGTGTTTGTGGTGATGGTGTGTTTTACTGTGAATAGTCAGCAGTCCTGAAACAAATAGATTGTGCTTTTGTTGGCAAGAGGTGTGCCACTAGGATCAGTACTGGAATCTCAGCCTTCTTAATATATATGACTGAAATAAAGATAATGAATTTGATGATCGCTTTATTTACTGATATCACAAACATTGGTCGGAATAGAAGTGGAGAAGATGACATAAGGAGTCTACAAAAATAAAACTCATAGAAGTGAGTGGGCAAAGATATGGCTAATAGAGTGAAAAGTGGGAAATGTGAAACAGTCCTTTCCTGGCCAGAAAAAAATAATAAAAATAAATAATTTTATCTAAATGGTGAAATTTTGCAGAGCTCAAAGATGAAGTGTGTTCTGGTGGTCTCGATGCATGATTTTCAAATGGTTACTAAGTGGGTACAATGAGTAATTAGGAAGGAGGACAGAACGTTATTGTTTAGTACTGGAGAAATTCAACCCAAAAGTTGGAAAGTTGTTTCAATTATGCAGGACATTATTGAGAGCCTCATCTGTAGAACTGCTTAAAGCACGGTCTCTCCAATTGAGGATCAATCTCATTGTATTGGAAGCAGAAAGTTACTAGGTTGCACATGGAATTGGAGAGTTTTGGATGGTGGATAGGCTAAGCTACTATCCATTGGTATTTGGAAGAGGGAGAGGAAGCTAAATTGAAACATTCTGGGGGTCCTTTGCAAAGTGAATAGTTGGAGGATATTTCCTTTAGAGAATCTGGAAACAGGGATTACTGGTTAAAAATTGGTGGCCGTCCTTTCAGCTTTTGCTTTCTACATGAACCTTTGAAATTCTCTTGCTCAAAGACTGACATGATATGGGGTTGGGGCTGCATCTAGATTAACCATGACTTAAGTGCCAGAGGAAACTGTAGAAGCAAGTACAACTACAATGTTTAACAAAGATATTTAAGCAGGTACTTGAATAGAAAAAGTTTAGAGGGATATACAAATAGGACTAGCTTGGATAGACATCTTGGTTGGTATGAATGAGTTGAGCTGAGGGGCCTTTTGTGTGCTGTAAAACTCTGTGATTCTGTGAATATTGGAGCAGGTTGAAGGAGTTGAGCAGCTTTGTTCTATTCCTAGTTTATGTGCCGATATGTTTATAAGTTTGTAAGCTGCTGTGGTAAAAGATTGTGTCAATATTTGTGATGGGAAGAAAATCTTTCACATCTTTCAGCCATTGTAACTCTGGCATTAGTTTGGAAAGATAGCTTGGATTTAAGCTTAGATCTACCAATATTAAGATTTGACCTGATATGGGATGACTTATCCACCAATAAAAGTATCCCTTGGATATGCAGGAGATTGATCAGTGCATGAGGGGAGGAGGCTCTTTACTCTGAGTATTCCTACATTTGAAGACTGTCATACACTTCGGACTTGGTAATGTTGACTGAGAGCATGTTAAATGATCCCTTCTCATCCCTGTCAACAACTGGCCATGACATGCCCGTTCAACACTTCTTGTTTCTGGATCAGATTGCGCCTCAGCTGGTTTCAATATTATCCATCTGGTCATAAAAGATCAAGAAATGATGACAAGTGTGAGGTGATGCACTTTGAGGAGTCAAAAAGGAGTAGAACATTTACAGTGAACAGAGCGATTCTGGGGTTTAAGTCCATAATTTCCCAGAAATGGTAGCACAGGTGGATAGTATGGGGTGAAGAAGGCATATGACATACTTACTTCATAGTCAGGGCACAGAATATAACAATTGCAACCTTATAAAACATTAAACCATACCAGGAGTCTTGTACACAGAATATGCTGGAGGAACTCAGCAAGTCGGCAGTGTCTATGGAGGAGAATAAACAGTCAAGTTTTTTGGCCAAGGCCCTTCATCAAGACTGGAAAGAAAGGGAGCAGAAATCGGAATAAGAAGGTGCAGAGAGTGGAAAGAGTACAACCTGGCAGGTGATACATGAAACAAGATGAGGGGAAGGTATGTGGGTGGGGAGAGGAGATGAAGTAAGAAGCTGGGAGGTAACAGGTAGAAGAGGTAAAGGGCTGAAGAAATAAAAAAGGGAAGGAAGAGGGGCATTGGAGGGAGTTGACTGGAGGTGAGGAAAAGTGAAGGGATAAGAGGGGAGCCAGAATGAGGAACAGAAAAAGAAATAAAGGGAAGGAGGAGAAATTACCAGAAGTCAGAGAAATCAATGTCTGTGCCATCAAGTTGGAGACTACCCAGACAGAACCTCTCACTGCTATGGGCAGAAGTTCCTACCTGCTTCAAAAAGGCAACAATTATACCAGTACCGAAGAAGAATAATGTGAGCTGGTTATTGACTATCGCCTGGTAGCACTCACATCTATAAGTGATGAAATGATTTGAGAGGTTGGTCATGACTAGACTGAACTCCTGCCTCAGCAAGGACCTGGACCCATTGCAGTTTGACTATCACCACAACAGGTCAATGGCAGACACAAACTCAATGGCTTTTCACACGGCCTTAGACCACCTGGACAATACAAAACCTATGTCAGGATGTTGTTCATCAATTATAAATCAGCATTTAATACCATCATTCCCACAGTCCTGATTGAGAAGTTACAGAACCTGGGCCTCTGTACCTACCTCTGCAATTGGATCCTCAATTTCTAACCAGAAGACCACAATCTGTGTGGATTGGTGATTATATCTCTTCCTCACTGACAATCAACACTGGTGCGCCTCAGGGGTGTGTGCTTATCCCACTGCCCTACTCTCTCTGTACCATGACTGTGTGGCTAGGCATAGCTCAAGTACCATCTATAACTTTGCTGATGATACAACCATTAATGGTAAAGTCTCAGATGGAGACAAGAGGGCATACAGGACTGAGATATACCAACTAGTGGAGTGGTACAGGACCGAAAGAAGCTGGAGAGGGTTGTAAATTTAGTCGGCTCCATCTTGGAGACTAGCCTACAAAGTACCCAGGACATCTTCAAGGAGCAGTGTCTCAGAAAGGCAGCTTCCATTATTAAGGACCTCCAGCAACCAGGGCGTGCCCTTTCTCACAGTTACCATCAAGTAGGAGATACAGAAGCCTAAAGGCCCACACTCAGCGATTCAGGAACAGCTTCTTCCCCTCTGCTATCTGATTCCTAAATGGACATTGAACCCTTGGACACTCCCTCACTTTTTAAATATATATTATTTCTGCTTTTTGCATGATTTTTAATCTATTCAATATATGTATACTGCAATTGACTGATTGATTATTATTATTATTTTCTTTTATATTATTTATTGCATTGAACTGCTGCTGCTAAGTTAACAAATTTCATGACACATGTCGGTGATAATAATCCTGATTCTGATTCTGAATGTGAGGTGTGCTGAGAGTGGCCACATTGTGGCAGTGGAACACGCCATGGACTGACATGTCAGAATGGGAATGGACAGTGAAATTAAGGTGGCTGGCCACTGAGAATTCCTGCTCAACAAAGAGATCCTCCAAGATATGTTGGCTCTCACCGATGTCAAGGAAGCTGCACCGGAACCCTACTTACAGTTACTGGCCCCTACAGACTCGCAGATGAAGTGCTGCCTCCCCTGGAAAGACTGCTTAGAGCCTGAACTGTGGTGAGGGAGGAGGTGATTGGGCAGGAGTAGGAGCTGTTTCACTTGCAGGGATAAGTGCCAAGAGAGAGATCAATGGGGAGGAACGAATGGCAAAGGCAATCACAGAATGATCCCTGCAGAAAGCGGAGATGTGGGGTGCAGGAGGTACAGGATCATCAGGTATAGGATCCCATTGAAGATGACGGAGGTTGTGGAGAATGATGTTCTGGATGCAGAGGCTCATGAGGTGGAGGACAAGGACAAGAGGAACTCCATCCCTGTTGAGGCTGCGGGAACATGGGGTGAGGTCGGATTTCTGGGAAATGGATGAGATGTGGATGAGGGCAGCATTAATGGTAGAAGAAGAGAAATCCTATGCTTTAAAGAAGGAGAAATTGAGAAAGGGGAGAGAGGGGAGAGAAGTGGACCAAGTGAATTTAAGGCCAGGGTTAAAGTTGGAAAATAAATGCTCATTCCTCAATCCTTGCCTCCAAGTTAGAGATTCATGCAGTAACTCCCACCAGGGGCAAAGGCATATAATCAAGGCAGTCATTGCCGATGCTATAATGTGTTTATATGCCGCAGTGTGATGATTCCTGTCACTTATTCCATTGTGATAAGAAAATTGAAACTTAATGGCTGCAAACTTGTCAGCATTCCATCAAGCAAGTTAGTTTCAAATTGCTTGAGAAATTAAAGCTGTTTAAATATTCCTTCGCTTTCTCCTGATCTCAAAGTAAAACTTAATGAGCCATTATCACTTGAGGAAATATCTGTAGCCATTTCTGCACTGCAGGCTGGTAAATCTGGACCTGATGGGTTCTCTGCAGAATTTATAAATCATTTTCCTTACTGCTCTTGCCTCATTTATTCTTAGTTTTATCTGATTCGTTTAAATGTGGTAAATTACCAGCATTATTTAATGAAGCAAGTGTCATTCTTTTAGCAAAAAAAGGTAAAGACCCAACAGAATGTTCTTCGTATAGGCCGATTTCTTTGTTAAATGCTGATGTTAAATTTTTGGCTAAAGTTTTGGTTTGTAGATTGGAGAACATTGCACCCTCAATTATCTCTGAAGATCAAACTGGTTTTATTAAAAATCGCTTCCCTTTTTTTTAATATACGGCATCTATTTAATATCTTACATTCACCTTCAACTGGGACTCCTGAATGCGTCGTCCTTCTTGATGCAGAGAAAGTGTTTGATCGTGTGGAGTGGAACTATCTTTTTGTGGTTTTAGAAAAATTTGATTTTGGACAAAATTTTATGACATGGATTAAATTGCTATATTCATGCCCCATTGCTTCTGTTTTGACCAACTCTCAGCAATCCCAACCCTTCAACCTTAAACGTGGCACCCGACAAGGGTGCCCTTTAAGTGCCTTACTTTTTGATCTGGCCATTGAGCCATTGGCGATTGCGTTTCCTAGCTGTGCTGAATTGACGGGGATTCGGGGGGGGCGGGTGTTGAGCATAAAGCTTTCTGACGATTTTTTACTTTTTATATCAAATCCGACTACCTCATAACCCCCAATGTTTTCACTACTTAATAAATTTAGCCAGCTTTCCAGATACAAACTTAATTTACATAAGAGCGAAATTTTCCCAATTAACAGAGAAACACAAATATTAGAATTTCATAACCTCCCTTTTCAAGTGGTAAATAATCAATTCACTTACCTCGGTATTACAGTAACAAGGAACTTTAAGCGTCTTTTTCGAGAAAATTTCACTAATCTTTTAAATCATACAAATCAGAGTTTGGCACATTGGTCACCCCTGTCCATGTCTCTGGTAGGTCGAACTAATGTTGTTAAAATGTATATCCTTCCTAAATTTTTATACTTATTTCAATCTTTACAAGTTTTTATTCCTAAAGTTTTTTTTGATTCGTTAGATTCTATTATTTCTTCCTATCTATGGAAAGGCAAATGCTCCAGACTTAATAAAGTTCACCTTCAAAATCTAAAAGGAAAGGTGGCATGGCCTTGCCTAATTTTTGCTTGTATTACTGGGCAACCAATATACGTTGTCTTACTTTTTAGTCTTTCTCTTATAATCAGTCTGAGCGCCCAAAATGGGTGGCAATGGAGTTCAACTCCTATAAGGATTTCTCCATTTCCACATTTCTTGGATCTGCACTTCTTTATCATTTGCCTAAACTAATTATAAATCCTCTCATTCGACATACTTTGAGAATATGGGCTCAGTTCAGAAAATATTATGGTCTTCACGGTTTCTCTGTCTCTAGTCCTATTTTACATAACCATCTTTTCCGACCTTCTATGCAAGACTTAACATTTCATGTCTGGTACAGAAAGGGCATTAGGCACTCTGAAGATCCTTTCATAGATAATCGCTATGTAACTTTTGAACAACTGTCTGCAAAGTTTAACCTACCTAATACTCACTTTTTTAGATATCTTCAAATTAGACATTTTATCAACCCTTTAATACCAAACTTTCCTGAGATGCCTGAAAAAAATTTTCTGGACTTGTTTCTTTGTATAAATCCATCGGGTAAAGGTTTAATATCCACTATTCGTGATAAATTAGCGACCTTGAGGCATACCCCCTTTGATAAAATTAGAACTGCCTGGGAGCATGATTTAAATATTTCTTTGTCCGGTGAGGTTTGGGATTCAATTCTTAATTCAGTTAACTCAACCTCTTTATGCGCTCGCCACTGCCTTTTGCAGTTCAAGGTTGTACATAGGGCTCGTATGTCTAAAACCAAAATATCGTGGTTCTATCCTGATATTAGTCCCTATTGTGATAAGTGTAAAGGGGCTGAGGCTTCTCTTATCCATACGTATTGGGCTTGTCCTAGTTTGGAGAAATTTTGGAGAGAAGTCTTTTTTAACTTTAACCCATATCCTTAATTGCCACTTAGAACCTAACCCTTTGATTGCTCTTTTTGGCACCTTGGGTGAAGTTGACATGCATTTGAGTCCGACTAAACGTCAAACACTATCTGTTGCCTCTCTTTTAGCTAGAGGTTTAGTTCTTCTTAGGTGGAGAGATGTTGCCCCACGTACTCATGCTCAACGGCTTAGAGACATTATGTCCTGTTTAGACCTTGAAAAGATTCATTATTCACTTCTTAATTCGGACACTAAGTTCCATAAGGTGTGGAATATTTTCTTGAATATTTTCATTAATTCCTCTTTAGATTAAAGGTTTATCCTCCTTTTTTTGTATTTTATTCCCTTAATTTCAGGTTTTTTTTTTCCTGGTTAAGTTTTACGTTTTTTTTTCATGTGAAATATATTACAGTTTAGATAGTAGGCAATATACATTTTTTATATTTACAGCTCTGTTCTGACAAAAGCTCTGTTTAACTTTTCTCTACATTGAAATGGTTGGCTTGGAGTTGTGTAGTGGGAGGGTGGGGAGGATACTAACTTCATATGATTTTATTTTGGGTGCTTTTTATTTATTACTATAAATTGTATATTAGTCATATTTGTTTTGCACTGTATAAATCTTTTTTGCTGGTGTTTTTTTTTGTTGTATTGTAGAAACTCATAAATAAATTAATAAAAAAGAAATTAAAGCTTCACTTGTCTATCTGCTCAGATTCATATAAAATGTGATAGAACTTACTGAAGAATGGTATGGTGGTCATTAAGTATTCTAATTGAATTTTATACCTCAACCAATACCCATTGTTTGTAGATCCTTACTGTATGTAAGTATTGTGTGTCATGTAAATATTTGCCTATGTAATGACAATTCAGAATATCTGGTCTACGCTATGTAGTGTTTTGGTACCCAGACAACATGAGAAAAATATCTATATGCACAAGGTAATGCTTTCTCATTTTAATGAGACAAGTGAATGTTTTCATAACCCAATGATTGTTTATAGGGGACATATGAATATCATATTTTTAGTGGATGATTTCTCTTGTTGTCCACTTATATACTGTAAAAGGAAAATTCTTATTGCTTGACTAATAATCAAGTCAATTACATCTTATTCACAGATTAATCAAGTGCATCTTTCATTCTTGTGGAAGAAGCAATTGTACATCTTTAATTCATAATGAAAGCTGTTATGTATAGTATGAAAGAGCCATTGATCCATATAAAAAGGGAAATGATTGTTATCTATTCATTTCTAGGAGTGAACTTGCCTCCAGTGTTAATTGCCCAACTTTACTGAGGTTATTTATGAGGCTAGACTACCTAAAATTGCTGAACGTATCCTCCTATGAATTCAGTAGATCAGGTGATCCCATTGGTTCTTAGATACCTGATGTTGGTCCATGCCTTGGCCCCAGAAAGTTGGTTATTAGACACTGAACTTGGGAGAGCTGCTGAGAAAGTGTGTGCAGTAGACTAGGGCTTCCAAGCAGCAAATCTTACTGACTTCTCTCTAATTCCTGTAGTTTACATGGCTCTCACAGGGAATGCTGCCTCTTCCAAAGAAAGAAGGGATTTCATTTGTCAGTGACAGCTTTTCTTTTCATACTGTTTTGTAATAAATTCAGTTTAGAATTCATTATGAAATCAATTCCACCTATTTTAATAAACCTAGGAAAGGATCTTTGGTGGAGCATATGGTGTTAGATTCTGATAGTGTAAAATGATAGTCAGGTGACAGACATTTTCCATCTCTCATAGATTTTTATTTTCACTGAGGTCAAAGGAAATAAATATTGTGCATGATACCAAATGGATGCAGATTCACACCCAGTTTGCATTATTTTTTAAACTTAAACCCTGCCTTATAAATGACTGTCCATCACTCTTGCAAAATCATGAATTTGTAGCCTTTATATTCAAAGCTATTGTGTTTCCTCATGCAGATATTTCAGACAAGTAAAACAATGTTTGTAATATAGGAAATAATTTGACGAGGCTCCACCAGAGCAATTCATCCCTTACCAAAAGTTATACATGGTTTATTTAAAATAACTGTCTGATCTTAAATGATCATAGATGAAACTCAACAATCGCAATGTTTGAAGGAGAAGCAAATAACTTGGAGCATTAGAGCTTATTTGCTGCACACAAAATGGTCTTCTAAAAGGTATAGATATGAATTGTTGTTGAAAAATGATATGGAGAATACATTGGCATATCCAAAAGTTAGTTCCTAAGAATTCAATATGGTAGGTGATATATGCCTGGCTATTCTGTCTAAGAAGAATATTGTCACCTTCAGGCAGACTGAAAAGACAGGGTGTCGGTCGGGCTGAGGCCCGATTTCAGTCATTCTCTGTGATGGTCATCTCCATGGTGCTGAGACTATGAAGACTGCCCCGGCTGCTGTCCTCCATGCCTGATAATATGATGAACTGATAAGCGAGGCGTTGGACCTACTTCAGGCCTACTCCGGCCTTTGGATCTGAGGGCTCATTTTTGGTTCGGAATGTTGTTGTTCACTTCAATTGTTTGCGTGACTAGTATTTTTTTTCTTTCTCTTATACATTGAGTGTTGGTCTTTTATTTGTATTCTTTTTTTTGTTAGTTGAGTCCTTTTGGGTTTCTCACTTTGTGGCTACTTGGAAGTAAGCAAATCTCCAGGTTGTTTAATTTATACATTCTTTGATAATAAAGGTACTTCAATAGAGCTTTCCATTGGGTTCCAAGTGATGCACGTGTAGCATGGCCCTTGGCATGATATGGATTGAATGGTGCTGTTCAGAGAGGTTAGCAAGTCAATTGTCAATCTGCACTTGGAAAGGCAGTGATTAATGAAGTATATTCATCATGGTTTTGTCATGAGCGGATCCTGCATAATGAATTTCTTAAAAAAAATTCGAAGATATTAGTTGTATTAATGATGCAGTTTACAAGGACTTGACAAGATGTCACATGGATGACTGGATTAAAGTGTAAAAGTCCATGGGATGCAGGGAAATTTGGTGATTTGGATCTGAAATTTACCTGGAGCTAGAGGACGGAGGGAAATGACCAAGGTCGTTTCTGTGAATGGAAGCATGCAACCAATGGTGTACTGCAGGGAACCCTTGCTGAGCAGATCATTGTTAGGCTGAGTTTGCATTGGAATAGATTCGAGAAGGCTGGAGAGGGTTGTATCAGAGGTATACAAATTATGAAAGGCATGGACAGGGTAGATAGCCGAGGAGTCAACAACTAGACAGCTTAAATTTAAGCAAGGGGCAGGTGATTTAGAGGGAGCATGGGGAAGGGAAGTTTTTCTCCAAGAGGGTGGTTGAATTCTGGTACATAACTACTGATGGGGTGATGCACTCAGGACCTGAACTGCTATGGCATAGAAAACCCTACGTCAAATGCTAGAATATAGGAAGATTGTAGACAGATTCTTGATGGTGAAGTGGCTGTTCTGGGCCAAAGAGCATGAATTTATGACTCCAGGACTCTATGAATTCATCACAGGGTCATGCGATCAGGGTGCAATAACCACCTCAACTCTTCTGGAGTGTTCCCAGTACAACTTACTGAGGAATGCACTAAGCTCTGATTTCTGTTTGCTTCTGTTTAGTGCAACACCTCTACTGGTCGGGGACACACAGCCGGCTGCTGAGATGTAACTTGTAATAGCCAGACTGCAAGGAAATGAAAATGAATGCAAGTATACTGCTGGAGATTAGTCAGCTAAAATGTGCACAGCATTTCAGCAGATGCTACCTGTTACTAGTTCCCTAAGAATTTGCAGCACCTCAGAGGTCATTGACTTTCAGGCGTCCATAGAGCTTAATCAGAAAAATTGGTGCGTCCAATCTCTTCCAAGCTGCCATATCCCATTTATTGGAAAGAAAGGGTAATTTTCGTGGACCAGCCCTCTGTAATTAGTCATGAGTTCTTCAAGACTTGATCACTTAGAGTCATAATGTAATGAAACATTACAACAACAGGCCCTTCAGCCCATCTAGTCCATCTGCCTAGTCCCATTGACCTGCACCCAGAACATAACCCTCTATATATCTCCCATCCATGTACCTATCCAAATTTCTCTTAAATGTTGAAATCGAACCCACAATCACCACTTCCACCGGCAGCTTGATCCACACTCTCACAAACCTCTGAGTGAAGAAATTCCCCCTCATGTTCCCCTTAAACATTTAATCTTTCATCCTTAGCCCATGACCTCTAAGCAACACACACAAAATTTTCAGCAGGCCAGGTAGCATCTATGGAAAGGAGAAAACAGTCGACATTTCAGGCAGAGACCCACCATTGGGACTGGAGAAAAAACATGAGAAGTCAGAGTAAGAAGGTGGGGAGAGGACAGGAAGAAATACAAGACAGTAGTGTTATCAGGACTGGAGAAAAAATTCCTCCATCTCCTCCGCATCTGCTCTCAAGATGAGGCTTTTCACTTCAGAACTAAGGAAATGTCCTCCTTCTTCAATGAAAGGGGCTTCCTTTCCTCCGCCTATACTGCCCTCACCCACATCTCTTGCATGTCGCACACGTCTGCCACCCCACCAGGGACAGGGTTCCTCTTGTCCTCAGCTACCACCCCACCAGCCTCCATGTCCAGCAGCGAATTCTCCGTAACTTCTGCCATCTCCAAAGGGATCCCACCACCAAGCACATCTTTCCCTCCCTCGAATATTCTGCTTTCCACAGGGATCATTCCCTATGTAACTCCCTTGTCCATTCATCCCTCCCCACCGATCTCCCTCCTGGCACTTGCCCTTGCAAGTGGAACAAGTGCTGAACCTGCCCCTACACCTCCTCCCTCACTATCATTCAGGACCCCAAACGGTCCTTCCAAGTGAGGCAACACTTGACCTGTGAGTCTGTTGGGGTCATGTACTTTATCTAGTGCTCCCGGTGTGGGCTCCTGTATATTGGTGAGACCTGACATAGACTGGGAACCGCTTCGCCGAGCACCTGCGCTCTGTCCACCAGAAAAAGCAGATCTCCCAGTGACCACCTATTTCAATTCTACTTCTCATTCCCATTCCGACATGTCAGTCCATGGCCTCCTCTACTGCTGTGATGAGGCCACACTCAGTTTGGAGGAGCAACACCTTATATTCCATCAGGGTAGCTTCCAACCTGATGGGATGAACATCAATTTCTCAAACTTCCAGTAATGGCCCCCCATGTCCTTCATCATTCCCCATTCCCATTTCCCTGTCTCACCTTATTTCCTTACCTGCCCATCACCTCCCTCTGGTGCTTCTCCCCCTTTACTTTCTTCTGTGGCCTCTGTCCTCTCACATCAGATTCCCCCTTCTACCACACTCCTCAATGCCCTACCGCTAACCATACAAGTAAGTTCTACCGTGTTTTGTCCTCACAAAGTACCGCACCTCACACTTGTCCGCATTAAATTCTATCTGCCATTTTTCCAGCTGGTCCAGATGCTGCTGCAAATTTTGACATTCTTCTTCACTGTCCAGTACCTCTCCAATTTTGGTGTCAGCCACCAAATTACTGATTCAGTTTACTAAATGATCATCCAGATCATTGATATAGATGACAAACAACAACAGACTCAGCCCGGATTCCTGCAGCACTCCACTAGTCACAGGCCTCCAGTCAGAGAGGCAACCATCTACTACCACTCTCTGGCTTCTCCCACAAAGCCAATGTCTAAATCTAATTTACTACCTTATCTTGAATGCCAAGGGACTGACCCTTTTTGACCAACCTCCTGTGTGGGACGTGGCCAAAAGCTTTGCTAAAGTTCATGTAATTCCATGGTTTTGCTTTCATCAATTTTTCTGGCAAATTCCTTGAAGAACTCTATAGGGTTCATTAGACTTGATCAACATGTACAAAGCCATGTTGATTATCCCTAGTTGGTCCCTGTCTATCCAAATAAGTATATACCTGCTCCTTTAGGATATCTTCCAATAACTTAAGTACAACTGCTTATAATTTCCTGGCTTATTCTTAGAACATTCTGTAAACAACAGAACAACATTAGATATCCTCCAATCCTCTGGTACCTCACCCGTGGCTAAGGATGTTTTAAATATCTCTGCTAGGGCCCCTGCAATTTCTGTACTGGACTCCCACACTGTCTGAGGGAACACCTTGTCATGCCCTAGGTATTTTCCACCCTAATTTGCCTCAAGACAGCAAAGACCACCTCCTCTGTAACCTGTAGAGCAATCTCATGCCATCTTTTAGACCTTCTGATTTCCAACTTAAGTGTTCTCTTGCATTTCTTATTCCCCTCAAATACATCATTTGCTCCTTGCCTATACCTGCTATGCATCTCATTCTGTCTTTCAACCGGGGCTTCAATATTTTGCAAAAACCAAGGTTCCCTTAACCTGTTATCCTTGCTGCTTGTTCTGACAGGAACATTTTAAACTAGTTTTGAGGGTGCTGGGAACTGGAGCCCTGGGTGAGTAAGACGCGAAGGTAGATGTCAGTGAAAGTATTAAAAGACAAAATAGAAATAACAGGTATGATGTTATTTTTAAAGTGTGTGTATATTTTAATGCTAGGAATACTATGGGTAAGAGGGATGAACTTAGAGCATGGATCTGTACATGGGACTACAATGTTGTAGCCATTACTGAAACTTGGCTGAGAGAGGGGCGGGAGTGGGTGATTAATGAACCAGGTTTTTGAAGATTTAGAAAAGATAGAGGAGAAGGTAAGGTGGGGGGGGGGGGAAGAGAGGAAGTTGTGTTACGAATCAGCTGCACTCAGGGAGACATTATGGAGGGGTCAGACACTGAGTCCATTTGGGTGGAACTCAGGAATAGGAAGGGAGCAATCACACTAACGGGATTGTACTACAGACCCCCAAATAGCCACCGCGACACTGAGGAATAGATATGTAATTATATTAAGGAAATACGTAAATATAATAGGATTGTTGTCATACAACACACACAAAATGCTGGAGGCATTCAGCAGGTCAGGCATCATCTATAGAAAAGACTACAGTCAATGCTTCAGGCTGAGACCCTTCATCAGGACTGTAGTCATGGGGGATTTCAACTTCCCTAATACAAAGTATAAACTGGGACCTTCTTAGTACAAGGGGTTTAGGTGGGGCAGAATTTGTTAAGTGTATCCAGGAAGGTTTTTTAAATCAATATGTGGACAGTCCAACGAGAGGAGGGGCCATACTGGACCTGGTGTTGGGTAATAAGCTGGCCAGTTACTGACCTTTCAGTTAGGTAACAGTGGCCACAGCTCCTTAACTATTAGAATAGCTATAGACACGGATAGGTATGGTCCTTGTGGGAGAGTTTTAAATTGGAAAAGGACAAATTATGAGGGCATTAGGCAGGAACTAAGAAGCGTTAATTGGGAACACCCTTTCTCTGGCAAGTCCACATCAGGAAAGTGGAGGGTGTTTAAAGATCAATTGCACAGAGTAGAGGAAAGGTATGTTCCAATTAGGACAAGGTCGAAAGAGAACCTTGGATGTCCAGAGGGGTGATGAATTTAGTCATGAAGAAAAAGGGAAAGTATGTGAATCTTTGGAAGTTAGGATCAAATGGATCACATGAGAAGTATTAAGAAGCCAGAAAATAACTAAAGAAGGGTATTAGGAAAGCCAGGAGGGGCCATGAAAAGTTCTTGGAAGTAGGATTAAGGTGAATCCCAAGGCATTCTATACATGCATCAAGAGTAAGAGGATAACTGAGGGTGAGACCACTCAAGGATAAAGTGGAGAACATTTGCTTCAATGTGGAGAATGTGAGTGAGGTACTTAATGAGTACTTTGCCTCAGGATTTACCAAGGAAAATGATATGGCGGGCCAGGAGATCAGTGCTGAGTGTGTAAATGTGTCAGGGCATTTAGAGATCAAGGAAGTGCCTGGCCTCCTAATGAGTATTAAGCTGCATGGGTCTGCAGGATCTGATGGGACTTACCCCAGGTTATTGAAGGAGGCAGGATTGCTGGGCCCTTGACCAGTATCCTCGTGTCCTCTCTAGCCACAGGCATGGTCCCGGAGAACTAGCGAGTGGCTAAAGTTGTACCTCTGTTTAGGAAGGGAACAAGGGAAAATCCTGGGAACTATAGACCGGTAAGTCTTATGTCAGTTGTCTGGAAATTGCTAGAGAAAATTTTTAGGAATAGGACATATGAGCATTTGGAAACCCATGTGCTAATCAGGGAGAGCCAGCATGGGCTTGTGCATGGCAGGTCATACCTTACCAAATTGATTGAGTTCTGTAACAAGGCGATGAGCGACACTGATTAAGGTAGGGCAGTGGATGTTGTCTGCATGGATTTTAGAAAGACGTTTGACAAAGTTCCTCATGGGAGGCTAACCCAGAAGATTAAATGCAGGGCTCCATCATGATTTGGCTGTTTGAATTCAGAACTGGCTTCTGCATAGAAGACAGAAGGTAGTGGTAGCAGGGACATTCAACCTGGAGATCTGTACTTAGAGGTCCGCAGAGATCTGTGCAGGGACCTCTGCTGTTTGTGATGTATACAAATGACTTGGATGAAAATGTAGTTGGGTGGGTTAGTAAATTTGCTGATGATTTCAAGATTGGTGGAGTTGTGGATAGTTTAGAAGACAGGCAAAGAATACAGTGTGTTGTAGCTCCATTGCAGATATGGGCTGAGAAATGGCAGGAGGAGTTGAACCCAGATAAATGTGAAGTGTTGCAGCTCAAAAGGGCAAATGCAAGGAGACAGAACACTGTTAAGGTCAAGATCCAAGTTCATAGCTCCTTGAAAGTGGCTACAGAGGTTGATAAAGTGGTTAACAAGGCTTATGGAATGCTTGTTTTTATTAGTTGAGGCAGTAAGTTCAAAAGTCCGGAAGTTATGTTGCAACTTTATAGAACTCTGATTAGGCGACATCTGGAGTATTGGGTACAGTTCCGGTTGCTCCACTCTAGGAAGAATATTGAGGCTTTGGAGAGGGTGCAGAAGAGGTTTAAAAGGATGCTGCTTGGTTTAGAGACATCTGCTATCACAAGAGGCTGGATAAACTTGGGTTGTTTTCTCTGGAACAGCAGAGGCTGAAGGGAGAGCTCATGGGGGTTTACAAGATTATGAGAGGCATAGAGAGTGCACAGAGAGTAAATGTTTCCCAGGGTTGAAATGTCTAATACCAAAAGGCAAGCATTGAAGGTGAGGGGGGATAGGTTCAAGGGAGATGTGAGGGTTAAGTTTTTACTCAGAGAGTTGCGGGTGCCTGGAATGCGCTGCCTGGTATGATGGTAGAGGCATTACATTGAGATGTTTGGATAGGCACATGGATGTGGGGAAGATGGAGGGATATGGATATTGTGTGGGTAGGAGGGATTAAAGTTTGGGTGTTTCTGATTAGCACAACATTGTGGGCTGAATAGCTTGTTCCCATTCTGTACTGTTCTATGAAAACTCTATACACTCAAAATTTCACTTTTGATGGCCTCCCACTTACCAAATACACCTTTGCTATAAAACAACCTGCCCCGATCCACACTTGCCAGATCCTTTCTTGCGCCCTCAAAGTTGGCCATTCTCCACTTTAGAATCTGAATCTGAGGCCCAGAACTATCCTTCTCCATTAAAATCATGAAACTAATGGCATTATGATCACTGGAATAAAGTGTACTCCTACATAAACTTCTGTCCTGTCTCATTCCTTAATAGGAGATTTAGTATCACACTCTCTGTCTCTACATAGGATCTCTATGTATTGATTAAGGAAACTTTCCTGAACACATGACAAACTCTTTAGCCCTTTGTCCCTCTTACAGTATGGGAGACCCAGTCAATATGTGGAAACCTAAAATTACCTACTATCACAATCTTTTGTTTCTTGCAAAAGTTTGTAGTTTCTCTACAGATATTTTCTATCATACTAGTAATGCCACCCCCTCCTCTTTTAATCCCTCCTTCTCTATCACACCTAAAACAGGGGAACTATGGAATATTGAGCTGTGAGTCCTGCCCCTCCTGCAACCAAGATTTACTAATGGCATAATTCCACAAGGGATTCCATCCACATTTTGGCAAATTATCAAGTGATGAAGTGCACGAAGTGACAGTGGGAGACATGCACGACAAGCTCTTGATCAGTAAACCTTCAAAAGAATAACCATTACCAATACATTCTCCAAGCAGCTAAGTAAAGCTACGAGATTTCCACACTGGAATCACGTCACGTTGAAGGGAAAGCTAAAGCTCTTTCAGCTTCTCAAAATAAACACATGTTTGAAGAAGAACTGGAGAAGAATATGTTTTTATCATAAATGCAGAGGAAGCATCATGGCAATAAGAGTGTGGGTAGCAAGGACGCAGGGAGGATGGCTATTGAATCCTACATTTAGAATTCCAGAAATTAGGAAGTAAGTTAGAATATAGGTCTTTAAAGTGTATTATACTTAGGGAAGTTTAAATTAAATTAGATGGGCAAGAAGAAATGACATGGACAAAGAAATGAGTGTGTTGGATTGTACCAGAGAAGAATGCAGAATAATAGGGACCAAGGAATACAAACACATATGAATATATATATTGTGAGTATACGTATACGTAGATGCACAAAGTGTGGTTGATAAGGTTGGTGAGATCCAACCATAAACAGTCAAGTGAGAATATGATGTACTGATAATAATGTAAGTATGATTTTCATTGGTGAGACTTGGGCTTAATATTCACAAATAAGATATAGGAGCAGCATCAGGCCATTCAGCCCATTGAGTCTGCTCTGCATCATCTTGGCTGATCCATTTCCCTCTCTGCCCTGATCTCCTGCCTCCTCTCCGTTTCCTTTCATGCCCTGACTAATCAGGAATTTATCAACCTCTGCCTTCAATATACCCAATGACTTGGCCTCCACAGCCACCTTTGACAACAAATTCCACAGATTCACCACTCTCTGGCTAAAGAAATTCCTCCTCATCAAACTTCAGCACATTGTTAGTGTCTTCCACAGTGAAGACTGATGTAAAGTACTTATTCAGTTCATCTGCCATTCTTTGTCACCACTACTACCTCTCCAGCATCATTTTCCAGTGGTCAGATATCTACTCTCACCTTTCTTCTACACCTTATCTATCTGAAGAAACTTTTGGTATCCTCTTGAGTATTAATGGCAAGCTTACCTTCATATTCCATCTTTTTCTTCTTTATGACTTTTTAATTGCTTTCTGTGGTTTAAAGAAGCTTCCCAATCCTCTAACTTCTCACTAATTTTTGCTCTATTAAATGCCCTCTCTTTGCCTTTGACTTCCCTTGTCAGCCGCAGTTGCATCATGCTGCCTTTAGAATAATTTTTCTTTGGGATGTATCTATTCTGCAGCTTCTGAATTGCCCCCAGAAACTCCAGCCATTGCTCTGCTATCATCCCAGCTAGTGTTCTCTTCCAATCAATCTTGGGCAGCTCCTATCTCATGCCTCTGTAATTCCCATTACTCCACTGTAATACTGATAGATCTGACTTTAGTTTCTCCTTTTCAAATTCTGGGGTGAATTTGGGGTGATTATGATCACTGCCTCATCAGGGTTCCTTAGGGGTTTCTAAACACTAAATACTCAGTGCTTAGAAAAAAGTTGTAAGGAAAGTAATGGAAATGGGGCAGCAGTGCTGTTGAGGAGTGAATCCTCATGACGCTTTGATTTTGGCCACAACTAGAGCATCGTGTCCTCCACTGCTCACCACACTTCCCGATGACTGTGAAGACATTTGAGAGAAGACAGAAGTGATTTGCAAGAATAGTCACAGTAATGAGTGATATTAACTACCAGATTACATTGGATAAACCTTGAAGAACAGAAGGTCAAAGGGAGTTTTGGAACACCCACACAAGTTGTAGACAATAGAGGAAGAAAAGCTGTTTCTTTTAGCTAATGGTACAAGGATCACAGAGGTTTTGGACAAGCGAAGAAGTAAGGAAGAATTTTCTTACATGCTGAGTGGTATTAACCTGGAACTTGTTGTTGATGACACCGATGAAAGCATAATTCCAAAACATCACAAGACAGAGGAACAGAATTAGGCCATTCAGCCCATCAAGTCTTCTTAGCCATTCCTTGATGGCTGATTTGTGTTTTCCTTCAACCCCATTCCCCTGAGTTCTCTCCGTAATCTTTGATACCCTTACCTCTGCTTTAAATATACCAAATGACTTGTCCTCCATAGCCGTCGGTGCAATGAATTCCACAGATTCACCACTCTCAGCCCAAAAGAAAAACGCCCTCATCTCTGTTCTAAAGGAACATCATTTTATTATAAGGCTGTGCCCTCCACTCCTAGACTCTCCCACTATTGGAAATACTATTTCCACATCCACTCCATCCAGCAGAGATGATCAGCGATTTAAAAGGAAATCGGGCAGCCACGTGAGGAAACTAATTTGCAGGCGGGTGGAACTCGGAATAGGGCTGGCTGGATTATTGTCCATGGATCCTTTCGCGATACCCCGAAATAACCTTGTGACCGTTGATGAACAGGTATATGCGGTTCAAACAGCGGCCTAAATATCAAACACCTCTTTAATCGGTCTTAATTAATTCATTCTTGGTCCCCCCAGAAACTGCCTAAGAAGAAAAGAAGCATCAAACCAATTAACAAGGTAACATTTTTGATTCTAAACTATTAAATTCGTTAATAAATCCAATCATTAAATTAACCCATTAACCTGGAACTTTGACCATACCTTTCTCCTCACAGATGCTGCTCGACGCTGAGTACCTCGAGTGGTTTGTATTTTTGCTATCAAATTCATTATTTGGTTGCTTACATCACTTATCCTCGTTATGCAAAATAGTTACAGTAATGGTGACACCACCTTGTTGTTGCAGAGGAAAATGTTACTGCTCAAATTCTCATGCCACTGTTTTTAAAGGTTCGGGGTTCTATGTCAACTACCCGGGACGTGAGTGCGCTTTAGGGGTAGACTGGCAGTTCCTCACTGGGCCCAGTTGGACACTTCTGTCAGCCGGACTTTTCCGCCCTCTGCTGGCTAGATCGCCAACGACAGGTTAGCCTGGAGAATTGGATCCAACTTTTGTAAAGGGAGCCCAAATGTGAATCCATAACTATCCGATATGGGTCGATTTCACCGGACGTTTACTAAAACTGTTAATTTCGACATTGTTGCTGATCAGGTAATCAATCTCTTGTGGAGCTTTCGATAAAGGTAGAAATAATCTAAAATGTAAGAAAGTACGAACACGAAAGCATAATGAATTATTATATCGGTTTTAAGATACAACTAAGCACCTTAGACATGCTTTCTTAGCATCTCTTTCTATGAATATAACGTCAGATGTTAATTCGAGATACGCCATTTGTGCATTAGCCACATTTTTTTTTGCATTTCAGCACATAAAACTTCTCTAAAATGGTATTTGTAACTGATAAAAAGCTTTAAATCCGATTCGCCATCTCTTTAACGGTACACATTGCAACTAGAAATAATCCACAATTTATCAGCTGTCTGGTGCTCGTCTCATTCTTTTAAAGGATTTGACTCCGCAAAGCACCAAAGTAAACATAATTTCTAAATGGATTCACCCATTGTGCACGTCCATTAATTACTTCAGTTCGCGTAAAACTCACCGCGGACAGACAATAAACCATTGCCAAGTTTACGCAATTAGCCCAAAGCTCCAAGACCTTGTGATGGTTATTGCTCAGCTTTATGCCGGTTTCCACCCGGGGTGCTTTTACTGGAAAACTGCAGATTAAATGAACCAATTGCGCGAAGATCAGAATGTCACTGTACTGGAAGTCAGGAGTATCCTCTTTAGCTCCTGTAATGTGCTTTAGTCAGCGATGCCATTGTCTGAACAGTGCTCATTTGAGCTCTCGTCTTTACAGTTCCTGCTCTCTTAATACGGCTCTGCTCTGTGAACTGGAACCCACAGCGTTTCTCAGACACAGGGGAGGCGGCACAAAATGTACGCTCAAATTAAAAGATCATTAGGCAAATGCGTAAAATGAAACCAGGTTCATCTATTGATTCCGACTTGAAGTTTGTGGGTGGGACAACATTTATTATCAATTTTGGGTAAAATTCAGAGAATTTTAACTGTGCAGTTTGCTGATTTTCCGTCAACTCACTATCAAGACCACATCTATCAGCCTTCCTATTGTCTACCGCTACTTATCTACTTCTGACTGGCACTTAATGTTCTACCGACCTATCGAGGACCTTTTGGATCCTTTTGCTTGCTTACATTCCGGATGATCTCAGAATATTTCTCAACCTACTGTTTTTCGATAAACTATTTAGTGAAATGCTTCATTCTGGGCCATTGCTTGGAAAGGCGGTCTGTTTTTTTTTGTCCCCAGGATCCACATCTTGCCCCAGGTAAAACACCAAGCGAGCGCAGGATTCCATTCCACAAAATCTTCCAGTCCCGGTACAACTGAAACTGTGGTCCCACCGGACAGCGGAGTACAGTGAGCCAGTGAGCCACTCTGGGTCAAACATATATTCATGCACACTATCTTTGGCTAAAAGTTCGGATGCTGCCTTCTGAAAGAACTCGTTAAGAAAATGGACAATTCCACCTTTAGGAAAGGTTTAAGATATTCCGGAAACTATTACAGCACGTTTTGTTTTAATTCTTCCTTTGCGATTTTAGTTTTCTCTGAGCAATTCCGTGGATGTTCCTGTGGGAATTGGGCAAGGATATAGGACTGGTCACATATGCCTGACTTCAACGCACGAGGGAAATCTCGAACATGGTTCTTAGACTCTCTTATCCCAATGCACAGCCAAATCAATTTGCAGCCTGTTCTGTCAACAAAATGAAAGCTATCAAAGGAAGCAACATCTGCATAATGAATTAATAATTGAAACTATTAACTGGCTGGAAAGAAAATCGAATTGACGAACAATGGACGTAGCTGTACGCCCAATCATTGTAGTATTGGTCAAATGGGATATGACCGTGTCCTTAGTTGGTACATAGAACGATAATAATTGTGATCTACCATCATGTTCTCCAGCGTTAAAACGTATCTCATGTCAAACAAACATCTTACGTCGATCATGAATGTTTGTGCGTGTCAGGTGGCGGTGAGGTGGAGGCATTCAATATATTCGTAATGAACTTTTTATAGGGTTTATTCCTAGGATATGAGATGGGGTGGGGCGGGCAAGAGGGCTGACTCTGAAAGGAGATTAGGTCAGGATAAGCATTCTAATCTTGTTTTTGATTGGGTAAATAACGGGATGACGTTTCCTTAGTTGGGCTGATAGAACCACAGTCACTGTCTCAAAGAAGGGAATTAGCCCGTTGGAACGGTGAGGAAAAAAACCTTTTTTTTGGTCCATAGGATGGTGATTTTTTTTGGAGTCCTTTATCCTCGAGGGCTCTGGAGACTGAAACGTTAAGTTTATGCAATTTAGGGATCTTTGGATATTAATGATCCCTGAGTTATTAATGTAATTAAGAAACAAGGGGTTTGCACAGAAGAATGACACTGAGGTAAAAGACCAGCCATCAGCAGGGCAAGGGGCCGAATAGTCGACTCCTATGGGTTCCAGTCAATTAGACGCGTTTGCAAATAGGGAGGTGGTTCGAAGGACAGCCGGTAGAAGTTACATGCCCCGCCTGCTTGTTAAGACATTCCGTTGTCTAAGACTGAAGGCGCAGTATCTCCCAGCCTTCCAAATATCTGCGACCCAACAAACAATTCAATCTCCAAAATAAATCCTATGGTCTGAAGTCGTAAAAATAAGCTCGCAAACTGAAGCCAGCTGTGCTCTTTGTCACACGTGTTAAGCGCGCTGGAACATCAACTGGTGAAACTACGGTCTCAGAAATGGGATCAAAAGCCTCTGCAAGTTTTATCTGCAGTGAGTTCGTGGTTACACAGAAATAACCGCTCACTCAAGTAGATTAAATTTAAAACACAACGCAAAAATTAATATGGTCATCCTCTCCCACCCAAAAGAACAAGAAGCATTACCCACTCCCTACTCATATGGAACAGAGCAACGGTCCTTTTGAGACGAAAAGATACTCGCTGCGTGGGGTTGTGGTAGAGTCACAGAGCCTGAACTCTATTAGTTTTCATATCCAACCTTTGTGTAGAAAGAGGAGAATATTTTACTCAATATTCATCGCATATTGGGATTGATTAAAAAAAACCTTTTATCATTTTATAGGCCTTTTTGAGTCCCAGCACATATTGTCAGGGAGTTAGTACTAAGGGGACTTTTGGTAAATCATCAAGGGACGCATATGGTGAGCATTTTAACGCTTTCTATCAGACGCACGGCCTGATAAGAAACAAATAAACAAACAGACCCGTCAATTTGGGAGACTTTTTTAAACCCTCCCACCCATTAGGACCACACAGATCCACTCAGATTGTCGGGCAGTTTGTTTAATTGCTGTTCCCGGCAGATCTCCCCGTGCAAGTAAGAGGGCCCGGCTGCTCAGGTTTAACAACCCGCGTTCGGCTACGGGCGCAGAGATGTTTGGCGGTGAACTAAAAGTTGGGATTGGTAAATAATGTCCCACTGGGCCGCACCGGTCCCGGCGATATTCGCCGTGGCGTTGCTCTACCAAATTAGAGGTAAACAGACGGCGAACTGGTTTTCTGCCGCTGCCCGAAATGAGACGGTTCTATACAGTTTGTCCCTTCCGAGGTCGGCAAATAAATTCTCACACGAGGATTTTTTTTCGGTAAATGTCTGTTAATGAGCGAGCACCAGAGGGTACTCGAATGAGACCGGTTATCACAGTTAGATGGGCAGAATGGAGCCGGGACCATTCCTCATTCTCCAGTCGCTGGCAGCCGCCCCGAGAAAGCACTGAAACTTCATGATGCTTTGATTTCCGTTCTGTGACACTGGTATTTGGAACAGTTCTGCCTGTTTAAAATGCACATCAAAGCATTCATTTTGAATAAGCTCACTAAACAAATGGGGAAAGCAAACCAAATAATTATTAGATTGCGAAATGTTGGGGAAAATTGCATCTTTATATACGAAATGGAGTCTACTCCGACCCACACCTGCATGAAACCGCAATGACTGACTTTCAATATTAGGAATCAATATCGGCATGCAACAAGCTTGCATGGGAGTAATCTGTAAATAAGTGAGCTGCCATTTTCAAATACTTCCAGGATTTTCCTGACATTACACAGCATATTGACGTCCATACCTGGACGGGTTGTAAGCTGCATTTCCCCCAGTTTTATCGACATTGAAAACAATCCAACTCAAAGTCGGCGAATGCAGTGTTGACACATTTTGGATGTTTGAAGAGGCTCATTCACAACAATGAAGCGAATGGCAGCTCGTGAATTCGCTGGCAGCATTACAACAGCAACAGTCATGATTTTGCACAATTTTTGCTTCATTAGCTGCAAGGAGAGTTTGCACAAAATTGGATTGTTTTCTTCGGGCCATATCGGAAGCTGAGGGGGAGACCTGATAGGAATATACAAGTATACGAGAGGCCTAGACAGGGGAGACAGCCTACATTCTTTTTCTCAGGGTGGAAATGTCAAATATCAGAGAGGATAACGTTAAAGGGAGAGGGGGCGAAAATTAGAGGGATTTTTTAGCATAAGGAATGATAGATGCCAGGAACGCACTGCCTGGAGAAGAGGTGTAGGCAGATAGGATGGCAACATTTAAGGGCATTTAGACCGTCACACGAACAGGCAGGGAAGGGAGATTGTAGACCATGTGCAGGCAGAGGGATTAGTTTGGATTGGTAGCACGGTCGGGACAGACGTGGTGGCCTATAAGGGCTAGGTCTAGGCCGTGCAATATTCCATGTTCCTTCCCATCCGCGCCTAATGGCAGTGAAGCTGTGGGCCGAAGGAATCTGATCAAACCTCGTCAAGAAACAAATGGATTCTCCAGACATGCCAGTTCTTGGCTTGATCGACTTCAGCTCGAGAGTGGCGGAGCGGTCAGGACTAGAGAGCTTGCGTCAATTGTGTTGTTTGGGTGCTGAATTAGCTGGGGACATCATGTTTAGCGATGGGGTGTTGAAACTGGATTACCATGACACTCTGACCCGAGTCGTGCGATCTGTGTGACCAGTATGTTGATCAGAAGTCACCACCCAGCCGGATGCACTGGCGAGATCTGGCGTGATGGGAATAGCATCACTCCAATCTAATCTATACAAGCTAACGAGCCAATGCACGAATGGGCATGATCTAAGTCGTCGTCAAAAAGAAATGAAGGAAATAGTACGAATTTGCTTGGAGTAGACGGTCCCTCAGTGCGGCCCCAACACCCCCCCCCCGCCCCACGTCTAACACAGACTTGTACTCGGTTTGCTCACAACATGATGTTTATATTACTCCGTCAAAGTCGGTGACCAGTTTGTTTCCAGAGGCTATCGAGACCTTTCCGATCGAAAGTCCGCCTCTCGGGTCAAGCACAAGTGTCCAGTTCTTTGGTAAAGTCCTGTAACCACAATCTAGTTCTAACCCAATGTGGATTAACGACACTAACTATTTGCCTATAGCAAACTAAATGATCGTCGCGAAGGCGGCGGCTATAACTAAATATTAAATGTCAATCAAACAGAGGTAGTAACACAAAATGTATCGAACGCATTGTTATGAAAGGAAAAGGACCAGCCGAAAGAAAGAGAGCGGGAATGACAGGGAAAAGCAAAGGAATTAAAAAAAAGTTGGAGGAAGGTGAAAGGTAAATGTAAAAACTGAGAACATCCCCCCTCCCCAGAGCTCTGTTTATTGGTGAGCAGGGGTACACGTTGCCCCTTCACAACGTTTCCCCGCTTCCATTGAAAACGGTCGGGTGCCCCACAGCACGGCGCCGTCGACTGGTCACTTTGGTATTCCCGAGCACCCCCGAAACGATCGACTACCCGGACTGGCCTGGCGTTGCCTCCAACGATTTCCTGAAGCATGTGGAAGTAATAGTTCGTCTGTACCTTCACAGCGCTGAAGATATATTACATCAGCTAGCGGCTGGAGGCAAGATGAGAAACAGCACTTAAAGCAAAAAAAAAGCCAGAATCTTCGCAGCCGCTCTTTCTAGCAGCGTGACTGACACATACTTTACCACCCGTGTATAACCCCCTGTACCATACTTCACCTCCTCTCTAATACCCCTCCCTTACATCTCCCACAAGTCCCACATTGCTTTCTAATGCAGAGATAGGGACTGAACCACAGAGGTAAACAAACGGTTCGGGACAACCTTATTATGCACTTATCTGAGATTTCTGTGCAAAGAGCCTGTTAGCGTCACCTCCAAGCGAACGGCAACTCAGTAGGACAGAGCAAGGGCGCCTCCTTGTTTTACTGATGGGAGTTGCTTTAATTCATTCCTCAAAACGGTCAATTTATCACACAGCAACACAATTACATAGTGTTAAGAAATGGGTTCTGCTTTTCAAAAACTTAATTTTCCCTGCAGATTTATGGTGGCCATAAACGCTGAGAAAAAAAGCGTTTAGGCAGCTCTCCTTCCGACCAAAAAAAAGGCGGTACGTTCTTCTTAACTCCAAATACTTTCATTTCGGTTAAAATTCTTTCTTAGGGAATATTCTGGCGCGGAGACATTACCCTGATAAATTAAAGGCTCGCCTGAGGTGAAAATCTATTCACGAAAATCGGAATGCGAAAAAAGCACAAAAAGAAAAAAAACATTTTCGTCCATATAAAACTTTCTTCAAAAAGCACATATGGCAACTTTCTGAGCAAGACAGCCCTGGATGTGACTGTGCCCTATTGGATAAGAGTTGAAGAGGCCCAGCCTCCAGAATCAGAAGCCAGCAAGACTCCCGGCGCTGACTGAGGGGGAGGACTCTTATTCTGAAGCGACCACAGGCGCTTCATTTCCTGACAGTTATTTACTTAAAGCAAATGATTAGTTTTTTTGGAAGGATGGACTGCAACATTGAATCAATTACAAAACGCTGTTCTGTGCGCCCATTAACAGCTAGAGTCCGACTCTAACGTTAAACCTCTATGTTGCCCCCCGTTTTAAGAGGAGTTTGTGGATTTACCACTTTACGCAAGGTAAGGAGAGTGATGTAAAGTTTATTAAGGCGATGCTGCTTGTCACTGAAAGCCAATTTGGTAAAGAAATTTCGTGTAATAGAGGTGTGACAGCGGAACCCAGGTTGCTTCGTTCTTCCACACACAGACCCAGTTGTATCATTGTTTCAAATTCATTCTGAGAGTAATTCTCCCGTTGTATTAACTTTGGCGACTGTGCACTGAAGATTGTTATCTTTGGCTTTAAAAAAGTGTGCGAGAGTATGCGTTTTTTAAAAACTTGGTCGAGAGGCTGAAGTTTGAAGTAAAATGTTTGTCTGCGATTGCAATACATTTCTTGTTGTGCTGCTGTTGAGTGAGGCAAGTAAAAGGTTCCTTTGCATCGTGTTGTGTCACGTCAGCCCGCTTGTTGCATTTTACTTGGACAGCACTAACGATGATGGCTCCAGTGCGCAAATTCTATAATGACAAACACATTGGCGTTGGATGTGGAAGCCATCGGGTGCCTGCGTCAGGGATTTAAGGAATTTCGAACAAGATACAGGCTTTTTTTTCTGGGAATACTCTGCTGTCCTGGGATCGAGGGTGGAGGAGGGAGAGATTTTTGGATTGTTCAGGAGCCCTGCCATGTGGATGAATCACATAAACAGGAAGGAAAGGAGAATGATGCCAGGACATTTGGATTGTCTGTGAGCAGGCTGTACCGAGTGACTTGTGTGGGACTTTCCGTGGGCGCAAAGGAGAAAGTGGCCGAGGTAGGAATCGAACAGTTGTTTACTTCACGATGCGACCCTTTGTCTCCGAGCTTTCTGCCCCACTACTACCCCCATCACTTTGCGCTCAGCTCCCTCTCCCTGCTCCCACGGCTGTTTCTTTTCAGCATTAATGTTTTTTTTCTCTCTGTATCTAGCGTCCCATCAGTAAAGCTGTTCTCGTCCGTTCTTTCCTCCTCTCTCTGAGGTGTAATGTAGTCTTTTCCAAACGCACCCACCCCCTTGCCCCCGTTCTTTCCTTCCGAATTCCCCTCTCATTTTTTTACTTTCACCTTTTTCCCGTCTCACTCCTTTGGCCTTCTCTCCATTTCCTCTCGCCGCCCCTCTTTCTCTCCAGCCCCTTCCCCCTACCCTCGTACACATACTCATCTGTTAATGCATCTGTAGTCTATTATAAGTCCCCCTGTTCTGTAATATTTTAAAGGAATGGGACTCGCAGTTCCCCAGCACCGCACACCAACATTCCCTCCTTATCTTTCTCGGCCACAATCTTCCCCCTCTTCTATCACCCTCTCACAGCCACTCCCGCCCAACCCCAACACTTCGCCGGTTTTTCACACAGCAGATTGAGAAACAGCAGGCGGGCGGTCGCAGAACCATTTGGCCCGAAGCTATCTCAGCTCTTTACCCAAGTGCCAAAGCCCAGCGGGAAGACTGAAGCAGCTGTCCCGAGTGGCACCGAAATAGTTAACGCGAGCCAAGGCGCATAAAGAAACCACATACAGAGTGGGCATCTTAACTCCGTCGGTCGCTGGCACTTTAAGGAGTGGCGTCTTGCTGTTGCATTTAACTATGTGAAGTCTAATACAATGAAACGCCTGTAAGACAAGCTTTTGATAAAGCAATTTCTATCCCAGGGATAATCTTTCTGTTTGCCCCAGATTAATCCCTTTATTTGACATAGTTGAGGCGACTGTTTTAAACTCTTATAACCCGTTTCTTTTTGTGTGGCCATGTAGTTGTACACCGGACAGGTAATTTAATCTTCTATTAACTTGTAACTGTATTGGGAAAGGTTTCTAGTGCTGATTCAGACCAGGCGGTGATGCTGGCCGCTTTTCTGAGGCGTGGAGATGTTGTTACAAGCGGCGAAAGCTTTTACTTGTCGTTTGGAAGTTACCAGTTCACATCAGCACAGGAAGGTTTTCAATAAACCAGCCTTCCTCTTTTTGTAGCACAAGAAGGGCTTTCGTTGCCCAAATCTCATCTTCCACTCTCCAAGGGAGTGAGCAGGATTTTTGCAACGAAGGTTTCGAACGCTGGCGGTGGTTTGGTTCTGGCCCTGTCAGCTCCCCTTTTCGATGCATTACAGAGGGGCAACATTAAAAGCGGTTCGCTCAGTCTGATAACCAAGTCTTTTACTCTAGTAGGCAGATGGACACGCTTCACAGTCGTAGAGCCCAAGAACTCTTCAAACACATTCAGTGCGGGTTATACTTGTGCACTCTGAAAGCGAAGCCCAGATAAATGAATTTTTTTGTCGAGAAATCTTTAGTAGTCAAGAGGCAAATAAAATTAACGAACTCATACAAGACTGAAATGCCCAAAGATGTAACTAATGGAAAGTATTGGGAAATGTTAAATGCTTGGCGCGGAAACGAAAACAAGACAATTTCAATCTTGTTTTCACTAACTTAGATCGAATAATTTATTCGGTTTGGAATCAGAACCCAAGAATTGAAATGACCAAAACTAGAACTGATGTCAAATAGTAGTACGGTATATTATATTCATAGCAAAGAAACGAAAACAATTTTGCTTCAATTTTGTTTTCGCTGACTTAGATCGAATTATTCAAAGGACACAACGTTGGTAGTTAGAACCGAAGTACATTTTAAAGATGAAATACGGACCTATAGCTCCCCCTATACAATAAGAGCAGAATTGCACCCGGGGTTTAAGAAAGGATTTATGTTGTTGCAACAATCCTCTTACGGGAAAATAAACGGCAATAATCAATTTTCAAGAAGTGGCAGTTCCGGGAATAATTTAATTGACCCAGTTGATCAGTTATTTTATTTTGCAGGGCCTTTGGGCGAATTTACTTCAGTTTAGGAGAGTGGTGTTTACTCGCCGACACGTTGTTGACACACACACACCGGTTTTGCCCATCCGGTATCCTAAGTGTATTGGAGGTTCACAACACACTAGCTCTGGAAGTAAACCAAATCAAACGCTCGCTGCTGTGTCGTGACGGTAGAAGACAAGAGTGCTGGAATATTGCGCTGACATTGCCTGTACAGCGATGCGAAACATCAACACCGGAAGGTTTTCAATAAACCACGCTTCCTCCTAGATATGCACCGAGATACACCGGTTTACACTACGCAGAATATGAAAATTAATTAAGATGAATTGAAATTTAACAATTGGGGATGTGCTTCGCTGGAATTTGTTAGACATATGTTGTATAAAATTTTAACAAAACAATCCAACTATCTGTATTGATATACTTTCTTCGAAAGGAAACAATGTTCATAAACAAAAATACTTATTACATATTTTCCGCTTTTAAGTTTAATTATGGTCCAACATATCATTCATTTAACGAATACAGCATATCTTTAAATTAAACTAGTCATTATATTTTTCTCCGTAAGCCTGCAGTTTAAAAATGGCGAAATACTTCTTGAATTTCGAGTAAATTGCAGGATTCAAATCCAGGGGGAATTTAAACACCAGCGTCTGATTTAAATATAGCCCAGAACCCTTGCTCGCCGTAATTAACATTACTTGATTTCGCAGAAATAGATGTTTACTGTTTGTGCCTGTTAGCCTTTGTTTCCGTCTCACCGACAGAGAAATCGTCAGTAGCATCCGTATTCCACAAGTTCCAATTTCCAGGGAAAATTTATCTTTGCACGGATTATTTCCCGCAGTAAATCGCCCGCTAAAGGGGATGATATTGAAGGATATAGTTCTGTTTATTTCTTTTAAAAAACAACAAATTTAACAATATGCGAAACTGTTAAACTATTAAAACAATCCCATTTAATTAAACTAATTTACTTGGTTGATCCTTAACATCCTAATATAAACATAATATGAATGGAGAACTTTAGCTGTTTTTCCCGGCCAGTTGCTTAGATTTAGATTTTTCTGAATGATTACACGTTCGATTTGCTTCCACGTCCAAATGTACACACAGCACACAAGACTGTAACTAAAATTGGAAAAAGTACAAAATTACCGCAATAAAAATAAAAAGGTTCCATAAAATATAAAGTTGGATGCGGATGTTGTGTCTGTATAGCGGAGTTTTGTGTGTCCGCTATCAGTTAGAATGATAGAGTGAGGGTGGGCGTGATCACTCAGATGCTGGCACGTCCCGGCAGCGCTCTGCTTTTGGTGGAGACACAGCTCCACCTGGCGGGCAAGTGCTGCCAGTACGAACACGAGACAGTGTTGACCCTTCTGATTTTGCAGTTAAATTCTTTCAGGCTTGCTTCCTAGCGAATAAAAAATGGAAGAATTTTCTTTAAATGCTAATCATCTAAGAAATCAATAATAGCTTCCAATGAGGCAACCTCTTGGCTCCAGACATCACGTTCTGACTGGTGAAGTTAAAGCAAATGAGACTTCATTAGCAACTGTTTTTTGTTGTATGCTCAACTTTTATGGCTTCTCACAGGTATTCTCATGCCAGACTTGGTTGAACTGTTACTGCAAATATAAGGAATTAATCTTCAGAATGAACTGAAATGGGGTTTAAAATGAAAGCAATGTCCTATTGTAACCTCAATTCTAATTCTGTACAGATGAGTTTACCTACCTCAGACGCTATGTGACAAAAGCTCTAACAGATCACATAGTTTTTAAGTAGAGTATGAGAGGATGCTGTGTTGTAGAAGATGCACGCTTCTTCCCTTGGGGCATGGGTTATGTTTTGTCTTCCCTGTAAGGTCTTCTCTGAGGGTCAGTGTGTTGCCAGCTGAAGCAGGTTTTGAATGAACAGAGAATCTTTCCATTCACAGATCAACTACTAAATGACTACAGATGAGTTTATGACTGTATGTTTGCCAAGTTGGATCCATACTGAAGTGTGCAGGCTTGTGTTTTTTTGGAGGGGGAAGGGGAGGATGAACAGTTCCAGCCGGTAATCAGGAAGGAGAATAAACTGTAATTCAAAATCCCTTTAACACCTCAGAGGGGGGCAATCTGCCTGAGATTTTAGTTAAGTGAGAAATGGATTCAAACATTTTCATTTTTCTAGAAATCCAGGCCAGAAGAAATTGGAAGATTTCACCATTGGCAACTACTAGCACATAATTCAAGCTCCCTTACTCCCTTAATGCAAAAGGTTGTAGTTTTCTCAATTCACACTCAGTGGCCACTTTATTAGGTACCTGCTGTTGCTGTCTCCTCTGCTGTTGTAGCCCGTCCACTTCAAGGTTCGACATGTTGTGCATTCAGAGATGCTCTTCTGCACACCACTGTTGTAACACGTGAGTGAGTTACTGTTGCCTTCTTGTCAGCTTGAACCAGTCTGGCATTCACAAGATGTTTTCGTCCACAAAACTGTCACTCATTGGAAGTTTTTCACACCATTCTCTGTAAACTCCAAGGACTGTTGTGTGTGAAAATCCCAGGACTAAGATACTCAAACTACCGTGCCTGGCACCAGCAATCATTCCACAGTCAAAGTCACTTAGATCGCATTTCTTCCCCATTCTGATGCTTGGTCCGAACAGCAACTGAACCTCTTGACCATGTCTGCATGCTTTTATGCATTGAGTTACTGTTATATGATTGGCCGATCAGATATTTACATTAATGAGCATGTGTATAGGCATACCTAATAATGTGGCCACTGAGTGTGTACCCAAAAGACATATTTTTTAAACTGCCCAACAAAATCACAGAAATAAGCTCCTTAAAAGCCATTTCCAACCAAGATTTTGGTCACCATTCAGAATAGCAATGGTTGTCAATGCTTGAGTGGCTTTTAATTCATATTTAGAGCAAAAAAGATGCAATGCAAATTCAGTAGTAGTTTCTCTGTAGTATATTACCTAAACAAAACATAAAGTACAATCATTCCATTATGTTTCAAATATTTTATTTATTTTCTATGTTTATTCCTCAAATCTCCTTCCATTTTGCATTTTTTTTTGGGAAGCATGTAAGAATGCCATTGTTCTCCCTCCAGGAGTTTGACACGGCATATTTGGGGCCAGATCCTGTCTCAGCAAGCATGGCCGACTACAGTATCACACTGAGAGGAGGTTTCTTGTGAGTTGCGTGTGCAGTGGAAACCTGCACCAGTTCTTCACTAATGACTGCCTCATAGGATTGAGAAGCCCATCAGGGCAAGTGGCCACAGACTGGAACGTCAGAGGGAGCAAGCTCAGGAAAGCCTCCCTTGTGTCGTGTGTTCCATAAACCCTCAGCTTGTAGCTGGCCTTTAGCTGCTTGTATTCTCCAATTCATTTCCCCAAGAGTTGTTTAAAATTGCTGTGTTATGTGGCAGAAGTTCAAATGTTGACTTCACGTAATTAGGGGAGAGAATTAGCAGGAACTAATTTAGAACTATTTGTGCTGAAGCACTGGATTAAACTATGTCTCTGGAACAATTATTGCCTGCAAGCGAATACATGTTTGGTACAGGGTACTCTGTATTACAGCAACTTTTGGCCATCAAGTCTGATTAATTTTCAGAGGAACCCAGCAGGTCAGGCAACATCCGTGGAAAGGAATAAAGAGTCGACGTTCCTCCAGCATTTGTGTGCGGTACTCTGGATTTCCAGCATCTGCAGAATCTCGAACAAGAGAAAATCAGCAGATGCTGGAAATCTGAGCGACACAAACAAAGTGCTGGAGGAGCTCAGCAGGCCAGGCAACATCTATGGGCAAGGGTTTTGGCCTGAAACGTTGATTCTACTTTTTTCCGTAGATGCTGCCTGGCCTGCTGAGTTGCTCCAGCATTTTGTGTGTGTTGCTCTGCCTTTCTTTCTTTTACGCTGAGGCCTTTTGCCATGCTCTCAAAGTAATCTGCTGTTAGAAAAGAGCAAATGATTTCCTGGTCAAAGTTTTTCCCTATTGGAATGTTCTCCTTTAGCCTCTGGTTAAATTAAAGTAATCAAAGATCACACTAAAATGATAAAATGGCTTTCAGAATCATATTTATGTTTTTCAGTTGTGGTTATTGGTGGTCAGTCATCTAAGTCCCAGGTCATTAGTGCATGTCTGTGCCCTGGGCCCATCTGACTTTGGCTGCCCTTTCAATGACTTCCTTCCACCAATGTTATTGCATGGATGTTTCCAGATGGTTGCACAGTATTCAGTATCATTTGTAGCACCATCTGAAAGTGAGCCTCCCAATGCCTTCATGCAGCAGACCGAGATGACTTTCAGAAATGGCCAGCTGAGTTTGTGCCACAAGACGGTCAGTCAATGATTATGCCCAAGCTGGTGCTTCATCACTAACCCTTCCCATTCAATATGATCGCCAAGTCACCTAGCATTATCATCTTGGGGTCCCCATTGACTAGAGGGACAAGTGGACCAGCTGAATAAAAGCTGTGGTTTGAAGAGTGGGAGAAGAGCTGGGTAACTTGCGGTGTCCCATCTTCCGATATCCCAAAGCCTTCCCAGCATCCACAAGACACAAGGCAAGAGGATGGTTAAATTGCATGGGTGAGTGTATCTCTGGTGACATTCAAAGATCGGTACAAAACGTCTCATGAAAGCACAGCATGACTGGCAGTCCATTCATTGCTGTATTCCCAAGAACAGTCATTTTGTTCTGCTCTACACATGTCTACTGGAAACGAGATGAAACAATCTAGAGTTACTGTGCTACAGGAGCTGCAGAATACTCTGCTGTTACTCACCTGGGCTACCCTGACACTGCAACCTCCATCCATCACTGTGAGGGCAAGCTATCAGGAGCAGGGAACTCCAAAATCTGCCAGTTGCATGGAAATAGATTGCCAGTCCTTCACTGCAACTGGATCCATATCCTGGAATTTCCTGCCGACAGAACCATGGGAATCCCTCCACCAGGGGGACTGTAGCATTTCAGGAAGGCCGCTTGCTGTCATCTCTCTCAAGGGCAATTAAGGCCAGGCAATAAATGCTGGTCTTGCTGGTGATGCTGACATCTGGAAAATGAATAAGTAATAAAAATGCTGTTCTTGTGCAGAGCAAGGGATATCCTTTAAAAGGAACTATTGATTGTAAAAACTTGATCTTCTGCCGAGTATCCAATGTTTATTGGTGCTCTAAAAGGGAGCGTTTTCTGTGATCCCCACCTTGGTTTTCTGTCAGCATAGCCATACTTTTCCTGTCTGCTAGTGAATTGAGTAAACACTTAATCTTACAGTAAATTATTAACAATTACTTGAGTAAATGTATATTGAAAATCAATTTAATTAAATAATTATTGATCTAACAGAAGAACCTGGTGAATGGCACTGTGCAGGGACTTTCAGAACTGGGAATGTTTATCCATTAAGCTAACGTAAAAGATGATTTGTAAACTGCTTACAGATTAACCACCAAATCTAAGTGGACACTGGTATTTAGAGTGACATTCCTGTGCAGTACCAAAGTGCGCTGCACTGTCTGGGCTGCCTGGGCTGCCTTTATTTTTTTTTTGAAGACTTGTTAAATCAGTGCCTTAGGTAGAGAGATCTCATTTGCTGAATTTGAAGAACAATGTAGTTGCCCCTGGTGTGTTGGACCATGTTTATTCCTCGGTCAACATTACTGATGAGAAATTGTTTGTTGTTCCTTTTTCATGCCATGTGGCACATCAGTTGGTATTCTTGTCATTTCGGTAGCATTTGACCATTTTTTTATGAGCCGAGTTGCTAGCTCGGCGCTCAACCCAGCACGGGTGGAAAGTTTGCAGGGGGCCGGCCGGATCCTAATTCAGGACCATTCACCTCAAAGTCTGGTGCTGAAGCCACTACACCACCGGTCAGCTAACGAAAGAGAAATGTTAGGCTATTATTACATAGGTGTTGTGGAAGCTTAGTGTGTTAATCGGTGCAACACACATCAAAGTTGCTGGTGAACGCAGCAGGCCAGGCAGCATCTCTAGGAAGAGGTGGGTCCTGACGAAGGGTCTCGGCCTGAAACGTCGACTGCACCTCTTCCTAGAGATGCTGCCTGGCCTGCTGCGTTCACCAGCAACTTTTATGTGTGTTGCTTGAATTTCCAGCATCTGCAGAATTCCTGTTGTTTGTGTTAATCGGTGGTCGGTTTCCTGTTTTACTGCAATTATTCTTTAAAATGCTTACTGGGCTGTAAAGATCTTAGTCATATGGTGCATGCAAGGTGCAATTTAACCACAGTCCTGTCCTCTTTTATCTTTAAATGCATGTATTTTAAAAATTTTCTTGACTGATAATTCCGAAGTGTAAATATTTGAATTAATCTCAACATGGATACAGATACGCTTCCTATCCCTTATGAATTATGTCTATCCTTTCATCTCTGTCTATATATTCATCTTCCCATCACCATAAACCCCTCTCACTCCCTGCTCTCCCATTCTCTTGGCCCTTTGCACACACAATTCTTCCACATAATGTTGTTTTGATACATCACATTTTGTGGGGTTTGAGGGCTGCCTGTCATTTGAGCAGGGAAACCTAATGCATCAGTAGTCAGTGGAAGTCTAAGACTAACTTCAATAGCAAAATACAGTAGATGTTGCAAATCTGACTTTTTTTAAAAAAGGGATGATCTGGAACTCCTCAACAAGCCAGCTAGCATCTGTGAAGAGAGAAAGAATTCATATACCTTCATCTGATTAGGGGTAAGTTAGAGATTTAAGTTGCGGAAGCGGGAAGGAGTGGTGGAGAGAACAGGGAAGGTCTGTGATAGCTGGAAACCAGAAGGGATTGGATGTAACAGCAGTGATGGTCCTGACTGAAAGAGGATGGTAAAGGCTGACAGCTAATGGAAGTTGTTTCTGCACAGACAAACAAAATCTGTATTTAACACAGGAGGACTGAGGAAAGATTCTAAATAGAGAAAATGTGAAATAGGAGGCAGAGTTGGGAATTTACATGAAATCGTTGAATTCAATGTTGAACTTGGAAGGCTGCCATTTGTCAAGCTGGTGGGTGATTTACTGATCCTCAGGTTTATGTGGAGCTTGATCTGAATGACGTAGGAGACCAAAAATAGAGAATTCAGAGCAAGGGGGAATTGGAAAATTAAAGTGATTGTAACTGGAGTTATTTTTTTCAGTCTTTATGGAGGTCTTGACCCAAAATATTGGCTCTCCCTTGGCCTCCAGATACGTCTGCAACCTACTGAGTTTTTATTGCATGAGGATCCTTGCACCTGCTGTCCCTTGTGTCTCTGTTCAGCAAAGCTGACACTCAGTCAGTGCTGGGTGTCAAAGAGGTCGAGGAGACCACATTGTGAGCACTGACTGCAGTGCACCAACTGGGAGGAAATGTGAATGAATGGCTGTCTCACTTGGGAAGACTGCTAGGGGCACTGGAGGGTGGGAACGGGGGGGGGGAATGGAAAAGCAAGGCCAAGTGTTTCATCCACTGTGGCTGCATAGAAAGTTGTCTTTGGAAAGGGGGATGATCAAAAGTCAGTTTATTCAAGGAGTAATTTGTTGGGTTTGCTGAGGCTTGATGCCAAAAATGCCTTCTCTGATGTTTACCCTGGGCTTTTTGTCAATGGTGTGAAACCTTTGTGGTGGAAAGCTCTTTTATAGTCCTAAGTACCATTGCTATCTTTAGGTTCCCTGCTTTTCACACCTTTTATTTAGACCTTAGGCCCTCAAGTGCAATGTTTGGTGCATAGATTCATCCACTTTAGCCACCTTTACATAGCTCTAGCGCTAAGTCAGGAAAGGTCTGAAGTGAGCACTTGAACTGCAGTGAAGTGTCAGCGTCTTTGGTGACGTTACGTAGCTTTGCATTGACTGACCTCACTAATGCTAAAATGGCTTAGCTAAGTATTATGCAGAGACTGAAGGAAGCACAGAAAATGTTATAAATAGTCAACAGGTCGGGCAGCATCTGTGGAGAAACAAAATGAATGATTCAGATCTCTGTTATGTTTTGTAACTCCAAAACATAAAACTAATCAAAAGAAAATCATAGAGCTGGGAGATGTGTGTTTACTTTGTTCCTACTTTTGGAATAATGACGTCTGCCATTCACGTACTTTTACATATAACCTATAATGATTTTGTAAACAACAAAGAATGCTTAATCAAACAATATATTTACAATATTACTCAAATATTACTGAAATATTAGATACACAAGAGAGACTTCTGATGAAATATGAGCCTGAATTATTATCTCAATTTTCCTCTCCATAGCTGCTCTCTGGTTTATTGAATATTTTCACATTTTCTGTTTTTATTTCAGATTTCCAACATTTGAAATTTTTTTATATTACACTTGGATCTTTAGCAATGTCTAAATTTGCATAACCTGATTCTTAAATCATAAGTCACCTGAACAGAACAGATCCAAGACAGGAATGGACTGGCATGGTTCCGCAGTGGTTAGCAGAACGTTGCTGCAGCACTAGCTACCCCAGTTCAACTCCACTGCTGCCTGTATGGAGTTTGTATGTTCTTTTGCCCGCAGATATTCTGTTTGGAGAATATTCAGGCACTGAGGTGCCCATGTGCTCTGATGAATCTTTTTGGTACATATTAACCAGTCGTGGCGGGTGGGTAAGATTAATGGAGGTTAATATGCTTTGTTCAGCATTGTGCCTCAGTGTTGTAAAATTTCACATGGCTCTGGTACATCCCCAGTTGATGAGGCCAGAGATTTTTTTAACCATTGTTTCTAAATGTTGTAATTCCTGGATCCAGATATAATATCCTGCATTTCAGGGTGGAAGGCTTCATCACTGTGCAACTGGCAGGAGTTGTAGTTCTCTTGTTACTCCATGGACTGAATTCAAATTCAATCATACCCAAGTTTGCTAACAGCTTGAATGCTTCATTCATTAAAACAACCTGGCTGTGTGCTGATTGTGATCAGTTTAGGAGCAATGTCGTGACTTTATAAATATTTGAACCTTTATGCTCAGGTGGGATAACAGTTTTATTATCTTTTTAAATTCATGATTATTTTTCTGCTTGGAGTTAACAAACATTGTGCTTAAGGAAGCAGGCAGTAGATAACCATGTCCACCTGGCTGTCTGAAGCTGTGGGGTGCCAATACCTGCATTTTGAATGAGCCATCAAATTTAATTTTGTGTCCAAGTTTTTCCCCCTATGTGGCCTTTAAGAAATTGCAATGGAACTTGCTTCAATGAGATGATGAATTATAGACCTTACTCACTTTCTCTGTGGAAGCTTCTCCTCATTTCTCCTCGAGTTCTTTGTCATTTGTTTCAAATCTTTGACAGGCTACTGACTAACTGAACAGAAACAATTCCTTCCTACTTTCTTGTCCAGGACCCCCATAACACTCCCTTTTATCCTGTTTTGCTCCAAGGAGGTTAATTTCAGATTCTCCCTCTCATCACTTCACCCAAGTCCTTGTTATCATCCTGGTGCGCCATCTTACTTTGGCAAAGCCCTGATATCATTCCTAAAGTACGATGTCTAGAATTGTACACCTTGCACTATTGGGGGTCAGGCAGAGGGTTGTCGAACTCATTACGTCTCCTATGAGTTTAAAAAATGACAAGGATCTTATTAACTTCATAACGAGCTATCAGCTTCTCCTGCTACTGTCAAAGATTTGTGATAGTGCAACCCTTGGTCTCCCTGCTGTTGAACTTCATCAAAACATTAGGAGGGTAATATAAGACCAACTTTTCTAACTGAAAATGCTGACTGGAAAATTAACTACAGCACAAATAGTCCACTAGTTGATCTTTTACCCTGACTTTGTTACAATCTAACCTCACACCTTGACTTTCCTCTGGATGGGGTCACCCATTTGATTAAGCTGATTGTCAGGTGAAGTGCAACGTTGCACTTATTAAATCTCGACTGAGTAGGGAAGCCCTTATGGAAAATTCTGACCGTGCCCTTGCTAGTCTCCTGCAGTGTGCTTCAGCCAACTAGTCATAGCCAGCATTGACATCACGGTCTGCAAATGGTTGGGAGTTTTGTGGTTGCAGGAAGAAGCAAAATGGCTTACTGAGAAGGACAGACACATTGCAAAAACAACATTGCTGTTATCTGCTTTTATGCTCTGCACTCTGTTATCCGTTTTGTTTCAGCGTCTCCAGTGAGAATGTGGGTGATCTAGTTCTGCTTTGGATATGTTCACATTAAGAAACAGGGAGCTGGAGGAAGAACATACAAGAAAATATGTTTAGTAAAATGTCACCAGGCCAGGTGAATGATCAGCGTGGAATGCTGAAGAATAACAATCCAGGTTTGGAACACCACACTGGCGTCCAGTAGGAATGTGGGTGTTCTTGTTACTGTGAGCAGAGGGTGTGGGTGTGAGAAAAAGAACGAGGCACCTTGTGAAACTGATCAATGGGCAAATCTGAGTTTATTTAACTTTTAAATTGTGGCCGCAGAGTTATACACTCTTTGCCAGCTGCAGTGTTCAGAGTCCCAACAGCATAGCTCCCAAGAGAAGGATTACTTGGAATAAGCAGATTGCCGTCTGATTTTCTTGGCTGCAGTGCTAGAAGCATCACACCAGGCTGCTGCCCACCAGCCCGATCAGATCATTGGCTGAGATGAAAGTCTAAGTCAGTGCATGATGGTGGAGAGACAGCACAGTGAATCTGAATGATTAGTGAGTATCAGTGCAGACTGCTTTCCATGGCCAGGCAGACAAGTAATGTTGTCATTCCCCCCGCACCCCCCACACCCCCAAACCCCACCTGGAGTGCTCCTTAGATTTATAAGGTTGAAGAATCTCGTATCACTTTAGAGTATAATTACTGCCAATATTGTGCTTGGGATTGATTGTCTTTAAGACATAAGAGCAGAATCAGACCATTCAGCCCATCGAGCCTGCTCTGCCAAGTTGTCCCAAGAGCCGTGATTGCATTCTGTGATGAATATCTCTTCTGATTGCAGTTTTTTTGTACTGCTAATTGACAGAAGTGTCCAGGTGAAAGGTCACCACCTGAAGCATTGACTGTCCACTGCCCTCCGCAGAAGCTGCCAGATCCACTGAGTTTTAAAAATTTATTTATTTAAAGATACAGTGCAGAATATGGCCCTCTGGCCCTTTGAGAGGTACCTCCTAGCAACCCCCGACAGCCCCAATTTCACCCAATCACAGGACAGTTTACAATGGCCTATTAATCTAGCCGGCAGCTCTTTGGGCTGTGGGAGGGAAACTCGTGCATTCTGCAGGGAGGACATACAAATCTCCTTACAGAGGGTGTTGGGATTGAACCCTGAACTTCAACACCCCGGTCTGTAAAAGCACTGTTCTAATCGCTAAGCTGCCGTGGTGTAGATCCCAGCATCTGCTGTCTCTTGTGTGTGTTGGATGCTTGAGCTGAGAGTGAGGCAGCAATGGCTGTGGGACCTTTCATTTCCCATAAAAACTAGGACATTTAGAGAGAGAACTAGAAGAAGCCAAGGAGAAGGAAACAGAATCGATCAATGCAGAGAACAAAATGGAGAAGCAGCAGGGAGCGAGATAGGATGAATATGGTCAAATTAAATTCAGAAAAGGAAAAAGAGAAGGAAAAGAAACTTGATTGAAAGAGAGAAAAAATATCCAATTTCTTTCTACTACTGTATAACAGCGTAAAGTGACTCAAATGGTTGTGACATGGTACAGGCAATATTTCCTGCCAAGCACAAGTTCTTAGGAGAGGAATGTTGAAAGAAAGACATATACTGTACTTTGTACAAAATAACAAACTACTGCAAGCCTGCTAAAGTTTCTGGAATAATTTACAGATTTTCTCTTTTCAGTGAATTTCCACCACCATGGGCACATTCTGGAAGACATTTCCGATTGTCATCTGCTTCTTCCTGGAAATCTTCAAAGGTAACTCAGCATGCTGCAGGCAAAACTTTCATAAATGCCCCCTTACAATACACCTGAAAATATTAAACTGGTAGAAATAATCTTCATATGGAGGGGGTTTGTTATTTGTTGATTAGGTCACAGTAAAAATCTCCAAGGACGGTGAGCTTGAGAACCACCATGCTGTAGGTTTTCATGGGTGTCACAGACCTGGGCAGGCACGACAGGTTTAAGCCAGCACCGTGAGTCACCACCCACAGTGTCCAGCTATTGATATCCTCAGGGAAGTTTTCTCATCTGAGAGCTCTTGGGTGTGGTCGGAGAGTGAGGGAAGGGGAAGACAATGTCTGAATAAAACCTGTCCTTGCTACCTTCCTTTTCCCAAGAAGTTATTCCATGACTTGCCACACGAGGTAGCCTAGGTTTCCATGTGGCATCTGTCACTTAGATACTTTTAAAGAGAAAATCCTTCCCGCTATTTAATGGCTGTGTCTAGCTTTGTAAACTAACTGTGGAAAATACCCTGGGTGTAGATAACAATGCACATGTAAGTGCAAGGGTCCAAGGAGGGATTGCATCGAGTTCTGAGGATATCAGAAGGATCTTCATCCAGGCAGCCGTTTATGCTTTCAATCACTGTAGGTGTTAACCTTGACTTGACATGTGCTCCTTATTAGTGTATGTAACCATACGTTATGAATGGGGATATATTGGCTCAGAATGCATATTGGGTAATAGTTGGCATGTTTATCATAATTCTTTCTCCATTAGATATGACATGTTGTACTGAGGACACCTATTTTGAAGATAATCTATGCATCTCTGAAGCCTGTTTTGTTTCAGTATTTCTTTTTCATTATTCATTTCACATCAATGAAATTAGTTATTCTTAAATTCCAAATTAAATGGTGCTACTCTTTGTGATATGTTACCACAATGTTTTGATGACGGGGTGAAAATGTATTTATCTGAAGCCGTGGTGATCTACCAGTTTCGGTCAAGGCACCCAGGTAGGAGCCAAGTGAAGCACGTGTTCACGCTGGTGGTGAATTTATGAAAGACTGTCCGGACCGATCTCGCAGTGATACATTAATGGAGTGATGGAGAACTGTAACCACAACGTTTCTGCATCCATTTAGGTGGGGAAAGCTAGTAACAGAAGCAGGAAATGGAATTAAATGAGAGGTACAAAACACTTAGCAGTCTTCAAAGGTGGTATAAAGGTTAACAGACAGATAATCATTTTTTATAGTTACATTTCTTAGAAGGCCCAATACCAAAGGATGAAATAAAAGAGGCATTTGTGAGGTATTGCCAGTAATTCTACCTTGCTTGAAGGTTCAAGTGTTCACTCTGCATTTCATAGTGATATTTGGAGTAGTCAAGCATTGCAGAGGTTAACTGACCAAGGAAAGGATACCTTTTATTTTGTGAATAATGATTGCTACTTTTTTTGTCTGCATTTAGGGCCTCAGCTGGCTCAGTGCCAACAGATACCTGATGTTTACCCCAACCAAGATGAAATAGAAGTTGCTCTCCATTCAACATTCAACCTGAAGTGTTTGGGGGAGAATGAAGTGGCTTGGGAGTTGCCTTTTAAAGACGCTGCACAGAATGTCATTAAAAAAAATGAAAGCAACAATAGTGGGAGCTTTGTACAAACACTTGAAGTCCAAAAAGCAACAGGAATCCACACTGGGATGTACATCTGCTACTACCCAGCACTTTATTCCGATGACGATGAGATTGAAGGCCGCGACATATATGTTTTTGTTCCAGGTGAGTGCATATGAGAGGGGTTAACTGCTAATGGCTTCAGTTTTCTCATGCCAAAAGTGCGCTAGTTTGGGTTTGATTACAGGGACATCACTATTTGATACCTCAGCCTAATAGCTATTCTTAAAATGTGGGCTAACAGCATGTGTTTGGGTCTATCAATACCTCATGACTTCATAGTCACGCATTTTCCAGTGGTACCAATGGTATTAGTTGTGATTGCACTTTTCCCTCATCAGCCTGGGCATAGCCACTCATTGCGATCAGTTATCTCCCTCAGGGTGAATGTTGAAATTGGCACTAACAAGGACAACGTAACTCAATTTTATATCCTATTTCCAGCCTGAGCTGTCAGGGGAACGACCGCTGTCTGCCCTTTATGTTGCTTATGCTGGTTATCTGACTGCCTTTTGCAGATATGGGTTCAGTTTCCCTCTACGTTTGCCTCAGAAATTTGTGGTAGCTATTTGTTTCGGTGATAATATTTGTTTTTTTCTAGTAAGTTTCTAAGTTTCCCCTCCTGAAAGTGTTGAGTTTCCTGGAATATAGTTTGACGGATGCTGGCTGTGGATTCTGGTAGGCTATCCAATTTTAAGGGGCCAGGGTGAGGAAAGGGCAATGTTGCCATAAGCATACCAAAGAAGAATAACACAATGTCAAAAGGAAAGCTGATGATCCAACACAAATATTATGGCTGAATATTTCCACGTTTTGCAATGTGGGCTGAAGTTCTAAAATATGTCCTTTGGGGTTTGAGGGTGTAATGGTGGGCTCCTGTGATAGGTCATGATTAGAAGCGTTCTCTGCTGCTACCACATCTAACCATGGAGATATGAACATGTTCCCTCTATTAACTGGATTTCTTGCCCTTGTAATGTTCTACGTATATTATTTTGCACATTAATAACACACAAGAGACAGCTTTAATCTCCCTTGAACTTTATTATTAAAAATTTATCTGGTCTGTTTTTCCATTCCCCTGCCCCAGCCTCAAATGGCCGCCAAAGCTAATTCTTCATTGCCTACTGTGCAATCAATGACTGCAATAACTAGCTGCACCTTTTCATCAGTGATGACAATGGCTGGGTTCTCTGTGCTCCTGATTGCACTGAGCATCAATTCCTTACCATGCCATCAATCCTCTCAAGCACTGTGCTTAGTCAACCATGTCAGTTCTTTCTGGAGTCCCACCTGATATTGATGTTTCATAGCTGATGTGTGATGCTAATCTGATGATTGGTTACAACAGGCCCATCCCACCCCAGTGAGTGCATGTTATTATCCAGTGACCCCTGCAGAATAAAAAAATTAAGCATTGTTTAAACATGAGAATAGATGACCTAATGTGGCAGTTTCTCTCCACGGTCAGTTTAATGTTCGCACCTTTTAAAGGTTTCACATTGTCGATGAATATTGTAGGACAACAGTGCAGCAAGTAAAAATTGCGAGCTGCAGCTCAAAAACGGAACAGTAGATTTAAAGGGATTGAGGTGTTCTCACCTACACCAAATTTTCATTTAGAGTTGTACAAACATCTTCTAATTGGATTGTTGCAATCTTCACAGGTAGTTTGTGTAATGGCCGTGACCTCTTCACCTGGAAAGTGATAACAATTTGAATTGGAAACTTTCCAGGATGCTCTAAGTTTGGGTTATGGAGTTGAAATATGAGTGACAAGTTGTGTGAAGTCACTTTTTCCTTTGCAATGAGCAGCCCCTCCTCTTAGCAAATTGGCCGAGAGCAGCTGAAAGCCATTCAAACCAAGAAAAATAAGTTGGTGTTTATGATTTTGTAGTTGCTATGTAGTCAGCAGTCAGCTTTCTGAAATTATAGCTCTAACTAAAGCCACTGGGGTGTATCCTTGTTCTGGTGCAACACGGGAAAGCATTTTATAATCCAAAGTTCATGTTGGAGTTGAATAAAGTTTGACTTCAGCAAAAGCCATTAACTGAAAGTAAAGCATGGCATTAAAGTTTTAATTGAAAAAAATAACATCCAAAATCTAATCTATGAGGCTATGATGCGTAAATCAACTGCAGAGAATAGAAATAGTTAATAGAAATAGCAGTAGACTTCAGTGTCAAAAGTTCCAAATAAAGGTGTGGTAATTGCAGATTTTTTTGATATCTTGGAAAATATGTCCCAAGTGTACTTACCACATGTTTCAGAATTGTCAGTTTTCAGATGTTATTGAGGTGGAGTTATTGTTAAATACTTTGACCTATTTACAGATCCAGACCATCCCTTTGTTCCACAATTGAACTTTGAAAATATAGTAATAGTAGCAGAGGGTGAAGTTGCTGTGATTCCATGTCGAGTGTCCGATCCAAATCTGCAAGTCACCTTGACGAATCTTGATACCGTGAACACAATCTCTGCTACCTATGATAATAAAGAAGGATTCAGAGGGCTGTTCAAGGAGGGGACGTATATCTGTGTCACAACAGTCAATGGTGTGAAACACGAATCAGAAGAGTACATTGTTAATACATTTAAAGGTAAGGTAATGCTTGATGTTGTGGTTCACCAGATCAATGCTCCTTGTTACTTAAAGAACGCAAACACGAGGAGATCTGCAGATGCTGGCATTTCAAGCAACACACATAAAAATTGCTGGTGAACGCAGCAGGCCAGGCAGCATCTATAGGAAGAGGTACAGTCGACGTTTCAGGCTGAGACCCGAAACGTTGACTATACCTCTTCTTTTAGATGCTGCCTGGCCTGCTGCGTTCACCAGCAATTTTTATGTGTGTTGCTTGTTACTTAAGGAATCCTGTTTTCTGAATAGTAACTTTCAAACCTGATTATAATGTATAATAATATCTACAAAATATTACATAAAAACTTAATGAGAAGATAAAATGTTTCTCTAGTGACTAAATTTTAAGGCATTAAGGTAATTAATATGTTAATTTTTGTTATGATCTTTGAATGATTAAAGCAGGTTAAATTAGACTTTTTGCAGTGATTTAGCACATGATATTAAATGGTATATGTATAACTTTATCAGAATAATTGGATAATGACCAACTAGTACAGATCATGAAAAGCATATTATTGTTGTAAAATGTAACCTAATTGAGGATGCACCAGGGTATTAAATGTTTAATATTTTACTTTTAATTTCAGTGTAATATTTTTATACTGCATTAGATCTGGTGTAACAATCATTTCGTTCTCCTTTACATTTGTGTACTGAAGAATGACAATAAACAATATTGAATTTTGAAAATATTTTATACTCTTTCTGATAATACTTAAGATGAAGATGTCTTTTTCTATCTATACCAAATTCATAGATTCTGCAGTTTTGATCATCTTTATAAGAAATAACAACCATGATCCTTTTATAAATAAAAAATGATGAAAATGTTTTTAAACCTGTTCCCGCTGAAATGGGCTCTAACTATATTTTCTTGCATTTATTTTTTAGTGGCAAAGGATTTGAAAGTTGAAATAGAAGCTTTAAAAAACATAGTTAAAGTGGGAGAAAGCATTCTTGTTACTTGTAAAGTAGTGGATAATGAAGTGGTGACCATCAACTGGAATTACCCAGGAAAAAACGTATGTAAAGCTATCTCCTTGCCTGCCCATCACCTCCCTCTAGTGCTCGTCCCCCCTTTTCTTTTATCCATTGCTTTCCGTCTCTTTCACCAATCAACTTCCCAGATTCTTTCTTCGCCTTTCCCTCTCCAGGTTTCACCTATCACCTTGTGTTTCTCTTTCCCCTCACCCCACCTTTTAAATCTATTCCTCAGCTTTTTTTCTCCAGTCCTGCTGAAGGGATTCAGCCCGAAATGTCAACTGTACTTTTCCCTGTAGATGCTGCCTGGCCTGCTGAGTTCCTCCAGCATTTTGTGTGTTTTGCTCGGATTTCCAGCGTCTGCAGATTTTCTTTTTGTTTGTGTATTTAAAGCTGATTGCTTTTTATCTTTCCTTTCCCCGTGACACAATACTGACGAGTTTTTATTTTTGGCAAAACAGTCTTTATCTGTTAAAATATAATGAAGGTGTAATATTTTTGCTGATGCAATAAATATTTTGGCAAAGCTAAGGATAAGGTTAATCAGAATTCCATTTGAGTCTATCACGCAATACAATCCCCTTGCGCATTATTTTCTGCATACATATAGTCAAATTGTGTTCACTGCCTGCGCCCTTTATTTAAACATTGATAAATTGGTTTATTATTGTAACAAATACTGAGGTACAATGAAAATGCGTACATACAGCATGCCATCCATACAGATTTCATTACATCAGTGCAAAGCAAAAGCAATATAGTGCGACAGTTACAGAAAGAGAAGTGCAGACAGGCAGTAAAGTGCAAGGTCATAATAAGTTAGGTTGTGAGGTCAGGAGTCCATCTTATTGTACAAGGGCACTGTTCAATAGTCTTATAATAGTGTAGTACAAGCTCTCCTTGAGCTGGCGGTACAGTGATTTAGCACATGATATTAAAAGGTATATGTATAACTTTATCAGAATAATTGGATAATGGTCAACCAGCACAGGCCAGTAAAGGCATGTCTTGCCATATTATTGTTGTATAATGTGATCCAATTGGGGATGCACCAGGCTTTTTTAATCTTCTGCCTGGTGAGTTGAGTTAGAAGGGAGAACGTCCGGGTGGAAGCATCTTTGATGAATGTTGGTCACTGTATCGAGGCAGCAAAGAGTGTAGACAAAGTCTGTGGAGGGGAGGCTGGTTTCCTGGATGTGCTGAGAGTGTCCACAACTGTCTGCAGTTTCCTGGAGTCTCAAGCAAAGCGGTTGCCATACCAAGTTCTAATGCATCCAGAAAGGATGCGCTCTCAGGTACATCTATAAAAATTGGCAAGCGTCAAAAGGGATATGCCAAATCTGTTTAGCCTCCTAAAGAGGTACAGGCACTGGTGCATCTTCCTGGGCATGGCATCAACGTGAATGGACCAGGATTAGCTACAGTATTGGTGATTTTGACTCCTCACTACTTGAATCCCTCCGCCCTCCTGACCTTATCACCGTTGATGTAAACAGGAGCGTGTGCGTCATCAGGAAGAGACTGGAGTGATTATTTTTGTGCATTTATAGAATTGTAGAACATGTATGGAAATAATTTTACTGCTTCTGTCTGTGTCGGCCCTCTAAAAGAGCTTTCCAATTAGTCCCACTCTCTAGTCCTTAGTTTTGTACTTCTTATCCTTTTCATCTCAATTTTCTCTTCGAAGTTCGCAAAAGGTATTGCATAAGTTAATGGCTTTCCTATTAAATTATTAAATACTATTAAAATTTAATGAACATTTTTCCAGATAAAAAACTGTAAGTTTGAGTGGGCATCAAGGAACAATGTGCAAAAGACAATACTAAAACAGTTATGATCAGAACATATAGGTATTTAGAAATTGTGAAACAATGAACTTTCTGACCTTTAACATTCATTTTAATTATGTTTGTGTAGGTTTCAGCTCTGATGTGTTTCTGATTTTAAATAATTTCTGTAACAAAATTGAAAGCTAAATTGAAGTATTGACTCCAGATATTAAATTCAGCTGATGGAAGTTAAAAGCAATGCCATGGAAAAGTGATAGCCTTTTGATTTTGGCGTACTAATCTGCGCGCCGAAAACACTCCAAAAATTATTGTCGCATTGCACACTAAGTGGCATAGATTTCAGTCATAGGAAAAGGGCCTGCACTTGACTTTGGTAGTTGGTTTATTATTGGTTGATATATAACTTCTATTGAATTGCAGAAACTTACAGTGCAGAAAGGAGGCTATTTGGGCCATCATGTCTTTGCAGGCCAAGAAAGGATCTATTCAGGTTATTTTCCCTTCCTATCTCTTGTCCAATCCTCTTGTGGATTTCTGCTTCTCTAGTGTTTATTCATTGTAAGTGTGATGATGTTCATGAGAGTTTCTGACTGCACTGCTCTCTGCAAAAAAAATCTTCAACTTATTTTAATTCTTTTGCCAATTAACTTAAATTTATTGACTCAATTTATTAACTTAAGGACCTGGGCTTCTGCTGATTTTTCACTCAATTAAACCTCTCCTCAATATTTGCAGTGTAAATGCCGTCAGCCTGGTCAATGTAGGGGAATATATCAGGAGGGTGCTTGAATATGCCATGCAGTTTTTGATGGAAAGGACAGTAACTTAAACTTGTTCAATCATTCCTTGGAATACATTATTATTTTACAATGTGGACTGAGAACATATTCCTCCTGTGTTTACTCTGCATTTAAAGAGCTAGTTCTCTCAAAATGAATTTTATTGACTGTTTTTCATAAAGGTTTTATTTTGAAGTAGTCCCATTTTTTGACTGAAGGTGTTCATACGCTACTTGTAACTGATTGTTGAAATGCAAACAAAACTTGTTTGAGTTATATGTTATATAACACAACACAGATCCTTCAACTCACCATCTACAAGCCAACCATTTGGCCCATCTCCTGTGATTCCATTTTCCCACTACTTTAGGTCTTTATTCATCTATGCTGCTTCTGTTCAAGTGCCCGTATAAATGTCACTTAAACATGGTGATTGTATTTGATTCCACTGACTCCTCCTTCAATGCTCTCAATGTGAAAAAAGAAACTTCCCTGCAAATGACATTTAAAATTCCTACTTCTCAGCTTAAACCCATACTCTTTTGTGTCTGGACAGCAATAAAATAGTATTATTTAACCTAAAACAGCTTACCAATCGCAAATGAGATATGGTTTGGGGAAAAGTAATTTTACATGTCCCTCCTCTTCAGACTTTAACAGCAAGCAGAATAAGAGCAGGAATATCATTGGACATCATTCTATCCAAGTCACTCCACAGCAACACATTTCCCAGTTCTTCCAGGTATTTTAGGCTAATATTTCTACTGAGCACAAATACTTTCACCACAAGGAATGCATTGATTCAAGGAATGGACAGCAAACCATTGATGACTGTCGAGGGGTGAAGGGACATATGTATTGCTTGCATCCGAAAAGCTTTATTTTTGAAAGAAGTTGTACTTTCGAACAAACTAATTTGATGGGAAGGGAATTAGAGTGATAGGGCAGAGGACGGAGCAGCTGCTGTACAAGCAGATGTAGTGTGCATTGAGACTATAAGGATGGATAGGTGGATGATAGGACAAAGTTGCAAGCTTATTGTCTTGGAAGGAAAACCTCAGCTGAGTAATCCACAAAGGGATCACTTGGAAACATGCCTGTGTGTACCTCAACTACAAACTATAATCCTTATCACAGCAATATTAATGTTTGCTTCTTGAGAACTGCATAAAAATTTTTGAATTTGCTAACTTGTGTTTCAAAGAAAAGTTCAGTTTTGTTGATATACTACCTACTAATTCTCTAGGTCAGTGTATAGGAGAGATCATAAATATTCATATAGATTGCTTGATTTACTTTAGAAGGGAAAGGAAGATCTCAAGGAAGTAAAACAACCATCCATAATAATTACAAAGACCCTTGAAATTGAGGAAGCCACATTGGAAGATACTGGAACCTATGAATGTTCTGTGTCACATGCAACTCAAGCAACCTATAGAAAAAAACACGTTTACATCGAAGTTAGAGGTTTGTGTGAATTAAAGTATTTGTCTATCTTACTTTTAATTTTTATTCTAGTTCATGTACATAGACTTACAGATACAAAGCATAGATAATATCTACAATGATACCATCTACAGAAGAAGCTTCAATGTATGATCACCATGTTATTCACTTAATGTTCTAAAAGATGATGGATTCAGGTTTAAGTTATACTAAATTTAAGTCTGAATTCAGATGCTGCTCCAATCATCTACACCATTTCGGGTTGGAACTGAGACCAATACCATTTTGAGCCAGTGATCACTGAAATTATGTGAGTGATGTCAGTGAACCCAGCCATTTCTTCTCTGTTTGTTCATTGCAGTTGCTATATAGTGAATGAAAATATTGCAACTATGTAATTTTTTTAATTTTGTGGCACATTTAAAAACTTAATGAGGCAGCCATTGGAGTAAGAGGAAATGGACTGTTTTGGGAAAGTGGAAAGAATCAAAATTAGAATTGGTTAGTATTCCATTATATTATTGTTAGATTGCTTGAATGGTTGCCTTTATAAATAAATCTCTCTAACAGAAAAGTCTAGTGTGCCTAAGCTGTGATTTTTAAATGGTGAAGAAATAAGTGCAATGAAATGTGAAATTGAGAAACAGGAAAAGATCAAGTTGCTCCATGGTGAAAGTGGTAACTCCAATGATAGATTGCCTAAAGGCACAGTTTTCTGGGAAAGGCTGTATAATTTTTTCTCATGAAGCTGCGGAATTTTTATCGATGTTTTTGTCAAACATGTTCCAGAATATGTATCATTTTTCCATTTATGTCAGTGCACTTTGCTATGCCATGGGGAGACTGTCAAAAGCGTGGAGACCTGAACACAAAATGCAGATCGATACTTCAGTACAGAGTGGTGGTCTGCCACTTGCTCTTTTGGATGATTTATTAAACTGATACTAAGATTGCCCTTTTGGATGGGTATCCCTTGATTCAGTTTTACTATGTCCTTCTCTCCAGTGTGATAGCTAAAAAGACATCACTAAAACAAATTATTCTCACATGATCAGCTTTGAGATTTTGGTGGGCAAATAGCTGCTGTTATTTCTATATTAAAATATTAATCACTCTCAGGTGTATTTAATTGGTTGTAAAGTGCAATGGGGTATCTTGTGTTTGTGAAGGTTACTGTGCAAATAATAATAGCAAGTCAGTATTTTGTGAGCTCAAGTGTTGTGATTGATGGAAGAACCAAAACAGTGTGAGTCAGTAGTCTTTGCATTGATGGGTATATGAGTTTATGAAGAAGGAAAAAGTATATTTATTTCTTAATGAATGTCTGATGAAAATTCTGATTTTAGTAACTTTCAACAACAGTACACATGATTTTCAGTCCAAAGCTAAGATGATTGCATCGGGAAGAACAATTACTGGCTGATACAACCTACTTTCCTTTCTTTTCATTGTTCCTTAGAGAACGGATTTATACATTTGGATCCCAGATTTGGAACAGAAGAATTTGCAGATCTACATGAAGTCAAGCAGTTTGTGGTCAACATTGAGGCCTACCCAGCACCCACTGTTCAGTGGCTGAAGAACAATGTTACCCTGCATGAGGATAACAATGAAGTGATCATTAACACAGTAAATATCCAGAAAATCAGGTAAAAATGGACACGGCTGTACCACTTTAATGTACAATCAATAGAATTTGACACACCTGCTAGAAAAAATGATAATCAAATGTACTTGTAAAATCCCTCAATGGTGCAATTAATTGTCAATAAACTACTATGTCTACCCATTTGCTGCAAGGTCGTCTGTATTAGCATGTATGGAAATAAAATACCGCCTGGTCATATAGCCTCTTAGAACATAGAAAGTTAGGAATTGGATATTCCCTTTGAGGCCACTCTGCCATTCAAAAAGATGATGGCTCGCCTATCTCAGCACCACTTTCCCGCCCTAACCCAACATCACATTATTCTTTTAGTGTCCAGAATTCATTTTGAGTAAACTCAATGTCTGACCCTCCACAGGACTCAGGTGTAGAGAATGCCGAATGTTCACTCCCTTTCCTGCACAAAGTCATTTCTCCTCATCTCTGAACAGAGGCATTCAGCAAAGTAATCACCCCAGTCTGCACTTTCGTAGGGGCCAATGTAGAGGAGACCAGGTGATGAGCACCAATTGAATTGCTGGTTCATCTTGAGGGAATGTTTGGGTCCCTGGATGCTGGGAAAGGAACTAGTCAAAGGGCAGAATTCTGCCTCCTGCCTTAGCATGGGAAGCTGCAATAAGAAGGGAAGAGGGTGCTAGTGGAGATGAAACAGTGAACCATGGACTTGCGGAGAGATTCATAAATTGTTGGTCGTCTCAGACGTCATTGAGATGTTTGATGTTTCTTGTAGAGTTCTCATTGAATACTGACGCTTTATATCATGCGCCTGCTCTTCTCTTCTCCATACATTAACTTCCTATTTGATGTTTGTGTTTTGACTTTGTCCAGGTATCAAAGTAATCTAACCCTGATTCGTGCAAAGAAACAAGACAGTGGAATGTACAGTATTATTGTTGAAAATGAAGATAATTGTACCATTTTTACCTTCTTCTTGCAGGTGAAAGGTAAATCCACAAGCTCCAGTTTGTACTTTAATGAGCTGATCTTTATGGTGCCAAGTACATTTGCGTTTTGTACTTTAATGAGCTGATCTTTATAGTGCTAGTACATTTACTCTTCCTAGCAATACTTCACTGTACTCAATTTTTGAGCCAGTGATAATTATAAATTTAAAAGATAAAATGCGAATGTGCCAAATAATGAAAATCTTAAATATGTGTTTGATTCTTGAAGCATGCAGCAGGACTGCAAGCATCTCAAAAAGCAAGTGGTAGGTATTGTTTCGGTGGTATACAGCCATAGCAATTACCAAGGTCAGGTTTGAGTTAAAATGCAGTCAGGGTCCAATCTGTGCTGAACCTGCTTGGAACTGTGGATTAGGGGAAGAAAGTTAGGGCCAAGGAACTATTTGACCTGCTGAGCTTTATTTGCCTATCTGCTTGACTTCAATCGGGAAGGTCAAGTTGGCATTGTCCTTGATAAGTCTCTTGATTTGTCCTGACATTTGATAGCAGGACAATTTGTATTTCTGCTCTCCTTAGTTAAACATTGTGTCTTCCATGCTGAAGTAAGCTCTGCACAAAGGTGGATGTTTGTTTTCTTGAACATTAGGTATTGTGGCTTGGTTTTTGTGCAAGAAATCTAAAATTCTATCTTTTTTTTAAAGTGAGCAACACCATTTCACTTTTATAAAACTTGGCAATATTTATTGATGCATGTGCAGAAAATTTTAAATATTTATATACTTCAATTGTTTTTAGGCAATCGAGAACACTTCAGTGTTTTAATGCGTTGTTTTGCACTTCCTGTTCTAGTGCCAGCAAAGATCATCAATCTTGTTGACCTGCACCATGGCTCTGCGAATGGGCAGATTGTTTCATGTTCTGCAGATGGGACACCCAGCCCAGAGGTCGAGTGGCTAATTTGTACAGATCTAAAAAAGTGAGGTCTTAATCATTCTAACATACTGTGTCCTTAAGTCAGCAAACTACTTACTTCGAGTAATAATTTATATTCTATCAATTTAAAGCTCTAGCACTGGACAGACTTCTTTTTGTCTCCAAAAACCCAATATTCTTTTTTGCTGGAAATTCTGTTTTATTGATGGCTAATGAACATAAACCTTAGTAATCTCTGTACCTTCTTTTAGGTGTGCCAATGACTCAATGCTGTGGAATGTCCTCCACAGCAATTCGAGTGATATAAGTATTGAGACTCATCAGACGAAGAAAAACACTGTGGAGAGCAAACTGACATTTCAGAAAGTGGATAATACGATGGCCGTGAAATGTATTGCAAAGAATGAACTTGCAGTTGTTGCGCGTGAAGTCAAACTGGTGGCTCACAGTAAGTCATGGTTTTAATCCACCCCCTTAAACAGGAAGGGGTTCACTGGAAAGAAGCTGATATGTGCCAAAGGAGTTTTCCATAAAGTTCAATGAAGTGTGATTCCTTTTGAACTGGAATAATTCCAAATGTTAAAAAAAAAACACATATCAGGGTTATGTTTTGCACACTTCTACATGGGTGCTTAACATCAGGTCTGTGATTCATTAAACATTTAAATCCATAACAATTTTTTTGCACATGAGGTGCGTTTAATATCTAGGAGAGTTAACTATGGATTTCAAGCTATATTTCATGTCAGGTCTTGTTTTGTCTGATCTCAAGAAGATTCTTACTTTTCATGAGAACAGTCTGTTGGGAACCAAGATAGGTGACAATTGATTAAAATCTACTTTGAGGGCTGTTTGTTATAGTTGATATAATGAATATGTTTTACTTTGTTAATGCACCAACTTTGAGGTGATACATTGTGATCTTTAAAGTAAATTCTGTCTGCTGGTCAAGATGTTAAACTTCTGTTCATCTAAAACTCTGGTGCTGATTTCCCAAATGGTGTTCACACATTGTCCCTGACATTTCTGTTTGTGTGCTTTGATTCTGTGTCTTATAAATCCTTCAAACAATCCTGGGCTCTCTTGTATCATTTCCATAAAAGAAACTCATCAAAATAATTTGAAAAATATCAAAATATTCAAACCTACACTTAAACCAGAACTTAACCAATAATTTAAAGTTATGTTCCATTGACTCACTGTCTAATAAATACTTTTCCAAGAACAAGGGATCTTTTTAGTGGTTTGAATGTCCAATGACTATTAATGTTTTGGTGTTTGGAAAACTAATCACTCTAAAATTCTGTCTAACATTCAGTTTACTATTAGATTTTAAACCCATCATTGCCCATCCTCTGGAAAGACAGTTACCTAAGAAGCCTTGTACTCCTGTAGAGATGGCCATAAATAGCCTCTGATGGAGCTCAGAGGACAATTTCTTTAAGCTCTGCCACTATTGAACCAGAATCAGAATCAGATTTATTATCACCAGCGTGTGACGTGAAATTTGTTAACTTAGCAACAGCAATTCAATGCAATACATAATATAGAAGAAAAAATAATAATAAGTGAAATAGAATTAATAATAATAAATAAGTAAATCAATTACAGTATATGTATATTGAATAGATTTTTAAAAAGTGCAAGAAACAGAAATACTGTTTTTAAAAAAGTGTGAGGTAGTGTCCAAGGGTTCAATGTCCATTTAAGAATCGGATGCAGAGGGGCAGAAGTTGTTCTTGAATCGCCAAGTGTGTGCCTTCAGGCTTCTGTATCTTCTACCTAATGGTAACAGTGACAAAAGGGCATGCCTTGGGTGCTGGAGGCCCTTAATAATGGACACTGCCTTTCTGAGACACTGCTCCCTGAAGATGTCCTGGGTACTTTGTAGGCTAGTACCCAAGATGGAGCTGACTAGATTTACAACCCTCTGCAGCTTCGTTTGGTCCTGTGCAGTAGCTCCCCCCCCACCCCGCCCACCCCATACCAGTGATGCAGCCTGTCAGAATGCTCTCCACGATACATCTATAGAAGTTTTTGAGTGTATTTGTTGACATACCAAATCTCTCCAAATTCCCAATGAAGTATAGCCACTGTCTTGCCTTCTTTATAACTACATCGACATGTTGGGACCAGGTTAGATCCTCAGAGATTTTGACACCCAGGAACTTGAAATTGCTCACTCTCTCCACTTCTGATCCCTCTATGAGGATTGGTATGTGTTCCTTCATCTTACCCTTCCTGAAGTCCACAATCAGCTCTTTCGTCTTACTGACGTTGAGTGCCAGGTTGTTGCTGCGGCACCATTCCACTAGTTGGCATATCTCGCTCCTGTACGCCCTCTCATCACCACCTGAGATTCTAACAACAAAGGTTGTGTCATCGGCAAATTTATAGATGGTATTTGAGCTGTGCCTAGCCACACAGTCATGTGTATACAGAGAGTAAGCAGTGGGATAAGCACACAACCCTGAGGTGCACCAGTGTTGATTGTCAGCGAGGAGGATATATTATCACCAATCTGCACAGATTTGTTCCAGTTAGGAAGTCGAGGATCCAATTGCAGAGGGAGATACAGAGGCCCACGTTCTGCAACTTCTCAATCAGGATTGTGGGATTGATGGTATTAAATGCTGAGCTATAGTTGATGAACAACATCCTGACATGGGTGTTTGTGTTGTCCAGGTGGGCTAAAGCCGTGTGGAGAGCTATTGAGAATGAGCATTCATTCATCAGCCAGTTCCAATTTTGTTACTTCCTGACAATCTGTTTAGCAGTTTGTTTGCTTTTAAGCAGTATCCATGATGAATTAGCTGCAACATAAGAAATTGCAGAGTTTGCTAATTAAAAAATGTTCACTGAATATAGTCTGTGACTGTAGTTACAGAGAGTTCAGTGCCAGTAGAAACCATCTCCTTCCATTCTAATTCCAATCCTAGAGCTTTGTGGAAAGTTCATCATTTAACAATTCCTCTGTAAGGTGAGTGACAAGAGCCATGAAGATCTTGATAGGGTTTTCCCCTGAGAGTGAGGTCCCAGAAATGGCTTTGTTTTTTTTAAAATTACTGTTGATTTTTAAAAAAAATCAAAGTAATAAATATAATTTCTTTGGAATGACAGTCTTTTTCTGTTGATTTGCAGATTTACACTCTGAGTTGACTGTGGCTGCGGCAGTCTTGGTGCTGCTGGTGATCGTGATCATTTCCTTGATAGTACTTGTTGTAGTTTGGAAACAGGTAAGCTCTCAATTACTCTCCCTAGCTTGATTGCCAGTGAGGAGGATTTGACTTCTATCTAAAGACCCATAATGGGGATAAGAATGAGAATAGTATAATTTTTGTCATAAAAAATAGGGATGTACAGCTCTGAAACGGCGAACCTACCCCAATCCCTTTTGCCTGCATTGTCTGTATTTTCTATTCCTTGTCTATTAAAATATCTGTCTAAATGTCTTTTAACCATTGGTATTATGTCTGACTCAGCCTCATCCTTTGGCAGTGAGTTTCAGATATCAACCATTCTCTCTGTAAAAAGCTTTCTCTTTAAGTTCCTTTTAAAACAGAAGAGATTCTGCAGATGCTGGAAATTCAGAACAACACACACAAAATACAGGAGAAACTCAGCAGGTCAGGCAGCATCTATGGAAATGAATAAACAGTTGACATTTTGGCCTGAGACCCTTCTACAGGACTGGGAAGGAAGTGGGAAGACACCAGAATAATAAGATGGGGGAAGGAGAAGGAAGACTAGGTGAAACCAGGTGGGTGGGAAAGGTAAAGGGCTGGAGAAGAAGAATCTGATAGGTGACGAAAGTGGACCATGGGAGAAAGGGAAGAAGGAGGGACACTAGGAGGAGGTGATAGGCAGGTGAGGAGAAGAGGTAAAAAGCCAGAGTGGGGAATAGAAGAAGAGGGAAGGGGGAAGGAAAACAAATTACTGGAAGGAGAAATTGATGTTCTTACCATCAGGGTGGAGGCTACCTAGATGGATATGACATGTTACTCCTCCACCCTGTGGCAAAAGAGAAGGCCCTGGACTAACATGTTGGAATGGGAATGGGGATAGAAATTAAAATAGTTAGCCATCAGGAAATTCCGCTCCAGGCAGATGGAGTGGAGGTGTTTGATAAAGCATTTTCCACAACTTACGTCACCAATGTAGAGGAGGCTGCATCGGGAGCACCGAATACAATAGATGACCCCAACAGGTGAAGTGTTGCCTCACCCGGAAGGACTGTTTGAGACCTTGAATGGAGATAAGGGAGGAGGTGAATGGCAGACTTAGCATTTCTGCTGTTTGCAGGGATAGGTGCTAGGAGGGAGATTACTATGGAGGGGTGAATGGGTAAGGGTTTCACTGAGGGCACAATCCCTGTGGAAAGCAGAGAGTGGGTGGGGGGGGAGGTGGTTTAGGTAAGGATGTGCTTGGTGGTAGGATCCCATTGAAGATGGTGGAAGTTGTGGAGAATGATATGTTGGATGTGGAAGCTCAGTGCGTGGTAGATGAGGACAAGTGGAACTCTATCCCTGTTAAGGAGGCAGGAATATGGGGTGAGGGCAGATGATGCCTTTTAAAACTCCTTCTCATGGTAAACCTATGTCCTATTGTTTCTGATATCTCTAGCATAGGAAGAAGATTCTCACTAGCTACCCTATCTGCGCCTCTTATAAATTTATATATCTCTATCAGGTCACCCCTTAGCCATTTTCACTGTAAGGAAGACAAGCCCAGCCGATCCAATCTCTCCCCATAGTTAAAGCCCTTTAATCCAGGCAACATCCTGGTGAATGTCTTCTGGACTCTCTCCAGTGCAACCACACCCAGTCTGTAATGTGGTGACCAGAATGGCACACAATATTCCAAGTACAACCTCGTCAGTGTTTTGTAGATTTAAACATAATGGCTGGCTTTTATACCCAGTGTGCCAGATATGAAGGCAAATATATCTTCAGGAAAATATGGAACTGAACCTCATTAGTGCTCTGCCATTCACTGTATATATAGCTCCTACTTGACATCTCAAAGTGCATCATGTTGCACTTGGTGGGATTAAATTCCATCTGCCAATGCTCTGCTCAATGTTCCAGCTGATTAAAATCCGGTTGTATCGATAACCTTTTGTGACTGCAACAACACTTAATTTCAGATGTTGATGTGTGTTCTAAGCTCACTAGAGTTGCTTGTGATGGTCTTGCATTAAAGTAAATGCAGTTCAGGCTGCCAGCACTCTATGCTCCCTGACCTGCCTCTGTCTTATGTGATTCCTAATTTAATCCACACAGTTTGCATTCCCTCAATATATAGTTATGTTTTAAAGGAATATTTTAATCCTATTCAAAGTGGCGATTCTTTAGATCATGATGGTGTCAATAAAATTAATGTGCGAAGTTTCTAAATCTTAACAGATTATTTAAGCATGTCTGCTTAAGGTAAAAAAACTTGTCTTACTTCAATAATAGGGAATGTAATTTATTGTTTTGTTTAGAAACCAAGGTATGAAATACGTTGGAGAGTCATTGAATCCATAAGTCCAGATGGCCATGAATATATTTATGTTGATCCCATGCAACTTCCCTATGATACAAGATGGGAGTTCCCTAGGGATGGACTTGTCCTTGGTAGGTACATGTTTGGAGGCATTCTGGTAAAAATGCTAGGTCCGTTAGCTGTAAATTAGAATTTCCCAAATGTATGATAATTGGACTATTAAGAAAAAACACAGAGTGTCAAAAATCTTTTTGCAAGAAGTACTCTTTTCACTTCTTTCAGTTTTGATTCAGTGGTAGCATTCTTTCAAGTTCAAATTCCATCTTGAGACTTAAGTTCAGAGTCCAAGCTAACATAGTTGAATGTGGCATTTTAGAATGTGATATTTAACCAAAGTCTTTGTTTGATCTCTGAAGTTGATATAAAACATTCATTACTGTTATTTGAGTAAAAACAAGAGTGTTCTCCCCACAGTTCCTACCAATTTCTTAATCAGCATTATTGAATTAATCCATCTGGCCCTGATGTCATTGTTTTTTGACAGACCTTACTGTGCACAAGTTTGTTGCTGCTTTTCCTACATCATGTACTTCCATAGCTGTAAAGAAGTTAGAGTATTCTGAGGCTGTTGAAATGTATTGCATGCATACATTTCCTTTTATCACAAGACAGTGCTCCTATAATTACTTGAAGTTATCAATGGTAAAGTGGAATTTTAAGAAACAACTGGTAATCTCCCAATTTAATTGGCTCTATGGTACCCTTTGTAATAAACAAACCTACTTTATCCAGGTAGATGGAAACCACTGATGGCCTTCAAATGTTTACTTACATATAAAGCAGACCATGGCATACGCCTGTATAGTTTTCAAAATAAATACATAAATGCATTTTGAAATCTCGAATGTAACCTGTTTGTTCTGACTTACTTTTCTGTTGCACTGTGACATGCCATTGTTCTGGTAATATTGGTCTTGGTTCATTATTGTTACATGCATCAGGCTTGTCTGCATACTGTTTATACAGATCAAGTTATTACACAGTGCATGGAGCTAGAATAAGGTAAAACAACAACAATGCAGAATAAAGTGTGAAAGCAACCAAAAAATGATAAAGTGCAAGATCATAATGAGGTGGGCTGTTTAAGGCCAAGAGTCCAACTGATTGGCCAAGTGGCCGACTAATTGTACAAGGGGCCCATTGAAGAATCTGATACTTCTCATGTGGCATTAATTACCATGTACTTTGCGGTTTTTAAAGGGCGCATTCTTGGTTCTGGGGCATTCGGAAAGGTGGTTGAAGGAACTGCATATGGTTTAAGTCGCTCACAGCCTGTGATGAAAGTCGCAGTGAAAATGCTAAAGCGTGAGTACTCTTGTATTATAGCTCACACAGTCAAGCTTGGCCAAATAGTGAAAGGTATTTCAAATTTCTAAAGGTATAGTTGTATTGCTAACATTGCAGATTTAATCCATTAGGATTGATTACATCAGCTACTTTCTTGTCAGGATGTTGAACTAGCCTGTTTTGACTTAACTTCAGCACTGGTTTTGGCCTGACAGCAATTTACTTGAAGAAATGCTGTGAATTTTTGCAGTAAATTTGGCATTTACTGATTGATATATGCAAAGCAAAACTGTTTTGTTTATGTGGTGAATGTAATTATTTCATTGAAAATAGTTGCAAGCTACTCAGATATTTTCAGTCATTATTTATGCTTCAAACGGATGATCACTGTTAAAATGGTTCAGAGTTACCTAATAACCTTCTCCAAATTGTAATATGCAGTACAGTAAAAAGGACAGGTGGAATATATCAAATTCCTCGTGAACTATGGTAAGACTAGAGGCAGCACTAACGTAGCATCACCCAGTGTACTGTACATAGAATTGATAAAAACCTAGAAGCAGCCTAGGTATTGTGAATGGCCATATGATTTTGAATAAGCCATGATTTGTTTTTTCTAAAATGTTATAAATACTTAAAAGTTATAAAAACCAAACTTAGTCTTTGCTTTGTCCTGTTTTCTGTGATATCACTCCGGAGAAACATTGTATCATTTCTTAATGCATGTATGCACCTCTAAATGACAATAAAAGAGGACTGAGTGTTCTCATAATTTAAAAAAATACCCTGCATACTGTTAGATGTTGTTTGAATTTAAATGTATGTAATGAATTTTGAATTTCACCATAGACAATGATGCTTTCCAAATATCAAATTATATCGATTACTATTTACTATATATTTTTACAGCAACTGCTCGTTCCAGTGAGAAGCAGGCTTTGATGTCAGAGCTGAAGATAATGACTCATCTCGGTCCACATTTAAACATTGTTAATCTGCTCGGGGCTTGTACAAAAGCAGGTGAGAATTCTTTCTGATTTTATTTGCCCTGCTTTTCCAATCCATTGTAGTTGGACCTGGTTAAAAAAATCTATAGGGTGGGAATGTTAAACATTGCAAAAGACTGAAGTAGATTTTTAAATACTCTTTTCAAGCAATCCAGATGTTCACTGTTTAGCATAATGTTGAGGAAAATCTGTTTCATTCTGGTATGCAGCATGCTAATTTTATTTTTCTAACCAATAGGTCCCATTTACATCATTACTGAATACTGTTTCTATGGTGATCTGGTCAACTACCTGCATAAAAACAGGGACAGCTTTATAAGTCGATATTCAGAAAAAGGAAAGAAAGAAGTGGATATTTTCGGTATAAACCCTGCTGATGAAAGCACACGAAGGTGAATTCATTGTCTATAGTCTTTTATCATGTAACTATTGATTAAATGAATTTATCATCTTAGCAAAGTACTTTCTTTAAAAAATCTACAGTAGTGCTTGGTTCCTTTGCATGCAAGAGTGAGTCATTTAGACTTGGTGACATTCTTAGTAACAGTATCACCTTTATTGTAAACAACAGGAATTCTGCAGATGCTGTAAATTCAAGCAACACACATCAAAGTTGCTGGTGAACGCAGCAGGCCAGGCAGCATCTCTAGGAAGAGGTGGGTCCTGACGAAGGGTCTCGGCCTGAAACGTCGACTGTACCTTTTCCTAGAGATGCTGCCTGGCCTGCTGCGTTCACCAGCAACTTTGATGTATGACACCTTTATTGTAGCTTTCTTTTGAAAATACTAAATCAAGTTTATTGAGAAGTAAATAATGTCCATATCTAACATCTGTACTTAAGGGTTATTGAATGCAAACTGATTAGAACTTAATTCAATAGTCTTTTTCAAATATATTAACTAAATATTATTTAAATAGCAGTTTGGCTCAGCTAAGTCTAGAGGTTTAATGCCTTTGGCACAATTTCTGGAGTTCATTATACAAGCTAAATAGAATTTGTTCAGTTCTCAAGGAGTCATGATGATGAATGTGATAATATTTGACAAAGTTACTTGGCAAAGTTTATCTGCTTGTCTAGTGGTTTAAATGGATATTTCTGGTACCATTATTCTACTCAATCCACTACAACTAGTCCAATTAAAAAGTAAGTCAAACCATTTTTCCTTGTGTATATTTCATATCCGTGCCTTTCAAAAATATAGCAATGAAAGAGATCATAACTTGAAAGACAGAGTAAGTGGAATGAAGACTTACTGAGGGGCAGCCTAGTCTTGGCAATTGTGTTCGCAGTGATTCAACTGAAGAAAATTTGCCAGCATTTTAAATATTCTGTGGCCTTGCACAGTACATTTTGTGGTACTGGGGAAAACCAATTCCACCTTCAGAACTGCAGCTAGAACAACGTCCATTCAACAACTGCGTATAGGCAAACATCCTTCAGTTATTTATGCAGAGTTCCTGCAGTTAAATTATGATTTTCAGACCACATCTCTAGTGAAAGTTGCTTGTACACTGAACATTAATGCCATCCTATTGTTTCTACAGTTATGTGATCCTGTCTTTTGAGAGCAATGGGGACTACATGGATATGAAACAAGCAGAAAGCACCCAGTATGTGCCAATGTTGGAAAGGAAATCCAGCTTCAAGTACACTGACATCCAGCAGCACATGTATGATCATCCACCATCGCAGAAAAAGAAGTCCTTGACAGGTAAGAGACAGCTTTTGTTCTCCTGTATTCAGTGATACTCAAAGCAAGGTAAATCTGTGAAATGCATAGGAATAGGCAAGACTGAAATTAGTAATGTCTTCTGAATTCACGTTAATCATTCAATAAAAATGACCTTCCCTAAACATATAAGAAATACAGTAGCATTTTGGTGTTTTGATGCAGGTGAATCTTTTATACTTACTTGGATTTTTTTCTTAAATTTATTAGATTTTCATTTGTGTAGCCTCTTTGGTGTGGTAAAATGTCCAAAGGCACTTTACAGGAGCGCTATCAAACTAATATTGACATTGTGACACATAAGGAAGTACTAGGGTAGGTCCCCACCCTCCCTCACACTCTTTCCCCATTGGTGGATGTGCCAGGACATTAAGTTCTTGGCTCTTTGAAAAATGCTCCTTTTGAGGGGAATCTCATTGAAACCTGTCAAATATTGAAAGGCCTAGTCAGCGTGGGTGTGGAGAGGATGTTTCCTACAGTGGGTGAGTGAAGGACCAGCGGGCACTGCCTCAGAACAGAGGGGTGTCCTTTAGAACAGAGATGAGGGGGAATTTCTTTAGTCATTAGGAAGTGAATCTGAGGAATTCATTGCTGGAGAAGGCTGTGGAGGCCAAGTCTTTGAGTATATTTAAAGCAGAGGTTGATAGGTTACTGATTAGTCAGGGTGTCAAAGGTTACGGGAAGAATTCAGGAGAATAGAATGAAGAGGGGTAATAAATCAGCCACGATGGAATGGCGGCGAGGACTTGATGGGCTGAATGGCCTAATTTTGCTCCTATGTTTTATGGTCTTTAATATTTACAACAAATAATATAATCTCCAATATTTTTTATAAACATAGGCAGTAAGAATAATGCTCCATATCTTCTCCCTACTTCGTTTAAAAATGTAAAATGTGAAAAGTATGATTGTATTATTACAAACAGTATCTTCATAATGTAAACACAGGAAAGCCTACAGATGCTGGAAATCCAAAGCAACACATAAAATGCTGGAGAACTCAGTGGGTCAGGCAGCATCTATGGAACTGAATAGAAGCTGACTGACCTGCTGAGTTCCTCCAGTAATTTGTGTGTGTTGCTTCATAATATAGTTTTCAGGTCATTAATTTGACATTTTTTTTTGCTAAAGTAAACTCTGTTCAAGATTTTGTTTTATGGAGCATATCCCACATAAATAGAAATGTGGCTTGTTATTTCTGGACGTAAATTCTGAATTTTTTGATAATGAAGATGGAGGATGTCATTGCAGGGGAATGACATGATCTCTTTACGTGAAGTAAATAGTGCCAGAATAAAGAATTCTTATGTGAGATATGTCATAATTAAATGAAAACAAAAATTTTCTCTGTCAACTCTAGTATAGAGTCTCTCCCACTGCAGTAAATGACATTTGCCAGAAGTGAGTATATGGCTCTTCTGAATGAGATAGCCAATTAGTGCTGAATTGAGTGTGGCTTCATACTGGAAGTTCATGCTCATTGCCCACTTGTAACTATGATAGAGAATGCCTGAATTCATTACATTGAGGGCACATAATGCCACCAAATGAAGGAGTTTGGGTTAAATTTGAATCCAGTTCCAAAAATTAAAGCTCCTTCTTCAAAATCACCACTGTGGACAGTTTTCCTTCGATTCACTTCCATTTCTTTATTTAGGATTATTTATGACGATGCAGCAAACTGTTGCTCACGTTCTACAGTTAACATTTACCATTCATCCGGCAGAAACAACAGAATCTTGGAATCCCCTTTTGGATGACAGTTCGGAGGGGCTTTCTTTCATGGATCTAATCAGCTTTACCTTTCAAGTTGCACAAGGAATGGAGTTTCTGGCTTCTAAAAATGTAAGTGTTTATTTCATTGCCAGCTTGGACCGTGATCCACAGGTGCACTTGTGTAACTTTGGTACACTGTCTAATATGATCTGGTGATACATTGTGGTGAAGACTCAGCTTTTTTTTTCTCTTTTTACACAGTGTGTGCATCGTGATTTGGCAGCACGTAATGTTCTTCTGGCTCAAGGAAAGATTGTCAAGATCTGTGACTTTGGCCTGGCACGAGACATCATGCATGATTCCAACTATGTTTCTAAAGGCAATGTAAGTGGCAGAAGATTGATCTTATATCTGTCTATATATATCCAAGAAGAATTCTGTGACCGGAACAAAAGAAATATTCAAACACACTCAGCTACTAGATCAGTCATTGAGAAAAACTATTGTACTGTAATTAGACATAGTGGCCTGAAGCACTGAAACAGGCCTGTGCTGATCATCAGATCCTCATCTGTATTCATCCCATTTTGCCCATAATCACTATGCCTCAGAATTTTAAGTGCTGGTCGAGATACTTCTTAGAGGCTGTGTTTCAAGATTCTGACCAGCCTCTGGTTGCATTAAATACCAGTATAAAAACTTAAACGTTTAATTATTTCATTTTAATTCACAATTCTGACAATGTACAGTATATCATTTAGGTGTCTTACTAGTAATACTTATCTCAGTTTAATGATTATCACTTTTAAATCAATACAGCTCTTTTCAATTTACAATTTTAGACATTCCTACCAGTGAAGTGGATGGCTCCTGAGAGCATATTTGACAACTTGTACACTACTCTCAGTGATGTCTGGTCCTATGGCATTCTTCTTTGGGAAATATTCTCTTTGGGTAGGTGCAAAGACTCTATACAATGTTGTATCAAATAGTCTCATGAACTAACAGCAATTTATTTTGAATTGATGGCTGTCTGATGGAATAATATTCTGTGTGTAATCCATGTTTTTGGGAGTAGTATTTTTGGAGGGTATTACATGCTGCTTTTCACTCTTATATCAATAATTCATAATGAAATACATTGGATCAGGATTGCATGTTTAAATTAAATGTGACATTTTTGAAGGGCACTTGACAAGGCCACAGATATATTTGCTCATGTTCTCAGTGCAGTTAATGGTTATTAGGGTTGGCAGTGAGGATAGTGCATACTGGACATCCAACTCCAACTGCTGAGTGCTATCATAGTCACATATTGCTGGTCTAACTGAGAACTTGTAGTAAAGACCAAAGTTTGAATCCAGGACATTAGGTCATTGCTAACTATATCTTCAATGTATCCCAGGATATTTTCATTATAAATAAACCATGCTATTGCTCTACAACCATTCTCATTGATCTGATTAATGTAATCAGATCACTATCAGCCTCTATTACCCTACAATATTGTTATCAGTGGATTGCTGACATTTTTAGTTAAAGAATGAAGTCATTTCAAAATAGCTGGTGAATGATACATGATTTATTTTAAATACTTCTGAACTTCAAATGAAACTAAGTAACTAGCACAGTGAAGTTCACTATAATTGTTTGAATTTCTGTTCGGTACACATTTGTGTCACCACAGTAGAGCAGCAGTCAGTGTGACACTATGACAGCTTGGGGCGTCAGAGGTTAGAGTTTCATTCCGGTGTCATCTGCAAGGAGTCTGTACATCCTCCCCATAGAATATGTGGGTTTTCCCCAGCTGCTCAGTCCAAAGGCATATCAGGTAGGTAAATTGGTCGTTGTAAATTGACCTGTGATTGGGTTAGGGTTACATTGGTGTTGTCAGCGTTGGCTGGGATGGAGTGGCTCAGAGTTCAAAGTACATTTATTATCAAAGTATGTATACTATGTACAATCTTGAGATTGACACACAAAATGCTGGAGGAACTCAGCAGGCCAGACAACATCTATGGAAAAGAGTACAGTTGACATTTCGGGCTGAAACCCTTCCGCAGGACTTGAGATTTGTTTCTTTACAGGCAGCCACTAAACAAAGAAACTCAATAGAACACATTAAAAAAAGAAGACCGTCAGACACCCAATGTGCAAAAAAAAAACAGATTGTATAAAGAATAAAGAAAGCAAATAATATTCAGAACTGAATTTCACAGACATCCCACCCCTCCCGGAAGTTCCAGGAGTCTCCCGCATCTTGATAGTGGCTCCCTGATGCCCGCAAATTATATACAATATCCCAGAAATCGATTTTTTTGAGAGCAAGCGAGAAAGCGTGAGAGCGAGAGAGAGAGAGCAAGAGAGAGCACGAGAGTGAGAGAGAGAGAGCAAGAGAGAGCGAGAGAGAGAGAGCAAGCGCGAGAGCGCCATGACAGAGTGTTCCAAAAAAAGAAAATATAAAACATACGTCACCCCAGACTACACTAAAGTGTACCCCTGCCTAATAGGGGTCAAAAATAACAACAGTGTTGCTCGCTGCACTGTTTGCAACAGTGACTTTTCTATTGCCCATGGTGGGTTAAGACTGTAAAAGACATGTTGAGGTGAGTTTAACAGGTGTCATTCATTCATTAGCATAGCTAACATTATTTAAACTAGCTGGCCAGCTGCTAAGGAGCTACTCTATTGCAGATGTCCTACCTCTCCCGGAAGTTCCGGGAGTCTCCCGCAAATTGATGGTGCTACCTCCCTGAAATGAGTTTTTGCAGGGTGAGATGTCTGAGTTCATGAGAATGAGTCCGCAGCCACGAAGCTAGTCCAGGACCCCATTAGTTGCAGGCCATGGCCTCAGTTCAGTGCAGAGATGAGCAAACTTTGTGGAGCAGTGAGCTGAACCAGCCCTTCCCTTGCCTCTGGCCCAAAAACCCTGACCTTTTCGATCTATCCCAGCACATAGACTGTCCAAACCTCGGGTCATTCCTCACTCTCAGACCCAGCCCCTGCCTGGGGCCCACCACTTCAATTCAGCCCATACCCAACATCTTTAATTCAGCCTGGCACTTAAATTGTTAAAACCTTGCTTGGATCCAGGCCCGGCCGCTTCGAAATGCTCTCGGGCCTGGGCCTCACCACCTCGATTAGGCCTGTACCCGACCTTTCCAATTCAAGCACCATGCTTGAATTGATCATTTCTTGCTCTCGGTCCCTGCTGCCTCGACTGCACCTTGCCTCCACTCGCTCTGCCTCGGTTCTGCTGCATCGAGTCACTCCAGCAATGGCCAAACACTGGCTCATTCCCTGCTGCCAGGCCTGGGCCCCACTGCTCAATTCGGCCTGTACACACCATGCTGCAACCGTTCTGCACCTTTGAGACTTCAGTTCATACCCCAAAAATGCCAAGTTCAGAAGCTTAACTCCAAAAGGGAAGTTACAGGCTATAGATTGCAGTGATCATTTACCAGAAAAGTGTGATTAATAAAGTAGTTAGTGGTTTTGTTTATTTTGTTTGCTATCAGCAAGTAGTCACTGTGCTTCACCAGGGCCATCTTACCTGTATCGCTAAAATAAATGAAATAAAAACTAGATTTTTCCAGCTTAATTGATCCTGTAATAGTCAATCCCATGATGATTTTTTCTGACTTACCATGACTGGCAAAGACCAAGTTTTTCTATGATCTTGGGTCTGCTTGAAGTTTCATTGCTACTCTGATGTTGTGTATGAACTGCTTTGTGAGTACTGTGTAAGGAAGTTCAGCTCATTTCTCATTCTTTCTAAGTGGGTTATTTTCTCTATTTCAGGTGGTACACCATATCCAGGAATGATGGTTGACTCCAACTTTTATAATAAGATCAAGAGTGGGTACAGGATGACAAAACCAGAACATGCTTCTTCAGATGTGTATGTTTGCAACTGATGTGCTGTGGCTTCCAGCTTCTACAGAAATTATTTTTGAATAAGTATTCCAAGTCTTGTATCAGACAGCTAAACTCTTGCTTCCTGTTTCAATCTTCCTCCATGTAGCTATGACCTGATGGTGAAATGCTGGAACAGTGAGCCTGAGAAAAGGCCTTCCTTTACACGCCTGGCTGAAATTATTGGTGGTTTATTACCAGAAGCCTACAAGAAGGTAAGCCCTTTTTGCACTATTGACAACAGCAGAATTTTAATGCATAGTTGGTGCAGTAATCAGTAAAGAAAGTACTTCAGATTCAGTATTCTTAAAATGAAATATTGCTCACCAGATTACAAGTAAGAAATGGATAGGGAAGGCCACGCAGAGCTTATTAACATTTTCAGAAATGCTATCAAACCTCTTCCTTCTGATATTCCATGTGGAAGTAATTTCCTACACAAGCGAAGCCGTCCTGTAACATGCCCTACTATTGCCATTTAGTGGTAGAATTGTACCTCCAGATTCCATCTTTGCAGTTCCAGCTTTGTAAGTGCTGTGGTTCTATGGTAGTTTGCAAACTGATAATTTATTTGTGATAATGCAGAATAAAGAATTCACTTATGAACTAATTTCATATCTTCTGCTCTTTGAGTTATATAGATCATGTCAAATTTCCAAAAGTTTGCCAATTAGGGATAAAGACAAGTGCAACTACCTCTATCCACTCCATTGAATATGAAAACAATATATAATGGTAGTGTGTCCAAGCAGATAGAATACTGCACAACAGGATTAATCATGCTGTATAATAGACATCAGTGATGCCAAGTTTAGATTGGCTTAACCAAGCTACCGAAGCCTGGCAGGCTCCAACCATGAAAACATATGTAACATGGAAACCATGGTAACAGGCCCTCCAGTCCACTAAGTTTGTGCTGACAATCAAGAACTTGTCTACACAAATCGTATTTTATTCTCCACACATTCTCAATGTACTTGAATGAAATTCACTGTCAAAGGGAGTACATGCAAACTCTACATAGACAACTTGGAGGACAGATTCTGGATCACAAGGGCTGTCAGTCAGCAGTTCCACTAGCTGCTGCCCATGTGTTTCAGGTTGATTAAATCAGCTTGAAAAACATCCTCAGGCTTGGTAGGGTTCAGCATAGCCGTGGTTGGATCAGATCAGATTTTAATTTTGTTCCCAAAGAGATCGCTAATCTGGACACCACAGAACGCAATAGCTCTTTTTTGATGTTGTTCTCTATGATATTGTTGGACATCTCCCATGAATAGGTGAATAGAAGGACTGATAATTTATATGCTGCCCTTCATTTCAAGAATTTACTATCAATGAAGTGGTTTTGAAATGCTACTGTAAGAAACAAAGGAGTTAATTTGAGCACAGTCTCACAAAGTGACAATCTGACAACATCATTTATTTTGGTGATGTCGATTGGGGAATGAATATTACAGGGATAATTTATCTTCTCCCCTTCAAAGAATTGCTGTAGGATCTTTTATGTCTACCTCAGAAAGCAATTAGTGTATTTCTTTGGAAAACTGGCAACTCAGGTGTTACCCTAAGTTTTGGGGTTCAGATCTTTTGGATTTGAATTTACCCAGAACCATATGACAGTGAGGTGGGCATGCTACCATCAGAACATATTGACATCTGCTGCAGAAGCTCATTCTAAACTTCCTATTCAAATCTTCTAATTAGTTTTTCTTTGTAACTGAACAGAGCTACAAGCAGATGAATGATGATTTTCTGAAGAGTGACCATCCAGCTGTTGCTCGCATGCGGGCAGAATCCACCGATCCTTATATTGGAGTTAACTACAACAATGAAAATAAAAAGAAAGACCGGGAGAGTGGATTTGATGAGCAACGGTTAAGTGCTGACAGTGGCTACATCATCCCACTGCCTGATATTGACCCAGTCACAGACAATGACCCTAGTTCTTCAAGGAACCGCCATAGGTAAATCTACCTTGAGGTGCAACATGTTCAGTAAAATCCTTGCATGGTTAAATCTATTGGATGTGGGCCTCTAGCGATTATGTAATTAGTTTAGAAGTCTAAAGGTTCAGATTAATAATCGTGGCATGAATTCAAGTTCCCCAATCTCAGTGAGGGAAGCTAAATACAATGAATGTAATAAATCTGGAATTAATTAGATAGCATACCAGTGGCTATTAAACTACTGGAGTGTCTCCAAAATAACAGTTATCCAATTAGGTAAAATACCTGCTGTCCTTACATTATCAAACCTACATGAACATGGTTGATTCTTAGTTGAAATGGTTTGCTGAGCTCTTGTTCAATAGACTGTAGATGTTTAAGAAAACAGCCTACCTACCACATGGGGGATTTGGGATGGGGGATTACAGTTTGCCATCTCAAGTGGTGCGTGCTTTCCATGAATGAAAGGTCAATCAATTGGAACACTTTCTCATTGTTAATATTGCTTCTTTCACCAGACTTAGTAACACCTCACAGGTTGGTAAAGGACAACAAGCAGAAAATTATCCCCTGTTTGAGGTATTAGAAAAGAATTTAGTTTTCTAAAATGCTCTATATGTACTGAATTGGACTAAGCGCAATAGTAGATTATTAACATGAATAGGCAATACTTGGTAGCTTAGTTAGTGATGCCAACGTGAAGAATGAAAAAAATAATATAGGATAAAGAGAATTAAAAGTCGTGCATCCTGCCAAGTAACATTCCAAAAAGACCAAGGGAATGTGGCCATGAACTCAGGGAAAATGATATATAAAAATGCTCAAACAATGCTTTAGTTGCATGGCACCTTGGTTAGACCTCAGTTTGGAGTATTAGGTTCTGTTTTTGAAACACATTATAAAAAAGCTATGTGGGCCTTGGAGAGATTTACCAGACTGACACTGAGCATTAAAGGAGTTGACGGTGGGATTTTAAACTTTAAAATCTATTTACAGTTTTAAAAATGACAAACTGATTTGATTGGGCACAAACAGACCAATAATTCTTTAGGGCTGGGAACACAGAAAGGGAGACAAAAGAACAAAATTTAGAGCTAACTTATTTGAAACTAAATTCTGGAAGTAATGTTTCTTATGTGGAACAGAGCATATAAAGAATTCTGTCATGAAAAATGCCTGTTGGCTACTAGCTGAGGAATAGATGGAGGGGAGGGGGAGGTTAGAAAGATAGAGAAAGCATTAAAAACTCAAAGGAAGCTTTTATGACTGAAAATGATAGATTTTTATTAGGTAGGGGGTCAATGAGTATGGAATGAAGACAGCTAAAGAGTATGTTATGAGTCAGGTACACTGTAGTAGAATGATGAATCAGGCAGGAGTAGCTGAAAAGCTTTTCCTGTAAGCAAGTGTTGGAGGAAACAGATGGAAGATTACTTGTGGGCAGAAGTGTTTGGGGGCAAGTCAAAAGTACGCCCTGTCTGACAGCATTAATAACATATTAACGTCAACTAATAAAGAGCTCTTGGAAAATTTTGATGTGCATTATATACAGATAAAAATGCATGTATCCAAACTGGCAGCTTTTAATTCACAGGCGATCCATTACAGACACTGATTGTAGGTCAGATCTGACCTTTGGTATTTGGTTGCTTTAATATTTACGTCAGAACTTCTCAGCTCCCTTATTGTTTCTGCATTTAATAAATATATGCTGAAGGTTTTTACACAAAAACTTACAGGGAATTTTGCTGAAACTTGTTCTCCCAAACATGCCTGTCAACTCTCCAGTGATTCTCCTCTCACTATCCACACTAATTGCTGTATACACTAGCCAATTAATTTCCCACCCAGCTCATCTTTAGGATGTGGGAGCGTATTAGAGTAGCACCAGGGTAATCCACATTCAAAGGGAGGACATGCAAGCTCCGCGCAGAGAAAAGCAGTGGTCAGGATCAAATCTGAGTCCGAGTGTTATCTGATGTGGATGGATAGGTAAAAGCAGACCAGGAAGACTTGATGGTGGATTGGGTGGTCACTCTGGAGGAGTGACCTCCCAATTATGGCATGTCACTTTATGGATCAATGCAGGCCATTCTAGTTTATTACTCCACTGGGGTATTTGCATATATTTTTAGCATTTTTTAAAAAATAGACCTTTTTTCTCTTTTAGTTCCCAGACATCTGAAGAAAGTGCAATAGAGACCGGTTCCAGCAGCTCTACCTTTATAAAGCGAGAAGATGAAACCATTGAAGATATGGAAATGATGGATGATGTAGCAATTGATCCTTCAGACTTAGTGGAGGACAGCTTCCTGTAACCAGCTTTATTGTGGGAAAATAAACTTGCCCTATTCTAGACATGACCTTCTCGATAACCACTTACTGAGGCATGCCCAAGCAGAGAAGCTTGAGGAGGGAATTTGATGGTACTTCTGAAAGTGAGGCCAAATTGGAAGGATATCCTGGGACCAAGATATGATTTGTATTATAGTACATATCATATGTCTATTTCAGTGCATTATTTTTCTATTACGGTACACTCTACAGTGTTTATTTCAGGGTGTATACCCACTGCTATTCCTCTGGACTAAACATAATGCTAAACAGAGTTGTGTGTTTCAAAGACTTTGCTTCATCATAAATGGTCCTATATCTGGATATTTGATCACATTTATCAGACTGCTTCATATGCACATAATGATAACCATTATTAAGAATGTATGCTGTGTACTTAATGTTGTACCATATCATTTATATCTACATCAATAGATAGACAATGACTTTGTCATTCTCCAGGTGGGTTACAATCAGTTGTTTGTCATTGTTTTCAGATACCAATGCACATCTTCACTTAAACAGGCATTCTTTTTAGTGCTTACTTTCTAATTACAAAGGACTTCTATTTTTTGCAAAGCACAATTTTTTGGGAGTAACTACCTGTAAAGAATGCACTGCATCTATGCAAGATCCTACACTTGAATATTTCAAATATTTGTGTAAACTCATGAAAACATTACAGACGTGAACTACAACCTACATTGAAAAGCTAAGAACTTGGAATCCACAGTTATAACTCAGTTTGTGGACTGAGCCAACATATCAACTGACTTGTTTGTCGTTGCAACCTTTTGGAAATCAAAGGATTTGCAGAGCATGGAAAACTGGTATATTTGAGCCAGCTGTAAATGACCTGGTGAATTGTGGCAAAGACATGCCAACGGTTATGAAGAGGAGTTACTGAAGAAAGTTCTCTTCAAAGTGAACTAAAAGGAAAAGCAAGCCGTTTCTTTTGAGCCAGGATTTGAAGGATGAATCTGGTCGTGGAGAGCCTTGGTTAAATAGTAAACAAATTATAACATTTCTTTATGGGCCAAATACCACAAATACTTCTGAAGTTTAAGGAGGATGCCATAAAGCACAGAATTCCATTATGTAAATATTGTAAATTCAGTCTTACTAATGTGCTGAAAGTCAATTCAGTTTGAGGTATCTTAATTCATTAATTGAAGTGATGATATGATATTAAATTGAACTTGGCTATCATCAATAAGGGAAGGACCCTTTACATTTTCTGAGATCCCAGGCTGGAGGATTGAAATGTTTTACAAAACTGATGTCTTTACCATACATTAAGGATCAGCTTTGTACTGAACGAATCAGTAGTGACGAATTCTATTGTATGGTTTTCTTGTGCTAAAGAACATTAACATGTATCATTTAATGGAAGTAGCTGGCTTAAAAATTGCTGCTTGAATTTGATAACTAGTCAATATACTATTTGCTAACATTTGCAAACAGTAGATACCTGACACAATGGAGTCATTGATTACTTTTATGAAAGTAAGCAAATGTCTTTATAAATCATTCATAATCTGGATTAAGTTTTCTGATTTTTTTTCTGTATATGTGTGTGTGTATATATATATTTATATACACACACAGACACAAAATTATCATAAAACCTTCCAGGGATGGTATTAGTTAAAAACTTCTGAAAAAAATGTTGAGAACTCAAACTACTAGCAACATTAACTTAGCTACTTCCTAAACTATCAATGCAAAACTTTAAGCACATGGTTAAAGGTGAACACAGAAAATGCTGGAAATAGTCAGCAAGTCAGGCCACATCTGTGGGAAAGGAAATGAAGTTAATGTTTCATGTGGAAGACCCTTCATCAGACCCTGGAAAGAGAGAAATGAAGCTGGTTAGGCAGCTGAGAGGGAATGTCTGTGACAGGGTAAAACCTAGACGACCATGGGGCTAAACTGTAAACAAACATGTCTGATCACTGAGTGAATGGGAGCAGTTAGAGAGAGAGAACAGACAAAAATACACGCACACACAAAAGAATGTAGGAGTTATGAAATGCAAATATAGAATATCTGACAGGACAGGTTGGGAATAACTTCCACTCACAGAGGGGTACAAAAGAAAAATAAGGGAAAAAACAACAAAGAGGTTAAGCCAATGCCACAGGTGGACTGAATGATACAAAGAAATCAAGCTACCTGAAGCTGTAGAATTGTTCTATCCTCATTTCCATCTGTTCCTGCTCTGCATTTTGTACCTCCTACAGTCTTTTGTCTGTGTTCTCATGCCCTTGTTTATATTATCACCATGATCACCCTAGATTGACTCTTTCAGAGACCTACCCTCACTGCAGCTTTATGAGCTCCTTTCTTTCCCAATATGATGAAGCTGTTCAACCTGAACCATTGACTCTGTTTAATCTTCTCTTATAGACAGCCTGATATGCTCAGTAAGTCAAGCATTTTCTTGTTTATAATTCAAATTTAGAGCAAGTTCCATTTAAAAAAATCATTAACTAATAAGTTTTCCCACCTGGATGACATCATTTAAATATTGTCATTGAGATGGGCTTGGAGCCTAGTAGGGACCAGTTTGGATGTTGTTTGGCTTATTTCTGACTCAGTGAAGACCACATTTGTGCTTGTATTTTTGATTGAGCAAAGTGCATTACTGAGCCTCTCTGCTCCAAGCTATTAGCTGTTAAGGCATTAACATATTATACATTCCATGGCACATTGCAGTAGCTGTATAGAGTAATATTAGAAAATATGTATGAAGAGAAACTGATTACAAACCACTTTTTCAATTGCTTTCCATTGGTAAGTATTTTGTCCTGATATTGGTAATACTACATACTATTTCCTGCTCAAATCAATATTAGAGATCATAAAACACTCCATATCTAACAATAAAACAAGAACAAACATATTAAGAGACTATTGAAATTCATGAAAATTCATTTTCTATAAAATGTATGATAAAATGTAAAGAAAATATTAAGTAACTTTGCAGGCTAATATGTTCAGTGTTTCCATTCAGAGATGGATTTCAAATATTAAATGAACAAGCTAATGAGGCAGATCAAAATGATGTAGCATTGTCTAGGAATCATGACTTTTTCTTTGAATGGTTTGAATGTTGAATATTATCCAATGGTTCTACAAAGTTACCAGGCACATTGGATATATATGATGATGTTATACATCATTTCTGTATATATATACATATATATATGTGTATTTCAGTGTAGTCAAATGAGTTACTGCCATACATTTATGAATAGCTGTATCACTGCCTATGTTTATATTTTTGACTGTGATGTTAGCCACAGAAACGTTACATGTTGCACTTTTGAATGTCCTAAAAGTTATATTTTAAAATGTAAAAAAAACGAGATGATTTCAAAGGGATTGAATTGTTAATGTGTATCTGGATGCGTATGTGGGTTGAAGTTTCAAACATTTTATTATGACAAAATTACGCAGTTTTAAATACTTTTTTTAAAAAGAATTACTTTATGTTACATCAAATACACATTGTCTAAACCAGAATTTCTATTTCAATAAATTCAGATGAATTTAGTGACTGAGATTGGATTATCCTTCCCTCATTTCTTTTTACAAAATTGGATTTATTGTCATGTGCTCAGCTGCAATGAAAAAAAAAACTTGAAGCAGCATCATAAGTGCAACCATTGTCTGTGGATCTCATAGGTGAGATCCTTAGGTGTTGTTGGAGCTCCAGTCATCCATGCAGGTGCATTGTATTTTGTCACACTTCTGCCCGTGGCTTATAGATGGTGGAAAGTTTTGGGGAGTTGAGAGCTGAGTAATTCACCTCAGTAAATCTGTTCTCTAACTGGCTTAAGTAGCTAGATTACTTATGTGGGGCATTTCAATGGTGCTTTGAATGTTGATGCTGAGTCCTTGGTGAAATTAATGCTACTGAATATCAAGGAATTAGTTGGTCTTTTGCTAGAGATGGTTATTGCCTAGCACTTGTAATTTCTGAATATAACTTGTCACTTATCACCTGATATCTTAATTTATCCTGGTCAAGCAGCAGCTGACTGTTTAATTATGAATCACCCACAGACGTCTGTTGCTGATCAGTTTAAAACCTCATGAACAGCCCAGCACAGTGCCAGAAAGGTAAAGGAGACAAGTAATTTGGGTCCCTATTGGCAAAAGATTAGTGATGTAATAACACAATTGAACATCTTAAGTGTATAAAAAACAGGAGTGAAGGTTCAGGAGTCTTTAACTAGAATCAAGGAACCTTACAGAACATCGAAGGCCTTTTTGCTTATCCCTGAAACAAACGATCTAATTGTTTCCATTCCTTTTACACCCTAAAAGTATCACTGTTTCAAATGCCAGTCCAATTACCATTTGAAAAAAAATACTTATTCTCCTGCTTTGATCACTCTTTTGGACACTGCATTTCATATCGTAACCGCTCTCCCCAGCTCTTCTACCAGTTAACTTCGAAAAAAGAACATAGAACAGTGCAGTACAGAAACAGGCCTTCCAGCCCACGATATCTGTGCTAAACATAATGCCAAGTTACTTTCTGCCTGCTCGTGATCTATACCCCTCCAATCCCTGGATATGTCTTTCCAATCACCTCTTAAATGCCATTACCTTATCTGTTTCCACCACCATCCTTGGTATCACTGCCATTCTCTTTGAAAAAAACTTGCCCTGTGCATCTCCCTTACACTTTGTCCTTCTCAGCTGTAAGCTATGACCTGTAGTATTTGACAGTTCTAACCTGGGATAAAGAGTCTGACTGTATACTTTATCTATGCCTCTCAGGTCTTCCTTCAGCTACCAACACTCCAGAGAAAACATTAAAATCTTTTCCGGTCTCTCCTCATAGATAATATCCTTTAATCCAGGCATCATCCTGGTAAAGCTCTTCAAAGTCTCTACAATAGGTCTACAGCAGATGCAATCTCAATTGTTCTTCACACAGCCCTGGATCACCTGGACAATATGAACACCGATGTCAGGATGTTGCTCGTTGACTATAGCTCAGTGTTACATACCTCATGGATATCTTGTGACTGTCTTATGACCATAATGTAATTGAGTATCTTATGAGCATGAGGTAATGGTCATGTGATGGTGGGGTGATGTAATTTTCCCGCCAGTGTGAGATCAAGTGATGACATGTTCACCACGGGTAAAAAAGGGAGACCCCTGTGGTGACACAGCTAGTTTTTCCTGTTGAGGTTTAAGTTTAGTTCGTTATTTAATTCATCAGATACTCCGTTATGCTGCGTATTAATCTCATGATGCAGTTTCATTTTAAAGTGGAGTTCTACTTTCTATCGTAAGTAGTATTGGAGAGTGAAGACCTTACCAAAGTACAGGAATTCGCCAAGTCGAGTAAAGCTGATATCGTTTGGCGGTTTTGGAGAAGATCAACTTTTATTGAATCTTCGTTCAGGAAATAGTGACCTGTATGAGATATCCTCTGTTAAAGCAGGAAGGATTGCACAGTGTCTATTCTCCAGAAGAAAAGATCAGTTCCTTTAAACCGTTTTATTTCCGTCATTGTGAATCCTGTGGACAAGGCAGGTTCTGGCTGGGATCAGCAGTAACGTCACGTCTTCGAGGAATTCTTTGCTTCAGGAAAGTCCTAATTGACTGTATAAATCTCTTGGACTTTCGAATTTACCATTCTAAGAACTGTGTTTGAATTTACCACTTTAAGACCTGTTTTCGCATTTACCCTTTTAAGAACTGTTCCAGAGTTGCCGTATAGCAGTTAACTTCCGGTTAAATTAGTCGTTTGAATATTTTTCACTATTGTTGAGCAGAGTTTAATAAATATTTGTTTGTTTTTATGAAACCTGACTCAATTGATATTCATTGTTGCTGGTCACGTGACATAATTTGGGGGCTCATCTGGGATTGTTCCAATTTTGAGCTTAACTGCTTGTTTAATTATCAACCTGATTTGGAAAAGGGAAATACCAGATTCTTTTGTTTGATTGGTCTGTGGGTGGTATTCGGCAGCAATGAATATTGACGACTTTATGGAATCGCCAGACCCGGAGTTTTTGGCGAAGGCGAGAAAGGGTGTTGTATCCGAGATTTCTAGAAGGTTAGACCTTAAAAGAATTACGAAGGTTACAACAAAGCCAGTAATTCAGAGAAAAATCACGGCACACTATAAGGAGTTGGGTGTTTTTGATGAAGAAGTGTTAGATATGTTTCCATTGAGTAATCTAGAGATGCAGTTACATAGCGAACAAATAAAGTTAAAGCAATTAGAAGCTGATTTGGAAAGAAGTCAGTTAGAAGCCGAAAATTAACAGAAGGAATTCGAGGCTAGAGAAACCCATAGGAAAAGGGAATTTGAAGAAAGAGAAACAGAGAAACAGAGGAAATTTCATCCAGAGATGGAGAAATTAAAGTCCGAGAATCAGTCCTCTGGTTCAAGGAAACAGTTTGTTGCTAGTTGAGAGGTTATTTTGGCTCCTTCATTTAGTGAAACAGAAGTGGACAAATATTTCCAACATTTTGAAACTGTGCTCTGAGTTCAGGGTGCCGAAAGATAGATGGCCAGTGATGTTACAAAATGTAATTAGAGGCAAAGCACAACAAGTTTATACAGCTTTAACTGCTGAGCAAGCACTTGATTATGATATTGTGAAGCAGCATGTATTGAAAGCGTATGAACTGGTTCCAGAAGCTTATATAGAAAGGTTCAGAAATTTGAAGAAATCTGTGGAAAAAACTTACGTGGAATTTGCCTACGAGATCTCTGTGTGTTTTGAGAGATGGGTTTCCTCTAAAAATGTGAATGGGGAATTTATAATAAATTCAAAGAGTTGATTTTACTGGAGGAATTTTAAAAAATTACTGTTGAAGTGAGGACATACTTAAATGAGAGGGACCCTGCTACATTGCAGGAGTCTGCTAATTAGCTGATGAGTATGCTTTAATTCATAAGAGTAAATTTTCTCCAGGTAGAACTTTTAAATGGGAAAATAGCACAGAGAGTCAAGGTAAGCCAGAAATTAAATCTGAAGTTAGTGAGAAAGGTAAGGATGAAGGGAGACATGTGAAGGAAAGACATTTTGGTATTATTTGTAATTATTGTAAGAAACCTGGACATGTAATAGCTAACTGTTTTCGATTGAAAAAGAAGGAAGCAGTCCCAGATGCTTGTGTGCAGCATATTGAAACACCTGTAAATCCACAGAGTTCGATAAATACAAATGAAGCTTTGTCAGAGTCTGACCAAGTTAAGAGGGGATATGAACATTCTATAACCGAAGGATTTGTATCCTTGAAAGAGGGATCCAATCCAGTACCAATAAGAATCCTTAGAGATACTGGAACTTCTCGATCACTTATATTAGACAGTGCTCTAACGTTTAGTGATGAATCTGACATTGATGAGGTAAACTATATAAGAGGAATTGGGAGTGTCCTTATGCCTGTACATTTGCATTGAGTAAATTTACCGTCAGGGTTAGTTACAGGGCCTGTTAAGGTAGGACTACAACCCAGTTTACCCGTGAATGATGTTTCTCTATTGTTAGGGAATGACTTAGCAGATGGGCAAATTTTTCCTGAAGTGCATTTGACAATAAAGCCTATTTCTGAGGAACCACAGAGGGATTCTAACACAGATTCTTCCTATGTTGTAACCCGAGCTATGGCTAAAAGGACTGAAGTGCAGGATGGGTCTGTTATCCATGACTGTTCAACTCGGGATTCAAATTTTGAGGATGTGTCAGAAACTTTCTTACCTTCATTATTTGATCATGATTATTGTAGTAAGTCTGACCATGGAGATTTGTCTTTACCTCGGAAGGAGATGATAGCAGAGTAGAGTACAGACCCTGAAATTATCAAGTTAAAGGAACAAGCTCTTCCAAATAGTGAAATTGAGAAGGTGCCATTAGGATAATATTTTGAAAAGGGAGTATTAATGAGGAAATGGAGATCACCTACAATTCCTGCAAGTGAAGAATGGGAAGTTAATCACCAGGTAGTAGTTCCTAAAGTTTATCAAAATGAGATTTTAACTATGGTTCATAGTATGCCTTTGGGTGGCCATCAAGGTGTAAAGAAAACTATGAACAAGGTTTTTAGACATTTTTACTGGCCCAGTTTAAGAAAAGAGGTAGTGATATTTTGTAGAACGTGTCATACTTGTCAAATTGTGGGTAAACCTAATCAAGTTACTCCAGTGGCCCCACTGCAACTGATTCCAGCATTTGGAGAGCCATTTTCCAAAATTATTATAGATTGTGTAGGCCCATTGTCAAAAACTAAAACTGGACATCAATATTTGCTGACCATTATATGCACAGTGTCTAGGTTTCCAGAGGCAATGCCTCTTAGGAATATAACAGCCAAAACTGTGACAAAGGCTTTTATAAAATTCTTAATTTATTTTGGGTTGCCTAAGGAAATACAATCTGATCATGGTGGTAATTTTATGGATTGTTCCAGCAGATAGTTTATAAATTGGGAGCAAAACAGATTACCTCATCTGCATATCATCCAGAATCGCAAGGAGCCTTGGAGAAATTCCATTCTACCCTTAGAACTATGATTAGGATGTATTGTGTGGAAAATGAAAAGGACTAGGATGAAGGCGTGCATTTATTACTTTTTGCAGTATGGGAGGCAGTGCAGTAATCATTAGGTTTTAGTCCTTTTGAACTTGTGTTTGGGCATAGAGTTCGAGGACCTTTGGCCTTGTTGAAGGAACAGTGGATTAATAAAGAGGTACATACTAATTTGCTGGATTATGTTTTAAAATTCAAGGAAAGATTATATAAAGCTTGTAGCTTCGCCAAGGAAAATTTAAAATTGGCTCAGGAGAAAATGAAAACTTGGTATGATAAGGAAGCTAGAATGAGGTCATTTAAATCTGGAGATAAGGTGTTGGTTCTTTTCCCGATGCAAATGAACCCATTACAAGCTAAATTTCATGGTCCTTATGAGATTAAATCTAAAGTAAATGATGTGGATTACGTGATAACAACCCCAGATCGAAGAAAGTCAACACAGCTGTGTCATATAAATAAGATACAACCGTATTATGAGAAACAGTCTGCTACTATGACTGTTGTGGTCAATAATAATGAGTTTGATCCCATTGGGAACATAATGGATGATTCATCTGAATCTCATTTTAAACCCAACATTATTTCTGCCAGATTACCAAAATCAACAATTCTGGAAAATAGTGATGAGAAATTAGCTCATTTACAGCCAGAGCAGAGACAGCAGATGAAACAGTTAATTTTTAAATATAGGGATTTATTTCCAGATGTTCCTAGAAGAACCACCGTAGCTTCGCATGATGTAGATGTTGGAGATGCAAAACCCATAAAACAACATCCATATCAGATGAACAGGGAAAAATGTGAACTTACTGAACAAGAATATAAGTATATGTTAGAGAATAATATTATTAGACCTTCTAATTCGAATTGGAGTTTACCGTGTGTTATGGTGCCTAAGCCAGACGACAGTATTCGATTTTGTACAGATTACAGGAAGGTGAATGTTGTGACAAAAACTGATGCATATTCAGTCCCTAGGGTAGATGATTGTGTGGATAAAATTGGACAAGCAAAGTTCCTTACAAAGATTGATTTGTTAAAAGGTTATTGGTGTGTTCCATTGACGGATAGAGGTAGAGAGATTTCTGCATCTGTAACCTCATCCGGGTTATATGAATATAATGTACTTCCCTCTGGGATGAAGAATGCACCAGGTACTTTCCAGTGGATGATTAATTCTGTGATTCATGGGGTTAAAAGATACAGATGCCTATATTGATGATTTAGTTACAAGAAATAATACTTGGAAAGCACATATTACTGCGGTGGAGAAACTATTTGAAAGACTTTCAAAAGCTAACTTAATTATTAACTTAGCTAAAAGTGAATTTGGTCATGCCACGGTGACCTACCTTGGTTATGTTGTGGGTCAAGGAAAATTAGTTCCTGTTCAGGCAAAAGTTCAGGCAATTTTAGAGGTACCCACTCCAACTGGTAAGAAAGCTCGCAGAAGATTCTTGGGAATGGTAGGATATTACTGAAAATTTTGTAAGAATTTTAATAGACAATAGACAGTAGATGCAGGAGTAGGCCATTCAGCCCTTCGAGCCAGCACCACCATTCACTGTGATCATGGCTGATTATCCACAATCAGTACCCTTTTCCTGTCTTCTCCCCATCACCGCTATTTTTAAGAGCTCTATCTAACTCTTTTTTTAAAGAATCCAGAGAATGGGCCTCCTCTGTCTTCTGAGGCAGAGCATTCCACAGAACCACAGCCCTCCGCGTGAAAAAGTTTTTCCTCAACTCCGTTCTAAATTGTCTACCCCTTATTCTTAAACTGTGACCTTTGGTTCTGGACTCCCCCAACATCGGGAACATGTTTCCTGCCTCTAGCGTGTCCAATCCCTTAATAATCTTATATGTTTCAATCAGATCCCCACTCATCCTTCTGATTTCCAGTGTATACAACCCCAGTTCCCAGTTGCTCCAATATTTCAACATATGACTGTCCCGCCATCCCAGGAATTAACTTCGTGAACCTATGCTGCACTCCCTCAATAGCTAGCATGTCCTTCCTCAAATTTGGAGAACAAAACTGTACATAATACTCCAGGTGTGGTCTCACCAGGGCCCTGTACAACTGCAGAAGGACCTCTTTGCTCCTATACTCAACTCCCCTTGTTATGAAGGCCAACATGCCATTAGCTTTCTTCACTGCCTGCTGTACCTGCATGCTTACTTTCAGTGACTGATGAACAAGGACTCCTAGCTCTCATTGAACTTCCCCTTTTCCTAACTTGACACCATTCAGATAGTAATCTGCCTTCCTGTTCTTGCCACCAAAGTGGATAACCTCACATTTATCCACATTAAACTGCATCTCCCATGCACCTGCCCACTCACCCAACCTGTCCAAGTCACCCTCCCCTCCATTCTCATAACATCCTCCTCACATTTCACACTTCCACCCAGCTTTGTGTCATCTGCAAATTTGTTAATGTTACTTTTAATCCCTTCATCTAAATCATTAATGTATATTGTAAATAACTGCAGTCCCAGCACCGAGCCTTGCAGTACACCACGAGTCACTGCCTGCCATTCCGAAAAGGACCGATTAATCCCTACTCTTTGTTTCCTGTCTGCCCACCAATTTTCTATCCATGACAGTACCTACCCCCAAAACCATTTGCTCTAATTTTGCACACTAACCTTCTATGTGGGACTTTATCAAAGGCTTTCTGAAAGTCCAGGTACACTACATCCACTGGCTTTCCCATGTTCATTTTCATAGTTACGTTCTCAAAAAATTCCAGAAGATTAGTCAAGCATGATTTCCCCTTCATAAATCCATGCTGACTCGGACCTATCCTGTCACTGCTATCCAAATATGTTGCTATTACATCTTTTATAATTGATTCCAGCATCTTCCCCACCACTGATGTCAGACTAACTGGTCTATAATTGCCTGTTTTCTCTCTCCCTCCTTTCTTAAAAAGTGGGATAACATTAGCTACCCTCCAATCCACAGGAACTGATCCTGAATCTATAGAACATTGGAAAATGATTACCAATGTGTCCACGATTTCTAGAGCCACCTCCTTAAGTACCCTGAGATGCAGACCATCAGGCCCTGGGGACTTATCAACCTTCAGTCCCATCAGTTTACCCAACACCACTTTGTGCCTGATGCAAATTTCCTTCAGTTCCTCTGTTACCCTAGGTCCACTGGCCACTATTACATCTGGGAGATTGTTTGTGTCTTCCCTAGTGAAGACAGATCCAAAGTGCCTATTCAGCTCGTCTGCCATTTCCTTGTTCCCCATAATAATTTCACATGTTTTTGTCTTCAAGGGCCCAACTTTGTTCTTAACTAATTTTTTCCTCTTCACATACCTAAAGAACCTTTTACTATCCTCCTTTATATTTTTGGCTAGCTTACCTTGGTACCTCATCTTTTCCCCCTGTATTGCCTTTTTAGTTATCTTCTGTTGCTCCTTAAAAGTCTCCCAATTCTCTGGCTTCCCACTCATCCTTGCTATGTTATACTTCATCTCTTTTATTTTTCTACTGTCCTTGACTTCCCTTGTCATCCACGGTCTCCCCTTATTCCCCTTAGAACCTTTCTTCCTCTTTGGAATGAACTGATCCTGCACCTTCTGTATTATTCCCAGAAATACCTGCCATTGTTGTTCCACTGTCATCCCTGCTAGGGTATCTCTCCAGTCAACTTTTGCCGGCTCCTCCCTCATGTGTCCATAGTCCCCTTTGTTCAACTGTAATACTGACACTTCCGATTTTTCCTTCTCGCTCTCAAATTGTAGATTAAAACATCATATTATGGTCACTACTTCCTAATGGCTCCTTTACCTCGAGTTCCCTTATCAAATCTGGCTCATTACACAACACTAAATCCAGAATTACCTTCTCCCTGGTAGGCTGTAATACAAGTTGCTCTAAGAATCCATCTTTGAGGCACTCCACAAACTCCCTTTCTTGGGGTCCAATTTTGTGAACATTGCTCTTCCATTAACTAACCTCTTGAAGAAAAATGAAAAGTTTGTTTGGGCAGAGCCTTGTCAAGAGGCCTTTGATAAATTGAAAACTGTACTATGTAGTCAACCTGTGCTCAAATCCCCTGACTTTGAAAAACCATTTTCATTAGCAATAGATGCTAGTGATGAAACTGCAGGAGCAGTGTTACTCCAAAGGGATGAAAGTGATGAAGTTAATTGTCCGGTAGCTTACTTTTCTAAGAAATTTAATTTGCATCAAAGAAATTATTCAACAATAGAAAAGGAATTATTATCTCTTGTTTTGGCTTTACAACATTTTGAAGTGTATGTTGTTACTACTCAGAAACCACTCATAGTTTGCACCGATCATAATCCGTTAAGGTTTTTGAGTAAGATGAAAAACAAAAATAAAAGATTACTAAATTGGAGTTTGACGTTACAGGAGTATAATATTTTGATAACTCATACTAAAGGTAAAGATAATGTGATCGTTGATTGTCTAGATGTTAAATGTACAATGTAAATTTTTCTGGAGTAGTATTTTAAGATTTGTAACACTCCTACTGTATATTAGTTTGCAAGATGCTGTATGATAATACTGTGTATATTGTGTTAGTTGTAAATTTTATACATTTGGATTTTTTTTGTAAACAGTTAATTGTTAAAATTTTGCTCCTAAAAAGACCAAATTTTTTTTTGGAGGGAGGTGTTATGTACCTCATGGATATCTTGTGACTGACTTATGACCATGATGTAATTGAGTATCTTATGAGCATGAGGTAATGGCCATGTGATGATGGGGTGATGTAATTTTCCCGCCTGTGTGAGGTCACGTGATGACATGTTAACCACGGGTATAAAAGGGAGACCCCTGTGGTGACGCAGTTAGTTTTTACAGTTGAGGTTTAAGTTTAGTTCGTTATTTAATTCGTCAGATACTCCGTTATGCTGCATATTAGTCTCATGATGCAGTTTCGTTTTAAAGTGGAGTTCTACTTTCTATCGTAAGTAGTACTGGAGAGTGAAGACCTTACCAAAGTACAGGAATTCGCCAAGTCGAGTAAAGCTGATATCGTTTGGCGGTTTTGGAGAAGATCGACCTTTACTGGATCTTCGTTCAAGAAATAGTGACCTGCATGAGATATCCTCTGCTAAAGCAGGAAGGATTGCGCAGTGTCTATTCTCCAGAGGAAATGGTCAGTTCCTTTAAACTGTTCTATTTCCGTCGTCGTGAATCCTGTGGACAAGGCAGGTTCTGGCTGGGATCAGCAGTAACGTCACGTCTTCAAGAAATTCTTTGCTTCAGGAAAGTCTCTCCTAACTGACTGTATAAATCTCTTGGACTTTCGAATTTACCATCCTAAGAACTGTGTTTGAATTTACCACTTTAAGAACTGTTTTCGCATATACCCTTTTAAGAACTGTTCCAGAGTTGTCGTATAGCAGTTAACTTCCGGTTAAATTAGTCATTTGAATATTTTTCACTATTGTTGAGCAGAGTTTAATAAATGTTTGTTTGTTTTTATAAAACCTGACTCAATTGATATACATTGTTGCCGGTCACGTGACATCAGTGTTTAACACCATTGTTTCTTCAATCCTGATCAAAAAGCTACAGAATCTGCGCCTCTGTACCTCCATCTGCAATCGGATTTTTGACTTCCTAACCAGAAGAGCACAATCTGTGCAGATTGGTGATAATATCTCCTCACTGATGATCAACACTGACACACCTGAGGGGTGTGTGCTTGGCTCACTACTCTACTCCCTCTGTCCCCATGACTTTGTGAATAGGTATAGCTCAAATGCCATCTATGAATTTGCTGGTGATACCATTGTTGGTGGAATCTCAGATGGAGATGAGAGGGCGTAGATGAGTGAGATATACCAGCTAGTTGAGTGGTGTTGAGCGTGAACCTGGCACTCAACGTCAGTAAGACCAAAGAGCTGATTGTGGACTTCAGGAAGTGTAAGACAAGTGAACACAAAACTATCCTCATAGAGGGATCAGAAATGGAGAGAGTGAGCAGTTTCAAGTTCATGGGTGTCAATATCTCTGAGGACCTAACCTGGTCCCAATATATCCATGCAGCTATAAAGAAGGCAAGACAGTGGCTATATTTCATTAGGAATTTGAGGAGATTTGGTTTGTCACCTAAAACACTCGAAAACTTCTACAGATGCACCATGGAGAGCATTCTGACAGGCTGCATCACCATGTGGTATGGGGGGGGTGTGGGGAGTTACTGCACGGGATTGAAAGAAGCTGCAGAAAGCTGTAAAGTTAGTCAGCTCCATCGTGGGTACTAGCCTCTGTAGTATTCAAGACATCTTCAAGGAGCGGTGCCTCAGACAGGCGGTGTCCATTATTAAGGACCCCCATCATACAGGACTTGCCCTATTCTCCTTGTTACCATCAGGAAGGAGGTACAGAAGCCTGAAGGCTCAACAATTCAGGAACAGCTTCTTCCCCTCTGCCATCCAATTCCTAAATGGACAATGAACTCATGAACACTACCTCACTTTTTTATATATTATTTCTGGTTTTGCATTATTTTTTAATTTAACTATTTAATATACAGTACATATATATGCTTACTGTAACTGATCTATTTACTTTTTTCCTCCATATTATCATGTCTCGCATTGTATTACTGCCGTTAACAGATTTTACAACATATGCAGTGATATTAAACCTGATTCTGAATCTGAGTCTGACATTCTTTCTGTAATGGGACAAACAGAACCACACTGAATGCTCCAAGTGTAGCCTAACCAGAGTTTTATCTAGCTACCACATGCCTTCCTGACTAGTGAAAGATAAGTATTCTATCTACTTCTGTTGCCACCTTTCAGGGAACTATGGACTGACCCCAATATCACTCTGTACATCAATGCTCCTGTGTATTTTCATAATATATTTGATCTACCAAACTGCGGCACACTCAGATAAAACTCTGTCTGTCATTTCTCCGCATGTACTGCATACATGTAACCTTCTTCATTGTCTGTAACTCCACATATTTTTGAGTTGTCTGCAAATTTACTAATTAATACATCAGCATTTTCAAGGTTCAAAGATCAACGTAAGTTTATTATCAAATGACCTATATGTTACCATAAACAACCTTGGGATTTATTGTCTTGCAGGCATTTACAGAAAAGAAAATGCGATAAATAATGACAGACAGCCAATGTGCAAAAAATAGCAATCCATGCAAACAATAATATTGCTGAGAGCACGAGTTGTAAGGAGTCTTTGAAAGTTAGACCTGTAGGTTTTTAAATCATTTCAGAACAGCGATGATTGAAGTTATTTATGCCGTTTCAGGATCCAGATGGTTGCTAGTAGAGAGAAAAAGAATGGCCTGGATGGTGAGGTTCTTTGAGATGGATGCTGCTGCTTTCTTGTGACAGTGTTCTATGTAAATGCAATCCACTGGGGGTGGGGGGGGGTGGAGGAGAGCTTTGCTTGTGATGGACTGGGCTGTGTCCATCACTTTCTGTAGCTTTTTCCATTCCTGGGCATTGGTGTTTCATCCAAAGTCATTGTAAGCAACTGGAGGTCCCAGCAGTGATCCTCGCAGAATACCTTTGGTCACAGACTTCAGGCAATACTAACTCTTCCACCAGTACTCTCTGTCTTCTATGAGCAAATGGTTTGGAGTCCAACCTACCAAGTCTCTGTTGATCCCATAATCTTCTGTGTCAGCCTAACCATGAGGTACTTCGTCAAAGTAGAATTTATTGTCATGCACAATATATGCACAGTTGCAGTGAATGGCTTACTTGCAACAGCATCACAGGGACATGGCAGTCACAAGAAAAACATAAACTGAATATAAATCATACACAACATTTTCAAGAAGGAACACATTAGAACAAAAAGAATAATGCCCATTTTAGTGCACAGTGATCAAAGTGGTCATAATGTTGCTAAACTGTAGTGATTAGGGTTACGCTAGATGACTCAAGAACTGAACGGCTGAAGGAAAGTAGCCATTCTTGAACCTGATGGTGTAGGACCTAAGGCTTCTGTACTTCCTATCCGATGTAGCTGCGAGATCTTGAAGGTGGGGGTCTCTGATGAGGGATTTTGCTTTCTTGCAGCAGCACCTCCCTGTAGAAGCCTTTAATGGTGGGGAGTGATGTATAGGGTAGAATTCACTACTATTTGCAGCTTCTTACATGCCTGTGCATTCAAATTTTTTTTATGGTGTACACCCAACCTCGCCACCCTCCGGGGTTTAGAGGCTCCGATCCAGTATGCAGAGCTGGTGCACCCTCTTTAAAGACTCTGGCCGACTCCGCTAATTGGCAGACATGTTTTACTGCCAAGATTTGGATATTTAAGGAGCACCTAAACTTAGGATCGGTGCTCAATCATCAGCTCAACTTTGGTTCAGTCTGCAACTGAGTTTAGGATTTCTGCCTCATCTGATTTCTCGTCTATTCTCGTCAGGTTCTCATCTAGCATCTAGTTATGAACCCTATTCTCATCTCAGTATTGAGATTGTATCTCAATTCTAGTCTTGGATTCTCCAGCACTTGGGTCCTAACCATTCTCCCCTAGGCCTCTTGGCATAGAATTACTGCATCAGACCATGATACAATCAGTCAGTCTACTTTCAACAGTACATCTGTAGAAGTTTATTGAAGTGTTTGATGACAAGTCAAAACTTTTTAACCTCCTAAGAAAGAAAAGGAAGTGGAACACTTTCCTTGTGATTGCATCTACATGCTAGGCTTAGGGCAAACCATCCAATATGGAGTCATAGACTGATAGAACACCACAGCACAGAGACAAGACCTTTACTCTATTCAGTCCATGCCCATTTGTTATTCTACCCCGTCCCATCAACCTGCGCCTGGACTACACCAAGCTGCATCAGCTTAATTTCACACCCTCCCCCCCTCCAGAATTCCAAATGAACCATTTCCTCTGGGATGTCAATTCCTTTCCTCACAGGATCTTTCCATGCAACTACAGGAGACTTGTTACCTCTGCTCACTTCCTGATGGCCAGAGCCTCCGAATGAAGCAACAATTCTCTTGTACTTTTCCAAAGAAAGTGGACTGACCTGCACATTCATTGCATTTCTTTGTCTTTATTTTGTGATCATATTATTTCTGATTTTCTCAAATTTATGCATTTGAACTCTCTCTCTGAGCCTTCAGCTGTAATGACTACTTGCAGCTTTAGGCTGTTGTGATCTACACATCGGGCCTTCAAAATAACATGTCTATAAATAGTGACTCATATATAAACTGTATTTGTTCTGTGAGCATATTGGCATGTGTGTTAAGAGTAGTGTAACTATGTGTCTGAGCACCACTGATGCTAGTGAAATAACTGTTCACTACTGAGAGAGAAATACATTTGTGAACCATGAAGTTATTTTAAGAAGTTCACACTCACTCTCATTCACATGTAGCGAATCTCACAGATACTCTTTTCACTACTTGTTTGTTCATGTGAACATTGCAGAGCAAATGCACTCCCCAGTCACCATTTAAAAGTTGTTTGAGGTCAGGCTGTGTAAGCAATTACCAGTGAGAGTCTGTTATTAAAAGTTATTCTAGGACAGAGTCAGGCGTCAATAATTGCAGTACATGACAGACTCAGTGAAAATTGAGGTGTACTCTGCAGAATATTGCTGGGTTCCTCCAGGCTGTGGAACCGTTGGTCTGTTCTATCAGACTGTGTGTGGCAGCATGGAGTTTACATAGTCACATCGTTCTCACATGCATGAATTGTGTGCGCGAGTCAGGACCCTCAGGGCTAGTCAGTGTTTGGAACCTGAATGATGCACTGCAAACAGTCACAAACCAGCTGGTCACTGTGAGTAAAATCATTCTGATTGCGAAAAATGTCCAAGCAGTGTCATGTGATGGGTGCAGGTTGACAGGCTTGCAATGAATGTACATAATATGTATGTCGTGGATTTCGTCAATTCCAGCCTGGAAGGAGCCAGAGCACAAAAGTTAAAGGGCACCATGATCTTCAGAGTCAGTGGCACAGTACATATCCCATTGTTCTGCAGCTGGCATTGGAGCTACTCGCTGTGGACAGGATTTATTATACAGGGCAATTAAAAATAAGCCAGGAAGAAGCAGAGCGGCCACTGTATGAGTGGGCCAATGCTGAATGTACTTTCAGGGTATTTTGAGGCACGTGATAAAGTAGGCAGTTGTCAGTATGGTTTCCTTAAGGGAAAATCTTGCCTGACAAATCTGTTGGAAGTCTTTGAAGACATAACAAGCAGGATAGACAATTGGTGAATGTCGTGTACTTGGATTTTCAGAAGGTCTTTGACAAAGTGTCACACATGAGGCTGCTTAACAAGTTAGCAGCCCATCGTATGACAAGAAATATACTAGCATGGATAGAGCATTGGCTGATTAGCAGGAGGCAAAGATTGGGAATAAAGGGAGCCTTTCCTGACTGGCTGCCGATTACTACTGGTACTCCACAGGGGTCTGTGTTGGGACCACTTCTTTTTGCATTATACATCAATGATTTGGAGTATGGATTTAATGGTTTTGTGGCCAAGCTTGCAGATGAGATGAAGATAGGTGGAGGGACAGGTAATTTTCAGAAATTAGAGAGGCTACAGAAGGACTTAGACAGATTAGGAGAATGGGCAAAGAAGTGGTGGATGGAATACGGTGTCCGGAAGCCTACGGTCACGCACTTTGGTAGAAGAAATAAAACATAGACTATTTTCTAAATAGAGAGAAGATTCAAAAATCTGAGGTGCAAATGGATTTGGGGGTCCTCGTGCAGGATTCCCTAAAGGTTAATTTGCAGGTTGAGTCAGTGGTGAGAAAGGAAAATCCAACGTTAGCATTCATTTCAAGAGGACTAGAATATAAAAGCAAGGCTGTAATATTGAGGCTTTATAAGACACCGGTGAGGCCTCACTTGGAGTATTGTGAGCAGTTTTCACCCATTATCAAAGAAAGGATGTTCTGACATTGGAGAGGATTCAAAGGAAGCTCACGAAATGATTTCGTGATTGAAAGGTTTATTCAAATGAGGGGCATTTGATGGCTCTGGGCCTGTACTCATTGGAATTCAGAAGAATGAGCAGTGATCTCCTTTGAAAGCGATAGAATGTTAAAAGACCTCAATAAAGTGAATGTTGAGAGGATGTTTCCTATGTTGGGGGAGTCTAAGACCAGAGGACACAGCCTTAAGATAGAGGGATGTTCATTTAGAATGGAGATGAGGAGGAATTTCCTTAGCTAGAGAATGGTGAATCTGTGGAATTCATTGCCACAGGCATATTTAAGGCAGAATTTGATAGATTCTTGATTAGTTAGGGCATGAAGGGAGACAGGAGATTGAAGCTGAGAGTGAAATGGATGAGCCATGATGAAATGGCAGAGCAGATGCAATGGGCCAAATGGCCTAGTTTTGCTCCCCTATCTTATGAATTGCTACCATTTTGGTTATAATGTCTTTAATGACCTGGTTCATGTTGTGTAACCCTAGGGCTGAGGCATTGGCCAATTTTCCAGAGTGGAGTTCTCAAGGGTTAGAAACCCACCGTCCATAGTCATGCGCTACTCTGATGGTATAATGAGAGTCAGTGTGAATATTTACTGTAGTACCAGCTCTAAGGCTGCAAGCTCTTTTCAAGGCTGAAAGCTCAGAAAATGGTAAGACGCACTCAGGAAATGACTGAGATAATGCACCTTAGTTTGACCAAAGTGGCGGCTTCTTCCTCGACACCTTGTGATCCTTGTCAGCCAGGGCAGGCAAAAGGACTGTCTGTGGAACATATAAGCAAATCATGCACACATTGAAGCAGTGTGAAATTGGATGGGAGGGCCTCATCTGCCTAGTCTCTCTGAAGAGGCTGAGAAAAGAAACGGTAGGACTCTCAATAGGAGGTTGGTCCAAGTGTTCTGTTTGCCTTGATCTGTAACAAATATTGAGAGTATGTGTGAACTGGGATAGAAAAGAATGCCCCACGTAAAACAACCATTGTGTAGTATTTGCCACAACTGAGGATTGTGGTTGTATTTTGAACTATTGGATACTCTGGTAGTACAGATTCTTTAATAGCCTGTAGATCTTGAACAAAATGTCAGGTGTCCCTTCCCGGCTTTTGTAGTTGCAATAAAGTTCTCACTCTTGGTACAGCAGTTCCCCAGTGTATGAATGCTTCCAATAAAGGGAAAAAACTCTTTCAGCCTCTGGGTTCAAGGGGTACAGAAGTTTATGTGAAAAGGGTTTTGCAGCATCTAATTGCTCTTTAAAGGGTTCATCAGATATTATTTACCCCACATCACCACCTCCTTTTGCTCATAGGATCTCTCATACTTGATCAGACAACTATTTGGTAAAGGCATTGTTCTGTGTCTGGGAAAGGCTCAGGTCCTGATTTTCAGAGTTAGTGGGATAGGATGTAAGTTCACTGAATGTAAAGATAATTGCCTGGGAAAAAAGGTTCCATCTGGAAGGTTATAGCTGGCTTCCAGCTTTTTACATTAGAGACATTTAACCATGGGTCATAAATCCCTTTAACTCTTCCACCTCTCTGTTCATTCCCGAATAAGGTACAATTCCAGGGGATGTCTACATATGTCTGGGTGTAAGCAGCTTGTACAGAAGCCTTGAGACTGAGACAACTTCTTTAACATTCAACACATGTTTATTGTGAAAGAAGTTCCATAAAGTCATTGAACTGAGGTAAGTTCAAGCTTATTGTCATGGAATCAGAATCAGAATCAGAACATGTACCTAGGGGATAAATAGTATGCAACACAAACAAAATGCTGGGAGAACTCAATAGGTCAGACAGCATCTATGAAAGGTCTTGGCCCAAAACGTCAACTGGTATTCATTTTTCATAGATGCTACCTGACCTGCTGAGGTCCTCCATCATTTTGTGTGTGTTGCTCTGGATTTCCAGCATCTGTAGAATCTAACGTTTATGCAGCACAGATAAGTAGTATTACAAATATGACAAGCATAAGTTACATTAACTTAACATAAATTACACGTAGCTTACTTGACAAAATAAACAAAAACAAAAATAAACAACACGGCACTAGTGCAATCAAAGAGAACATAGTCCGAGATAGAAGTAACGTTTTTCAGGCAGGGTCAAGAACCTGGTGGCAGTGTGGAAGCAGTGGGTTGAACCTTGAGGCATGAGTTTTCAGGCTATATCACCTGTCTGATTACAGCATGAGAAGAGGATTGTGTGGGTCTTTAATTGTGGATACTACATGTTGCCTTTCTAAGTTATTACCTCTTACACTCATCAGAAACCAACGAGCCAGTGGTAGGTGTTTTCTTTAAACTGTACTAGACCTTGGTGTGGATTGAAGAAGGAAGCCTGTTCTTCTTGTTGCTGACACCATATCCAATTGAAGTTCATGTCATGACATCAGAGTCTGACGTTGATGTGATGCCAGTATTTGCCTCTTACACTCATTAGAAGCCAATTAATAGAAACCAATGCGCAGTGATGGCTGTTATCTTTAAACTGCAGGTCTAATGGCTTCCTTCTGCAATCCACACCCAGTTCCAGTACAACTCTCTGCTCATACTGGCATCACATTAACTTCAGACTCTAATGTCATGACCTGCTTGCTTTGCATTCTTCCCTCCGGCAAACAGCAGCTCTTAATGTGGTAGTAGATTTCCAGACACTGTGAGCACTGTTGATGCATATTGACTCTTGTCACACCTAACGAGCAAGTTTTACTGAGTGGATTTTGTTTCCTATTGGTTGATCTGGATGAAATCATGCCATGTCATTTAGTTTAGTTTAGTTTGTTTATTATCAGAGAATGTATACAGCATACAACCCAAAATTCTTAGTTCTTGCAGATATCAGAAGAACCCTAAATGAGTGAACAACAGAAAAACATTAGAAACCCAAAGCCCCCCTCCCCCTCCCCCACTCAAACAGCAGCAAAGCATCAACCCTCCCCCTCCCCATCACAAAAAGCATCAGTGCCACCACCCACCAAGCAACAGCAAAGCACCCTAAGAGAGACCATGATCTGCAGTCAACAAAACGATTGTTTACCTGACAGTTTGACATGCCACAGGCTCTCGCTCACAAGGGACAGAGAGATGCCACCCGTTTCACAGCGAAAAGGGAGGCTAACAGATAGCATTACGGCGTTAAGGTCTGCTGCATCCCTTTTTATGCTGAGATTCTCGAGGGTCGGCAGCAAACTCTCCCCACCATCACGAGGAAGAAAGAGAGGGAGCAATCGCTTGAAGTACAGAGTTCTATATTGCCTGTGGTATAGTGAAAAGTGTAGCTCATGAAGATGAGAGTGGAGTGAGGGGTGGTAGATTCAGGATACTTGCCATTTCATTTTCAATGTCATATCAAGCAGTCCCACATTAAAGGTGCCATTAATCACCTGACAATATGCCCCAGTTAAAACTTGAGGAAAGTACTATTTTTGGCACCTGTAATAGCTCTTCCTGTAGTAACCGTGTCAGACAGCCTGAGTGGCAATATCAGTCATTGCCAACTTAGGTGTGGAAAAGTTTGCATTTCCTGCAAGGGGCTGATACCAGAGCACATTAATAGTTTATGACTTTGTGCTGAGTACAGTATGTCTTGAAAGGCTCTTCCATTATTCATGACCACTGGTGAGGTGCTAGCACCTCATCCTGCAGAGAAGAGTCAACAGCAGGCAGCTGTTTTCTACACTGTGAAAACAGCTTCTTCATAGAGTTGTCACATCTTTACAGAAAGCTGATAACACAGCATGTAGCACCGCTGAGTCAAATATTTAAAGACAAACAGATATTTGAAAGTGATAATCAATTAAAGAAATATGGTGGGGTCAAGTGAGTTATTCAATGTGTGCCTGAGAGGAAGGCAAATCACATTCTATGGCAACTAAGGTAGCCTCCAACCTGATGGCATGAACATTGACTTCTCTAACTTCCGCTAATGCCCCACTTCCCCCCGTACCCTATCCGTTATTTATTTTTATACACACATTCTTCCTCTCACTCTCCTTTTTCTTCCTCTGTCCCTCTGACTATACCCCTTCCCTCCCCCTCCCCCTTTTCCTTCTCCCTGAGCCTCCTGTCCCATGATCCTCTCATGTCCCTTTTGCCAATCACCTGTCCAGCTCTTGGCTCCATCCCTCCCCCTCCCACTTTCAAATCTCTTACTCACTCTTCCTTCAGTTAGTACTGACAAAGGGTCTCGGCCTGAAACGTCGACTGTACCTCTTCCTAGAGATGCTGCCTGGCCTGCTGCATTCACCAGCAACTTTGATGTGTGTTGCTTCTATGGCAACTGCCATTCAGATAATTTTTGGCAACATCTATTGTCAAAATTTATAAGGAATTAAAAGGAAAAAGTGTCACTGAAAGGCAAAATGAAGGTGAATGTGACACATGGAGGCCAAACATAATAGTTAGAGTAGAGCTTTATGTATTGAAAAGTGGTGGGCCAGCACTTTTCGGTCGTGAATGGTTGAGTAAAAACCAACCAGAATGGCACTCAATCAAAGCAAACTGAAAGGTCTTAAGGTGGATAAGTCACCTGGGCCAGATGGACTATATCCCAGAGTCCTGAGGGAGGTTGTTGAAGAGATAATGAATGCATTGGTCATGATCTTTCAAGAATTACCTGATTCTGGCATGGTCCCGGAGAACTGGAAGATGGCAAATGTCACTTCACTCTTTAAGAAGGGAGGAAGGCAAAAGAAAGGAAATTATAGGCCAAAATACATCAAAGTCAGCATGGTTTCTGTACAGGGGAATATTGCCTGATGTTATTCGAGGAAGTAACAAGCAGGGTGGACAAAGGAGAGGCAGTGGATGTCATTTACTTGGATTTTCGGAACGCTTTTGATAAGGTGTCACACATGAGGCTGCTTAACAAGATAAAATGGTATGGCGTTACAGGAAAGATACTGGCATGGATAGCAGAATGGCTGACAGGCAGGAGGCAGCAAGTTGTAATAAAAGGGGCTTTTTCTGGTTGGCTATCAATGACTAGTGGTGTTCCTCAGAGGTCAGTATTGGGACCACTGCTCTCACATTGTTTGTCAGTGATTTAAATAATGGAATTGATGGCTTTGTGACAAAGTTTGCAGATAATACGAAGATAGGTGGAGGAGTAGGTAGTGCTGAGGAAGCAATGTGATTGCAGTTGGACTTAGGCAAATTGGAAGAATGGGCAAAAATAGTGGCAGGGAATACAGTGCTGGGAAATGTATGGTAATGCATTTTGATAAAAGGACCAATAGTGCAGACTTTTATCTAAGTGGGGAAGAGGTTCATACATCAGAGGTGCAGAGGGACTTAAGAATCCTTGTGCAAGACTCCCAGAAGGTTAATTTACAGGTTGAGTCTGTGGTAAAGAAGGCAAATGCTGAGCCTTTATAAGACACTAATTAGGCCACACCGGGAACATTGACAACAGTTTTGGTCACCATATCCCAGAAAGGATGTGTTGTCATTGGAGAGACTCCAGAGGAGGTCATGAGGATAATTCCAGGAATGAAGGGGTTAACATATGATGTGCGTTTGGCAGCTTTGCACCTGTACTCACTGGAATTTAGAGGAAAGTGGGGTATCTCATTGAAACCTACTGAATGTTGAAAGGACTAGATAGGGTGGATGTGGTGAGGATGTTTCCTATGGTACAGGTATCCAGAACTAGAGGGCACAGCCTCAAAATTGAGAGGCACCCCTTTAGAATAGAGGTAAGGAGGAATCTTTTTAGCCAGAGAGTAGTAAATACGTGGAATGCTCTGCCACAGACTGCGTTGGTGGCCAGGTTTGTGCGTATACTTAAGGCGGAAGTTGATAGTTTCCTGATCGGTCAGGGCATCAACGGTTATGAGCAGAAGGCAGGTGTATGGGGTTGAGTGGGATCCGGGATCAGCCATGATGGAATGGCCTAAATCTGCTCCTACATCTTATGCTCTTATGGTCTTACCATTCAATTGTGGGTGACAACGCACCACAATACACATCAGACTAATTCTGACTGTTCATGAAGAAAAATGGCATCGGACATTTCAGGTCAGCTCCTCACCACCCGGCAATGAATGGGTTAGCCGAAAGATCTATCCAAAACTTCAAGAATTCCATTAAAGCAATGGACAAGGAGGCCATTCCTCCACAGCACAAGGTGGACAACTTTCTTTTTGTGTACCAGAACTCTGTTCATGTGATGACATATCAAACACCTGCACCGCTGTTCATGAACAGGAATCTGAGATATTGCATACAGCTTCTGAAACCAGATCTACAGAGGGAAGTGTAAAATAAAGAGTTCACCAATTGCCAAGTGAAGCAGGAAGAAGCTTCGAGATTGGACAGGAAGTCTTAGTGCATGATTACCAAGAAGACAAATGGATACCTGGTAGGATAGCTACAAGAGCGGGACCACTGACGTACATAGTGGATGTTGAAGATCAGACATGGAGATGTCATGCGGACCAGATGCTGGATGCTGAACTGAAGAGCCCACCTGAGTCCATTTTATCCAACAAGATGGACACATTACAGTCACCGGACTTACCTCTCAGTGATAATGTCGCTGACAGCAACGTGGCACGGGAAGCTGAGAACGTTGTCTTAGACAAGACACCTACCAAACCTGCTGCCACTCCACAGGTCCAGAGGCGCAACGAGAACGTTGTCTTAGACAAGACACCTACCAAACCTGCTGCCACTCCACAGGTCCAGAGGCGCAACGAGAACGTTGTCTTAGACAAGACACCTACCAAACCTGCTGCCACTCCACAGGTCCAGAGGCGCAACGAGAACGTTGTCTTAGACAAGACACCTACCAAACCTGATGCCACTCCACAGGTCCAGAGGCGCAACGAGAACGTTGTCTTAGACAAGACACCTACCAAACCTGATGCCACTCCACAGGTCCAGAGGCGCAACGAGAACGTTGTCTTAGACAAGACACCTACCAAACCTGCTGCCACTCCACAGGTCCAGAGGCGCAACGAGAACGTTGTCTTAGACAAGACACCTACCAAACCTGATGCCACTCCACAGGTCCAGAGGCGCAACGAGAACGTTGTCTTAGACAAGACACCTACCAAACCTGCTGCCACTCCACAGGTCCAGAGGCGCAACGAGAACGTTGTCTTAGACAAGACACCTACCAAACCTGCTGCCACTCCACAGGTCCAGAGGCGCAACGAGAACGTTGTCTTAGACAAGACACCTACCAAACCTGCTGCCACTCCACAGGTCCAGAGGAGCAACGAGAACGTTGTCTTAGACAAGACACCTACCAAACCTGATGCCACTCCACAGGTCCAGAGGAGCTATCCTGAAAGAAACAGGATACCACCCAAAAGACTGGACCTTTAGATCTGTGAAGTTAGTTATGGACTGTTATTGTGAAAGCATGTTTATTTGGATTATGGGTTTATGAAAGGGAAATTGAATGTTTTATACATGTACAGTTTTATGCTGCATTAATCTAAAGGGGGAGGAAGTGTAATGTCTGGATCTATTTCTTTTAGTCAATAATTTCCTTTAGCACGACGTATTGACCTGCTGTCCCTGCATGCTCATTGATCTCTCTCTCTGTCTCACTGCAATGTGAATACACCAGTCAAAGCCATCTCATGCGTGTGTGCTTTTATTTAATTGATATGTAGTTGCAAAGCCACAACAATATCCTTTATTTATTTATTTTTCAGCAGCAATGGGATGTATTTTTGAGGTTGGTGATGTTGGATTTGGTGAACTCTGAGCTGTTGTTATCCAGACATGTGGAGTGTGTTTTATCACACTCCTGTATTGTACCTTGTAAATGGTGGAAAGGTTCTCGCTTAGTAGAAGGTGAGTCATTTCTCAAAGTAAATGGTCTTTGACCTGATATTGAAGCTACAGTATTTATATGGCTGAGGCATCACCCTTTGAAGGCGTCCTTGATGCTGGGGAGGACAGTGCCCATGAACAATCTTTCTGATCAGGCGGTGATGCAACCAGTCAGAAACTTGCTGGAGTCCCTAGTGATATACCAATCCCCCCAAACTACCAATGGAAATTAGCTGCCAGCACACCACAAGGAATCAAAAACTACAGAGCATAGGTTTAAGATGAGATTTAAAAGGGACAGGAGATTCCCGAGCAGGAAATTCTTTATGCTGCGACTTATTAGGAGGAGTCAGCACAGCTTTGTTCATGGGAAGTTGTGTTTGATTAATCTTTTAGAGTTCTTTGAAAAGGTACCCGAAAGGATAGATGAGGGTAAGGCAGTGGGTATTGTCTTTTTGGACCTTATCAAGGCCTTTGACAAGATCCTGGATGGTAGGTTGGCCTGGAAAGTTAGATTCATGGAATCCAGGGAGACCTAGTCAGGTGGATTCAAAATTGGCTCAGAGGTAAGAAGCTGAGGGTGGTGGTTGAAGGTTGTTTCTGAGAATAGAGACACGTGACTAGTGGTGTGCTGCAGGGGTAAAATAACTCCTGTTTAAACCCTTGTTTATTTCTTTGAAATAACTCTAATTACAAAGTGAACATGCAAAAAGATAGCTCTGGTCCACAGGGTGAGATTTTAAACTGCAGAAAGACCAATTTTGATGGTATCAGAAATGATCTGGCAAGTGTGGATTGGGACAGGCTGTTTTCTGGCAAAGGTGCACTTGGAAAGCGGGAGGACATCAAAAATGAAATTTTGAGAGTGCAAAGCTTGTATGTGCCTGTCAGAATAAAAGGTAAGGATAACAGGTGTAGGAACCTTGGTTTTCGAGAGATATTAAGACCCTGGTTAAGAGAAAAAAAGAAGATGCAGAGGAGGTATAGGGAAGTAGGAACAAATGAGGTGCTTATGGAGAACAAGAAATGTAAGAGAACACTTAAGAGAGAAATTAGGAAGGCTAAAAGAAGGCATAAATTTGCTTTAGAAGACAAAGTAAAGGAGAATCTTAAGGGATTCAGCAGATATGTTAAGAGCAAAAGGATTGCAAGTGATAAAATTGGTCCTCTGGAAGATCAGAATGGTAATTCACGTGTGGAGCCAAAACAGATGGGGGAGATCTTAAATGAATTCTTTGCATCTGTATTTACTCAGAAGGTGGACACAGAGTCTACAGAAGTGAGGCAAAGCAGCATCAACTTCATGGACTGTGTACAGATAACAGGGGAGGAGGTGTTTGCAACCCTGAGGCAAATCAGGATGGATAAATCCCCAGGGCCTGACAAGGTGTTCCCTCGGACTCTATGGGAGGCAAGTGTAGAAATTGCTGGGGCCCTAGCAGAAATATCTAAAACATCCTTAGTGACAGAAGAGGTACCAGAAAATTGGGGGATTGCCAATGTTGTTCCGCCGTTTAAAAAAGGCTCTAAACATAAACCAGGAAATTATAGGCTAGTGAGTCTGACATCAGTTGCAGGAAAGTTATTGAAAGGTACTCTAAGGGACTACATGTATAAGTATTTGGATAGACAAGGACTGATTAAGGATAGTCAACATATGTAACCAATTTTATAGAGTTTTTCAAGGAAGTTACCAGGAAAGTGGATGAAGGCAAGGCAGTGGATGTTGTCTACATGGACTTTAGCAAAGCATTTGACAAGGTCCCACATAGGAGACTCATCTAGAAGGTTCAGTCACTGGGCATTCAGGATGAAGTAATAAATTAGATTAGACATTGGCTTTGTGGGAGAAGGCAGAACGTGGTAGTAGATGACTGCCTTTCTGACTGGAGGCTTCTAACTAGCAGAGTGTCGCAGGGAGCGGTGCTGGGTTCTTCGTTGTTTGTCATCTCTATCAATGATCTGGATGATAATGTGGTTAACTGGATCAGCAAGTGTGTGGATGACACCAAAATTGTGTGTGTAGTGGACAGTGAGGAATGCTGTCATGGCTTGCAGAGGGATCTACATAAGGTGGAAAAATGGGCTGAAAAATGGCAGATGGAATCTAATGCAGACAAGTGTGAGGTTTTGCATTTCGGTTGGACCAACCAGTGTAGGTCTTACACAGTGAACTGTAGGGCATTGAGGAGTGTTGTAGAACAAAGGGATCTGGGAATATAGGTCCATAATTCATTGAAAATTTTGTCACAGTTAGATAGGGACATAAAGAAAGCTTTTGGCACATTGGCCTTCATAAATCAAAGTACTGAGTAAGGGATATTATGCTGAAGTTGAATAAAATGTTGGCGAGGCCTAATTTGGAGTAATATGTGCAGTTTTGCTCACCTACCTATGGAAAGATATCAACAAGGTTGAAAGAGTATGGAGAAAATTTACAAGGATGTTGCCAGGTCTGGAGGACCTGAGTTACAAGGAACGATTGAATAGGTTAGGACTATATTCTTTAGAACACAGAAGACTTAGAGGAAATTTGATAGAGGTATACAAAATTATGATGGGTATAGATAGGGTAACTGGAAACAGGCTTTCTCCACTGAGGCTATAACCAGAGGTCACAGGCTAAGAATTGAACTCACTTAATTTCTTATATCCTTCACATACATGAGGAGTAAAAATCTTTACGTTATGTCTCTGTCTAAATGTGCAATGTGCAATCATAGTAATTTATAATAAATAGACAGTCAATGTAAAATGGAAATACATTCAATCAGCGCGAGTTAATCACTCTGATGGCCTGGTGGAAGAAGCTGTCTCAGAGTCTGGTGGTCCTGACTTTTATGCTGCAGTACCATTTCCTGGATGGTAGCAGCTGGAACAGTTTGTGGTTGGGTGACTCAGGTCCCCAAAGATCCTTCGGACCCTTTTTTTCACACCTGTCTTTGTAAATGACCTGAATCATGGGAGGTTCACAACTACAGATGCGCTGGGCTGTCCACACCACTCTCTGCAGAATCCTGCGATTAAGGGATGTATGGTTCCCATACCAGGCAGTGATGCAGCCAGTCAGGATGCTCTCAATTGTGCCCCTGGAGAAAGTTCTTGGGATTTGGGGGCCAATACCAAACTTCTTCAACCGTCTGAGGTGAAGGATGCTCTGTTGTGCCTTTTTCACCACACATCTGGTGTGTACAGACCACGTGAGGTCCTCAGTGATGTGGATGCCAAGGAACTTAAAGCTCTCAGCCCCCGATCCATTGATGTCAATAGGGGTTAGCCTGTCTCCATTCCTCCTGTAATCCACAACCAGCTCCTTTGTTTTTGTAACATTGAGGGAGAGGTTGTTTCCTTGACACCACTGTGTCAGAGAGATGACTTCTTCCCTGTAGGCCACCTCGTTATTGTTTGAGATTAGGCCAATCAATGTAGAGTCATCGGCAAATTTAATTAGCGGATTGGAGCTGTGGGTGGCAACACAGTCATGGGTATACAGGGAGTAAAGGAGGGGACTTAGTACACAGCCCTGAGGGGCATCCAGAGTCAGAGGGGTGGAGGTGAGGGAACCCACTCTTACCATCTGCTGGCAATCTGACAGGAAGTCCAGGATCCAGCTGCACAAGGCAGGGTGAAGGCCAAGGTCTCTGAGCTTCCTGTCGAGCCTGGATGGAATTATGGTGTTGAATGCTGAACTGTAGTCCAAGAACAGCATTTTCATATAAGCACCCTTCTTCTCCAGATGTGTAAGGATGGCATGTAGAACAGTGGCTACTGTGTCGTCTGTCGATCGGTTGTGTCGGTAGGTGAATGGTAGGGGGTCCAGTGTGGGTGGTAGCAAGCTGCAGATGGAATCTTTGATCAGCCTCTCAAAGCATTTGCTTATTATTGACACCAGTCGATCAGACATGTTAACTTGATCTTTTTTGGTACAGGGACAATGGTGGATAATTTGAAGCAGGGGGAGGGAGAGATTAAAAATATTTGTCAACACACTTGCCAGTTGTGCTGTGCACATCCTGAGCACTCACCCTGGGATGCCGTCCAGTCCCGCAGCCTTATGACTGTCCACTCATTGGAAACATCTGCATACCTCAGCCTCAGAGATGACCAGGTTACAGGTTGTAGCAGTGGCTTTCCTCGGAGGCTCAGAGTTAGCGACATCAAGCCGAGCGTAAAAGTGATTGAGCTCATCTGGGAGAGAGGCCGCGATGTTGGTGGCACCACAATGTTTTGCTTTGAAGTCTGCGATGGCGTGCAGCCCTTGCCACAAGTCGTGTGCTATTCGTTGTGAATTTTGACTCAATCTTGTCCCTGTATTGTTGCTTTGCAGTCTTGATAGCTTTGCGCAGATCGTAGCTGCTTTTCTTGAGCTGCTGCTGATTGCCAGCAATGTAAGGTCTGTGTGGCGTGGTAAGTGCTGCTTGCACGGAACTGTTGATCCAGGGTTTCTGGTTCAGGAAGACCTCAACCGACTTCTGGGGGACAGCATCATCGATGAACTTCCCTATGAAGCACGTGACTCCATCCTTGAAGTCAAGAGACATCCTCATCATGGAAGACATTCCAGTCAACGTCATCGAAGCAGTCCTGCAGCATGGAGGCCAAATGGTCGAACCAGCAGTGGGCGGTTTTAACTATGGCCGCTTCTTGTTTCAGCTTCTGCCTGTACGTCAGCTGAAGCAGGATCGAGGAGTGGTCTGACTTTCCAAAAGCTTGGCGAGGGAGAGCCTTGTAGGCATTGCGGAAGGGAGTGTAGCAGTGGTCAAGTGTGTTATCTCCATGAGTGCTCACCTGAGTATGCTGAGAAATCCTTGGAGAGACTTTCATCAGTGATGCTTGATTAAAGGCACCGGCAATGGCGAAGGCAGCCGGGTGTGCAGTTTCCAATGTGTTGATAGTCACATACAACTCCTTGAGAGCCAGGTCAGTATCGACCTGTGACAGAATGTACACCGCTGTGGTGATAACAGCCACGAACTCCCTAGGCAGCCAGTAGGGTCTGCACAACAGCACCAGGTATTCCAGGTCTGGGGAACAAAAGGATTTGAGTGCATGCGCATTCTGGGTGGAAGGTGAGAAGTTTAAGGGAAACATGAGGGGAAACTTTTTCCCTCAGATGGTTGTGAGAGTGTCAAATGAGCTGCCAGCACAAGTGGTACATGCCAGCTAGATTTTAACATTTAAGAAAAGTTTGGATTGGTACATGGATAGTAGGGATATGGAGAGCTATAGTCCCAGTGCAGGTTGATGGGAGTAGGCAGTTTGGCATGGACTAGATGGGCCAAAGGGCCTGTTTTTGTAGTGACCTCAATGATTCTATGACTTACACATTACTTATACAGTATAAACGATTTGGATGAGAGTGCACAGACTTGATCAGCAGGTTTGCAGATGACACAAAATTAGGAGGCGTCGTTGATCGTGAAGAAGGCTATAGTAGATTACAAGGAGATCTTGATCAATTAGGGAGGTGGGGCAAGGAGTGGAAAGCAAATTTCAAGGAGGGGATGCATTTTGGAAAGGCAAAGCAGCATAGGATTTAAACTATGAATAGAGAGTGTTATGGAACAGAAGGACCTAGGAATATGGTGTCACGGGTAGACAGGATGGTTAAAAAAGGTGTTGGTGCACTGGTCTTCATCAGTCAGGGAAATGAGTATAGGAATTGGGACACTTAATAGCAGTTGCATTAAGTCGTTGGTGAGACCGCTTTTGGAGCACTGTGTATTGTTTTGGTCACTCCGTTTCAGGAAAGATGTGGTTAAACTGGAAAGAATGCAGAAAAGGTTTACAAGAATGTTGCCAGGGCTAGAGGGCCTCTGTTATAGGGAGAAGCTGGCCAGGCTAGGCCTCTATTCCTTGCAATGTCGGAGACTGAGAGGCGACTTCATAATAATATTGAATATTATGAGTGGCATAGGTGGATTGTCTCAGTCTGTTCTCCAGCACAGGGGAGCCCAGAACTTGGGAGTACTGATTTAGGATGAGAGGGTTGAGGCTTAAAATGGATCTGAGAGGCAATTCCTTTTGCTTTTGATGAGAATGAGTTGCCAGGGAAAATGGTGGAGGCTAGTACAATGGCATCATTTAAGAAACATGGAGAGGAAGAGCCTGGAGGGATAGGGGTTGAACACAGGAAATGACACTAGCTAGGTTGACAATATGGTTAGCATAGACTGCTTGTGCCAAAGGGCCTATATCTGTGCTGAACTGCTCTATGACTCTATGTAGAGGGTGGTGTGTATGTAGAGTGAGTTATCTATCAGAGGAAGTCGTTGAGGCAGGTACAATACCAACAGTTAAAATACACTCAGCCAGGTACATAGATGGGAATGTTTTAGAGAATTATGGGCCAAATGGGAGCAAGTGGGGCTGACTTAGATGGGGGTGTCTTAGTCGGCATAATGAGTTGGGCCAAAGGTTCTGTTTCCATGTTGAATTAATCTATGATTACTCCATGACTCAATAACTACTTCTTAAAAAATACTTCTAGTCACCATAAAAACATTCTCAGACACAGCTGCAATAGTCCATGGGAGGACATGATGTCCACTTAGCACTAGACTTGGGATGGGGAATAAGAAGTAAGGTTGAGGAAGTTATAATGTTGGCTGAATTTAAATCATTTTTGTGGCTTTTCATAGTGTTTAAGCCATAACACTTGAATTGTTCATTTCATTGAGCTATTCAAACAGGACACAGAACTCTAATTCTCAGTAGAGGCAACGTGGAAGAGCTTGCTTTGAAATATGTGGCTGGTTGGTCAGCATCAAATATTTCTATAATTGATTCATTCATTGAGTTTTTGTAGAGTTTACTACGGCACAACAGTGCCACCTACAGGTGAGGAAGCCAATTGGTACAGAAAATTTAAACCCACCAGGGAATGTGTCAGATGAAATGGACTACATCAAATTAGCTCTTGAAATTCAAAGCAGTATTTACTTTACAATTTTGCACCATTTTAAGAATAAAATTCCACTTCTTATAGAGTTTCTAAAACAACATACCTACAATTAGTTCAAGCTGCATCTGTGGAAAGAGAAACAGCTAATGTTTCAGGTCAAAGAGCCTTTGTCAGAATTGGCAAAAAATCTTCAAACTGAAGTAAGACCATTAGACCATACGATATAGGGGTAGAATTAGGCTATTTGGCAGAGTGAATCTACTCTACTATTTCATCATGGCTGATCCAATTTTCCTCTCAGCCCCAATCTCCTGCCTTCTCCCCATTTCCCTGTATGCCCTGACTAGTCAAAGATCTACCAATCTCTGCCTTAAATATACATAAAGACTTGACTTCCACAACTGCCTGTGGCAAAGAATTCCACAGATCCACCTCTCTTGGTGAATGTTAGAAATGTTAGCTCTGTTTCTCTTGCTCCAGCTGATGCTTCACCTGATGAATATTCCCAGCATTTTCTGTTTCTATTTCAGATTTCTATCTATTAGAGGGCATTGCTTTATGTTTCTCAGGATTAAGAAGTATGTTCTATTTGCTAGGATTATCTGTTCATTCATTTTGAAAGTAGAATGGAAAAATGATAGGGAGTAAATTACTTATTCTACTATTTATAATTTTGAAACAATTCCAATGACATATTTGACTAATATTATTTCAAGATGATCGATTTTCCTTAACCAAATAGCAGAAGAATAATCATCATGCTCAGCATGCCCTGTCATTCATAACAATTTCTAAAACAATACCTTTCATCCAATTTCCCACCCAGTTCCTACTTCTGATAACCTTTGTCTCCAAAAATCTATTGATCACAGCCTGGATACACTTACTGTCTAAACATCTCCAGTTCTCTGAGATGTAAAATTCCACAAGTTTTCAAACCCTGCATTAAGAAATTATTATTTGTTGCAGCTTTAAATGCTTTTTCACTTATCCTTTGGCTGTGCTCCAGAAACCTAGATTCTCTGTCAAGCCTTCAAACAACTGCAAAATTTCTCACTGAGATGATGACCTCCTGTCCCATGATCCTCTTGTATCCCCTTTTGCCTATCACCTGTCCAGCTCTCGGCTCTATCCCTCCCCCTCCTGTCTTCTCCTATCATTTTGGATCTCCCCCTCCCCCTCCAGCTTTCAAATCCCTTACTCACTCTTCCTTCAGTTAGTCCTGACGAAGGGTCTCAGCCTGAAACGTTGACTATACCTCTTCCTACAGATGCTGGTTGGCCTGCTGCGTTCACCAGCAACTTTGATGTGTGTTGCTTGAATTTCCAGCATCTGCAGAATTCCTGTTGTTCACTGAGATAATCCTTTGTTTTGTACATTTCTCCTCCTCAACTGCTCTTCATGGGAGTGGTCAGTTTTCCTCGGAAACAGTCTAGTAAATCTAACCTGCATACTGCAAAACAAGCATAGAGAACACGTCTGTATTCCACAGGTGATTTTACTGAAACCCCGCACAATCCAAGCAATAAAGTGATACAATGCTGGAAACAGTAGGTAACTATGCAGAGCAAGGCAGAGTTAATATTTCTTATGAAAGACCTTGCATCTGATCAATCTCAGCAAGACCTCCTTACTTCAAGAACCCTTGCAATAAAGGCAAATAAACATTTTCTGTCATTATTGCTTGCCGTATCTGTTTTTTATTCTGGACCTCATGAACCAACATTTACTACATCTCACTATTTAGAAAGTAAGTTGCTTCTATTTTCCCTATTGAATTGAATTCTTGTCTTGTATTCCATCTGCCGTCTGCTTTTCCATTTGATAGGTGTTGTCTACATCTGATCACAATGGCTGCTACTCTTTGCACTCTTCACGTAACACACATTCCCAATGTTTTCAGCAGCCCAGATACTAATCTTTTTTGCTCAAATTCCTCTCCTGAAGATAATGAAAGCCTGTCGGATAATAATTCCATAACTTGCCAGTACCTTATTTTTTAAGGATCAAGAATAAACGTTGGAAGCCAGATGTACAGTTCAAAGTTGAAAGTATATTTATTATCAAAGTATGTATATGCTATATGACCTTGAGATTTGTCTCCTAACAAAGAAACCCAAAAGAGCCCACATAAAAAAGACCATCGAACAACCAATGTGCAGAGAATAGAACACATCACGCCCCCCCAAAAAAACCATAAAAAAGACCGTTGAACACCCAATGTACAGACAATAACTGCAAGCAAATAGTATTCTGAACTGAAATCGGTAAAGATAGTTGCATAGTTCAGCATAGTTCAGCACAGAGCTGAGTCGTACAGCAGGATATGAACTGGTCCATCCCTTGCCTCTGGCCCTGCCATCCTGACCTTTTCAATCTGCCAAAACACCTAAACTGACATCCAAACATCAGGTTCAATTGCATCAATACGCTCTGGGGCTTGGACCTCAGTGCCTTGATTTGGCCTGTAACCGACCTTTTGGACATGGCCCTGTACTTAAGTCTCCGTCCAAACATCAAGTTAGTTGATTCGGTTCGCTCTGGTGCCCAGACGTCAACACTTTGACTCGGCCTGTACTCAACCTTTCTGATTCAGCACGCTTAAAATGATCGACCCTCGGGTTCCTGGCTCTCAGGGACATGCCCGCCGCCTCGCCTTGCCTCTGTTCTGCCACGTTGAATTGCGTTCAAATCCAAAGGGAAGTTATAGACTTATTTGTGATGATCATTTGCCGGAAGAAGTGTGGCTAACAAAGTATTTAGTTGTTTTCCTTGTTTCATTATCCACCAACCAGAAGTTGCTGAGGTTCACAAATGCCGTCTTAAGCCAGATATCTGACAAGTGGTCTGAGATATAAACTATTGACTTTGTTTCTCTTTCCACAGTTACTTCCTGACCCGTTACTTGTCATATATGAGCAGAATGACACTACTTGGTCCATTGAGTTTGCTCCACCATTCCATCATGGCTGATTTATTTTCCCTCTCAACCCTATTCTTCTACCTTCTCTCTGTAAACGTTGACTCCCTGACTAATCAAGAACTATGAACTGCCACTTTAGATATACTCAAGGACTTGACCTCCACGGCCATCCATGGCAATGAATTCCACAGATTCTCCATCTTCTGGCTAAAGACATTCTTCATCATCTCTGTTTTAAATGGACGTCCCTGTAGTCTGAAGCTGTTCCCTCTGGCCCTATACTCACCCACGATAGGAAACATCCTCTCCACGTCCACTCTATCTAAACCATCCAATATTTGATAAGCTTCAATGAAATCCACCCCCGTTAAATTCTTCTGTACTCCAGTGAGTACAGGCCCAGTGCCATCAAATGCTTCTCATACGTTAACTGTTTCATTTCTGGAACCATTCTCGTGAATCTCCTCTGGTCTCTGTCTAATGCCAGCACATTTTTTCTTAGATAAGAGGCCCAAAACTGTTCACAATACTCCAAGTGCACCCTTATAAAGCCTCAGTATCACATCCTCACTCTGACACCCTAGTTCTCTCAAAATGAATGCTGGCATTCCATTTGTTCTCCTTACCATCGACTTAACCTGCAAGTTAACTTGTAGGTTAACCTCACCTCTGATTTTTGACTTTTCTCTCTGTTTAGAAACTAGTCCATAGGATAATGTAATGGGCCACAGATGACACATATTGTTCATAATAGAAACTGTTCTACATAATTCACAAACATCATCATGGATTGTTGTAGTGTTCACTTTAAGAGGTGGTGTCTGATGTAATGACATAAGTGTAAGGCAACTGATTTTGTTTTCTTCGTAATGGAGTGCCAGATCAGAGGCTTTCAAGTGTGGAGATCAAGAATGCTACAAGAAGTGGAGGTATGATCTCCAGAAAGCCATCTCAATGGCAAAGTGGAGATTCTGGACAAGATTAGAATCAACGAGGGATGCTTGAAAGCTGTGGCAGGGTTTGAAGGTTTGAATGCCATGACCTCCTTCAGAGTTAAATCTTGTGGCATAGGGGACAGCGTGGCTTCGCTTCCAGATGAGCTCAATGCCTTCTATGCTCACTTTGATCACCAGAACAGGGAGGAACCATTGAGCACCACCATGTCTCCTGATGATCCTTTGGTCTCAGTATCTGAAGATGATGTGCAGGCTGTCTTAAAAAGAGAAGGAATCCAAGGAAAGCATCCAGTCCAAATGGAATACTTGGCTGAGTGCTGAAGACCCCTGCTGACCAACTGGCTGGTGTATTCACAGATATCTTCAACGGCATGCTCCGACAGTGTGTGGTACCCACCTGCTTCAAACAGGCTTCAATCATACCGGTACCCAAGAAGAGCCTGGTAAACTTCCTTAATGACTGCCGCCCAGTGGCACTTACACCCACAGTGATGAAGTGTTTTGAGAGGCAGGCATTGAAACATATCAGCTCTTGTCTGAGTGGCGACTTGGACCCGCTCCAGTTTGCCTGAACAACAACAGGTCTACAGCAGATGCTACCTCATTGGCTCTTCACACAACCCTGGAATATCTGGACGGCAAAGCTGCGTACCTTGGGATGCTCTTACAGTTACAGTTCAGCATCACCATCATTCCCTCAAAACTAATCAGTAAACTCCAAGACCTTTGCCTCAATACCCCCTTGTGCAATTGGATCTTGGATTTCCTCACTTGTAGACCTCAGCCAGTTCAGATTGGCAAAAACATCTCCTCCACGATCTCCATCAGCACAGGAGCACTGCGTGGATGTGTACTGAGCCCCCTGCTCTACTTGCTTTACACCTATGACTGTGCAGCTAAGTACAGCTCCAACACCATATACAAGTTTGTTGATGATACCACTGTTGTGAGCTGTATCAAAGGTGGTGATGAATCAGCATACAGGAGTGAGATTGAAAACTTTTGAAGACCCTGACCTGGAGTTGCATGTTGACTTTGGTTCTTTCTGGAAATGAGACCCGCTCTCGGGGCCTTACGACTGGCTGCTTTTCGATAGGCCAAGGATGTGGCCAGGAAGACTAGTGCACCTTCAGGTTGCCGGAGTTTTGTGGCTCTGGAGGCGGGCAGATTCAGGGCCGGTGACACCGCCTGATGCATCGTGGGAGATGGAAGATCATAAGCAGAAACCCAAGTTCTTTGGGCACAGAGCTCGAAAAAAGCGATGCAACAGACTCTTAACACCATAAATCAGTGAGTTGATTTGTTATGTCTCCCCTCTCGCTGTGAAGATAAGGGATACCTCTATTTCCCTTATTAGGGAGAGAGAGGGAGCCTGTGGTATGTCGACTACTGGGTGGACGAGTAGCCTTTGGGGTACTGCAAGTCTGTGCTTTTATTGATGCTTTGCTGCACACTTGAGTGCTCAGTGGGGGTTGCTGATGATTTTATACTGGTGGGGGGAGTCATTGCTTTGCGTCTGCTTATGTATGGGAGGGGGAGCTGGGGGAGTCTTTGGGGTTCTAGCATTTAGTTTGGAGTACTGTCATCAGTTTTGCGCCCCATATCTCAGAAAGGAATGTGTTGTCATCCGGGAGAATCCAGAGGAGGTTCACAAGAATGATTTCGGGAATGAAGGGATTAACATATGAGCAGCGTTTGCAGCTTTGGGCCTGTACTCACTGGAGTTTAGAAGAGTGCAGGGGGATCTCATTGAAACCTACTGGAAGTTGAAAGGACTAGCTAGGGTGGATGTGGAGAGGATGTTTCCTATGGCGGGGTGTCAAGAACTAGAGGGCACGGCCTGAAAATTGTGAGGTGACCCTTTAGGAGGAATTGTTTGCGCCCAGGGAGTAGTGAACCTGGAATGCTTTGCCACAGACAGTTGTGGAGGCTGACCGTGGGTATATATTTAAAGCAAAAATTGATAGTTTCCTGATTGGCCATGGCATCAAACGATATGGCGAGAAGGCAGGCATATGAGGTTGAATGGGGTCCGGGATCAGCGATAATGGAATGATGGAGCAGACTCGATGGGCTGAATGGCCTAAGCCTGCTTCTGTGTCTTATGGTCTACTCCCTTAGGTCCTTTCCCATATCCTCCGATTCCAATCACATGTTCCTTTTTTTAAAACCTTGAGTAGTCCTTCCCACTCTCTAGTTACCCTCTTGTTTTTAAAGAATATAGAAATATTGTTACATTTATAAAATATCTTGGGAATCTCTTTAATCCTACTCGCCAAGTGTTGTGTGAATGAAGTCAGCAGAGAAAAGTACAGATAGCTATGAAGCAGCCTCTTTATTTGACAAAAGAAGATACAGCAGGCGTTATATGGAGATGCCTTCCTCTGCCCAACACTACACACATTTTATATGCTAAAGATCAAAGAAAATTCAGGACAATTCAAACAAATCTATTTTTACAATGCCTTTCTGAACTATAACTGAAACAGTTTAAGTACTCTGAACTGGCAACTGAAGCTGCCCAGAATGGCTGGAAGACCAAGAGTTTCCCTGTGGAAGTGGGATGCAGGAGATTCGTTGCTACATCTACGACCAGTCTATTGAAGAAGATGGGGGTGAGGGGTCACTCCCTCCAACAAGCAATCAAGTCCCTGTCAAATGCAGCAGAAAAAAACAGCAATTGGATCTGGATTAAAAGGAAAGACAACAACTAGGCTGCGAGATGGAGACAGGAAGGTATGGAACTGCGCTGGGGGGGTGTATCTGGGACGCCAGGTAGCATCGTTGAGCCCTCTGGAGACGTTGTGGGCTTATCAACGAAACCTCAAAGAAGGAGGGTGGCCACCTGATGACCCCGATGACCTACCTACCCTCCCTCCTTGTCACCACTCCAAGCCCACTGCCAACATCAAGAGTGCCGATTTACTATAGGGATTGAAACATCAAGTCCTAGTAGCTCTACTACTACTCACCATCACACCCAAAACAGTGTTAATCACTGCTGCATCCATGCAGTGGGATATTGTTTGGACTCATGCATATGCAGATGATCTGCTAAGTGCCTGTTTCCTGGTCTTTCTGGCCTGTGATTCAAGCTTTTTAGTAACCTATCCTTCAGAGCTGCATTAATTGCAGATAATGATGCGTAGCTATGTCCTGGGTTCAAGTCTCGACAAAAACTATGACGGAGCGAATGGAGTTAAATACTATCACAATGAAATTATAATTAGCTGGCACATGCATATTTACGAGCACAATTGCTGAATCTGCTGCGCAGCTGAATCCGTGGTTGTGACAGGGACCCCCTTTCTATGCGCAGCCCCTGAGGCGCCACAGACCTGTGTCCGCTGTAAGTTCCAGATGAGGGACTTGTCCAAGATGCCCTTCAGTGATGCTGGTAGATAAGTGCCACGGTGTGCATGGCCAATATCAGAGCCAAAGACTTCCATGTAGAGACAGAGACAAGAGCTTTTACAGAGGCAGCTTGACCAAGTGACACCGTGAGACAGATCATTCTCAAAGTGAGGACTGTCCGATTGGAGCTAATCGGGTATCTACTTCAACAATAAGACTAATACAGGATCCCTGAGCCTATCAAAATAAATTAAACCAGTTTAGAAAGCACCAGGAAACCGCATTACAAAGACTGAATCACTCGAGAAGAACACAAGGAACTCTTAAACAATTAATAACTGTTGTTAAGCAACAATTAACCAATTCAGGTGCTCTAAAAACCTCAGCCCAAATGCTCTTTGATGCCCTGCTCAGGTCTGAAGAAGTCACTACAGGACCCTCCCTCTCCCTATAGCTGGCACCTGATAGCCAGGAAGACCTCAAAACTCAAGAGACCTGGGGAGTGAGAGAGGCATGGAAACCCCAACAGACAGAGACTGG